>NC_133326.1:125957668-126557668 GCF_042186555.1 Aquarana catesbeiana
AAGAAAGAAAGAAAGAAAGAAAGAAAGAAAGAAAGAAAGAAAGAAAGAAAGAAAGAAAGAAAGAAAGAAAGAGAAAAAAAGAAAGATGGAAGGAAAGAAAGAAAGATGGAAGGAAAGAAAGAGAAAAAAAGAAAGAAAGAAAGAAAGAAAGAAAGAAAGAAAGAAAGAAAGAAAGAAAGAAAGAAAGAAAGAAAAGAAAGAAAGAAAGAAAGAAAGAAAGAAAGATGGACAGGAAAGAAAGAGAAAGAAAGACAGATGGACAGGAAAGAAAGAAAGAAAGACAGATGGAAAGAAAGAAAGAAAGAAAGAAAGAAAGAAAGAAAGAAAGAAAGAAAGAAAGAAAGAAAGAAAAAAAGAAAAAAAGAAAGATGGAAGGAAAGAAAGAAAGATGGACAGGAAAGAAAGACAGATGGAAGGAAAGAGAAAGAAAGACAGATGGAAGGAAAGAAAGAGAAAAAAAGAAAGAAAGAAAGAAAGAAAGAAAGAAAGAAAGAAAGAAAGAAAGAAAGAAAGAAAGAAAGAAAGAAAGAAAGAAAGAAAGAAAGAAAGATGGACAGGAAAGAAAGAGAAAGAAAGACAGATGGACAGGAAAGAGAAAGAAAGACAGATGGAAGGAAAGAAAGAGAAAAAAAGAAAGAAAGAAAGAAAGAAAGAAAGAAAGAAAGAAAGAAAGAAAGAAAGAAAGAAAAGAAAGAAAGAAAGAAAGAAAGATGGAAGGAAAAAAAGAGAAAGACAGATGGAAGGAAAGAGAAAGAAAGACAGATGGAAGGAAAAAAAGAGAAAAAAAAGAAAGAAAGAAAGAAAGAAAGAAAGAAAGAAAGAAAGAAAGAGAAAAAAAGAAAGATGGAAGGAAAGAAAGAAAGATGGAAGGAAAGAAAGAGAAAAAAAGAAAGAAAGAAAGAAAGAAAGAAAGAAAGAAAGAAAGAAAGAAAGAAAGAAAGAAAGAAAGAAAGAAAGAAAGAAAGAAAGAAAGAAAGAAAGAAAGAAAGAAAGAGAAAGAAAGAAAGAAAAAAAGAAAAAAAGAAAGATGGAAGGAAAGAAAGAAAGATGGACAGGAAAGAAAGACAGATGGAAGGAAAGAGAAAGAAAGACAGATGGAAGGAAAGAAAGAGAAAAAAAGAAAGAAAGAAAGAAAGAAAGAAAGAAAGAAAGAAAGAAAGAAAGAAAGAAAGAAAGAAAGAAAGAAAGAAAGAAAGATGGACAGGAAAGAAAGAGAAAGAAAGACAGATGGACAGGAAAGAGAAAGAAAGACAGATGGAAGGAAAGAAAGAGAAAAAAAGAAAGAAAGAAAGAAAGAAAGAAAGAAAGATGGAAGGAAAAAAAGAAAGAAAGAAAGAAAGAAAGAAAGAAAGAAAGAAAGAAAGAAAGAAAGAAAGAAAGAAAGAAAGAAAGAAAGAAAGAAAGAAAGAAAGAAAGAAAGAAAGAGAAAGAAAAAAAAAGAAAGATGGACAGGAAAGAAAGAGAAAGAAAGACAGATGGACAGGAAAGAAAGAGAAAGACAGATGGAAGGAAAGAAAGAAAGAAAGACAGATGGAAAGAAAGAAAGAAAGAAAGAAAGAAAGAAAGAAAGAAAGAAAGAAAGAAAGAAAGAAAGAAAGAAAGAAAGAAAGAAAGAAAGATGGACAGGAAAGAAAGAGAAAGAAAGACAGATGGAAGGAAAGAAAGAAGGAAAGGAAAGAAAGAAAGAAAGAAAGAAAGAAAGAAAGAAAGAAAGAAAGAAAGAAAGAAAGACAGGTGGAAGGAAAGAAAGAAAGAAAGAAAGAAAGAAAGAAAGAAAGAAAGAAAGAAAGAAAGAAAGAAAGAAAGAAAGAGAAAAAAGAAAGAAGGAAGGAAAGAAAGAGAAAGACAGATGGAAGGAAAGAAAGAGAAAAAAAAGAAAGAAAGAAAGAAAGAAAGAAAGAAAGAAAGAAAGAAAGAAAGAAAGAAAGAAAGAAAGAAAGAAAGAAAGAAAGAAAGAAAGAAAGAAAGAAGGGGGATGGAGGAAGAAGGAAGGAAAGAGAAAAAGAAAGAATGACAAAAAGAATGGAAATAAAGGAAGAAAGAAAGAAAGAGAGGGGGATGGAGAAAGAAAGAAAGAAAGAAAGAAAGAAAGAAAGAAAGAAAGAAAGAAAGAAAGAAAGAAAGAAAGAAAGAAGGAAAGAAAGAAGGAAAGATGGAAGGAAAGAGAAAGAAAGAAAGAGAGGGGATGGAGGAAGAAGGAAGGAAAGAGAAAAAGAAAGAATGACAAAAAGAATGGAAATAAAGGAAGAAAGAAAGAAAGAAAGAAAGAAAGAAAGAAAGAAAGAAAGAAAGAAAGAAAGAAAGAAAGAAAGAAAGAAAGAAAAAGAAAGAAGGAGAGGGGAATGGGGAAAGAATGAAGGAAAGAGAAAGAAAGAGACAAAAAGAATGAAAAGAAAGAGAGGGGGATGGAGGAAGAAGGGAAGGAAGAGCATCCCCTACATCAGTGTACTCACTGGGAGGCAGGAGGGACTGGATGGATGGATCAGACTCCCCTTGTCCTTTTCTCTTTGCTGGGTTCAGTTTGAATCTTCCCGCCCACACATCTCCTTCTCTGAGGCAGAACAGAGAACACTGCCGAGGAGAGTGGGCGGGGCAGACACAGGAGGAGAGGGCGGGAGGAGGAGGAGCAGAAGCTCTCTCTCCTCTTCTGTCTGGCTGTGCGGGCAGCAGGGGGAGGGGGGAGATCTGTCAGAGCTCTACTGAGCGGCTCTCCCTGTCTGTGATCCGGAGATGTAGGTGAGCTCCGATCACACGTCTCACTCGCAGCCTGTTATCTCTCCCTGTAGCAGTGCGAGGGGACTCGGGACGGAGATCTCTGCTGCTGAATGAGGCGGCTCTCTAATTAGGTAAACTAGCCAGCTATGGGAGGCCCCTATGACTGCGAGGCCTGAGGCCACCGCCTATTTCGCCTAATTAGAGAGCCGCCTCTGGTGCTGGGTGTGCCTGGGCACACCCTAATTACCCTGTACACCAGGGAAGTTTATAAGGCAGTTCTACCTGCCCTCCTGTACCAGGCCCCTGTCCTGTTAGTTAAAAAGGTGGGGCCCAGGCACCTACCGAGCACTGCTGGTTGTACTGCCTTATTGCAGATATTGTTCTTTCCCCTGTAGCGCTGCTGACTTCTCCTCCTCTCCCTCCCAGGGAATCAGTTCTAGCACCTGCTTCTCCATCTAGTCCTCTTTCTCAGTCTTAAATGTAAGACATCAGGAGTCTTTTTAGAACTCTGATATTTCACCAAAGTCACCCAAAAGGGCAGTTTACATTTCAAAAAATACAAATACAAAAAATACAAATACAAAAAAAAACAAGTACAAAAAAAACAAAAATGTAAAAAAAAAAAATAATAATAATAATATTTCAAAAATAATTTAACATAACGAACAACTCGTTCACATGTACTTTGCACTCTCTAATTTCTCTCATGGCTTCGAAGCATATCGTGTACATACCTAGCCACTGCCCTTGTTGCTCTGTGTTTGAGCTTTGGGCTGCACACCCTAATGCAAAAGGCTGCGCACACCTATGCTAGGTATCAATCAAAATAAAGCAATTCAGCTGTATTGTGATCAAAATCACTGTACTACAAATAATATGTAGGCATTCACCACATTATAGAGCAGCAACACCATTCACAGACAGCCCAGGTAACAAGGGTTTTTAGAGTTTATGCACATAAGTGTCCTGCAATTCCTGGACTGCTTCTGTGGATTGTACAGTAGTGTGTGACAAATAATACACATATGGACTATTTTTCTGAATGCTAAATTTTGCGTTAATGGTAATACATCCTTACACTTGCACATGTAAAAGTAAGTACCAGAGTTTAAGCGCATACAGCCACGTAAAGCAAATTCTCTAATGCATATTTATGGGCAAAATTACACACCAACTGTGGCTCTTGGACACCACAAATACATGCAAATTTTACTCTGTAGAGCCATGCACCCTAATATTTAGCCAGGTCCGAGAGTCCTTTTACTACTTTATTAAAGAAGTATTTTTAATTTAGCCTAGGGAACCTGTATTCACTCCAAGCATCCAATCGTGTGTAGTGGAATTTTATAATTACAAGCTTCACCTACATCTGATGACATGATTGATGCAAATACAGATGGCAAAGCAGCACAGTGAAGTCAACTTCTCTCATCTTTAAAAAAAAATGTCAGGCGTCTCTTTAATTTGGTGATTCTTTTGAGCATAATTCCTGCTTGAACAGTATGTCAACACTGTCTTACACCAGTCTCCACTTCATTAAAAGTCTCTCTGTGCCTAAGCTTTTTGTCACTAAAAGGTGACAAACCTTTCAATTACAGTGGGACGATCCTTCTCCCTCCACTGCTTGACCTTCATCTTACACACTTGGATTATAGGTCTGTTTTATATTATTTCTATGTTTTAAGACATTTACATAATTTAACCTACTTTGTTTTTTTATTTTTTTATATATATAAAAATCATAGCTATTATTAGATATTAACCAAAGTTTTAGTTAAAGCCTAAGCGCAATCGAAAAAAACAAAAACAAAACGTAAAAATCAGCACAAGGGAAATAACTTACAGTCAGTAGGGTATGTCCCCTGTGCTAATGTCTCTCCCGAAAATCCTACTCCATCGATGCCCCCACACTAAATAAACATTAGCACACTTCTTTTATATTTTCCCACCACTTTCTCCTTTTATCTTTCTCTGTTCTCGTAATCCTTATTTTTCTGTTAATGTTTGCTCTTAATGAACCATGTTCTCAGGATTTCCATCACCTTGCACAGATGATTTAATGCTAAATTCTAAGAATTCAACTCCTTTTTAAAAAGCAAAGGCACACTATGAATTACTCCCAAGGACCTGCATGACATCTCCTGGCTCTCTATTAGTTACATCTGACAGTTTTATTGCACTCCCAGAAAAAGGCTATCACTGTATTCCTGGGAGCCCAAAGCTGATGCTTTAGGGCTAAGCATCCTCAACATTAGAGTAGGTGCAGCTGCTCCTGCCCAAATACAGAAGCTTTTGTATTATGTGAACTCATTCACAAAATACAAAGGCTTCTTTAAATGGGCAGCAGAGGGAAGGGGCAGGAATAGCTGCTCTGTGTGCCTCTCTCTCACAGCCCCAAGTGTCAGTGTGTGCTCCTGCAGAGCCATAAACCTGTCAGATATAAATGATAGAGATACATTCAGGAGATGGACTTAACTCATAGTGTGCCTGCAATTCCTGGAATTCAGCTTTAAAGTGATTTTGTCACTTAAAAAAATGCTAGCAAGAAAAGTACTCACACTTCACCCTTGGGAAAAACCCTTGGCTCCCACAATTGTGTACTGGAAACAACTAGTCAACTCCCAATTGTCACTTTATAAAGACATCTATACCAGTGTTTCTCAACTCCAGTCCTCAAGGCGCCCCAACAGGTCATGTTTTCAAGATTTCCCTCAGATGAAACGACTGTGGTAATTACTAAGGCAGTAAAACTGATCAAATCACCTGTGCAAATCAATGGAGAGCCTGAAAACATGATCTGTTGGGGCGCCTTGAGGACTGGAGTTGAGAAACACTGATCTATACTATACTATACTATATACTATACTATACTAATATATAGGGGTTGCATTCATAAGTTTGATAAAATCTGGGCTACGTGGCTAGAGGATACCACTACTGCATAGTTACTGCTTGTATTTGAGACTGAGCTAGGGAATTGGCTGATTATACACCCCTTACTTGTATCCTGTTATTCTAGGGAGGACCGATGTTGGGCTATTGTTATTGATGTTTTCAGTGGGTTCAACACGAGCCACACACATACACTCCCTTTTTTATATGATTGTTTTCTTTTTGTTTTTTCATTTTTGTATCTGAGAATGCTGTTGGTACAATGTTTTGTTTGTATGCTTATACCAAAAACCTAACAAAGAGTTTAGCAACAGTAGCAACTCACTTGCTTGATCGATTGCCACTTCCCCCCTCCCCATAGCTTGATTGCCGCATCGCTCGCCCATCACCTGCCAGGCCCCCCCCCGCCAGCCATGCACTTACCCCCTGCCTCTCCTCCCGAGTTACGGCGGTCACTTCTCCTCCCGGCCAATCAAGACTTAGGACTCGCGGCCAATCGGGTCTCAGGACCCACTTCCTGATTGGCCAGGAGCAGAAACAGGAAGACATTAGCGTATATTAATTTGTTAATGTCACACAACTGGGTGGGCTCCGGGCGCAGTGCTCTGAGCCCCGAGCCCACCCTTTTTGAAGCCAATTAGAGCCTCAGGCTCTAATCATGCCTTTGTATTTTGTGTGCTTTAAAAAAAAAAAACCCCATTGGAATCTATGCGTCTATGCGGATTAGGGGTGCGACACCCCTGCACCCTGCATGAGCGGCCACCACTGGCTAGCAGTGCAGGTCCCCAGTGGTGACTGATCATACCTGCAGGAGCTTTCCCTGCTACAGAGGAATATCTGGCTGTTCTGAATGGCTAAAACTCCTGCATTTTTAGGTAGCGAGGGAATTTACATGCCATCGCTTAGCTCAATAAATTAATGATTGGCAAATAGGGCTATGGATGAAGGAGTGGTGACAGAAGGAAGCATGTAAGCTCCAAAACAACACAAAACTTTATTCACATGTTTTGGAAATGTCCAAAACTAGTCTGATGCTGGTATGATGCCCATGCATTTCAACCCATTTGTTCTCTTGAGCCAAAAATGGGTCTTCTTGGAACCCCGGAAAGTCTCTTTGATGATCCTAATCTAGAGTTAGGAATAACTAGAACGCTATAAAGTGAACTCTATCCTGCACTTGAAAAGTCTAATTTATACCCTCAGAATTAGCTCTGAAAAATTTGAGAAGATCTGGTGTGGATGTCAACTGGCCCTACCCTTGACCCGCATCCCTGGTTTTGAACAGACTCCTGTAGATCTTGGTCATTAGAATAGCGGCACTATACCCCACCAGATATGCACTATTTTATAAAGAATTCACAGTCAATGATTATTCGCTAACCAAAAATACGCTCATTTATTGAAAATTACAATTAAAAATGGGTGTACTTGCGCGCTGCTATGTTGTGCTATTGAGTGCTATAAGACTCCAAAACATACTAAGCGGATCGCTCACACCTGTACACACTCTCTAAACGTGTATCAATGTACAAAATTGTATTCAAAAGTGGTGCCACGCTCAGGGGATCCCCCTGAGGAAGCCACGTGACCCTGTGGCGTAACGCATAGGAAAAGGGGCCAATCTGTCGTCACGCTGAGGCGTGCATTGTGAGCATACCATGGAAATACTGTCTGGTTGTCTTATACCTGCAACAGTGAGGACTGAATGCTTTTTACAGTTTGGTGCACTCTAAGCACCAAGAAAATGTGAGGGTTTTTATACTAAGTGTTTAATAAACCGGCTGTTTTAAAAAATAAAGCACTATGTCCAGCTTTCTCTATTTATGATTTGGGCATATGGAGATAAGTGTAAGAGAAGGAGGATTCTAATCTCAGGATCGCCAGCTAAGGATTGAAACAGCATGAAAATTGGTTGGACTTATCCCCCAGGTGAGGGCACATCTGATGAGGGGATTATCATTAATGCATGTGGATGACTGGCGCACATAGTGGTGAACACTAATTAAGGAAGCAGTCGTTTGGATATGCGAACACAAGCCTGTTTATTTATGAAAGATAGAGCATATGCAAGCAAATTCATACCAAAGGACACTTTATGGACTGATGCATTGTTTGCTTTGTTTTGTTAATGTTACATATGGTTTTTTATGACATGCTGAGTTTGAAAATTGCTATGCAAACAGATTTAAAGGGACACTAGCACATTGGTATTTGGGAGCACGGCACCACTTTTGAATATAATTTTACACTCTTTTATTGACTGGGTATGTCTCCATTACAGTTGTCATACTCTTTCATGTTATTACAATGTATATACTACATTGCTTTATTTCACGGTTATGATGAAAGTCTATTTTACAATCTCCTTTTGTAGTAGATTAAAGGCCACACTTCTAAATTCTTCTTGTACTGTAGCTCTCTGTGATTGATGTGTTTTGAACTTGCTTTTTACCTTTTTCTAATGTAAAAAAATAAAAAATAAAATAAAAGAACTTTGTTCTTCAATAAAAGCTACCTTTATGAAAAAAAAGTATTAAAGTTTTACTTACATGTAACAGTCATCCACAGCAGCGCTGATGACTCTGAGATGGACTAGCTTTTTGTTGTTAGTGTAAACTTTTATTATATAATCCAGTAGGGATGTCCCCTGTCAGATTGTATGCACTATGTATCATCATAAATTAACAGAAACATTTAATGTAAAGATGCAACTTTCAATCTGTTCTACCATGCTTTATTCTTTCAAAAGTGTTATTAAATATTTCTATGAATACCCCACTTTTTTTCCTATCCAAATTGCACATTGTAGTGAACGGAGAATTAATGTGCTTTATTAATCAACACTGTCTAAAAACAAATATTTGTGCCCAAAGCAGCCAAATCGATCTGTACTTTCTAAACAAATTTCGGAAGATTCAGATTCATTTGTTATGTTATGTTATGATTCCGAGATTCTGATGGATCCATCTCCATCCACAATCAAAAGGAATCATCTAATTTCACTTTTCTACTTTACTGTAACTATTTATTGCAATCGGTTTCCATTTCATATATATTATATGGTGCAATTCACGTTATGCTCACTAGAATAAAAACAAATGGATCAAAATCAATTTGGATCATTTGTTATTTCACTATATTATTTCTGATGCTTCAAACATTAACAAAAAGCCCAAACTATGGCATCCTGTCATCGAATGAAACAAATAAATACAAATCAATTTGTTGTTTTGCTATAACTTAGTTCTGATTCGTTGACATCCGTGACCATCGTGATTTGGAGGTTTGGATACAACCGAATTCTCTAATAATGAAAATTTCATCCAAATTTTGATTCAGAATGAATCAAATCACACATGCCTAATTAGAAAGTCAAGGGCTTTCAAGGCAATCCAGCTGCTTGCTATGGATACAATAGGCAATCTCTTTTCTGATACTTTCTATGTATTCTTTTTTAACCACTTAAGGACCAGGCCAACCTTGTCCTCAGGGCCCACAAACAGGCCAGGTTTGCAAGATAACTGAAATACATCACGGGTGATATCATTTGCTGCTCAGTGATTGCAGTATTCTAGTCTGCATCTCCCCAAGGTAATACATAAAACCTGGCCTATTAGTTGGCCCTGAGGACAGGGTTGACGACCACTGCCATAGACAATAAAATGGCGGTCGTTGCAATACTGTCACACCGTATTTATGCAGCGGTCCTACAAGCGCACTTTTTTGGGAAAAAATTGGAATGGCGACAAACTTTTACCCTTAAAAATTTCTATAGGCAAGGTTTAAAAATGTCTACAGGTTACCAGTTTTGAGTTACAGAGGATTTCTAGGGCTAGAATTATTGCTCTCGCTCTAAAGATCACAACAATACCTCACATGTGTAGTTTGAACACCATTTGTCATATGCAGGCGCAACTCACGTATGCGTTCGCTTCTGTGCGCGAGCTCGTCGGGACAGGACGCTTCACTTTTTTTTTTTTCCTTATTTAATTTTACTTTTTTTTTTTTTTTTTTTTGACACTGTCCTTTAACCACTTCCCGCCCGGCCTATAGCAGAATGACGGCCGGGCAGTGGTACAGTTATCCTGACTGGGCGTCATATGACGCCATGCAGGATAACAGCCGCCGCGCCCCCGTGGGTGCGATCAGTGGTGCGGTGTGTTAGTCTGACACACCGCTACACCAATCTCGGTAAAGAGCCTCCGGCAAAGCCAATCATGGCTGATCACGATGTTGACAGGAAGAGCTGTTGATCGGCTTTTCCTCACTCGCTGACAGACGCGAGTAGAGGAGAGCTGATCGGCGGCTCTCCTGACAGGGGGGTCTGCGCTGATTGTTTATCAGCGCAGACCCCCATCAGATGCCCACACTAGACCACCAGGGAAGCCCCCAGGACCACCAGGGAAGCCCCCAGCATGTGGATGGCCAGGTACATCCCCCATGGCCATCCACATGTAAAAAATATGCCCAAAATATGCCAATTGGTGCCCACAAATTGTAATAGCAAAAAAACATGACAGGACCTCTTAAATATTAGATCTAGGGTCAAAAAGACCTCAGATCTCATATTTACACTAAAATTCAATAAGGAATTAAAAAAAAGTCATTTGAAGAAAAAAAAGTCAGCATTGGGCTGAAGTGACGTTTGGCGTCGCTTCCGCCAATCAATGCTATGGAGCCGAGTAGGGGCCATCTTCTCACTCGGCAGCCAGCCAAACAGGAGGGAGGAACCAATTGTCTCCACCGCTACCGGCCCTCTCCCGCCCCCGATAAAAGTGATCTTGTGGCGAATCCGCCGATGAGACCACTTTGATCTGAAAGTGGACCGCCCGCTGAAGAGGATACCGGGGTTATGGCAGCTAGCTGCTGCCATAACAACAGTACTCCTCTTCAAAAAGCCAACTCATAACGACGCCGGGTGGCCCGCAAGTGGTTAATAGAGCAGTGCAAAAAGGAATGTGAATTACAAAGCACAGCAACAAATTAGAATTTGCCTTTCATCAGTTTAGAGCAATTAGGACTATAGAAGATGATTGATGATTGGTTACTATGGATTACTGAACATTAGACTTGTGCACAGCGGAAAATGTGGTTTTGTTTCATTTTCATTCATAAAATACATAATTTCCTTCTGTTGCGTTAATTCGCTTTCAGATAATTCGTTATTGCTGTAGAGTATAGATATTCGTTATAAACAATCTATTCGTTTTATTGTTTAATTGTTTTGTTTTCGCATAATTTCTTATTTATGTATATATGTTTGTGATAACTAATCTTATTCTAAAAGTCATTTGTTTATTGATTCCATTAACACACACACACACACAATGACAATATAGCTTCTGCTGTTTCTTAAAATGCGTCTCCTCTGCTCAAATGCAATACAACACCCTTCTTAGGAATGCACTTTGCCAGTGATTGTGCTGTGTCACTGCTGCTGGTACCAGGAAGAAACCTGATGTTTAGAGCTTGAATCCATTAGCACACACACCACACACACACACACGCACACGCACACACGCACACACGCACACACACACACACAATATCTCTTCTGCTGCTTCTCAAAACTTGTTTCCTCTGCACAAATACAAAACCCTTCTCAATCAGTTCTCAGGAATGCACTTTGCCAGTATTATTAATCCAACTTCCAGCACAAAATTAATCAGCTGATTGGGCTGTAAGATTTACTCCGAGTCAACCTGCTGTTTCATTAGTCTTTAACGACTTAACAAATCACGCTGAATGAATTTGTTATTTTTTATTTCGTATGAGATGAAATTCTTTTTTTTTCTTCAGGCATTCGGATGCATCCGAATATCCAAAAGATGCAAAATTAGTCCGAATTTTGATTCGTTATGAAACGTATTACACATGTCTACTGAACAGAACGCATTGCTAAATGACATAAGGCCTGTCAGATCTTAGACAGTGAAGTACACATATCATGGGAAGACTATGGAGACTACTATTGCTGACCTCCTTCTAAAATACCTAGTTGCCTGGCTTTGTCTGTTTTCAATACTTTGAAGTCACAGACCCAGAACAAGTATGAAGTAAATGAAAGTAAAAATAATCCTGCTCTATACTTGTTCTGAGTAAGTGACGTTTAGAAGATAACAACATTTACCTACATGGTAATACATGTGATAAATGTGTTCATGCACCCTAAGGCCGGGTTCACACTGGTACGACACGACAGTCGTACCACGTTGGATCCGACTTTGCCCTTCGACTTGAAGTCCGACACGTGTCCGACTTCAATGAACAGAGATCCGACTTTGATTCCCGACGATACCAGGTACTGTGTCTGGTATGAATCTTTAGGGGGAACTCCACGCACAATGTAAAAAAAACGGCATGGGTTCCCCCTCCAAGAGCATACCAGGCACTTCGGTCTGGTATGGATTTTCAGGAGAACCCCCATGCCGAAAAACGGCTTTGGGGCAACCCCAAAATCCATACCAGACCCTTATCTGAGCCCACAGCCCCGTAGGTCAGGAAAGGGGGTGGGTACCAGGCCGCATACCCTCAACATGGGGGGGGTGGGTGCTTTCGAGCAGGGGGGCCCTGCCCACTGCCAACATAAGTAGTGGCATACCATGCACCCAGCATTAGAGTGGGAGAGAGCGTCAAGTCAACATCTGAAGAAGAACAGAGGGAGAAGAGAGCAGAGAAGACCCAGCAAAAGAGCAAGTAGATAGTGGAGAAGACCCGGCAGAGGGTTGTTGGGAAGAGGCCCTTGTCCTCATCAACATGGCCCCCCTTGCCCCAAAGCATGAGGGCATGCATCCTGGTACGGTTCGGGGGGGGGCTTGCTCATCCCTACCCCCTTTCCTGACCTGCCGGGCTGTGTGCTCGGATAAGGGTCTGGTATGGATTTTGGGGGGAAACCAATGCTGTTTTTTCAGTGTGGGGGTTCCTCTGAAATCCATACCAGACCGAAAGGCCTGGTATGCTCTTGGAGGGGGAACGCATGCCGTTTTAAAATTTGGCGTGTAGTTCCCCTTCAAGATCCTCCAAGTTGCAGCCAAAGTCAGGTCAGTTAAGACGGCGATCCGACTTTGATCCGATTTCAGTGATATTCAATGGGCTGAAGTAGGATCAAAGTCGGACCAAAGTAGTGCAGGGAGCATTTTCAATGTCGGACTGACTTGTGTCGGACCAGTTAAGACGGCTTTTATAGGGAAAATTGATTTTCACACGTCATGCGGCATGAGCTCCCAACGTAGGAGCGTTTGTCATACCAGTGTGAACCCGGCCTAAACAGTGAATCTGATGTTTGACAAATCATTACCGCAGGTGAATCCTCCTTGTACATGTGTTTGAAATTATAGTAATTGATTCACCACCAGTGAATGTCTGCTTAAAGTCATATTCACTACTTTGTAATTATGCCCCGTACACACGGTTGGAATATCCGACAACAAATGTTCGATGTAGGCTTGTTGTCGGAAGGCTCCATCGAACATTTGTTGTTGGAATTTCCGACAACAAAAATTTGAGAGCTGGATCTCAAATTTCCCGACAACAAAATCCATTGTCGTAAATTCCGATCGTGTGTACACAATTCCGACACACCTAATTCCACGCATGCTCGGAATCAAGCAGAAGAGCCGCACTGGCTATTGAACTTAATTTTTCTCGGCTTGTCGTATGTGTTGTACGTCACCGCGTTCTTGGCGATTGGAATTTCCAACAACATTTGTGCGACCGTGTGTATGCAAGACAAGTTTGCACCAACATCCGTCGGAAATAAAACCAGGATTTTGTTGTCGGAATGTCCAATCGTCTGTACGCGCCATAAGTGTCCCCAAACTGAAAAAATATAACCGGAACAAAGAAAGCAAAAATACTAACTACAGAACGACTATATACAGCCGAAAGTAGATGAGAGTGAGACTAAACACATAAGGAAATGCAAATTTAAAAGACAATTTAGAGCGAGGGAGGCTACTTCTCGCTGGCTCTGGGCACATGGCCCAGCCCAGCTGGGGGGGAGGGGCTGGACTGGGGGAGGGGAGCCATACTGCAAGCAGAGCTCTGTATTAGGGTAGGGCATGCTGTACTGGGGGAGGAAGATATTGACTTGGGGAGAAAGGTCATTTTTTGTTTGTATACGGACTTGTGCATTACACTCTCCTGACCCCTGTGCTCTGTTATCTACTCCTAACCTCTGAGCTATGCAAGATGTGTGTAGGCAGGTGCAGTTTACCTTCCCCTCTGTAGGGGGCTCTGTGTTGTGGACTGTTGTAAAAAGGGGATGAAGGGGGAACACTGTTCCTCTGCAGCCTCCGTAGGTGCCACCGGGGGATGCGATTGGGCACTGCAACACTGGATAACCTAAAAGTGATACTAAACTCAGGACCCTGCATTCACTATATCTGGTCTCCCACAGTACATAGAACATGGAAATGTAATAGTTTTAGTAAATATAAACTGCTAAATACCTTTTCTCATCAGCAGTTAGAGCAGTCTTGTGACTTCTATCAGTGTCTGGTTAAAACTTGTAGGAGGAGTTTTTAGTGGATAGAGTCGGAACAGAAACCACGCTGGTTAGGAACAACATACACAGGGAAAGTTTCCTAAAGGAGGCGGGACAGACTTGGGGACACCAATGTCTGCTCTGCTGAACTTTCAGGCATAGTGCAGTGATCTAGGATCTTTGCACTGCATTCTGCCTATCAGCCAGCCCTTTCTCTAAAGCTTCTCCAGTAATCTAAGACTCATGTAAGGGACAACCTTGCAGCTATAAACCTGTCATTTTGTGTTAGTATTGCTAAAGCTCCCACACCTGTGTTGCCTGTGTTCTAGTACCACTGCTTCCAAACTGTTTGGAACTATCAAGCAAGGTGTTGTCACTGTTCATTCAATACCAAGTGCTGGTGACTACAGCTGTTGCTCCTATCTTCAGCTTAACCAAATACAACCCCAATTACAAAGATGGGACGCTGCGTAAAATCTACATAAAAACAGAATGCATGTACATAATCTCATAAATCCATATGTAGCAATAACTCTCAGCGGAGCTGCTGGTTTAAAGCGGGCCTGTCCTCTTATCTCTTTACCCCTCTTAAATTGTTCAATTCCCTTGGCACAGCTGTAGTGTAGTGTTGTAATGATATGAGTATTGACTTTAACCCACAGTATACATTTACATTTATATTTACCTCTACCTGGGTGTCTGTAGCTCCACCTGCAGGAGAAATAACAACACTGCACACAAACTTCAATAATAACCATAAATAACTTCTTTCTTTGAATAAGTAGTATATTTATATAAAGGGTTATTACAATGACTACACTATCACACCAACGTAGTGTAATAGTATAGTAAATAGTTATAACAATTGGTAACATACACAAATATACCTAACTGTATATATCTATACCAGGGAGCTCCCCCTGCTCTAAACGGTAAAGTCACTATACTTAGTAAATAAATGCAGAGCCCTGAAATAAAAAAGATAGTCTTGACGTCTTCAGTCTTCGCTAGCTAAGAACTTGTAATTGTAATCCACAAGGGGTTCCTCTTGGGTGTTGCGCAGTGTAAGGTAACACACTAAGGCAGTTATAATCCGGCAGACTGACTAAGTGTTCTCATATGAAGAAGACAAACATCTAGCATCCGCTCTTGAATACTGAAGTCTATGCAGATGTACTGTTTTCCAACTTAACTTGTTCTGTGGGACTATCAGTCCCAGCAACACTCTGTAACAGTTCTAAGTGTGTGTGTAGTATTAAACAAACTGCCGGGTGTTAACCCTCTCACCACATGGGATCCAGGCAGATGGATGTCTCCGTTTCAGCAGTTCTCAGTCCGTATGGAGGCACCCCCAAACTGTCACACTGTTCCGTTCACTAACGACCAGGAGTCCTCGGTTACCTCCCCACGGGTCCCTGGAACGATCACTTCTGCTGCTCCAGCACACTGTGATACGACGGCAGGATCCTTGCAGCTGCTCCGCTCCTTCCCAAAGTAGGCCGCAACCCTGTGGGACACACATACCCACAGAGTCATGCTGGCAGGCCACATGTGTCCCAGGAACAAGAGACTAAGATGGCCGCTCCCGGTCCTTTTATATCCGCCCACAATGCAGTTCAGTTCAACACTTGTCCAGGAGCATTGTGGGTAGGTCACGGCTAAAGTTCCGAAATAAACAATCAATCACTTCCATATCACTTCACTTAATCATGAAACGTAAAAGTATTGTACCTTTTCAATTATCCACAAGATGGCACTATAACAACTTATGTACTGCATAACACACATATGGCTAAAAACAACAGTTATCAGTGCTACACATATTTTATTCACTATAGAAAATAAAAAACAAATCAAAAGTTTAAACTAAGAAAATGTACCCATTTAAGAAAAAAATAATGTCATTTTGACATGAATGGCAGCAGCACATTTCATGAAAGTTGGGGCAGGGCAACAAAAAGCTGGCAAAGTAAGCATTATTAACAAGGAAGAGCTAGTACAGTGGTCTCCAATCTGCGGCCTGAGGACCGCATGTGGCCCTTTGCTTTCCTTTGTCCAGCCCTTGAGACACTATTCCCCCTACTGACACCGATGAGGCGCCATTGCTTTCACTGACACCAACAGTGGGGCACTATTCCTCCCACCTTTACCAATGATGGGGTATCATTCCTCCATCTGACACCAACAATGGTGCACTGTTCTTACCACTAATACCAATGATGAGATATTATTCCTCCTACTGACCACATTTTTTAAATCCCACTGACCACCAAGCGTGAGACATTGTGAACTCCCATCGACGCAGGGGCATTTTCTACTCCTATTGGCCACAGTCCGGCCCTCCTAAAGTCTGAAAGGCTTAAAACTGGCCCTTTGTTTAAGAGGTTTGGAGACCCCTGAGCTAGAAGAACATATTCCAAATAATTAGGTTAATTGAAAACAGGTCAGTAACATGATTGGTCATAAAAAAAGGATCTTAGAGAGCCAGCGTGTCTCAGAAGTAAAGATGGGCAGAGGTTCACCAATCTGTGAAAAACGGCGTCTAAAAATTGTCAACAATTTCAGAATAGTGTCCCTCAACATAAAATTGCAAAGACTTTAAATATATCATCATCTACAGTATATAAAAACATCATAAGATTCTGGGAATCTGGAGAAATCTCTGTGTGCAAGGGATAAGGCCAAAATGCAATACTGGATCATCTTTGGGCCTGACATTGCACTGCACTAAAAACAGGCATGATTCTAAGATGGGCATTACTGCATGTACTCAGAATCACTTCCAAAAATCACTGTCTGTGAACAAAGTTTTCTGTGACAACATGAACCAGAAACGTTGCCATCTTCCCTGGGCCAAAGCAAATTTAAAATGGTCTGTTGCAAAGTGGAAAAATGTTCTGTGGTAAGACCAATTGGAAATTTGACATTGTTTTGAGCAACCATGGGCACCACATCCTCTGGACTAAAGGGGAGAGGGGCCTTCTGGCTTGTTAGCGCTCAGTTCAAAAGCTGGTATCTTTGATGGTATTGAGGGTGGGGGGGCATTAATGCATATGGAATGGACAGCTTGCAGGTCTGGAAAGCCACTATCAGTGCTTAAAGATATCCAGGTTTTAAAGCAGCATATGCTCCCATCCAGATGACATCTTCAAGGAAGGCCTTGCATATTTCAGCAAGACAATATTCAACTGCATACTGCAGCTATGACAACAGCATGGCTTCGTAGTAGAAGACTGCCTGCCTGCGGTCCAGACCTTTCACCAATTGAAAATATTTGCCACATCTTGAAACAAATAATAGGACAAAAAAGACCCAGGACTGCTGAGCAGTTAGAATCCTATATCAGGCAAAAATAGGACAACATTCCTCTCCCAAAACTTCAGCAACTGGTCTCCTCAGTTCCCAGATGTTTAAAGAGGGTTGTTAAAAGAAGAGGGGATGCTACACCATGGTAAACATAGCCATGTACCAACTTTTTTGAGATGTGTTGCTCCATTCAAAATGATCCTTTTTTCCCCCTTAACCACTTTCCGACCTCAGTAGTGATTAAATACCACAAAAAGAAAGCTCTATTTGTGTGAAAAAAATGATAAAAATTGAATTTGGGTACAGTGTAGCATGAAAATTGGTCTGGGCAGGAGGGGGGGGGGGGGGGTTAAGTGCTCAGTAAGCAAGTGGTTAAGGTGGCCAAACAATGCACAAACTGATTGTACAATTTCCTTTAGATCTACCACCTACCATTGATTTGATTTGGATTTTTTTTCTGTTCACTCCCTTTGCATTTTGTAAATTGATAAAAATAAACTATTATAATATATACATTTGAAAGCCTTCTTACTTTACAGCATTTCTTCACACCTGCATAAAACTTTTGCACAGTACTGTATATTTCAGTCATCACCAGAATTTTAGATAGACAGGTTGAGGTTCCCTCGTTAATGGAGGAGGTGCAGTTCTATTTTAACTGTCTGGAAACGAGATGTTTTAATGCTTGTGCTATGCGTTAATATAAGCACAGGTGTACAGACAGCAGGCCTATCCTACACACAATCTTCAGTTGGTGATGTTGTCATTGCCGGCCTATAACCTCACCATCTGAGCTCTGTGGGGGAATCAGATCCTCGCCTGACTCAGCCACAAGAGCCATATGAGAAGCAAGAAGCAACAGCTGAATGAGTAACAAGGAGGATATGGGTGTGATATTTTTAATGTTATTACTTTTTTGGTGATTAACACTATTAGAGAAGCTGTAAATATTTCATAAGATACCAACATCTTTAAAAGTAAATGCATTAGGATACAAATATATCTGCAAAAATATCTTATATTTAAAAGACATTCTGATCTTATAATGTTCTAGGAAATAACCTCCTTAAGCCCCATACTAGACATGTGCGCCGTCAATAAATTCGTTTCGTTTCATTCCATTCTGTTTCGTATTAGAATTAATTTGTATTTCGTGTCCGAAATTTCGTACGAAATGCAAATTTTCTTTAGGTTCGTTAACTTTTCGTAATAATTACGAATGTTCGTTATGATGAATTTATCATTATGTGGGGCTCCCACCATCCCTGTGCTGTGCTGACTTCCTGGGCTTTTAACTTTTAGGTTCGTTAACTTTTCGTAAACAATTGCGATTGTTCGTTACGAATTTGGATCTGAAATTCGTAAACGAAATTTAGTATTTCGTACAAAATTTGAAAGCATAGCAATTCGTATTTCAGGTCCTCCCGAATGTACGAATTTACGGAAATCCGTACGAATTTTCAATTCGTACAAAACTAATCGCACGTGTCTACTCCATACACACTATTAGATTTTCTGCAGATTTTTGTCTTCAGATTTACCAAAACCATGTAGTGCAAGGGCCTGCCTGATTGCATACAAATTTAAACTCTCAAGCCTCGTACACATGATACGATTGTTGGCCAACCGAGCGTCTGATTTTTGTCAAAAGGGCGTGTGCCAGGATCTTGTCTTGCATATAAATGGTACACAATTGTCGTGCCACAAACACAAACGTAGTGACATGCTACGAGGAATTTCAGCTCTTGAGCGCCACCCTTTGGGCCCCTTCTGCTAATTTCGTGTTTAGTGAGCATTGATTCCGAGCATGCGCGTTTGTACTTTTGACTTTTGTGTGACGGATTTCTGTACTGACCATAAAAAATCTGACGTCAAACCGTTGTCCGCCGTAAATTTACTAGCCCGTCATCCAACATTTGTTGGCTGAAAGTTATACAACAATTGTCAAAAGGTAAGATTTTAGGACAACAGTCTGTCAACAGACAATCCCCTGCCAACAATCATACTGTGTGTACTAGGATTAAGACCCCATACACACGATTAGATTTTCTGCAGATTTTGTGTCTTCAGATTTACCAAAACCATATAATATGAGGTCAAACCTTTATGCCCCGTACATACGGTCGGATTTTCCGATGGAAAATGTCCGATCGGAGCGTGTTGTCGGAAATTCCGACCGTGTGTGGGCGCCATCGGACATTTTCCATCGGATTTTCCGACACACAAAGTTTGATAGCAGGATATAAAATTTTCAAAATCCGTTGTCGGAAATTCCGATCGTGTGTACACAAATCCGACGGACAAAGTGCCACGCATGCTCAGAATAAATAAAGAGATGAAAGCTATTGGCCACTGCCCGTTTATAGTCCCGACGTACGTGTTTTATGTCACCACGTTCAGAATGATCGGATTTTCCGACAACTTTGTGTGACCGTGTGTATGCAAGACAAGTTTGAGCCAACATCCGTCGGAAAAAATCCTAGGATTTTGTTGTCGGAATGTCCGAACAAAGTCCGACCGTGTGTACGCCCTATAAGAGTACTACATGGTTTTGGTAAATCTGAAGACAAAAATCTACAGAAAATCTAATGTGTATGGGGTCTAAAGCCTCGCACACATGGTACGATTGTTGGCCAACTGAGCATCTAATTTTTGTCAAATTGTGTACTGACCATACGAAAATCTGATGTCAAACCCTTGTCTGCCAAACATTTACTAGCCTGTCAGCCAACATTTGTTGGCCGAAAGTTGGACAACAATTTTCAAAAGGAGCGTACTAACAGTAAGATTTTAGGACAGCAGTCTGTCAACAGACAATCCCCTGCCAACAATCGTACCGTGTGTACAAGGCTTTAAAGTGGAACTTTACCCATAACAACTTGATAAAAAATAATGTTTTTTAGCTTTATGTTGCTGTATAAATTTATTTCATATTAATAATTACGCTACCAAACTTAGTATGTGCTTTAAATTGCCTTCACCATTGCTCCTGTTTCTTCTTGCTGGAGGCTGCCATTTTGCTGAAGCCCAAAGCCCCTGAACAGCAGTAAATCATAAAGCGGAACTAAACTTATCGATTTAACGGTTCTAAAAAAAGTTACATTCCTGAAATGCAGGAATTGCTAACTGTCGCATTTTCTTGTGTCTCCAACCAAACTGTCAAACCATCAAATGTCTGGTGTCATAACCGATCACATGTGAATGGTATTTGCAGATCAAACAGATGCAGCTTCCTTGACTGTAAAGGATAGGAGGGTTTAATTCCGAGTTAAAAGACAAGCGTGTTTTTTATTTTTTTTCAGATTCATACTTACCTAGGTGGATGCAGCATTTGTCCGCTGCTGCATCTGTCCCCCGGCGCCTCTAATACTGAGAACTGAGCGATCGAACACCGCAGAACGCTCAGGTCTCTGGGCTCCCCGAGCAAATAGCTGGTTACTGTCAGTCACCACTGTCTGTTCTGCCCCCTCCTCGCTCACTGGAACACTGGGCTTTAGAGGGGGCAGGAGCGGCCGGCTCCGCCTCTCAGCGGCTCACTGAGAGGCTTAGCAGGGTGTTGGTCAAAGGATCTGGGCGGATCCCGAATTAATGGTCGTGATGACGCCGAGCCTGGACTGACAACAGTGACGTCAGCAGAGAGTGGACTTCAGCCCGTTCTCTGCTGAAAACAGGGCACATGAACTGCACTCCTGTGATCCATAGGAGAAGCTCAGCCTTCCAGTGAGATCGGCCTCTACAAATTCGTCAGTGCCCAAAAATAGAGAGCAATTATTTTTAAATTTTAACTTATAATATATATATTAACCGCTTGCCGACCAGCTGTCGTCATTATACTGCGGCAGTTTGGCTCGGCTGTGCGAATTCGCTGTAGGTGTAAGTCGGCCACTTTAAGAGCAATATTGGCGCAGCGCCAGAGCTGATGCGCTTGGCCGGCGGCCACGGTGTTTGCTGGCCACCCGCGATCACTCCACAGAGAGCCAAAACGGGGATCTGTCAATGCAAACAAACAGATCCCCGTTCTGACAGGTGAGTAGAGAGAGATCGTCTGTTCCCAGTGATCAGGAACAGTGATCTCTCTCTACTCCCAGTCAGTCCACTCCCCCCACAGTTAGAAACACCTCCCTAGGGAACACTTAACCCCTTGATTGCCCCCTAGTGTTAACCCCCTCCCTGGCAGTGCCATTTATACAGTAAACAGTGGCTATTTTTGGTCCCAAAAAAGTGTCAAAAGTGTCCGATTTGTGTGCCGCAATGTCGCAGTCCCGATAAAAATCGCTTATTACCGGCATTACTGGTAATAAAAATGCCATAAATATATCCCCTATTTTGTAGACGCTATAACATTTGCGCAAACCAATCAATATACGCTTATTGCATTTTTTTTACCAAAAATATGCAGAAGAATACATATTGGCCTAAACCGATGAAGTAAAAAATATTGTTTTTCTTCAAAATTGTCGGAATTTTTATGTTTATAGCGCAAAAAATAAAAACCACAGAGGTGTTCAAATACCACCAAAAGAAAGCTCTATTTGTGAGGGAAAAAGGACACAAATTTTGTTTGTTCACAACGTCGCACAACCGCGCAATTGGCAGTTAAAACGATGCAGTGGCATATCGTAAAAAAATGGCCTAGTCATTAAGGAGTAAATCCTTTTGGGGCTGAAGTGGTTAAAGAGGTAATTAAAGAATATCTTATCCCAGAAACAGAAATTGAATGCACTGTAGCTTACGAGTCTTTAGATGTGGTAGCTGCATTCGTTTTCTTTTTTTCACACATTTTAGTTTTATTTTAACCTGGTAATCCTGCCATTAAAGAGTATGTTACCCCAACATTTCATATTCCTGATATGCGTCTGTGTTACTATGTACTTGTGCTAAAAAGTATCCTGTTCTCTTTGCATTGCTTCCTTTGTGTGAAAAAGCTGATGATCCTGCTAGTCCCCCTGCTTTCCCATTTTAAACTGACCTTGCTAGGCATGAGAGCACATCCATTAAAAAGAAAACCAATTCTCCTGCGCTTGAGAGAAATATGTGCGGGTGGATGTAATCGTGTGTCTCCACTGGTTCAACCTCCACATTGGCTGTTCTGCCACTCACAACAGGTCAGGGAAACTCATGTGAGAACTCTATAAGAAAAGGAACAGAGGGCGCACCAGCCTAGCGCATTACCTTTGCAACAATTTATTGTTAAAAATGTATATAACATTATACTCACAAACAAATGCGTGTATCAAGCAAAATGAAGTTCACCAAGTGCTCCACCCAGCATGGTCTGCTGACAAGTGCCAAAAGTGGGATGAAAAGTCCAAAGGAACCGATGTGTTTTGAGAGGTATCCCTTCTTCCTCAGAGCTCACACATCCATCCCAGCATGGTCAGTTGCAATGGTCAGACTTATGCTAACATGCTCCTCCGCACAGCCATTTACTGGGAAGATCCGTGCCCTGCTGTTTCTCCATCCCCACCTTTCTAATGACCTTATGCAGCTGAGAACAGAGGTTATGTAGACACTTAAAAAAGAAAGGTATTTATGATGTTTTCTTATAGATTATATATATATATATATATACAGTGGGGACGGAAAGTATTCAGACCCCCTTACATTTTTCCCTCTTTGTTATATTGCAGACATTTGCTAAAATAATTTAAGTTCATTTTTTTTTCCTCATTAATGTACACATAGCACCCCATATTGACAGAAAAAACAGAATTGTTGACATTTTTGCAGATTTATTAAAAAAGAAAAACTGAAATATCACATGGTCCTAAGTATTCAGACCCTTTGCTCAGTATTTAGTAGAAGCTCCTTTTGATCTAATACAGCCATGAGTCTTTTTGGGAAAGATGCAACAAGTTTTTCACACCTGGATTTGGGGATCCTCTGCCATTCCTCCTTGCAGATCCTCTCCAGTTCTGTCAGGTTGGATGGTAAACGTTGGTGGACAGCCATTTTTAGGTCTCTCCAGAGATGCTCAATTGGGTTTAAGTCAGGGCTCTGGCTGGGCCATTTAAGAACAGTCACAGTTGTTGTGAAGCCACCCCTTTCTTATTTTAGCTGTGTGCTTAGGGTTATTGTCTTCTTGGAAGGTAAACCTTCAGCCCAGTCTGAGGTCCTGAGCACTCTGGAGAAGGTTTTCGTCCAGGATATCCCTGTACTTGGCCGCATTCATCTTTCCCTCATTTGCAACCAGTCGTCCTGTCCCTGCAGCTGAAAAACACCCCCACAGCATGATGCTGCCACCACCATGCTTCACTGTTGGGACTGTATTGGACAGGTGATGAGCAGTGCCTGGTTTTCACCACAGACACCGCTTAGAATTAAGGCCAAAAAGTTCTATCTTGGTCTCATCAGACCAGAGTCTTATTTCTCACCATCTTGGAGTCCTTCAGGTATTTTTTTAGCAAACTCCATGCAGGCTTTCATGTGTCTTGCACTGAGGAGAGGCTTCTGTCGGGCCACTCTGCCATAAAGCCCCGACTGGTGGAGGACTGCAGTGATGGTTGACTCTCTGGAGCTCAGCCACAGTGATCTTTTGGTTCTTCTTTACCTCTCTCACCAAGGCTCTTCTCCCCCGATAGCTCAGTTTGGCCGGACGGCCAGCTCTAGGAAGGGTTCTGGTCGTCCCAAACGTCTTCCATTTAAGGATTGTGGAGGCCACTGTGCTCTTAGGAACCTTAAGTGCAGCAGAATTTTTTTTTGTAACCTTGGCCAGATCTGTGCCTTGCCACAATTCTGTCTCTGAGCTCTTCAGGCAGTTCCTTTGACCTCATGATTCTCATTTGCTCTGACATGCACTGTGAGCTGTAAGGACTTATATAGACAGGTGTGTGGCTTTCCTAATCAAGTCTAGTCAGTATAATCAAAGGCAGCTGGGCTCAAATGAAGGTGTAGAACCATCTCAAGGATGATCAGAAGAAATGGACAGCACCTGAGTTAAATATATGAGTGTCACAGCAAAGGGTCTGAATACTTAGTACCATGTGATATTTCAGTTTTTCTTTTTTAATAAATCTGCAAATATGTCAACAATTCAGTGTTTTTCTATCAATATGGGGTGCTGTGTGTACATTAATGAGGAAAAAATGAACTTAAATGATTTTAGCAAATGGCTGCAATATAACAAAGAGTGAAACATTTAAGGGGGTCTGAATACTTTCCGTCCCCACTGTATATACCCAAATGTTTTGCCTTTCATTTCTATTTTAAATTTAATGGGTTCTTTTAAAAGGAAAGGGCTCACATATACTTTAACTCACTTCCTGTCCTATGACTGTACTGAGCAGCTTTGTCGCCTTAAGCCTCGCACACACGATCAGATTTTCGGCCGGGAATTGTGTGATGACAGACTGCCTAAAATCCGTTAGTACGCTCCATCAGACAATTGTTGTCCAACTTTCGGCCAACAAATGTTGGGTGGCAGGCTAGTAAATTTCTGGTGGACAACAGTCTGTTGTCAGATTTTCGTATCGTCTGTACACAAATCCGTCACACAAAAGTCCAAAGTACAAACACGCATGCTCGGAATCAATGCTCATCAAACATGACATTAGCAGAAGGTGCCCAAAGGGTGGCGCTCAAGAGCTGAAATTCCATGTAGTACGTCACTATGTTCGTGTTTGTTGTGTACAATTGTGTACCGTTTGTATGCAAGACAAGTTCCTGGCACACACCCTTCGGACAAAAGTCTGACGCTCTGTTGGCCAACAATCCGATCGTGTGTACGAGGCTTTAGAACAGGGGGTGTGCTAGGACTACATAACACTTTGTTCTCCTCTCCATAACAGGATAAGAGTTTTGTAGTCTAAGGATAGAGTAGGGAACAATTCTAACTGATAAAAGTCTAGAGGCAAAGAGTACAGAATGTTATCAGCTCTCCAGATTTCTGACTGGATGAACAGCTATTTTGTTTAGTTTTTTGCACTTGTTGAACGATATAACAAACCATTTTCATTAGTATTGTTAGAGTTTACATACGCTTTAAAGAACCAGTACAAATTTAAGACCTCCTTCACACAGGCGACTACCTGCCAATAGAATGAGAGATATATGCGAATAGTGGCAACCGTACAAAGCAATGACAGGCTGACAATAACTGTTGCTGTTTGCATGTAGCCACACACCAGGTGGTCACCTGCAGTTATATTAGGTGGGGATGCCTGAACCTGGACTCAACCACCGGAATCCTGTGTCTGCAGGTAATGGCCTGTGTGAAAGAGACCTAAAGCCAAAACAATGGATGTGAAAATGGACTTATTCACACCAAAATGCAATGGACTGCGCTGGGGTGCTTTGCCCAATTCAGCCAAACACATAGACAAGACAATTTGCTTTGTGTCCTATGTGCTCAGTTCATGCACTATTTTTTTTCACCACAGTATGTTGCAACGTGGTGCATAGTAAACAATGTAATGCTTTGTAATCAGCCTATTAGCACTGTGTACTTTACAGTGCGCACGAGGGGCCTTTGTACAACACAGCTGTAAATTGGCCCTTAGGCCATGCCCTCACTGGTGAAGGGGTCTTTTACTTAAAGTGGAACTTTAGATAATAAAAAAAATGGGGGAACAGGCAGGATTTTTCATGCATAAGAGACATGCTTTGTCCCGTATGCATTAAAATTACTTACCTGCCTGTACAGTGAGCTGCGCATGCGCATTGTAGAAATTCAGCAATGGTGAAGCTGACAGAACTCTCGCGCACGCACGGGAGTGACATCATCCTTACCCAGCCAATAAAAGCAGCCATCATTCGATACCCTCAAGCCAGCCGCTCAAAGATGTCAGTGGCCGGCAGGGAGCTCCAGGACGTCGCATTGCTTGAACCAATGTGCGTTTAAGATATTACCGTTCTGCAGGAAATGAAGGAAAAAATCTAAACATATGTATATGTATATATATATATATATATATATATATATATACACAAACTGAATGATTTTTACAGACAAAGCATGTCATAGCACTACCGAAAGGAATGAAAAGGCACCCTTCGAAGAAAGCACATCATTGCTGTCCACATATATTAATGTGTGCGGCACTCACCTTTACAAAGAAGGTTTCTGTTAGGCTTTCCAGACTGCTTAACAGACTACTTCAACCTCCTATATGTTCAGTGAGGAACCCAAGGCACACGCAGCTTTTATCTCATAAAGTGGTTGTAAACCTAGTTACGCCACTTTTACACCACTTTTACCTACAGGTAAGCCTATAATAAGGAAATCTGCACGGTTAAACCTGCATGGTTTAAGAAATATTTACCATATACACTTACGCCGACATCATCGGCGCATGTGCACTGAAGAAAGGGAGAGCAAAATAAAAACCCAAGAAAAATGTAAAATAATGCATTGGGGGGGGGGCAAAAATATGAATGCAATCTATACACTGGGGGGGGGGGAGAACCTCTGGGGGAATCTAGGATGGAAAAGGACCTGGGGGTCCTCGTAGATGATAGGCTCACCAATGGCATGCAATGCCAAGCTGCTGCTAACAAAGCAAACAGGATATTGGAATGCATTAAAAAGGGGATCAACTCCAGAGATAAAACAATAATTCTCCCGCTCTACAAGACTCTGGTCCGGCCGCACCTAGAGTATATTGTTTAGTTCTGGGCACCAGTCCTCAGGAAGGATGTACTGGAAATGGAGCAAGTACAAAGGAGGGCAACGAAGCTAATAAAGGGTCTGGAGGATATTAGTTATAAGGAAAGGTTGCGAGCACTGAACTTATTCTCTCTGGAGAAGAGACGCTTGAGAGGGGATATGATTTCAATTCATAAATACCGTATTAGTGACCCCACAATCGGGAGAAAACTTTTTCACGGAAGGGAGTTTAACAAGACACGTGGCCACTCATTAAAATTAGAAGAAAAGAGGTTTAACCTTAAACTACGTTGAGGGTTCTTTACTGTAAGAGCGGCAAGGATGTGGAATTCCCTTCCACAGGTGGTGGTCTCATCAGGGAGCATCGATAGTTTCAAAAAACTATTAGATAAGCACCTGAATGATCGCAACACACAGGGATATACAATGTAATACTGACATATAATCACACACATAGGTTGGACTTGATGGACTTTTTTCAACCTCACCTACTATGTAACTATGTAACTTGAGACTTAGGTGGAGGTTCACCTTCCAGCAGGACAATGACGACTCTATACACACAGCCAGTTCTACAATGGAATGGTTTAGATCATGTGTTAGAATGGCCCAGTCAAAGTCCAGACCTAAATCCAATTGAGAATCTGTGGCAAGACTTGAAAATTGCTGTTCACAGGTGCTTTCCATCCAATCTGACAGAGCTTGAGCTATTTTGCAAAGAAAAACGGGAAAAAATGTCTCTCTAGATGTGCAAAGCTGGTAGAGACATCCCAAAAAGACTTGCAACTGTAATTGCAGCGAAAGGTGGTTCTACAAAAGTATTGACATAGGGGGGCTGAATACAAATGCACGCCACACTTTTCACATATTTATTTGTAAAAATGTTTGAAAACCCTTTATCATTTTCCTTCCACTTCACAATTATGTGCCACTTTGTGTTGGTCCAGCTCTAGCACATAAAATCCCAATAAATTACATTTATGTTTTTGGTTGTAACATGACAAAATGTTTACAATTTAAAGCGGTTGTATAGTCAAATTTGTATCTTTTACCTACAGCTAAGCCTATAATAAGGCTTACCTGTAGGTAAAAAAAATATCTCCTAAATCTGTACAGTTTAGGAGATATTCCCCTTGCAATGAGCCGCTGACTGCAGCGGCGCATGCGCACAGGGGATTCTCAGCTGAAAGCCCGGCAGATGCCGGACCTTGCCGGAACGAAGTCTCCCGCCACTCACAGCGCTGGAGCCGCGATACCCGGAAGACACGCTGAGGCAACATGTCAGCTACATCGGCGTGGACCAGGTGAGATACCGATGCCTCATTCTAAGGTAAGTATTTCATAATGAGCTAGTATGCGGTGCATACTAGCTCATTATGCCTTTTTCCTTACAGGTGTATAAAAAGCAAAAAAGTGTCAGCAAGTTTACTACCCCTTTAAAAGTGTATGAATTTTTTTTCAAGGCACTGTATCAGATGGTCACTGCAATCTGGTAAGGCTCAAATGGTGTCATCTGGTTGAGGATTTTGTCAACTGCATCTAATATTGCTCTTTACACCAGTGATTTGAGTCCCACGTCTACTTGTCCACTGATCACGTTTGGATTGCACCTTCATTTCCATATTGCACTTGGACTTGGTTTCAATTAACTTTTTTCTATATTTGGGTTTTGATTTTAAATACTGGGCACAGTCATCTGAACTTGGTATAATGTACACTATTCTTATGGAGAAGATTTCAATGAACAACATTCCTAGTAAAAAGTCACTTGGAAAGCTCCCCTCACACAATAGGACACAGAAAACCCCAATTTCTATGCAAGCATGGATGTTGCTGCAATTCAGACACAACATTCAAGCAGGAGCTGTAACCCTACCACATGGGGTTTAATGAAAAATATACAAAACATTACATGCACAGATATTGATGCCCATATGACAATTGTATAAAGGTATTATTACAGAAGTTAGCTGCTGTTTACACAAACCTGCTATTCTGTAATGTCATCCTTACCCTTCCACCTATAGACAAGTAGCAGGTGAGAAAATGAAGATGGGTGAATCAGAATGGCTCAGCCAGCCTCAACTGACCTATTCTTGCCTCTGGGGTATATTTTAGTCCTGGCATGTTAGGAGTTCCTTGAAGACTGTTTTGAGAACCTCTGTGTTAAAACAAGCTGTGACTCATCATGCGTGATCTATATGTAGGAACATTCCAAGGGTTAAATCATATCAAAGGTCAGAACAAGGGTCAGATCAATTAAAGCTTTTATATCTTATAAAATATATGTATAAGCATTGCAAGATATTACATAAGTTTAAAATGGTATACAGTATGGCAAACATTAACAAACCTATACATTGAGGCACAAGCTTGCACAATCACAAGCTGCAACAGATGTAGCTTTCAGTAACTGGGGGACTGACTATTAGAGTGACATTTAATGGCACCTGTTTCACAATGTAAACACTGATGTGCCATTTGGCAATCTGTAGTCCAATACCATATACAGAAGCAGTTTAGGTTGTGCATAAACTTTTCACAGCATATGTACAGTAGATAGAGACAACAGAGCTTTGCTGTAGAGTAAAGCCAATGCACAATTCAGCAATATGGTCCTTAAATAAGGGGGTGAGTAATAAAGCCATTGACACAACTTTTTTTCAAAATGTTTATTTTCCCAGAACAAGTCAAATCATATATTAATGGAAAACATTGGATTTCCATTAGTTCTAACTAACCTACCTAGCTACCAAATCCTGATCAGAATGATCTTAAAATTTATTTTTTTAAAGAACCTATGTTAGTTAGTTGCTTGAATGTAGTGACACATACTCACTATGCCCTGAGAATATGCACTGTTGTGTCACCCTCTTCACGAATCCTGCCATCTTAGCTACAACTATATTGCAGAGGTGCTGAAGAGGAGGAGATTCAAGAGGCACACTCAATGCAAAACCTCCACATATAACACCATCAATGCTTGCAGGCAGCAGTGTCACATGGGATATTTTGTCCTTAGAAACTGAAAGCATGCAGGCAATCCAGGAAACTGTTAAAAGAGATGACCAGAAGATAGGCAGCCCTCTGAATATGAAAGGAGATTTTTGACGTAAGTTTTTATTGGAAAAGAAAAGTGTATGCTGTTACTATAGATAGTCCCAACATGAACTTTAAGTAGAACATATTATGGACTGGTGATGTTTTAAAAAGGACATCATAATTAACTTTCTGTTGCAAATATTTTTTTGATTTTAAAAAGGAACAACAACGGCCACGCCCCCACACAGAGGCTAAAACATCTGCTAGAGATAACCGACACTAAAGGTGAGGTAGACAAATATTGCAATAATAAATTTTCAAGACCTGTCATGTGCCACTTGAAGGTCACTTTATGGACCTGTGATTGTGGATAGATGGTCAAGATCGCTAATTGAACATGTAGGTCCAGACAAGAAAAGCGAGGGAAAAAAAAAGAAAGGAGTGAGAAAGGAAAGGTTGTGAAGAAAACTGGAAGGGGTAGGGAAACAAAGAAGCCAGGAAAAAAGGGGGAATCAAAAAAGATTTTTAGAAAGTAGATATTAAGGAAAGGAAGTGGGACATGTAGGGGAATGGATTACAATAAAGGTGATACAGAAGTAGGTATCCCCAAGAATTGGGGCCTAGGGGCCAGGTAAGCAGGCTATAAGTAATTCAGAGTAGAAAAGTTTAATGATGGAAAGGCCATGGCTCTTATATTTTAAAAATTTTAGTTTGTGAGTCTGTAGGGTTTCTAAATAGTTTCTCATGAACAGTATCGTATTCAAGCAGTCTCTACCTTATTGGAAGTTGACTCTGCATTTCTTCCAGGTTTTGGCCATCATTGGTTTAGAAACTAGGAACAAATAAGTAACCAGTTTCTGTTGGTATGAAAAACTCAAGGAATTGTTTGATGGAAGAGGGCCATCCATGCATTATTTGGCACTGTTATATGAAACAGAGTTTGGAGGAGACCAAAAAGCAGTACCTAATACCCCTGAAAGAGGACCTTTTTATGACGATTCAAGGATGGTGGTATTAAAGGAGCATTTTGCTATTGTAGACTAAATTTTACCCCAATTATCCAGTTCCAAGTTGTCAGTGAGATGCCCAGAGTGGTACATCTAAGTTAGCAATAAGGAAAGTTGTGAGTTTTATGCAGTTATGCAGTGTTAGTATATTGGAGACCTCTAGGTCTCCTTGTAGTTTATGTGCAAAAATTGTAGAACAGGGACCCGGCTCATCTCTAGGCCCAGGTAAAACAGAGAATCTGTCTCTGTAGTAAGCATAGAAAGAAGGATGGAACATTAACATGTATCCATGACAGGGGTAGGAATTTCATGATTGCGGGTAACCTAAGTGTGGTTGGGATCTCAGCAAGGGGTAGTAATTTCTGGAGAAAAATTAGGCATAATGGTGGGTCAGTTGTATACCCAAAAATTACAAATAATGTTACAAGAACAAATTGAGTATGAGTTCAATGGAGGTTCAGGAGGTTTGTGAAAGGGTTAGTAAGGACTAAGAAAGCGTAATCTGCAATGAGTTAACCATGTAGCAAAGTCCAGCTTTAGATATCCCTGCAATGTCTGGCTTGTCCATTGATGTTATGGCAAAGGGTTCTATTACTAAGATGAGGAGATATGGGGATAAGGGGCATCCTTGTTGTAAGTCTTGAAAAATGTTGAAATGTTTTGAGTAATGTCCTGCGTATTTAACCATAGCATAAAGGGAAGAGCATTGGGCAGATATCTATAAGTGTATTTAGTCCCCAAAACCGCATTTCTAAAGAAGCACAAATAGTTCCAGGAGAGAGAGTCAACCGCCTTATATATGTCAAGAGATAAGAGAGAGCCCAGTATTTTGTGTTGATGCAGAAGGTGGACGTCCTAGGATGAACCCCACTTGGTCCCAAGGGATCAGTGATATTTATTGATTTGAAAGCTAGGAACTTTACTTTGATTTTTTAAGAGTATTTAAAAGAAGCCAAGTGTAGGACTAGAAACAAGGAATATTTTTTATAGTAGAGACCTGAAAAGTATTCTGGTTCAGATGTTTTCAACGGTTTCAGGAATTTGATAACTATGGAGACCTTCGGTGATATCCTCATTAAGTGTCTTGCGAGCAGGGAGTCGTAAATGCTGAAAAAATTGGTCGGTTTTGTTGGTCAAAATTGAGGCAGGTTTGCTGTATAAAGAGGAGAGAATATCAGCAAACAGGGATACAGTTTTGGTTTGGAAGGGTCAGAAGTAAGATCGCCAACTCTGTTTTGTAATTGCATAGGAGTAAAGAGCTTCCCAGCTGAGTTCAGCTTTTTGGCCAACATGGGACCAGGTTTGTTCGCACAGGAATAGTATCATCATAATGCATTTTCAACAGATTGTTGATAGTGTGTAGTTAAAAAAATCTTTACCTGTCTAGCATTATTTTAAAGCATGTTGATTTCTGATTCATGTTCAAATGAAAGCATGAATCAAGCTTAGAATTTCAGCTGCATGAATCTCTGTTCCATACAAATTCCCAATAAAAGTAAAAGGTACACCTGCTATGTTCATTTTGAGCAACAGAAGACAGTTCATTTGAGAATTAGTCCATTTAAAATACATTTTTAGTTACAAAATCACATAGTTTAAACCACCTGCTGGCTTTTTACATTTTTGGGCAATCCAGTGCAAGATCTCTCCCCCCATAGTTTCCAGCACACTTTCCATCTACCTAAGGCCTCTTGCACAATACTGGCTAAAAAGTCAGCATTTTTAGGCATACAGGCATTTTTTTTTCTTTTACTGATCTAAATGCAAGACATTGTTTTCTTGTACAAAAGTTTATTGAAATTTTGAAAGAAACAAAGATGCAAATAGAAATAAAATGACAATGGTGTCAGACAAAACAAATACCAATGAGACTTTAAAATACAAAGGGATTAAGGAAATTGGCCAATTGGCCTACTGTTACAAATATGGTACAAAGACAGATAGCCAGCACAACAGAAACCGCTAGTGTAACAAATACATCCAGAACAGGAACGTGTGGAAACCTCCAGTAACCAGAGTTTGCATGTCAAACGTGAGATAGGTATTCCGTATTAGCGAACTGAGGGGCTGAAAAAGGCCCAAAACCGCAACAAAAAGGCAATGGGAAAAAAAAAAAAAAAGAAAAATGGCCGATAAGAAAGGAGAGGAAGAAAGAGAAGAAAGAAGGGGGGAAAAGAAGAGAAGGGGGGGAAGAAGAGAAGGGGGGGGAGAAGAGATGGGGGGGAGTAGAATCCCACGGGATACAACCGTGGTTCAGTAGCAGAGAGTCACATTAATCTCATAGTGTAGAGAGCAAGGAGCGGTTCAGGTTTAAATTGTTGGAGGCCATTGTACTCAGACATGTACTGAGTATAGATGAAATCCAGAGTTGCTGGTTAGTATTTTATGTGCGTACATGCACAAATACGTGCATATGTACATAAACTGATCATTTGAAGAGGCTAAAATTCCATTCTGAAAGTTAGAATTTAGTTTACTCATGTACACACAAATACACACAAATAATCACAAAATAAGCGCAAGACATTTTGGTCAGGAATACTGATGTTCAAACATCAGTACTGTGTGCAAGTACTCTAAAACTGGCCATACACATACTGTATAAGTTTCTTTCATTCTGCTTGTGGGCTGAACAAAAGAAATTCATCAGATTCCTCCATCCACACAAAACAATGCTGATGGATGAATCTGCTGCTGCAGTCTATTGTATTCTGACAGCCGATGCCGCTGATTGTCAGAATACCTGAACACTGTCTGAATGCAGGCACTGTTTGGCTGACAGTTTTTCACCCGGATCCTTTCACAAAATGAAACAAATTAGAATTCTGTCAATCCAGCTGTTGCCGACAGGGCCGCTCACAGAATTTTGGCCAATACTACATGTAAGGCCAGCTTTAGAATATAAAGCAGGGCATAGACAATAGAATGTGGCCAATTATGAGGCATTTTCTGACTGTCCTCAGGCATCTATGCCAGGCAGCACATAAATGTAACCAGTAACTCTGTGCCTATGAATCATGGCACAGGAAGCACATTGCACGCACCTACAGCACTGGCTAATCTGGGAAGACAACAATAACAATCAGACCTCCCTCATAATTAGTGCAAAAGGTGAGCAGACCGGGATCTCAAATGTAGTCACCACCCTTAGTCCACTTGTGACGGAGAACCCTAACAAACCTTTGGATGATTTAACAAATTTTGTCTGCTGCTGTTAGTACATCTCATTTGAAGTTACTAAAGTCGCTATAATATGTCCAGTATCTCACAAAAGTGAGCACGCTGCTCACATTTTTGTAAATATTTTATTATTTATTATTATTATCTTTTCATGTGACAACACTGAAGAAATTACACTTTGCTACAATGTAAAGTAGTGAGTGTCTAGCTTGTATAACAGTGTAATTTTTCTGTTCCCTTTAAAATAACTCAACACAGCCCATAATGAACCTCTGGATATGACACTGGGCATGTGCACTCAACCTCTTTGGTTGACCATGGCGAGGCCTGTTCTGAGTGTAACCTGTCCTATTAAGCCGCTATAAAGTCTTGGCCACCATGCTGCAGCTCAGTTTCAGGGTCTTGGCAATCTTCTTATAGCCTAGGCCATCTTTATGTAGAGCAACAATTTTTTTCAGATCCTCAGAGAGTTCTTTTGCCATGAGGTGCCATGTTGAAAATCCAGTGACCAGTATGGGAGGGTGAGAGCGATAACACCAAATTTAACACCTGCTTCCCATTCACACCTGAGACCTTGTAACACTAACGAGTCACATGACACAGGGGAGGAAAAATGGCTAATTGGGACCAATTTGGACATTTTTACTTATGGGGGTACTCACTTCTGTTGCCATTGGTTTAGACATTAATAGCTGTGTGTTGAGTTATTTTGAGGGGACTGCAAATTTACACTGTTATACAAGCTGTACACTCACTACTTTACATTGTAGCAAAGCGTAATATCTTCAGTGTTGTCACATGAGAAGATATAATTAAAAAATTAGAAAAATGTGAAGGGTGTACTCACTTTTGTGAGATACTCTGGGACAGATTTCTGTGATTTCCCACAAAAAAATCCACCATTGTTTTGCCAGTCACAAAGATGTTACATCCACATTATAATATTAAACTCCAGGAAATGTAGAAATCCTCTCTTGCAGCAGTGCTGCCCCCACACTGTCTATGACTAAGCACCATATCTGGTGTGAAATGTGTCAGCAGCTGTGCAGTTAGTCTGTATTGCCCCGTGATGCTTTGATATTCATTTTTTAATAAAGGTGAACTTTTTTGGAGTGCAGCTATCCAGCATTCTATTTTTCCATTATCTCTGTTGCAAACAGAGCCAGCACCCTGCCTGGTTGCGGAGACAGTTGTTCTTAGGAGAGGTGATCACTTTGGAGCAATGCACTCCCATGCTGCCCCCATACTGCAAGGTCTAAGTTCTCATTTTAGGTCTAGGAGATGAGGAAAAGCAGTTACCAGATCCATGGCTCCCCTTGCAGACAACATTCCCCTACAATCTGGCTTGCAGATTGTTACTTGATGTCCTTACATCCAATGCAGGGCTATTGGCTCAGCATTGCATTGGACTTAATGACGATGGGGGCATCCCACCACCAGAGCTTAGGGGAGCAGTGGCTGTGAGGACCAGTCTTTCAGCATGAGAGCAGTGGATAAGGTGGGTAAAACTGTTTTTCCAGGTCCTCCAGATGTAAAATAAGCAAATAACCTCTGCAGTGTGGGTGTAGCCCCATGGCAAGGGAGGATTTCTAGCTTGCCCGGAGTTTGTATTTCGGTACCAAGCAGTCATTCATGATTCATCCAGAAACTATATACCAACACCTGTATAATGATTTAGAGGTTATTCACTAACACATAAAAGTTATTTTAGTTACATTTGTTACCTTAGGCAACATCATAAATTACCTGCCCCACCCTATTAGATTGTAAGCTCTTCTGAGCAGGGCCCACTTAATCCTTTTGTATTTTATTGTATTATAACTGTATTGTCTCCCTTTTATATTGTAAAGTGCTGTGTAAACTGCTGGCGCTATATAAATCCTGTATAATAATAATAATAATTTAGGATGCAGTTTGTCAGTAGCGTCAACACAACAGGCTTTTGTTTTTTCTGAACCCCCCCCTAACTTTTTTACCTTTTTTTTTTTTTTTTTTATTTACCTGTTGACCCTGCTGTTGTTTTTTATCTTCCTTAACAGACCAAGCTGTCTTTCAAAAGTAGCAGCTGAGGGTTGAAGCAAACCATTTAACACTGACGTGGGTGCTTAGAATGATCAGCTTTTATTCACTTAGTTAAAACCTTTATCACTAAAGGAAAAAAAAAGAAATTGTTGCTGTAACGTCTTAAAAGTGTAAGCTAGAGTTCAACTTTATAGTCCCTTATTTTTATTTAAATCTGCTAGTCTATCTGATGTTGGCCATATGCACTTTGATAAATGATAGATGTATTTTCCAAATGATCTTTTAAGATAGGAATAACTGATCTAAAGTTGACAACCTATTCAGTTGATATGACACATATGGAGAAGTGGATTTTGATCGCAGATCTGATCTCAACTTACGACTGTAAGTTATCAATCACATTTAATCACCATGTAATCTGATTGCTCAAAATACAAACGTATTCATGAACAAAGTTTCTCAGTGTTGCCAATCAATGCAAAACAATCAATAATTTTCAACCCTGGCTGATCAACTCAGTTTGTTTGAATTTGATTTAAATCAATTGAAAGGGCAGTTGTGGCTATTTAATTGTTTTCAGATTTATTCATTTTGTTTGCATCACATGTTGATTGGATAATAAAAATCAAAAGGTGTGTGACCTTCATAACACTACTCTCTCCACAGACTGACAATGCTGCTGTCCAAGGGTGGCTCCTCCATAAACAGTGGAAGAGTGAGCATAGCCGTCCTATGGCAGAAAGTGTGTCAGTGATCAGATCACCAGGTGATAATAAAAGAAAAAGAAGACTAATGCAGCCTAATGACTAGTAAGCTGCAACATTTTAAGTTTTTGTTCTTGGGTTTACATGTGCTTTAGGGCCCTTTCACATGAGCGAACCGATCAGGTCCTCCTGTCTGTTTTTTAGGCGGACCCGATAAGACCATCCATAGCTCTCTATCCGATCTAGGCCGCCAAAAACATCCGTCCGGTGGATCGGATCGCATGACAGTTGGATGGAAATGGGAAGGCGGTCCATTTCCACCTGACCGCCCCACAGAGGAGAGGGGGCTGTGTCTACTCTGCATAGCGGAGCGGACACGGATCTGTCATCTGCCTGCTCAGAGGGGATCAGCGGAGAGATCCCCCACTGAGCAGCCGGATCCAATGGACAAAGTCCACCCTGTGTGAAAGGGGCCTAAAAGTAGCTGTCTCATGCAATTCACAAACATATGTATCTAATAGGTTTGAAACTGTCAAATGTAATGATGTGAAAATGTAATGATTTCAAACCTCTATTTCTCATGCACCTATTATCCTCAATAGACAACTCATAGGGGTTAATTACGAAAGGCAAATCCACTTTACACTACAAGTGCAAAGTGCACTTGAAATTGTACTGAAAGTGCACTTGCTGTAAATCTGAGGGGTAGATGTGAAATGAGGGGAAGCTCTGCTGATTTTATTATCCGATCATTTGCAAGCTAAAATGCCGATTTTTATCTTTCCTTGCATGTCCCCCTAGGATCTACAGCGACTGCACTTCCAAGTGCACTTTCAGTGCAATTTCAAGTGCACTTTGCACTCGTAGTTTTCACTTGTAGTGTAAAGTGGACTTGCCTTTCATAAATAACCCCCATAGTTCCTTACAAACATTGCCAGACATATATTTTTTTGTTTTTTTTTAAGTTCTGCATAATTTTTCTTGTACATTATTTTCTACAGCTGTGACAAACCTATTTTAGCAATTCAAGTGCCTGTGTCTGTCTGGTCCCTCTTCCTATGACAATCTTATTTGAGATACCAGGAGGGTGCCCTTAAAGAGACAAACCACAGAACAGCATTCAACTGGCTAAAAATAGAGATCCATATCCTTTCTTAATACGGCATTAATAATCATGTACTGGCAAAATAAATGTACTAAACTGGGCTTCCAGACCTAGAAACAGTTGTAGAAACAACCAAACGTTTTGTAAAAATGAAGCCTATCTCTTTCAAGCATTTTGGCCTCAACATAAGGCAGACTAAGGTCCGTCCCCCCCCCAAGATTCACACAACCTTCACCCAAGATTTACACATTTTCAAATTGAATTCAACTAAATCTTGTGTGTAAAAGTTCATAAATAGACCGCGCTAAATGTTCCTCTTACAACAAAGACATCAAACAGACCTATACATAATATAATGCATTTATCAGAGGAAGACAAGTCTTCTGTATGAGATCATGAAAACTTTAGCAGTAAAAGTTGTAATAACTTTATCTCCAATTTAGCGCCATCTCTAAATATACATCTAAACTTACCGTGCGTAAATCAGAACATCAGCTCCCCAGACAAGGTAAGCAGGGGCAATTCCAGAGGAAGCAGGTAAATATTGTGTGTTTGCTGAATCCCAGTCCTGAACTGATTGCTTCCTACACCCGGCCAAATCTCCAGCAGCAGCTGTCACTCACAACACGCGCTGCCCACCATCTATTTATAGAAATCCAGGCATAGGGACAGTCACATTTTCCAGGAGGGTTCAGTGTCTTGGGAAGAGACTGGACATTACTGGGGGAGGGTAAAAACATAGAAGAGACAGCTATACGTAATGTGTTTTGGTAGCCGACATTTGTTTACTTATTGCTTATGACACTTGACATCATAATGTCATTGGTTTTGCAATAACATAGAACATAACTAACTTTCGAGACAGCAAAACATCCTCTATTGAACAATCAGAAGAACAGTAATACCATTTGCACTACCACAGCACAGTGACTTAGTGGTTAGCACTTCTGCTGTGCAGCACTGGGATTTCCGGTTTGTATACCAGTCAGAGCACTATCTGCATGGAGTTTGCATGCTCTCAGTGCTTCTGTGGTTTCCTTCTCCCACACTCCAAAAATATGTTCCTAGGTTAAAGGCTAACTCCTCCTTTTGCATTATGTTACATGTTGCACCCTTGCATAGGGTTACTTGGTGCAAATGAGACTCCCCACCACTAACCCAACCACCTTTTGAAATCAGGGAGCCTTGGCATGCCTCTGCCTGCACTCATGGTCAGGCCCCAAACACGTGATTGAGTCACCCACATGCTCTCCTTCAGAACCCGCATGATTCAGGACAGACCAGGGTCTAAGTCACAGGCCACACACAGTCCACAGCCCTCTCAGTACTACATTGTACCCGTACACGTGCACATATGTTGTGTCAGAAACATGGCACACTCTGTACACCCATTCACCATACTTGTGGTCACCTGTATCAACAACACTCCTTCAGCTGGAGACACTTTTTGTGTTGGGCCCAACGTTTTCACATGTTTACAGGATAGGGCTCCCACTCCCCTATTCACCACCATCACCTAGCCTGACCAGGTTTAAATAGAGTTGGTTCCACTGTGAAGGAATGTGATGTAGATAATAATAATAGTAATCTGAAAATGTCTATTTTCTTATGTGCATACATATTTTTCTCCTTACTCATTATATAAGTATACAGATTTGCTCTGTTCCTATATTTTCTCAAAATGGCGTGTACCCCCTACCTCCCACACACAGAAGAACGCGGAACTGGAGATAAGAACAAAGAGAGCCAAACCTCGTTATGAAAATTATCCATCTTCTTTTCTATCTTGACCAATGAGATGTACCTATTAGACTGACATAGCAATGACGTATTTGTGTGTATAAAACATTAACACCGCCTTGAATAAATTAGAAGTGTAACAGTAACGAAACTGAGCGTGTCTCAGTGTGTTTACTTTTATATGCATGCATATCAACACTTTTCAAATTAGAGACAGCAGCAGATAACCTTGAGCTCGATTGGAGCTCTTAATCATTTCCATAACAGATGGTGCCGAAACCCGGGATCTCAGGCTACGGTCGAAGTTATACCGCGACAAGCATTCGGGCGTTAACTGATTAATGAGAGTGGGGTTTGCGCAGCCCTAACAGTACCGGTGAGTTGATTGATATTCTTACCACTGTACGACTCTCTTATCTTTCGGTTGACGGCTGGATTCTGTCGGTATGCTGAGACTGTTTTAGAGGCAGGTATTTCCTCGCCTGAGGTTGTTTTAACGAACCTGCCAATGGGTTTCTGCTGACTGTATTCTTTGTTCACTGTCTGCCATTCTTTGGGCTACGAAACTCAGCAGTCTAAGGGTGCTACATGTGTGAATGGGTAGTCTCATCTCCAGATGAGCTTTTGGCCTCTGGCATGAGATTGTTTCCCGTGTAGCAAACGTTGTAGACTTGTTACTCTAGGTTCGACGAACCTTTGAGGGGAATTTCAGCTGCTGGCTTTGCAGCCTGAAGTGCTACATGTGTGAATGGGTAGTCTCATCTCCAGATGAGCTTTCGGCCTCTGAGATGAGATTGTTTCCCTTGTGGCAAACGTCTATAAACGTGTTTATTTTGCAGGGTGGTCTGCCCTTGTGGTCATTTTAGCCTGCTGAAATTTTGCAGTTCGAAGAGTGGCAGGTGTAATGTCCTGTCGTGATTGTATTTGTGGTTTATTGTTTGATATACACGAGAGGGGGAGGGGGGCTGCCCGGGGGATCTGTTGGGTCGCGGGCCGTTGCTCCTCACTACCCCTGATGTGTTTGTTCTTGTTCTGAGATTAACTGTACATTAGTCTTATGTGCCCACACCGAAGGAATTTGCTGATAAGAACGCTGAGAAAAATATTAACCCCTTGGTTGTACGAGAGAAAAAAGAAAGTGATTTTTCTCTTTTAAAAAAAGGAAAAGAAAGTGATATTGCAAAGAAGATGTTGAAATAGTTAACAAAGTTGAAAGAAATGGTGAAAGTTATGTTGCTGAAGAGACAGGGAGAAAAATCCTGTGTGATAAAGAAAATTGGATAAAGGAAGTTAAGAAAGATGGCGATTGTATTATGTATGTTTATCACAAAACTGATAATATGTTGGAACCTGAAACAAAGGAGGGGAGGGACAGCACTGCCCTCCGTCTAACAACCACTCCTTTCTCACTACCCAAGCACAACCCACTGTGACAACTCAGCCCGGCGGCCATCTTAGTGCACCCATGCATTCACTTTCTACCCAGTCCAGTGCACTTCCTGCCGGCGGCCATCTTGGTACACCCAGTAAGCTTAACCACTTGCCGACCGCCGCACGACTATATACGTCGGCAGAATGGCACGGGCAGGCAAAAGGACTTACATGTACGTCCTTGCCTGCCCGCGGGTGGGGGGTCCGATCGGACCCCCCCCCGGTGCCAGCGGCGGTCGGCAAATCTCCCCCGGCGATCGGAGGTGAGGGGGAGGCCATCCATTCGTGGCCCCCCCCTCGCGATCGCTCTCAGCCAATGGGATCATTTCCCTGCCTCTGTATTGTACACAGAGGCAGAGGAAATGATGTCATCTCTCCTCGGCTCGGTATTTTCCGTTCCGGGCCGAGGAGAGAAGACTGTAATGTGAGTGCACAACACACACACACACAGTAGAACATGCCAGGCACACAAAACACCCCGATCCCCCCCCCCCGATCGCCCCCCGATCCCCCCCCAATCACCCCCCCCCCCCTGTCACAAACTGACACCAGCAGGTTTTTTTTTTTTTTTTTTTTTTTTTTTTCTGATTACTGTATTGGTGTCAGTTTGTGACATTTACAGTGTTAGGACAGTTAGTATTACCCCCCTGTAGGTCTAGGGTACCCCCCTAACCCCCCCTAATAAAGTTTTAACCCCTTGATCACCCCCCCGTCACCAGTGTCGCTAAGCGATCATTTTTCTGATCGCTGTATTAGTGTCGCTGGTGACGCTAGTTAGTGAGGTAAATATTTAGGTTCACCGTCAGTGTTTTATAGCGACAGGGACCCCCATATACTACCTAATAAATGTTTTAACCCCTTGATTGCCCCCTAGTTAACCCTTTCACCACTGATCACTGTATAACCGTTACGGGTGACGCTGGTTAGTTTGTTTATTTTTTATAGTGTCAGGGCACCCGCCGAATAAAGATTTAGCCCCCTGATCGCCCGGCGGTGATATGCGTCGCCCCAGGCAGCGTCAGATTAGCGCCAGTAACGCTAACACCCACGCACGCAGCATACGCCTCCCTTAGTGGTATAGTATCTGTACGGATCAATATCTGATCTGATCAGATCTATACTAGCGTCCCCAGCAGTTTAGGGTTCCCAAAAACACAGTGTTAGCGGGATCAGCCCAGATACCTGCTAGCACCTGCGTTTTGCCCCTCCGCCCGGCTCGGCCCAGCCCACCCAAGTGCAGTATCGATCGATCACGGTCACTTACAAAACACTAAACGCATAACTGCAGCGTTCGCAGAGTCAGGCCTGATCCCTGTGATCGCTAACAGTTTTTTTGGTAGCGTTTTGGTGAAATGGCAAGCACCAGCCCCAGGCAGCGTCAGGTTAGTGCCAGTAGCGCTAACACCCACGCACGCACCGTACACCTCCCTTAGTGGTATAGTATCTGAACGCATCAATATCTGATCCGATCAGATCTATACTAGCGTCCCCAACAGTTTAGGATTCCCAAAAACGCAGTGTTAGCGGGATCAGCCCAGATACCTGCTAGCACCTGCGTTTTGCCCCTCCGCCCGGCCCAGCCCAGCCCACCCAAGTGCAGTATCGATCGATCACTGTCACTTACAAAACACTAAACGCATAACTGCAGCGTTCGCAGAGTCAGGCCTGATCCCTGCGATCGCTAACAGTTTTTTTGGTAGCGTTTTGGTGAACTGGCAAGCACCAGCCCCAGGCAGCGTCAGGTTAGTGCCAGTAGCGCTAACACCCACGCACGCACCGTACACCTCCCTTAGTGGTATAGTATCTGAACTGATCAATATCTGATCTGATCCGATCAGATCTATACTGGCATCCCCAGCAGTTTAGGGTTCCCAAAAACGCAGTGTTAGTGGGATCAGCCCAGATACCTGCTAGCACCTGCGTTTTGCCCCTCCGCCCGGCCCAGCCCAGCCCACCCAAGTGCAGTATCGATCGATCACTGTCACTTACAAAACACTAAACGCATAACTGCAGCGTTCGCAGAGTCAGGCCTGATCCCTGCGATCGTTAACAGTTTTTTTGGTAGCGTTTTGGTGAACTGGCAAGCGCCAGCGGCCTAGTACACCCCGGTCATAGTCAAACCAGCACTGCAGTAACACTTGGTGACGTGGCGAGTCCCATAAGTGCAGTTCAAGCTGGTGAGGTGGCAAGCACAAGTAGTGTCCCGCTGCCACAAAGAAGACAAACACAGGCCCGTCGTGCCCATAATGCCCTTCCTGCTGCATTCGCCAATCCTAATTGGGAACCCACCGCTTCTGCAGCGCCCGTACTTTCCCCATTCACATCCCCAACCAAATGCAGTCGGCTGCATGAGAGGCATTTTCTTTATGTCCTCCCCCTAGTACCCCTACCCAACGAACCCCCCCAAAAAAGATGTCGTGTCTGCAGTAAGCGCGGATATAGGCGTGACACCCGCTATTATTGTCCCTCCTGTCCTGACAATCCTGGTCTTTGCATTGGTGAATGTTTTGAATGCTACCATTCACTAGCTGAGTATTAGCGTAGGGTACAGCATTCCACAGACTAGGCACACTTTCACAGGGTCTCCCAAGATGCCATCGCATTTTGAGAGACCCGAACCTGGAACCGGTTACAGTTATAAAAGTTACAGTTACAAAAAAAGTGTAAAAAAAAAACACAAACAAAAATATAAAATAAAAAGTAATAGTTGTCGTTTTATTGTTCTCTCTCTATTCTCTCTCTCTCTATTCTCTCTATTGTTCTGCTCTTTTTTACTGTATTCTATTCTGCAATGTTTTATTGTTATTATGTTTTATCATGTTTGCTTTTCAGGTATGCAATTTTTTATACTTTACCATTTACTGTGCTTTATTGTTAGCCATATTTTTGTCTTCAGGTACAGCATTCACGACTTTGAGTGGTTATACCAAAATGATGCTTGCAGGTTTAGGTATCATCTTGGTATCATTCTTTTCAGCCAGCGGTCGGCTTTCATGTAAAAGCAATCCTAGCGGCTAATTAGCCTCTAGACTGCTTTTACAAGCAGTGGGAGAGAATGCCCCCCCCCCCCATCGTCTTCCGTGTTTTTCTCTGGCTCTCCTGTCTCAACAGGGAACCTGAGAATGCAGCCGGTGATTCAGCCAGCTGACCATAGAGCTGATCAGAGACCAGAGTGGCTCCAAACATCTCTATGGCCTAAGAAACCGGAAGCTACGAGCATTTTATGACTTAGATTTCGCCGGATGTAAATAGCGCCATTGGGAAATTGGGGAAGCATTTTATCACACCGATCTTGGTGTGGTCAGATGCTTTGAGGGCAGAGGAGAAATCTAGGGTCTAATAGACCCCAATTTTTTCAAAAAAGAGTACCTGTCACTACCTATTGCTATCATAGGGGATATTTACATTCCCTGAGATAACAGTAAAAATGATTAAAAAAAAAAAAAATGAAAGGAACAGTTTTAAAATAAGATAAAAAAGCAAAAAAATAATAAAGAAAAAAAAAAAAAAAAGCACCCCTGTCCCCCCTGCTCTCGCGCTAAGGCGAACGCAAGCGTCGGTCTGGCGTCAAATGTAAACAGCAATTGCACCATGCATGTGAGGTATCACCGCGACGGTTAGATCGAGGGCAGTAATTTTAGCAGTAGACCTCCTCTGTAAATCTAAAGTGGTAACCTATAAAGGCTTTTAAAGGCTTTTAAAAATGTATTTATTTTGTTGCCACTGCACGTTTGTGCGCAATTGTAAAGCATGTCATGTTTGGTATCCATGTACTCGGCCTAAGATCATCTTTTTTATTTCATCAAACATTTGGGCAATATAGTGTGTTTTAGTGCATTAAAATGTAAAAAAGTGTGTTTTTTCCCCAAAAAATGCGTTTGAAAAATCGCTGCGCAAATACTGTGTGAAAAAAAAAAATTAAACACCCACCATTTTAATCTGTAGGGCATTTGCTTTAAAAAAATATATAATGTGTGGGGGTTCAAAGTAATTTTCTTGCAAAAAAAAATAATTTTTTCATGTAATCAAAAAGTGTCAGAAAGGGCTTTGTCTTCAAGTGGTTAGAAGAGTGGGTGATGTGTGACATAAGCTTCTAAATGTTGTGCATAAAATGCCGGGACAGTTCAAACCCCCCCCAAATGACCCCATTTTGGAAAGTAGACACCCCAAGCTATTTGCTGAGAGGCATGTCGAGTCCATGGAATATTTTATATTGTGACACAAGTTGCGGGAAAGAGACAAATTTTTTTTTTTTTTTTTTTTTTTTGCACAAAGTTGTCACTAAATTATATATTGCTCAAACATGCCATGGGAATATGTGAAATTACACCCCAAAATACATTCTGCTGCTTCTCCTGAGTACGGGGATACCACATGTGTGAGACTTTTTGGGAGCCTAGCCGCGTATGGGACCCCGAAAACCAAGCACCGCCTTCAGGCTTTCTAAGGGCGTAAATTTTTGATTTCACTCTTCACTGCCTATCACAGTCTCGGAGGCCATGGAATGCCCAGGTGGCACAAACCCCCCCCAAATGACCCCATTTTGGAAAGTAGACACCCAAAGCTATTTGCTGAGCGGTATAGTGAGTATTTTGCAGACCTCACTTTTTGTCACAAAGTTTTGAAAATTAAAAAAAGAAAAAAAAAATTTTTTTTTTTGTCTTTCTTCATTTTCAAAAACAAATGAGAGCTGCAAAATACTCACCATGCCTCTCAGCAAATAGCTTGGGGTGTCTACTTTCCAAAATGGGGTCATTTGGGGGGGGTTTGTGCCACCTGGGCATTCCATGACCTCCGAAACTGTGATAGGCAGTGAAGAGTGAAATCAAAAATGTACACCCTTAGAAATCCTGAAGGCGGTGATTGGTTTTCGGGGTCCCGTACGCGGCTAGGCTCCTAAAAAGTCCCACACATGTGGTATCCCCATACTCAGGAGAAGCAGCAGAATGTATTTTGGGGTGCAATTCCACATATGCCCATGACCTGTGTGAGCAATATATCATTTAGTGACAACTTTGTGCAAAAAAAAATAAATAAATAAATAAATTGTCACTTTCCCGCAACTTGTGTCAAAATATAAAATATTCCATGGACTCAACATGCCTCTCAGCAAATAGCTTGGGGTGTCTACTTTCCAAAATGGGGTCATTTGGGGGGGGTTTGTGCCATCTGGGCATTTTATGGCCTTCAAAACTGTGATAGGTAGTGAGGAGTAAAATCAAAAATTTACGCCCTTAGAAATCCTGAAGGCGGTGATTGGTTTTCGGGGCCCCGTATGCGGCTAGGCTCCCAAAAAGTCCCACACATGTGGTATCCCCATACTCAGGAGAAGCAGCTAAATGTATTTTGGGGTGCAATTCCACATATGCCCATGGCCTGTGTGAGCAATATATCATTTAGTGACAACTTTTTGTAATTTTTTTTTTTTTTTTTTTTTTTGTCATTATTCAATCACTTGGGACAAAAAAAATGAATATTCAATGGGCTCAACATGCCTATCAGCAATTTCCTTGGGGTGTCTACTTTCCAAAATGGGGTCATTTGTGGGGGTTTTGTACTGCCCTGCCATTTTAGCACCTCAAGAAACGACATAGGCAGTCATAAATTAAAGGCTGTGTAAATTCCAGAAAATGTACCCTAGATTGTAGGCGCTATAACTTTTGCGCAAACCAATAAATATACACTTATTGACATTTTTTTTACCAAAGACATGTGGCCAAATACATTTTGGCCTAAATGTATGACTAAAATTGAGTTTATTGGATTTTTTTTAGAACAAAAAGTAGAAAATATCATTTTTTTTCAAAATTTTCGGTCTTTTTCCGTGTATAGCGCAAAAAATAAAAACGGCAGAGGTGATCAAATACCATCAAAAGAAAGCTCTATTTGTGGGAAGAAAAGGACGCAAATTTCGTTTGGTTACAGCATTGCATGACCGCGCAATTAGCAGTTAAAGCGACGCAGTGCCAATTTGTAAAAAGTGCTCTGGTCAGGAAGGGGGTAAATCCTTCCGGGGCTGAAGTGGTTAAACAGCCTGTACCCAGCCCTCGCTGTTTTAAACCAAGATGGTTCATACCACACACCTGTCTTCCCCAATACGGGAGCATCACATTCCCAGGCCGGATATGTTAATGATGAAGAAGCATCTGAGTGGGAAGCCCGACAGCAGGCAGCAAGGCCACCCACTGATTTAACCCCCAATCCGGCTCCAGACTCTCAGTTCCGAGAGGATCTCAAACACATGCTGGCAACCGTAAAGAACAGTGCCTCTTGTCAGCCCCCGCCCCAACAACAGTCTCGGTTACCAGAAGGGGCACCAGTGATGTATGTCGCTTTTACTCTATCACAAGCAGCGGCCTTAGTGACAAGTCTGCCTGACCCAGAGAAGCAGCCAATTCCCTTCTACCACAGGATAGTGCAAATACAAGAAACTTACTCAGCTGCCTGGAGAGACTTGATCAGCCTATGCCAAATCAAAGCAGGATATGTCTTTTGGCCAGTCATGCAGATGGCCTTCAATGATGCCTGCCTGACAAGTGCCACTTCCTACACCTCAGGCGTGGAGTTCTGTGCACAACTCCACGACTGGGCAAAGGAGAAGTTGACGGATCAGAAGACCACAATCCAAGATATTACCCAAGATAAAGGGGAGTCTGTGAAGAAGTATCATGCTAGACTCATAAAGGCACACACACACATGTTATCAACTGCTTTTGTTTCAGGGCTCAGAGAGGATATCAGAAAAGGCCTGATGGTGGCCCGCCCTGAATACTATTCAATGAAAATGTCTGATTTATTGTTGGTGGCCAGAGGTATAGAAAATCAAAAAGGTAAAAAACCAACGCCCCTCATGGTAACCCATGACGAAGATCCCACCTACACTAGTCCACCACCACTGCCCAATACCAGGGAAAGGATCACCTGTTACAACTGTGGGAAACGGGGTCACTTCAAAAAAGAATGCAGAGCCCCAAGATGTCCCAGACGAAAAACCTACCACTTTCCTCATTGACAGGGGTGCAGCCAAAAGTGTGTTGAGAGCGGTGAACCTGCCTAATAATTCTTTCCTTTCCACTTCCTGATTTGCTTGCCAGATTTGTGGTGTCCTCTACATGTCCCTTGAATCTACTAGGAGCTGATGTGTTGTCCAGACTACAGGCCTCAATCAGGACACGCCTGAAGGGGGGTGAAGTTACATACTCCCCTATCTTTAGAAGACTCATCTGCTTTGTGTTCTCTGCCTCTCCTGATGACACTTAATGAAGAAAAAAACTTCAAGTTCAATACTGCAGGAAGTACTTGACAGAATCCCTGCGTGCCTATGGTCCACAGGACCGGGAGACAACGGTAACTTAAAGGTGCCACCAGTTTCAGTCAAGCTAAAAGAGGGCGCTTCATTGCCCCGGAAACCACAATAACCCCAAGAAGAGAATCCTAAAAAGAGAACCAGGTACCTACTGTGGATGCCTTTGACTGCAAAATACCTCACAGAGGTGGACCTTACAAACGTTTTCTTCAGTGTCCACCCTCACCCCTTCTGCTGGTACCTTTTCGCATTCATCCACGGAAAGAAACGGCAACATACCTAAACAGTTGTGCCACAAGGGGCACAGAACTTTCCAAGCCAGTTTGCAAAAGCTATGGCTATCATCCTTGACACATGACAAAAGGAACACCCGGAAGTGATTCTCTTCCAACATGTTGATGACCTTCTCTTTTGTGCAGCTGACTTACCCCCTCTTGAAGTCACCTCAGAAAGCCTGTTGTGCTATCTTGCCAACCAGGGCTGCAGAGCCTCAAAGCCCAAATTGCAGTGGTGCTCAACACCTGTCATTTTCCTTGGACTAATTTCCTAGTGCAGAGCATGGATTCCAGAAGCCTTCCTACTGATGCTCTGCAATCAGACCCTTCCAGATGTCTCCTGAAGAAATATCTAAAGTTTGAAACCCTTGAGTGCGCCACCCCCGGCGCTAGGGCTCCCAGCCTACGACAAAACGCTCAAGCTCTTTGTATCCGAACGTCTGGGACATGCTGCAGGTGTACTCACCCAATCACACGGCATCAGCCTACGCCCCATAGGATATTATTCCTGTCGGCTGGATGCGGTAGCAAGAGGAGGCCTATTGTGTCTGCGAGCTGGATTTGCTACACAAGACTTGCTTGACAAAACTTTGAACTTGGTCCTCGGACACTGCCTCGTTCTGCTTGTTCCCTATGACGTTGTTGCCATATTCAACCAAGATCCAGCCGAAACACTTGTCCACTACCAGACACTTGAGACTCCTGTGTTCCCTCCTACTGGACAGCATTACTCTATTAAGTTGTCAAACACTGAACCCTACCACCCTTCTTCCACTTCTCGAGGGGGGAAAGGAGGAGGAGGAGTAGAGTCTTGACTTGTTACCCCCGTGACCGCACAGGACACGCGGTCACCACTGAAAACACTGTTCTACAAGCTGAAGCCTTAACACCGGTGATGTCTACACAGGAGGCAGAGCTATAAGCACTTACTACAGCACGTAAATGGGCAGAGGGAAAAAGAGCCAACATTCATGGACTCAAGATATGCTTTCAGCATTGCCCATGATTATGGTGTTATTTAGGACAGAGGATTCCTGATGGCTGCAGGAACACCTGTGAAAAATTGATTGATGCCTTGCTTCTCCCAACCCAAGTGACTATTCTGAGTAAAAGCACACGACAAAATGAACTCAAAAGAAGCTTAAGGCAATCATCGAGCCAATACAGCTGCCAAACAGACAGCTGGTGGTCCGCGGGAAGTGGACAGCAGGGTGGTAGAAGAAGACCACCCCGTGCTTACCTTACAGACTTTCCCAGTGGACAGAGTTTATCTAAAAGAACTACAGGAAACAGCAAGTCCGGATAAGAAGGAAAGCTGGAAACGGAGAGGAACAACTCTCAGAAATGGACTATTCGAGTGCAACAAGAAGCCTTGTCTACCCAGGAGTATGTACCCAGCCGTGGTGCAATGGGCACATGGAGCTGCCCACTTGACAAAGACTTTTATGAACTCTCTTATCAACAAGTGTTGCACCAAGAGTTACTCCACTGACCGACAGCTTCTGCAGATCATGCATTATCTGCACCAAATGTAACCCAGAATGCACAGAAGAAGCACCTGGCAAAAGCCCTATACCCCATTCCAGAGGATGCAAATTGATCATTCTCAAGTGCCAAGAAGTGGCAGATTCGAATACGCCCTAGTGGAAGTGGTCATGACTGCCAGGACCACAGCTAAGAAATTACTGAGTGAGATAGTATGTAGATTTGGGGTCCCAGAGGTGATATTGAGAGATCAGGGACCAGCCCTAACAACAACCCTTACTAAAGAGATTTGGGCAGCACTGGGGGTTCAGTTGGCACTACACATCCCATACCACCCTCAAAGTAGCGGGAAGGTAGAAAGGATGAATGGGACACTAAAAACAGGATGTTAAAGATGGCCCAAGAGACTAACATGAGTTGGCCAGACAGTTAGCCCATTGCCCTGTTTAGTGTCAGACACACCCCCGGGGGAAACATGCCCTATCCCCTTATGAAATTTTGTTTGGTTCAGCTCCCAGACTTGGTTGTTACTTTCCACAACAGTTACAGTTACAGTCTGATGTGTTGACTAATTATGTAACCACATTATCACGAGAATTAACCTGAATGCATGTCCAGGTGTTTTCTTCCATTCCAGATCCTGAATTAGATACAGGAACACACCAACTACTGTCTGGAGATCCTTGAGCCAAGTTATGATGGTCCATTCCAAGTTTTGCTGACCACAGCCACCTCAGTCAAGTTGGCCAGGAAGAACACCTGAATGCACGCTTATCACTGCAGGAGAGCGTGTTTTCGGGTGCTGCATATCCTTTTTCTGTTTGATCTAGGGGGGAGGGGCCCAGGAGGTGGCCATCACAAAAATGATAACATAATTACGTTTTGGTGTAACTCTTCAGGTACACATGTGACCACCTTTACCTTAGATTACTGTGACATAGTACCTTGTCCGTTTGACCCTTCATGGTGATGCCATTGGTACAGTGATATCCCTGACGGTAAGGACATATATGTATGCCACACAGACAGTTACTGGGGACAGAGTTGTGGTTTCTGTGGGGGCCAGTGGGTTGGAACACAGGGCCAGAATGGGCGACCACAGAGTGCATTAGACAAAAAAGATGAAAATAGAAAGCCCCCATATCCTAACCAAAGATACCCCTGATGTTCCAGCCAGCTCCCTCCTTCCTCATCTCCTGTAGTCTACCGTGAGCGTGAGCTGTGAGACCCTGGGGGCCGCGACCTGGAGCCAGACTGCAGCGCAGTCCATCCTCACCACTAGAGGCTCTGGTGAACACCTGCTGGCTCTTAGACTCCGCGCCCTGGGGAATCTATGCTCTAGCTCCCAGTGGGATCTGTGTCAGTGATCCAGTAGACCTGCTTCCTGAACCTCCCAAGGTACAATCCGCAGCAGTCACCCGTAGGGTCCACTACCTTGCAGTGCACTCCTGATCCCAATGGTGTGCATCTGTCACCCAGCCTCTAGGTGACCTGACACTATACATATTATAACCAACAGAGATTTGTAAATTACTCTAAAGATGCCCTCCAGGGAATTTCTGATCAGTTAGCCCCCACTTCCTACATGACATTCCAGGACCTGATGGCCTTAGACATGGTGCTAGTTGGGAAAGGAGGTGTTTTGTAAAATCATAGGAAAAAACGGGAACCTGTTGTACATACATTCCTGATAATATTGGCCCAAATGGTAAGGTTACTTTAGCTATAAAGAAATTAGAAGATCTGTCATTGGAGTTGAAGAACTCAGGTATCACAGACCCATGGGATCAATACTTTAGCTGGATGAGTGGGTGGCAGAAGGTGCTCGCCCAGATACGGGTAACGGTATTAATAATCCTGGTTCTTTTAGCCCTGATTGTATGCTGTATTCTACCTTTTGTAAAAAGTTAATGAGCAAGGCTGTAGACAATAGCACACCTACATTTCTCCACCAAGAAGAAGAGGACCCCCTTATGATGGAAGATGACAAACCCTTCACTCCTCTACAATCACTCCCTGTCCATAATCTCACAATCCTATAGGGTTATAGGGATAGATAGCGCCTGACTGCACCTCTCCAGCTGTATCGAGGAGGGAAGTGAACAGTTGCTGCCCAATTCTATATACAGCCTAAAAGAGTTGCTGAGGAGAAGGGCCAGGCTAAAAAGTAGGACCTTTAGTATTAGGGACAGAAAAGAGAAAATAGTCATTTTAGGGGGGATTGTGAAGGAATGTGATGTAGATAATAATAATAGTAATCTGAAAATGTCTATTTTCTTATGTGCATACATATTTTTCTCCTTACTCATTATATAAGTATACAGATTTGCTCTGTTCCTATATTTTCTCAAAATGGCGTGTACCCCCTACCTCCCACACACAGAAGAACGCGGAACTGGAGATAAGAACAAAGAGAGCCAAACCTCGTTATGAAAATTATCCATCTTCTTTTCTATCTTGACCAATGAGATGTACCTATTAGACTGACATAGCAATGACGTATTTGTGTGTATAAAACATTAACACCGCCTTGAATAAATTAGAAGTGTAACAGTAACGAAACTGAGCGTGTCTCAGTGTGTTTACTTTTATATGCATGCATATCAACACTTTTCAAATTAGAGACAGCAGCAGATAACCTTGAGCTCGATTGGAGCTCTTAATCATTTCCATAACACCACCAGGATCCTATTTCTCAATGTGTGTTTCTCATGGGATGCACAGTCTATAGGCTTAACTGGGCACTATCCCAATTCATAGCAGCAAAGGTACCAAGGATCCACTTAGACCCCTTTCACACTAAAACATTTTTCAGGCGCTTTTGGGCTAAAAATAGCGGCTGTAATGTGCCTGAAAGACACCTCCCCTGCAGTCCCAGTGTGAAATCCAGAGTGCTTTCACACTGGGGCGATGCGCTGGCAGGATTTTGAAAAAAAGTCCTGCAAGCAGTATCTTTGGGGCGGTGGAGGAGCGCTGTATACATCGCTCCTCCAACGATCCTGCCCATTGAAATGAATGGGCACCATTGCTGAAGCGCCTGCAAAGCACTTCGGCAGTGGCACTACACGGGCCAAATTAACCCTTTATTTGGCTGCTAGTAGGGTTAAAAGCGTTCTTTAGTGGCCGAATAGCACCTCTAAAACAACAGCAAATCGCCGCTAAAACTAGCAGCATTTTACCGTCAACATCCGCCCACCCCAGTGTGAAAGCAGCCTTAAACTTGCCACAGGCTTGGCCCAAATCAATTTTACTGAGGTAGTTCACATAACAATCAAATAATGAATTCTCTTCAAGTCAGCCATGAGCAGTTTGTCCTTTTGTAAAAGTGTGCCTTCTGTGCCCAACAGCAAGGATGCCCATCCCAGGGGTGGCAAAGAAAAGTATTAAGTCCTCACACCATCTCTCTCTGCTCTTACTGTCCCATCAGCCTTCTGCTCTCCACTCGCCAAGTTCCTTCCCAGGCTTATATATGATCCTGACAGGAAGGAAATTAAATCATTCCCCTTCCTGGGAGGATTTAAAGAAGAAACCTTCTTTACAGGGGCAACCAAGTAGCCATGCCTACATACTGCCACATCATTTATTCACAGAGATCTGTTAATGAATGCACTACAAGTCCCATCTTCCACCCTGGTAGACGGACTCTCAGTGGAGCAGAGTGTGGTGATAAACTCACTCATAGTCCATTGACGCTTTTTCCAGCAATCCAACAAGTCCACACCTTGCTATGAACATACAGCTGGAGGAAGAATCTGCAGGGGTCTGGCATTGCACCCCGGATCAATGGATTTACAGCCTCCTATGCAAAAAAAAAAAAAATAATAATAATACATTTTTCCATTTTTTCCCAGTAAATATGTGTATTTATTATTTAGTGTGACACAATTTATTAAAAAAGATATAGACAAATGAATGTAGTACACTCACATTGTGTTGATAAAAGCAAGCACATCCATAGAGCCTGTGGTTGCTCCCCTGAGTCCATAAATGGTGTCACGATGAACATGAACGAATTCTGGACAGCCGCACTCATATAAAGCCTTGTTTATTGGAAAATGCACATCAAATTCAAAAGATCATAGCAGACAAAAAAGAGCTGACGTTTCGCACTAGCGTTAGTGCGAAACGTCAGCTGTTTTTTGTCTGCTATGATCTTTTGAATTTGATGTGCATTTTCCAATAAACAGGGCTTTATATGAGTGCGGCTGTCCAGAATTCGTTCATGTTCATCGCTATCAAGCATTAGCCAGCACCTATGACCTCCGAACCAAGATTGATTTACTCTTCGTCTTTCTCTTACTCTCAATTTCTGAAATGGTGTCACACTAGGATCGGTGCGCTCTCTCTTTTCATCTCCTTTCATATGTGCAGATCCGTATTCAGCCATCCGCTTGCTCAGCAGGGATCGCTCCGTTGATCCCCGCTGAGTCGGCGGATGACAGGTCTGTCTCTGCGCACTGTGCAGGAACGGACCTGTCTAATCTCCGTTCTCTTCTATGGGGGGATTGGATGAAAATGGACCACCTGTCCCTTTTCATCCGATCCGATTCAATAGACGGATGGAAAATAAGACATCCATCCGTCTGGATTTAGCGGAGCTGATCGGTTCGGGGCGGATCGGGTGTCAGCAGACATGTCACCACTGACATCCGTCGCTCCATAGAGATGTATGGAGAGGCCCTTCAGGTCCGCCGGAAAAAACTGACAGGCTGATCTGAGCGGTCCGCACGTGTGAAAGGGCCCTTACTCTCATCTTTTCAGCTGTCAGTATTCCTGCTGGTTGATGGAGCAGCACGGCTAAACCTATGTTACACCCTACTGATTTAACCCCTATTATTAGGATCTCAATGGTTCCCTTTCATACATACTGTATACTCTATTGAGATATTCTTGTGGAACTGGTTTGGCTTTTATATCCACCTTGCCATCAGCTTATTGCCTTCATTGATTTTCTGGACATCTGCTCTTTTGGTGGTATTTATTCTTTTTATTATTTTTCTGTTAAAGGTGTGTAAGCTGCTTGAGGGCAGAGATTGATGTGAATGTATCATACATAAAGCACTGAGTAAATTTGCGCTATATAAATACCTATAATACATAGATGAGAAACATTGCTTTCGCATGTAAGCGCTTATAATGTTTGTGCGCTAGGCCCACTCCCCTATTAGACTTACCCTGTTTGTCAGCCCTGCGTGTATGATATTATAACTTCTTTGCCTAAGCTGAAAATAAACTTCTGCTTCAGCAAAAAATACTGAATGTGCTTCCGTTTTCTTTTGCAGGGTTGCAAATAAATGTATTACTGTGACAAAGAAAAAAAAAATGATTCTTGTTTGTTATATGTGTTAGAACGTTGCAATGCTATTCTTTTTGAATGGCTCCTCAATAATGCTAAGACAAAGCACTTCAGACACACATGCATTGTAGCCCACCACATCATATAGTGCATATTGTGTGCTGAGTTGGAAAAAATCCTCCATGTATTTTTTTTACTATTTCCTGTGCATTGTCAGACCATTCATTTAAATAAGCTACCTTAAAGTGAAACAAAATTCCACAAATACTCATCCCCCTCTTGCTCCCCCCTTTGGTGCCGGCCATCTTCTCCTTGCTTTCTTTTGGGTGCCAGGTGTTCGGCCATCTTGGAACCAGACAGTCTATATATAGCCCCTGCTGGGTCATTTTGGTGTGCTCTGCAGTGTGGGGGGTGTAGGGACAGAGACCGTTGGCTACAGAGAGGTAAGATTAGCAGAGGGAAAGGTTTTGGTGGAGGAGAGTCAGTTCAGGATTAGTCCTGCAACTACTGGAAATATAAAAAACAAGAGGAGCCCTAAGGCTTGATAGTGACAAACAAAGCATCAAAAAAAGTCCAGTACACAAACTTCAAACAAGATATATAAAAAGTAAATGCAGCTCTAAAATATTAATGATCAAAAAAATGAAGAAATCAGAGTGAAAAAGAAAAGTGAAAAAAGAAAAAACTAAAGCAAAATCCCATCGCATAAAGGAATCCATAAGTGTCTGTTTATTACAACTGCTTCATCAAAAATTCTTAGGCATTGATTTGTTCTGTTTTTTATTAAATTTTTTTATACATCCTTTATATATTTTATTTATGTCATTAACCTTCTATTTTTATACTATCATATATATATATATATATATATATATATATATATATATTTTTTTTTTTAACAGAGAAAGATCATATATATTTTTAATTGTATATATTAGCACAATTGTTGTATATTTTAAATATTTTTCTGGGTGGATGAGTGGATCTCGCATTCTCTCTTCAGCCTCTCTATACTTCCTTCTCAGACTCAAATATCTGAATACATCATGGCCTTCCACTTCTATTTCTCGTTTTCTAATTATACATTACCACCACTAGATGGCGGATTTGTTTTATTCATTGCTACTTCCTTTTCTTCTCTGATTTTGCTTTTTCCCTTAATGCGGCCAGCAGTTAAAATGGCAATGCCGTTTCTTTTTTCCCACACATATTATACCGCCGCCAATAGTCAAAATGGCGTCGGAGGAGTATATGACCACCTAACGTAATGACAATGGCACCTGGCCAATCCCCAGATGGCATCCTATTGATGACAAAACGCGTAGGTTGAAGCCTATGGCGGTGACGTTGTTACGTTTTTTTCTTTCCGAGACGGTGGATGGGCGTTGCTGTGATACAGGAAGTAGAGTGAAGCTTGTGGAGACGCTGCGATTTCTATATATCCCCGTGACAACGTCCTGTTGTGTGACAAAACGCGTAGGGAGGAGGACCCACGCACTGACGTCACCGCTATAGTCCCGAAAGCAACGGGCATTTTTGAGGCCGGCCGGCTCGTTTCCTTTTATATGCTATGTTTTAACTATGCAAATGTAAGTGTGCATTTGACTTATGTTCTATCTCAACAAATGTTAAGGGTTTTTACACTATTGCGAGTATTTGTTGTTTTATGGGGATCCTATCACTGTGCCTGATCTGACTGGCGTGAGGACCATCACCGCGGGGGCTGAAGAGTCCATTGTATACCTTACAGATCCCAGGCTGGGGTGATAGCCATCTGCCTATTGTGGTCCCCTGTAATAAGGGACCACTATGATCTGGTAAGCGGCAGTGTTTGCTGTGGTGAAGGCACTTCTATCTTGTCACAATCTTTGGAGTGATCTCATTTTTTCATCACTACACAAGAATTTACAACTCTTCATATTTATCACTATTGGACTTTTTGTTCTTTATATGTTTTAACTTTAGTCACTTATTTTATTGCAAATTTTGCTAGACATTTTTTGAGTTTTGCGATTTCATATATTTTTCACATCAAGTCACCAGTTTCTATTTAGCCACTGGTTACTGAAGTGTTGCAAACTACTGTGCATTGTCATTTCATGCTAGTGTATCTCTAATGGGCAGATGTTGTGGTTTACATCTTTGTTCACCCGTTGTGGTACACTGGCTCTGATATTGTGAGTGTATTCATATTGTCTCACAGGTCATTTAGTTTATCACAGCTACCCCTGCTTTTTATTGTGTTTTAGTGTTGTATAATACTTTGAGTTGCTGCTGGGTTTTTTTTTTTTTCTCTTAAATAGCACAGTTTTCCCTTTATTCTATATATCCACATTGAATGATTTGCTGGTGAACTACTGTATTGTAAGTGCAATACTTATCTTTTATTACATTTACCTGCATTTGACATATTAGACTATGGGAGCCTTTCATTTATATTTTTGAGCAATATGATCCACTAGCTGGCGACACTAGGAATCATTCCTTGGAATGATTCCTAGGTTTTGGGGAAACCGCTAAATCCCTGTGCTGGACGAGACTGTGGTGGCAGTCATCGCCATCTGGTAAGCAGAATGTTATATCACCTTGGGTGTGCGGAGCTGGATGCACTACATATCTTGTGTATGAAAATTGTATTATCACTTCATCTCCTATTTCCATGGATGACTTTAAACAGACACTTATGGATTCCTTTATGTGATGTGATTCTGCTTTAGTTTTTTTCTTTTTTCACTTTTCTTTTTCACTCTGATTTCTTCATTTTTTTGATCATTAACTACTAGAAATAAACTGGTTTGGGTACCCTTCTGCCAGCCTGCATCTGGTTTGTAGCATAGATGTACCCTGTGCCGCCAGTGCAGCACCCTATCTTGGAAGCCCATCGTGGGCTGAGGCAGTGGCGGAATTATCAAGGTCGCAGCAGTTGCCGCTGCAACTGGGCCCTGTCGTTCTGCCATCGTGGGGGGGCCCTGGGCCCTCGCCCAGCAAAATCCGTTTTAAACATGCTGAGCTAATTCCCGGAGCACAGTGCTGGGGAGCAAGCTCCAGCACTGAGCTTCAGTTCTCTGGCTAATGGGGTGGACCAGCGTGGGCACTCGTGACATCTGCCCCACATCACTTGCAGGGTGCCCCGTGTCACATTCATGCAGCGATCGCCCCCCCTCCACCCCCCCGGCAGCCGGCATGTCTCTCCCCGCTGACTGGCTACACACCTTGCAGACCTCACTGAAGCCGGCTCCTCCTCCTTGCCTCCGATGTTCTCCTGTACATATACAGACAGGAGGAGCTGGGGAGGAGGAGTATAGAACTGAAAGAGCCGCGCTTCTGAGGTCAGTGTGTTTTTATGTATTCAGAGGAGGGGGACAATAGTAACTCAGAGGGGGGTTAACGAAAATACACCAGGAGGAGTGATGAGTGGGGGATAAATGGATATGTGCTGGGGGGGGGGCTGGGGGAGTCTGATTTAACACCACACCTTGTAAGTCCTGTCTCCTCCCAAAGCGCCCCCCAGCACATATCCTCTTACCCCCCCCATCAAAGAGATGCCATCTGTCTCAGAGGGGGCAACTGCAGCATCTGGGACCCCTGGCACCCTGTAAGAGATGCGGAGCAAGTGCCCAAGCTGAAACATTAGGGGGAGGGGGAATTTATGCCGCGCTGGAGGGGTCCTCGCCACCCCTCCTATCCAGCTCCTGCTTCCCTCCAGGCCCCTGTGTACTCCCTGGCTCCCTCAACTTTCCCCGCCCCCCCAACAACACTGCCGGCTTCCCTCCTTTCTAGCCAGCTGTTGCGGGGAATGTGTCAGGATGGAGAACGGGGAAGGGGCTGATAAATGTGTCATTTACCAGCCCTTTCCCTGTCTTAGTGATTAGAGTCAGTGATCCACACCGATCGCTGACTCTGTTCCTTCAGAACTGAGGCATAATAAACTGTGTTTACTATGCTTCAAATAAAGGGAAAGTTCTGTACAGAGCTATTCCTGTCCATTCATTCTGTGCAGCTGATACTGCAGATATGGAGATTGAGGGCTGTGTCCTCAGTCTGCTTTCTTTGTCTCAAAGGGGGAACATCAGAGGTCTGCTTAGACCCCTGATATTACACCAAAGCCCCCAACGGGGCTCATAAAATATTGTAAAAAATAATAAACGATAAAATTGTAAAAGTGGATGAAATAAAATGGTCAAAACGAATAAACAAATAAAATAACGAAAATAAAACTACTGACACCTGTGATGGAACTACCCGGTCACAAAGGTCGCACTTGCAATCAGGACCTGGTGTTTCGCCATCGTGGGGGGGCCACGGCCGGGGGACAGGGGGCCCTTTATGATTTCTTGCACCGGGGCCCTGAAGGTTCTAGTTACGCCTCTGGGCTGAGGGCACCTTTTTTAAGCCCAACTGCCCAACTTTAATGCCCGGTTCACACTGGTGCGCTGTCCAACATCGTATGTGATTCACACAGCACTGCAGTGCAAATCACATGCGATGTCTGTGTGATGCTAACTCAGTCATGCAGATTGTATTTTAGTGTGTGTATGGTGGAGTCAGAAAGGGGTGGGGATTAGTGCAAAGTTTTAAAATGTGGTTCGAGGCAAAATTAAAGTCCCCTACCAGGAATAAAATTCCTTTAGTGAACGCCTGTAAATGTTGCAATGTGCATTCTAGGAATGGGGCATGGTCTGTCATAGGGAGACAAATTGTGGCAAAGGTGGCCTGTTGGCAAGCTGTGCAGCCCATAACAAGGATCGTTCTGCCCTCTGCATCCCACCACATCTCTTTAAATTCCAGGGAATGTGTTTGGAAATCAAAACACTCACATAGCCTCCTCAACGTGTTTCGTTCTTCAGTAGACACACGTGTCTAAATCCAGCCCTAAGGAAATCCTCCCCCCACCCAGACACATACTTTTGGTGACAACAGTTTCACCAAACAGTGAAAAGGAAAAACTGCAACAAAGACACAGAGAGCAATACAAAGCTGACAGGAGTTCTAGTTTTCCCTTAACAAACTAGAAAAAAAAATATTTCTACTGGGGGAGTTTCTGTTGAAGATTTCTCACTTCCTGTCTGCAAAAATTATTGTCACTGGAATAATAAGTGAGGGGAAATGTTGCTAATGGAACCCTGTGTAGGATTCTGCAGGTACTAGTTTCTGTAAATAGTTAATCTGTTTGCTTTTTGGTAGACAGGGAACACCCAGGAGGGCTGGCTTTGCTGGGTCTCCCTCAGCAGACTGGGTAGAAATCTACAGGGTTTCCCCAAGGACTAACAGGGAAGAGAGCCACTGCTTGGCAGTATTGTGGGAGCCCTGTCCAATCACAAGCTGAGAGCTTGATGGGGCGGGCACCACATAAATACTGCTGGGGCCTGCCATGTGGAGGGTTGTGTGGAGAGATGAAGAGGAAGTGATGGAGTGCTGAGCCAGGAGAGGGCCCCCGGGAGGGATGCTGGCTGGATATGTGGTTGAGATGACCACCTCTGTTCCTGCAAGAGTCAGGACTGGCTGCTGGCATTCTTAAAGCTGGTGAAAAGCAGGCACCCCAGTGAGCTGTACTGTGAGTAACTATCCCCCTTAGAATCAAGGATCAGTGAAAGTGGGGCATCTGTTCGTTTGAACCTCTATAGCCAGAACAGGGGATAGAAGCAGCCAGGCAAAGGGCCCAGCTAGTTTTCAGAGATCCCACCCCTTGCTGTAGGAGGACTGTAAAAACAAAGAAAGAAATGTATTATTTTTTAAAAGACGTATAAAACATAGTCCCAAACGGATAAAATCAAGCAAAATTTAAAATCCAGCATGGTTTGCTGGCCAGTGACAATTGTGGAAGGAAGAGTCCAAAAACTGACGCGTTTTGAGGGATGTCCCCTCTTTTTGTGGCACCCAAGATCATTGAGAATTGTAACTTTAAAGTTTCTATCTATCTAGCCAACTATAGGCAGGTTAATGTGGGACCCACTCCCACTTAAGGATGTTAGCCTTTTAAAACCTTCCAGGAAGGAGAGTGAGTTCACTTCCTTCCATGCAGGATCTCTTATATAGAGTGGGAGGAGTTAGCTGAGGGGGAGTAGGTTGCTGGCCATTGGAAGGAGAGCCGTGAAGGGAAGCAGCATGTAGGAGCAGAATCTTTATCCTTTACTTCCCCCTGGAGGTGTTCCCCTGGAGATGGGCACAAGGAATAGCTCACCAGCCAGATGAGACAATCGACTGTTCTATGGAAAGAATCATTTTCTTTTGAACTGTTTGACTGTTATACTGTACATTGCAAATCTTCAGTAAAGAAGTTTATCTAAGTAGTCTCCTCCTTTCGCTATCTGGGTATTCAGGTCACCCCCAACCCGTCCCAACTTATTGAATTAAATCTAATTCCTTTTCTCCGTAAACTTCACGAAAAATGTACCACTTGGTGTAAGCTACCATTGTCAGTGATTGGGAGAATTAATCTCATCAAAATGGTATGGGTGTCCCTCACTCTAGGGCCTACTACCTTGCCTCTCAGTTGCAGCAACTGGGGGGCTGGGGTACCATTGGACCCTATACGTAGACTTTTAATCCCACAGGGGACTGATGTTTCTTCCCTCGCATGTTTGGAGGCAGGGTTCATGCATTTGAAATAGGATATGTGGTAGTTGTGCGCTGCCACCTAGTGGTGTGTGAATATAAAAGTACTAATAAATGCAGAAACTGTGTTACATAAACCATGTGCAATAAATCTAGCTGCTGCTATCACCAGGTTGTTATCACAAAACAACAATGAATGAATATCTAAAAAATTTGACAGTGCTGCTGCAATCTGACAAATAATACTTAAATCCAATAATATGCAATATACGCATGTGCTGAATAAATATACAATATAATAGTAAATGTATAAAAAATTTGATTGAAACAAAAAATCTTCTTATATAGAATGTTTCAAATTACACTGTGAGAAAAAAAGTGCTTCTCAAATAAATCCAATATTAATGTGCAATAAACGCATGTGCTGAAAAAAGGAAAAGTCCAATATCAAAAATATATGAAAATTCATTGGAACACAAAATCTTATATAGAGTGGGCTTCAAATTCCACTGTGAGAAAAAAATGCTTCTCAGATAAACCAGGGAAAAAGGCTCCACACTGATCTTTATTGGTTCCCACCATGGTCCTGCAGGGATCAAACACGCTTTGCACCTTGTTTACTTCTCCTTTAAAGGTTGCCTCAGTGATGATCACCAGCAACTCCAGATCAACATGCAAAAATATAAAGTGCCTTCAATAGTGCAGTACCAGGTGTTAAATGGAATAAACCTTATCCACCCAGCTTCATCTATTAACCACTTGCCGACCGGCTCACGCTGATATACGTCGGCAAAGTGGCACGGGTGTGCAAAATCCTGTATGGATACGTCGGCCCTTTAAGAGCCAGAAGAGGGCGCGTGCGGGCCGTGGAGGCCCGCACGCGTGCCCGCTGCATGGTGGGGGACCCAATGCGCGTGGCCGGCAGGCGCAATCGTCGCCGGCCACACGCAATCGCGTGCACAAGCGCCAGCACGGGGATTTGTGTGTGTGTACAGCATCTCATGACCGCGCAATTACCAGTTAAAGCGACTCAGTGCCAAATTGTAAAAAGTGCTCTGGTCAGGAAGAGGGTAAAATCTTCCAGGGCTGAAGTGGTTAAACTCACATTTATTTCAATAAAAAACAGCATATAACATATTTAAAATCCAACAGGTCTCATGCATGTCACCACCAGGCTCTACCTCTACGCGTTACGCCACCATCCACGTGGCTTCATCTGGAGGGCAAGTGGCCCGTGATTACTCAATGTCCCCAAAGGACAATTCATGAGATTGAAAAGAAATTGTACAGAAGAAACGGACTACAGGCATACACCACTTTTAAGTACACAATGGCACCAGAGCATGTATGTAAAATGAAAATGTACTTAAAGTGAAGCAATACCTTTTTTCACTTCTCACTCACTGTGACCAATGGTGCAGGGTCAGGTTGATGTATATTCTGACCAGCATGGTCAGGCTATGGCACTTGTGTCCACCTGGTTGTTGTAGTTCGTGAAAAAGCATAGAGTGCTGCGGCCGGCTGCCCTCCCAGCACTTGTTTATTGTTGCTTCAGCTTCCTTCAGCAGCAGCACAGAGCGGATGACCAGCATGGGAGGCCGACTCCATGGGCTCTCTGAGGGAGAGCTCCGTGAAGGGGCAGGGCTAGGAGACAAGCCTATGGTGTCCTCCATCGTTCCATGAAGCTGGCTCTCATAGGCTGCACCAGTGTGCTGGAAGTTTGTCCAGCGGAAGTTTTCAATGGAGGGCTCTGTGCAAAGAAGGGAATGAGGGAGATTCGAGGGGTACTGGAGCCTGCCCTGAGTGGAGCCTGGCAGTGCGCCCTGCTTGTTAGGACATGCGGGCCTGGTGACACCCGGGTGCGGGCCGCACCCCCAACACCACTGTTCGTACTTGTGAGACACTTTATGTACACTCACGGGTATGTCGGTACTCGCAAGTGTACGTAAAGTGAGTTTCCGTGAAGCGGGTATGCCTGTATAGAGAACAAGCGGAATTCATAGGCCAAAAATTTTTACAAAAAGGATATCAAGAAGATTTTATTAAAGGGGTTGTAAAGGTAAAAATTTTTTCACCTTAATGCATTCTATGCATTAAGGTGAAAAAACCTCTGACAATACCGCCGCCCCCAGCCCCCCCCTTTTACTTACCTGACGCCTCGAAAGTCAGCTTCGCGTTCCCGACATCTATTCCTCCGCTCACCCTGGCCGCTGATTGGCTACAGTGGATGGATTGGAAGCAGCGCAGCCATTGGCTCGCGCTGCTGTCAATCACATCCAATGACGCGGCGCGCTGGGGGGCGGGGCCGAGTGATACAGTGAGCGGCTATAGCCGCCGGCTGTATCACGGGAGCGCGCCCGCAAGCACTCAACACCATGCGAGGGAGCTCGCATTAAGGTGGTAAATGCTTGCGGGGAGGAGCTGAAACAGCCGCCGAGGGACCCCAGAAGACCAGGTTCGGGGCCACTCTGTGCAGAACGAGCTGCACAGTGAAGGTAAGTATAACATGTTTGTTATTTTTAAGAAAAAAAAAAATTACCTTTACAACCCCTTTAAACAACAGATTGAACAAGTCAGCCAGATGGAAAGAAAAATATTAATAGAAGAGAAAATGAAGAGTAATATGTATCAGGATAATATGCCTATTATTCTTAATTATGGCATACAGCATAAGAAAATAGAGAAAAATTTCAAGAAACATTGGCCCAGCCTCATAGCGGACAAACACCTTATGCAAGTGCTACCCACACAACCAAAATTCACGTATAGAAGAGCTCCGACTTTACAGGATAAAATAGCGAAAAATATTGTAGACCCGATCACGGGCACGAGAGGCAGAACAGGGACGTGTATGTGTAAACACACAAATCCCTGTTCTGTTCTGTGAGGCGTGACAGATTGTGAGTTCCTATTAGCCGTCACTTCCTCTAGGTCAGTCTCCTCCTCCTACAGTTATAAACACACATAGGGAACACAGTTAACCCCTTGATCGCCCCCTAGTGTTAACCACTTCCCTGCCAGTGACATTTTTACAGTAATCAGTGCATTTTTATAGCACTGATCGCTGTATAAATGCCAATGGTCCAAAAAATGTGTCAAAAGTGTCCGATGTGTCCGCCTTAATGTCGCAGTTGCAATAAAAATCGCAGATGAGAGTGGGGGGGGCAGCAAATGGAAAGGAAAGACAGATTCTGGTGGTAGGGGACTCAATTCTTAGAAGGACAGAGAGGGCAATCTGTAACCAAGACCTGAAGCGCCGAACAGTATGTTGTCTACCGGGCGCTCGGGTTCGGCACATCACGGATCTTGTGGACAGATTACTGGGAGGGGCTGGGGAAGACCCGGCTGTCATGGTGCACGTTGGCACCAATGACAAAGTCAGAGGCAGATGGAGTGTCCTAAAGAACGATTTTAGGGACTTAGGAGCTAAATTGAGGAAAAGGACCTCCAAGGTAGTGTTCTCAGGAATACTACCGGTACATCGAGCCACACCAGGGAGATTAGGGAAGTAAACAAGTGGCTGAAGAGCTGGTGTAGTAAGGAGGGGTTTGGGTTCCTGGAGGACTGGGCCGACTTCTCAGTCGGTAACCGGTACTATAGAAGGGACGGACTGCACCTAAATGAGGAGGGTGCAGATCTGCTGGGAATGAAGATGGCCAAAAAGTTAGAGGGGTTTTTAAACTAGGCGATGGGGGGGAGGGTCCAGAGACAGTGATAGCCAGCGCGGAAGATATTCCAGAGGGTAGTATTGGGGGCATTAGTGGTAGGTTAACCAAAGCACAAAAACACAAGGTGAGTATAGTAGCAAGTCCAAGTTGCAATCTTGAAACACCCAATACGAGGACAATATGCGACCGGTCTAAACTATGTGGCATGTTCACCAATGCCAGGAGCCTGGCGGACAAGATGGGTGAACTAGAGATACTGTTGTACAAGGAGGATTTGGATTTTGTGGGAATTTCAGAGACCTGGTTCAACAGCTCTCATGATTGGCTGGCAAACATTCAAGGGTATACCCTATACCGCAAGGACAGAGAGGGTAAAAAAGGGGGAGGGGTATGCCTATATATCAAGAATAATGTACAAGTGAATGTGAGAGATGACATCACTGAGGGGGCTAGGGAGGAGGTGGAATCTTTATGGGTAGAGCTCCAAAGGGATGAAGCTAAGGGGAAAATAATACTGGGAGTATGCTATAGGCCCCCTAACCTGAGGGAGGAAGTGGAGACGGATCTCCTATCACAAATTGGATTAGCAGCAAGGATGGGAAGTGTTATCATAATGGGGGATTTTAATTATCCAGACATAGACTGGGCGGAGGGAACCGCGCATTCATTTAAGGCTCGCCAGTTCCTTAGTGTCTTGCAGGACAATTTTATGGGTCAGATGGTAGACGCACCAACTAGAAATAAAACATTACTAGATCTACTGATTACCAACAATACAGACCTGATAACAGATGTGGAAATACGGGGCAATTTAGGTAACAGCGATCACAGGTCAATTAGTTTCAGTATAAATCACACAAATAGGAGACATGAAGGGAACACAAAGACACTGAATTTCAAAAGAGCCAACTTCCCTAAACTACAAACCTTGCTAAAATGCATAAATTGGGATAAAATATTAGGAACAAAGAATACGGAGGAGAGATGGGTTTGCTTTAAGAGCATATTAAATAAGGGCATTAGCCAATGTATCCCATTGGGTAATAAATTTAAAAGAGCGAACAAACATCCTGGATGGCTTAACTCCAATGTAAAAATGCATATAAAAGCAAAGGAGAAGGCCTTCAAAAAATACAAGGTTGAGGGATCATCCACAGCATTCAGAATTTATAAAGAATGCAATAAGAAATGTAAGGGTGCAATTAGGATGGCTAAGATAGAACATGAAAGACACATAGCGGAGGAGAGCAAAAAAAATCCCAAGAAATTCTTTAAGTATGTAAACAGTAAAAAAGGGAGGACAGACCATATTGGCCCCATAAAGAATGAGGAAGGACATCTGGTTACAAAGGATGGGGAGATGGCAAAGGTATTGAATTTATTCTTCTCCTCAGTCTTCACGAGTGAATCGGGGGGCTTCAGTAACCAAAACTGCAGTGTTTATCCTCATGACACAACACAGGAAGCACCTACATGGTTAACAGAGGACGGAATTAAAATTAGACTTGAGAAACTTAACATTAATAAATCACCGGGACCAGATGGCTTGCATCCGAGGATACTTAGGGAACTCAGTCAGGTGATTGCCAGACCGTTGTTCCTAATTTTTACAGACAGTCTATTGACTGGAATGGTACCAGCTGATTGGAGAAAAGCCAATGTAGCACCAATATTTAAAAAGGGCCCAAAAAACATCCCTGGGAATTACAGACCAGTTAGCCTAACATCAATAGTATGTAAACTCTTGGAGGGGATGATAAGGGACTATATACAAGATTTTAGTAATAAGAATGATATCATTAGCAGTAATCAGCATGGATTCACGAAGAATCGTTCTTGCCAAACCAATCTATTAACCTTCTATGAGGAGGTGAGTTGCCATCTAGATAAAGGAAGGCCCGTAGACGTGGTGTATCTGGATTTTGCAAAAGCATTTGACACAGTTCCCCATAAACGTTTACTGTACAAAATAAGGTGCGTTGGCATGGACCATAGGGTGAGTACATGGATTGAAAACTGGCTACAAGGGCGTGTTCAGAGGGTGGTGATAAATGGGGAGTACTCAGAATGGTCAGGGGTGGGTAGTGGGGTTCCCCAGGGTTCTGTGCTGGGACCAATCCTATTTAATTTGTTCATAAACGACCTGGAGGATGGGATAAACAGTTCAATCTCTGTATTTGCAGACGATACTAAGCTAAGCAGGGCAATAACTTCTCCGCAGGATGTGGAAATCTTGCAAAAAGACCTGAACAAATTAATGGGGTGGGCGACTACATGGCAAATGAGGTTCAATGTAGAAAAATGTAAAATAATGCATTTGGGTGGCAAAAATATGAATGCAATCTATACACTGGGGGGAGAACCTCTGGGGGAATCTAGGATGGAAAAGGACCTGGGGGTCCTAGTGGATGATAGGCTCAGCAATGGCATGCAATGCCAAGCTGCTGCTAATAAAGCAAACAGAATATTGGCATGCATTAAAAGGGGGATCAACTGCAGAGATAAAACGATAATTCTCCCGCTCTACAAGACTCTGGTCCGGCCGCACCTGGAGTATGCTGTCCAGTTCTGGGCACCAGTCCTCAGGAGGGACGTACTGGAAATGGAGCGAGTACAAAGAAGGGCAACAAAGCTAATAAAGGGTCTGGAGGATCTTAGTTATGAGGAAAGGTTGCGAGCACTGAACTTATTCTCTCTGGAGAAGAGACGCTTGAGAGGGGATATGATTTCAATTTACAAATACTGTACTGGTGACCCCACAATAGGGATAAAACTTTTTTGCAGAAGAGAGTTTAATAAGACTCGTGGCCACTCATTACAATTAGAAGAAAAGAGGTTTAACCTTAAACTACATAGAGGGTTCTTTACTGTAAGAGCGGCAAGGATGTGGAATTCCCTTCCACAGGCGGTGGTCTCAGCGGGGAGCATTGATAGCTTCAAGAAACTATTAGATAATCACCTGAATGACCACAATATACAGGGATATGTAATGTAATACTGACACATAATCACACACATAGGTTGGACTTGATGGACTTGTGTCTTTTTTCAACCTCACCTACTATGTAACTATGTAACTAGATCGCCGCCATTACTAGTAAAAAAAAAATAAAAAATAAAAATGCTATAAATCTATCCCCTATTTTGTAGACACTATAACTTTTGCGCACACCAATCAATATACCCTTATTGCGATTTTTTTTAACCAAAATTATTTAGATGAATACATATCAGCCTAAACTGAGAAACTGTTATTTATACTGGTATTCATTATAGCAAAAAGTACAAAATATTGGGTTTTTTTCAAAATTGTCGCTCTTTTTTTGTTTATAGCGCAAAAAATAAAAACCGCAGAGGCGATCAAATACCACCAAAAGAAAGCTCTATTTGTGGGAAAAAAAGGACGTAAATTTTGTTTGGGTACAATGTCACACAACGGTGCAATTGTCAGTTAAAGCGACGCAGTGCCGAATCGCAAAAAATGGCCCGGTCATTCAGCAGGGCCAGACGTGGTTAAAGGTTATCCAAAGCCCAGCATTTCTAAGCACTATGCTATGTACCACAATAAAGATCCCTCTTCCCTTTTATTTTGGGGAATAGAAAAATAGAGAGGAGAGGAAGTAATAAAGTTATTGCTCTCAGCCAACGTGAATCTTTTTTGGATACATGAAATGCAGACTCTTCATCCAGCAGGCCATAACATTGAGTTTTGATGTCAATTGTTTTATTAGCAATTATTAATTATGATTACATTTCATATTCATAGAGATAAATCTGGGCTTTGGACTTTATAGGCACAGTAATCAGTATTATATACTTAAAAACTGAATTTATTCAAAATTTTGGTTTAAAACAAAAGCAAGAGTATACAAAGGACAGATACAAAAATCAGTTCATAGAAACACCGTTACAATTATGCACTCCATACATAGCTCTATATGAAACAATAGGTTATGTGAAAATGGAATACCAATCCTTCCACCATGAAGTTACTTGTAGTTATAAAAGAGCTATGCAGTTGATGGTAATCGATGTCTAGAGTTTGCTTAACATGTTGCACGCCGCAGCGCTTCTTCAGGAGCATAGAACAGATTACTGAAATATACAAAATGTCAAATAAATATACCTCAAATACACTAATTAGAAATGACAATAACTAGAGGTAACAACTTATTAGTCGACTGACCACTGATCAACACTATATTACACTATTACATTGCTCTACCAAGGCTAGCTCTTAACAGGAGGTTTTATATCCCTATTTTACTCCACCCTCTTGCACCCACTCCCCCCCCCTTTTTTCTTTCTCGTCCTCTCCCTTTTACCCCATCCCCTCATATCCCGTTTCCTCCCCTCCCCCTCCTCCCCTCTTTTTCTTCCCCTTCCCTCCTTTTTCTTTCTTGCCCTCTCCCCTTTACCCCATTCCCTCTTTCCCCTCCCCCGCTTCCTCTTCCCCCCTTTTTCCCCCTCCCCCCCTTCCTCTCCCCCTGGTTTCTCTTTCCCCTTCTCTTATTCAGCTTAATGCTACCTTTTGTGCAGACACACTGACCCACTGTTTCTATTATGGCTATTACCATCTATTCCCTTATCTATTACGTTTCATACGTCCCCATAGTGTATGAGTACTGCCTGGGCCATGTGGGATTGGCACCGTCATGTGGGTTCCCATTTCAGTGATATCAAATTCGCAATATGTTGTTACCTCTAGTTATTGTAATTTCTAATTAGTGTATTTGAGGTATATTTATTTGACATTTTGTATATTTCAGTAATCTGTTCTATGCTCCTGAAGAAGCGCTGCGGCGTGCAACATGTTGAGCAAACTCCAGACATCGATTACCATCAACTGCATAGCTCTTTTATAACTACAAGTAACTTCATGGTGGAAGGATTGGTATTCCATTTTCACATAACCTATTGTTTCATATAGAGCTATGTATGGAGTGCATAATTGTAACGGTGTTTCTATGAACTGATTTTTGTATCTGTCCTTTGTATACTCTTGCTTTTGTTTTAAACCAAAATTTTGAATAAATTTAGTTTTTAAGTATATAATACTGATTACTGTGCCTATAAAGTCCAAAGCCCAGATTTATCTCTATGAACACAATGATTTTAGGACGTGGCACTTAGTATTTTAAAGATATCCACATTACCACTATGTGTTGATACTCTATTGATTTAATACATTTCATATTCATCCCTCATTCACCTAACTGTTTATATTCACGTTTTAATATTTAACACTTTTTAATAATATTCTTTAACATCTCCTCCTACATTTATGTTCTTTTTTTTTTCTCTCCTCCTACATTTATCGTTCTAGATCGCTACCACACATAAATATATAGCGATTATTTTAATTGCACATGTGCTATCAACATAGGATTATATTCATTATCCATTGTATGAATTCTATTGGACTGCCTAGGTTGTTTTTATATATAATTTTTTTCTGTTCATAGCATGTCTATTATCATTATATTTAGTATCCACCTATAAGGTAACTTAAATAGAAAGATTATTTGTTTTTATTTAATTTCTAAGTCTGTTTTTTAACTAAGAACTCATTCTGTTTACATCATGTCTGGGAATAATGGGAATAATATGTTCCACTAAGATTCTACCTCGATTAACACCTTTTTTGTCTTAAAAATTCGGCCATTTTGTTGTAGCCATAGTCCTTTCTATTATCAGCCTTAGAGGATTTCAAAGCACAAACCGTATAAAGTCAGACTGCCGTAACCACTCGGTTTGCCCTCCAGATGAAGCCACGTGGATGGTGGCGTAACACGTAGAGGTAGAGCCTGGCGGTGACATGCGTGAGACCTGTTGGATTCTAAATATGTTATATACTGTTTTGTATTGAAATAAATGTGAGTTTAATAGATGAAGCTGTATGGATGAGGTTTAGTCCATTTAACACCTGGTACTGCACTATTGGAGGCACTTTATATTTTTGCATGTCGGTCTGGAGTTGCTGGTGATCATCAAGGAGGCAACCTTTAAAGGAGAAGTATACGAGGTACAAAGCATGTTTAATCCCTGCAGGACCATGGTGGGAACCATTAAAGATCAGTGTGGAGCCTTTTTTCCTGATGGGAATTATCATTAGTTGTGAGTGAGTTTGACCCTTTCAATGTCTAAGAAGGAGGTGAGCAGCCATTTCATCAGGTGAAGGGAGCACTAGTCAGAGATTGTTGGTTTATCTGAAAAGCACTTTTTTCTCACAGTGGAATTTAAAGCACACTCTGTAGCCTCGTACACACGGTACGATTGTTGGCCAACCGAGCCTCTGATTTTTGTCAAAAGGGCGTGTGCCAGGATCTTGTCTTGCATACTAACAGTGCACAATTGTCATGCCACAAACACGAATGTAGTGACGTACTACGTAGAATTTCAGCTCTTGAGCGCCACCCTTTGGGCCCCTTCAGCTAATTTCGTGTTTGGTGAGCATTGATTCCAAGCATGCGTGTTTGTACTTTTCGACTTTTGTGTGACAGATTTGTGTACTGACCATACGAAAATATGACGTCTAACCGTTGTTTGCCAAAAATTTACTAGCCCGTCATCCAACATTTGTTGCCCGAAAGTTGGACAACAATTGTCAAAAGAAGCGTACTAACAGTAAGATTTTAGGACAACAGTCTGTCAGCAGACAATCCCCTGCCAACAATCATTCCGTGTGTACGAGGCTTTAATAAGAAGAAATGGGAATGGGAGAGGACGGGACTACGTTATATATTCCAGTTATACCATGGCTCGACTCTCAAATCTTTTATGGATTTACAAGCAGAGTTTAGCCTAATCCTCAATCAATTCTTTAGATACCTACAACTGAGACATGCCCTTCAGGTACAATCGCGATGCTCAGTTTGGCCTAACCGACCATCCTTTGATACAGGAGGTTCTCTTGGAAAGTGATAAGAAGGGTATGATATTCAAAAGCTATACCATTCTTCTTAAAGCCTTTACAGGATTCTTCCAAACTACCCTGCAGGCAGGGCTGGTAAACAGATATGTGCGATATAGATGGGGAGACATGGGATATATGCTTATCCTCTGCCCCACTAGTTTCGGTATCGGCCTCTCAAAAACTATCCCATTTACATTTACTACACAGAGTCAATAAAACACCCGTTCAACTATATAAGTGGGGGTACCGCAACATCCCTTTATGCCTGAAATGTTAGCGAGATCATGGTGACCTTATCCACATGCTCTGGAGATGTCCCAAACTTTTTTGTTACAGGACTGAGATCCTAGATGTTAATTCTCAAGTGTTTATGTTTAGCATTCCACAAACTCGCATTGTGTGTCTGTTGGGTGTCCTGGAGGAGGAGTATGTATCTCCACAAGCTCATACTGCAGTTTTGCGGTGGTTATATACCGCCCGTAAGTTGATTGCTCAATATTGGATTTTTTCCAGTGTGCTTACCAGATGGCAATGGGTGGAACAAGTAGTAAATAAACTGTTGATATGAGAAAAGCTGACATACCAACATAGAAATGTTTCTCGTAAATTCTACTCCATGTGGCAACCTTGGCTAGATGTTCCTGGACTGGCACCAGGGATCCAGAAAATAGGATTATTAGGTTCTATATAGGACTTGATGCTTTATAGCACCCCTAACCTGGTAGGTCATATTTGTTCTTGGTTAACCCTCAGGGCTCTGAGAGTTTGGTTGAAACTTAAGTTTTCTCTTTAATGCTATGTTACTATGTACATGTCGGTATTTCCTGTCATTGTTTACATATCTTTGTACGTAATGTACCAGTCAGCAGACCATTATTTTTCTAAAACCACACTTTATTTTGAGATTTATCAATAAACTTTGTTTTATCTGACGTTGTATACATGATGATATGTAGTTCATGGTCTGAATAATAAACTTGTTTTTTATGATAAAAAAAAAAAAGAAGTTTATCTGCATGCAACCTCTGCATGAGTTCTTCAGATGCAGTGGATGAAGTGTGTGAGTACAGTGATGTCACCTGGCTGTTGAGCCCTGGGAGAAGTGGTCCAGTGTACTGATACAAAAAAACAACAAACAAAAAATCCCAGCTCACTTACCAGCCAGCCTGCAACAAACCGAGTTGACCCCGTTTAATAGTTCACATTAAAACCAAGTGCACACATTTGCACACATTTGCAAATACATGTGTAAGCTGCAGCGGCCATGGTACCCCAGTGTACTGCAGTCCTAACTCTATAATTTTGACAGTCTCCAGAGTTGGAGCACATGTATAATAAAGAATAGATTAGGGGCAGGTATCCCTGGAGGGAGCCCACCCCTCCTTAAAGGTATAGGAGCACACTGGACACCCAGCAGTAGCACAGTGGCAGCGAAGGAATCCAGTACATCCCCTCACTAATTCAGTTTGCTCACATTTGCAAATACATGCGTAAGCTGTATGAAAAATATATATAGATAAATACCGCGCTGTCTGAAGAAATAAACGTGAATAAGCAGCTAACACATACAAGTGACCTAATCAAGTAGTTACAACCATATAAAGAAAAGTGTAGCGCTAACAGTTATGTGCAAAATTTAGTATAATATATATGGTACATAAATGTGCATAATACTCCTTATAAAACAGTACACATTAAGTCCATAATGTAAGAAAAAAGTGCTATTGGTACATCTATCATACACTATTTAAAAAATAGAAAAGTTGAAAAGTCCTTAGAGGGTGGCCCGGATGCTTGCGAATATTAGATATAGTATAGGAGGTAGATCCACTCAGGCATCCAATATGTATATAGAAGAAATGTAAAGATACATAGCGTGATAATTTGAGAAGAAAAAACAGCGCTGGTAACATGTAAATCTCTGGCAATGTTGGTTGTGTCAGCAGTAGTCCCGACGCGTTTCGTCCTAGGGGACATCATCTGGGGTGCTGCACCACCCCAAACATTGCCAATATATGTACTCAAGAACCCCCTTGTTGAACCGTGGCTCCAATCAGCTCCGTCGCTCGATTAGGGCGACTTCCGGGTATCCACAAGATGGCGCCGGCCGCATGCGTTCCAGACCTCACTTCCAGATAGAGGAGATGGAGCGCATGGGTCACAGCGCCGACAGTGTGACTTCCGGATATCGATAGAATGGCGCCAATCACACGCGTTCCAAACCTCGTTCCCAAACGGTTCAACAAGAGGGTTCTTGAGTACATATATTGGCAATGTTTGGGGTGGTGCAGCACCCCAGATGATGTCCCCTAGGACGAAACGCGTCGGGACTACTGCTGACACCACCAACATTGCCAGAGATTTACATGTTACCAGTGCTGCTTTTTCTTCTCAAATTATCACGCTATGTATCTTTACATTTCTTCTATATACATATTCGACGCCTGAGTGGATCTACCTCCTATACTATATCTAATATTCGCAAGCATCCGGGCCACCTGAATTAACCTTTACATAGCACAGAGACCATCGTGGATCCCCACAATTAAAAGCTAGATTGACCCAGTGGGTGTACACCCATCTGTGTCCAATCCCTCCGGTAAGCCTCCAGCTTAAAGGTGGTGGATCTTCTATCAACACACATAAAGTTTTCTTCACAATTTTTGGTGTTAAATATTCCTTAAGGACTTTCTAACCCTCTAAGGACTTTTCAACTTTTCTATTTTTTAAATAGTGTATGATAGATGTACCAATAGCACTTTTTTCTTACATTATGGACTTAATGTGTACTGTTTTCTAAGGAGTATTATGCACATTTATGTACCATATATATTATACTAAATTTTGCACATAACTGTTAGCGCTACACTTTTCTTTATATGCGTAAGCTGTAGCAGCCAAATCACGGCACCCCAGTGTACTGCAGTCCTAACTCTAACATTTTGAGAGTCTCCTGAGTTGGAGCACATGTATAATAATGGCTAGATTAAGGGCAGGTATGCCTGGAGGGAGCCCACCCCTCCTTAAATGTATAGGGGCACACTGGACACCCAGCGTTAGTACAATGGCAGCGAAGGTATTGTGGCCCCTCACCTATTCACCAACAGTACATACAAATGGTAACCACCCCAACTTATAACTGGCCTCTGCAGCAAGGAGCACATCTAACAAAAATTCTCAGCTCACTTACCAGCCAGCCTGCAACAAACCGAATTGACCCAAATAGTTCACATTTAAACCAAGGGGTTTAGTTTGCACACATTTGCAAATGCATGCATAGGCTGCAGCGGCCATGTCACAGGACCCTAGTGTTCTGCAGTCCTAACTATAATTTTGAGAGTCTTCTGAGTTGGAGCACATGTATAATAATGGATGGGGTGGCGTGATGTGGCTGCTGCAGCTTATCCCTAGACTACCCACGCATTAAATGCATGCCAAGCCTGGGAGCAAGGGCCCTAAATAGGTTGTGCCTGACCCAAGGTGGCTGCCAGAGTCACGTCCCAGATAGCAAGGTTAACTTGCCACAAATTTGTCGCAGTGTTGACTTGTAAGTCTGTTAACTTGCAGCACATTTTCACTGGCAAGTTCTACACTCGCAGAGCACTTGAAGCACAAGTTCTAGTTGACACTTTTCCAATTTGTAGACAATTTGCATGGCAAGTCTCTAGCCAGAGCAAAGTTGCAGTGGTGAGTCTACAGCAAGAGCTCTGTAAGTCTACTGCATGAAGAATCTGCCACAGTGACCCCTGTGGTGGGATGACTATTTTACAACATAACTGAACCAGAACTTGCAGCAGACTTGCAGAATGTTTGCAAAGAAAGTTGATCTGGAGTCATGCAATACTGACTTGCTGCAATTGTGCAACAAACTTGTGAAGCCTGGAAAGTCTAGCAATAGCTTAGCAAGTCATTTTCAAACTTGCAGCACAATTGCTTGCTATCTGCGATGGGGCAGCAGCACCCAATTGGATAGCTTCCGCAGTGACCCAGGAAACCATAGAGGAACCATGCTCCTCATAAGTTCCCCTCCAACTGCAATGCTGCTGCGCTCACCTACAGTGGAGAAAACAACCTGCATATGCCTACATCCTAACAATAGTAAACATACAATCCAGGGCCCATAGCCTTCTATTGGACCTGAGGACCATGGAGCGTAGGAAAGAGGAAGAGAATGCCGGTTGCCAGGAGAGCAGGGGATTAGGTAAGTAAAACTGCTTTTTCTGGCACCATAAACTAAACTAGCATTTAACACTTGCAGTGCGCGGGCAGCCTACTGCAAGGAAGGATTTTCCCTTTCCCCCAAAGACAGGCTTTAAGGGCTAGGGGAAAGAGATAGGTCAGTAACAGCATGCAATAAGGGGTGTATTGGACTGTAACGGTGGGGGGGGGGGAGGTGGGGGGTACATAAAAAGCTATTGTCTTTTAGAGCTTGGGGACAACTGCGTAGTTTTCATAGTTACCTTGATAGCTTAGTTGAAAACAAAATAAATGTCCATGATGTTTGAAATATATACCCTGCATCCTTAGAACACAAACCCCCAACTGATTTGGAAAAGGCAACAAAGTATAATTCAGTTCTCTATATGAGGAAGAGCAATTTCTTTCTGAATAATAATAATAATAATAATAAATAATAATGCCACTTTTTGTGCTTTTAGAAACACATCCAAACCCTTTTTAAAGCAATCTACTGAATCTGCTATTAATTACATTACCTGTTCTCACTGAATATTCCTCATTTACACAGCTCTTGCAAGGAATAACTGATAGACATAGGTTTAGGAGCATAGACATGTACAGAACGGGATAACTTGTTTAGTTTTAGATAGATTCGTTATATTACTAATTTCATTTTGTTGATTCGTTTCGGAATTTGGTTTAGTTTAGTTTATTAATTTTCTAATGAATTGCAAATTTTCAGAACGATTCAAATTCAGATTGGTCGAAAAATAATCGACCGATTCGAATTCTGTGTGAAATATAGCTGGTTGTTAGGGAGTGGGCTGGGAAGCTGGCTGCCACATCCTATTTTGATTTGAAGGGCCTGGTATGAATTGGTGGGGGACTCCAGTCTTTTTTGTTTACTGAATTTTTCATTGCCTGTGTCTTGCCGAAAAAGTTCCCCCGGTGGATAATGACCCCCCTGTACTGTGCAGGCGCCGCGCTTGCGCAGTACGAAGCACTACTGAGCCGCCAAAAATAGCCGAACATACACAGCTGTGAGTCAGCCGTACACCGCGCCTGCGCAATGAAGACCACATTGAACACCACATTCTACCAGACGCTCCCGATGCTACCAGACAATGCCGCACGCTCCTGATGCTCGTGCTACTCTGCAAGGGGCGGGTATATTACGACGTGTTTATACACATTAAGGGCGGGTTTTGCAATCTTCATGGGCGATTACAGTAATTTAATATTGGGCCTCTTCTGTAGCATCCGCCCCTTACACGATATCACAGTAATACACCCGCCCCTTGCAGAGCAGCACGAGCATCGGGAGCGTGCGGCAGCGTCGGGCACAATGTTCTGCTCATTGCGCAGGCACCGTCTACAGCTCATTCACAGCTATTCAGCTTTGGATATTTTCTACGGCTCCCTTGTTCGTACTGCGCAAGCGATGCGCCTGCGCAGTACAGGGGGGTCATTATCCGCCAAGGGGACCTTTCTCGGCAGAACACCGACATTCTTTTGTTTACATTTCAGTTCTCAGCGGGGAAGCTGATGAGTCGCCGGTTGTTAAGGACGAGGCGGACGGCTTCCCGGCCTGCTCCTTAACAACCAGCTATACTTCACACATATGTGAAAAAAGGGGAAAAATACTGCGCTAAACCAAAATGAACTAGAGAGAAAAATAGCTGCTAACACTCAAACAAAGTCTAAAGCAATATACAAAAATTAGTGTAGTACTGAATGAGACTAAATGAATGGAAACATCTGTAGATGAAACTGAAAAGTAAAAGCACACAATAAAAGGACTAGTGACAGTAAATCACTAGCTCTCAGTGACAGTGAAGATATAATAAGTGTGAACCCACTATGACACATGGGAAAACGTATACAAATGTTGATGCATGCAATGCAAATGAAAAAACAAGAAGTAAAACACGGTGAGCGTTCACAAGAAACGAACGCCAAAGTCCAAACAAGTGCGTGGAAAGGAATCAACTTCCAGATAGGGTGTTGACATATAATCCAAGTGAGCCCATCAAATGCCTGAAAAAACTTCAAGGAATTCTCAAATAGAAAGTTGGGTACTCTTACCAAATACGAGCTCTGAACCCTTGGTTCCTGGTGCTTCAACACTGTAAAGATGCCACACTGGGTAGGATAATGGATCTTGTGAACCATAAGACAGGACAGCAATGGTAAACCGACAGCAGAGTTGATCCGAGGGATGGTAGTGAGGGGAAAAATGAACACCAGGGCCCAAGAGTGAAATGGAATAGAAAAACAGGCTCCATATGGTGCAGGTCAACCAAATACGGTTTAATGTGGATTAAATATCATACAACACAATGTAGGATATAAAGAAATAAAAGTGATCACAAAAATATAAAATATGGATATAAAGCAATGTGGGAAGTGAAAGAATGCTGGCCCAGCATCCTTTCGCTTACCACATTGCTTTTTATCCATATTTTATATTTTTGTCTTATGGTTTGGAGTCGCAAGATCCATTATCCTACCCAGCGTGGCATCTTTACAGCGTTGAAGTACCAGGAAGCAAGGGTTCAGAGCTCGTTTAACCCACTGCCGTATGGCATGTGTGTCCACCGTATTCGGTAAGAGTACCCAACTTTCTATCTGAGAGTTTTTTCAGGCATTTGATGGGCTCACTTGGATTACATGTCAACACCCTATCTGGAAGTTGATTCCTTTCCACGCACTTGTTTGGACTTTGGCGTTCATTTCTTGTGAACTCTCACCGTGTTTTACTTCCTGTTTTTTCATTTGCATTGCATGCATCAACATTTGTATACATTTTCCCGAGTGTCATAGTGGGTTCACACTTATTATATCTTCACTGTCACTGAGAGCTAATGATTTACTGTCACTAGTCCTTGTATTGTGTGTTTTTCTTTTCAGTTTCATGCACAGATGTTTCCATTCATTTGGTCTCATTATTCAGCGCTACACTAATTTTTGTATATTGCTTTATACTTCACACAGAATTTGAATTGGTCAATCATTTTTCGACCGATCCGAATTCAAATTGTTCCGAAAATTTGGGATTCATTCGAAAATGAAGATACAAAATGAAAATGAAACGAATTTCAACTAAATTTGTTACCATTTTATTTGTAGATTCAGATACAACCGAATAACCAAAAATTTGTCCAAATTTACATTCGAATTGTACATGTCTATAAGAGCATCTAATCCTAAAATCAAAAAAGAATATACAGTACTAAAATATATTGCAGTTTATCAGTTCTTGGATATGATAATTTCATTATTTTTTTTTATTTCCACCTTCATCCAGCAACACACTTCCCATGCTAAGGTGACAATGCTAACTTACTGTACTGTACATGCCTGACCTGAATATAGAGACAATTACTGCAGATAATCTTCATCAGATGGCTGAACTCACCAAGCACATGACATCGATGAATATCTTTAGTGCATGCAGGATGTTGAGGAAAACAATACGATGTGGTAGATGTTGAATCAAAACGAATATTTTCTTTTCCTAGCCTCAACTTGTAACTTGTAGGAACCATACAGGGTCTTACAAATGTAGAAGAGGAAACTACATCATACAAAGGGCTGCTGGGACAAGTGCAGATCCAAAATTGAGTAAAGCGGAATTTACAGTGAAACTAATAGTTACTGTATCAAAACCCAATTATGTATCAGAGTCCAATTATTATTCACAGTCGTTCTTTTTTTTTGCAGCTTCTGCTTACTTTCTCATAAAGAGAAAATACAACAAAATCTTTCATTAATCAATACTGGCTAATATGTATGATATTATCTTTCATATACTAGGGCATGTATAGTATAGTAAAAGGTTTGTGTTTAGTTCTTAGTGCTGCAGATTTGTATTGCAGTGGTAAAATCAACCAGTTTTAAAGTGGTTGTAAACCCTTACAGACCAGGTAAGCCTATAATAAGGCCAGTGGCAGCCGGTGCTCAACATTTTTGGGGGGGGCGCAAACAAACTGAAAAAAAAAAACCCATCAATTGCAGGCTCACTGTGCCCATCAAACACAGCCACTGTACCATCAAACACAGCCACTGTACCATCAAACGCAGCCACTGTGCCATCAATTGCCGCCACTGTGCCCATCAATTTCCACCACTATACCATCAAACGCAGCCACTGTGCCATCAAATGCAACCACTGTGCCCATCAAACTCTGCCACTGTGCCCATCAAATGCTCCTACTGTGCCATCAAATGCTCCCACTGTGCCATCAAATTCTCCCACTGTGCCATCAAATGCTCCCACTGTGCCCATCAAATGCTTCCACTGTTCCACTGTGCCCATCAAATGCTGCCACTGTGCCATCAAATGCTCCCACTGTGCCCATCGAATGCCACCACTGTGCCCCCCCCCGCCATCTCCTTGGGGTGGCAGCGGCGGCAATGGATAGATTCATGCAATGCAAGAATCTATCTATTGGTGATGGAGGGGTGGCTGAAGAGAGGGGGCGGCGCCCGTATGGACGCACCGCCACTGAATAAGGCTTACCTGTAGCTACCCCGGATATCTCCTAAACCTGCACCCCTGTATCAGCATGTGCCGACGTCATCGGCACATGTGCACTGAAGTAATGGGACGTTCGTGCCGTTGCTTTAGCTAGTGTGCCGTTACTGGCGGCTCCCGCGCGCATGCGCGGCAGTGATGTCATCGTGGCTCCATCTAATCACAGCGCCAGAGCCCACGATACCCGGGAGCCATGTTACCATTCGGAGCTGTGTACAGGGACCGCTACGGGGGCTTCGATCTCAGGTGAGTATTTCATAATGAGCTAGTATCCTATGCATGCTAGTTTATTATGCCTTTGTCTTGCAGGTTTTTTTTTTGGGGGGGGGGGTTTAAAACCTCTTTAAGGAAATTAATGACCTAAAATGTTAAGCAGCGTATCCGTTTTTTTATTTATTAATTTATTTTGTATTTGATTTAATAATTAATCATTTATTCTTCACTAATCTGCATAAATAAACCTGTATCCATAACACAAATTCATAAGCAAAGTTCCCCTTTCCACAGGAAATACCAAGCTTACCAATATTTGCAAAGTTCCCCAAAAGGTCTTTTTAATGTTTTCCACTTGCTGTGGCTTTTCTGATCATAAAGCCTTGGCAGAGCATTCGTTCCATTTAGTAATCCATGATAAGTATCAAGCATGTGAAAGTAAACTGAAATCACCACATTTCGGGGTCAAGTTATACAGTCAATTTACTGTCATGTAACTGTCATTGAACAGACCAAAGGTAGTTGCTCTAACTAATACAAGTGGAGCTGAAAGAACTTCTTACACACTAGCTCTTCTTGTTAAAATGATGATATTGACAACCATACAAGGGTAAAAGACAGTGGTGCCGCCCCCCCAATCCATGTGCCCACCCCCTAATCTACATGCAGGGCGCCGAATGCATGGATTTCAATGTTTTTTTTGAAGCACATGATTAGAGCCTGAGGCTCTAATTGGCTTTAAAAAGGGTAGGCTCGGGGCGCAGAGAACTGCGCCCCGAGCCCACCCAGTTGTGTGACAATAGTGAATTAATATTCGCTATTGTCTTCCTGCTTCTCCTCCAGGCCAATCAGGAAGCGGGTCTTAAGACTTGATTGGTCGATAGGAGAAGCGACCGTATTGGCTGGGAGCAGAAGCAGGGGGAAGTCGCCGAGGAGGAGACGTAGGGGGAAGCCGCAGAGGCTTCCCGCGATCTGGATAGGGTAAATGCGGGCCTGGTGGGAGGGCAGATGGGCAAGCGATGGGGGTTTATTCGCCGATCGACCGAGTGATCGATCAACTGACCTACCGAATCGGGGGGGTTGGGTGGTTTGTTTCACCCCCCCCCCCCCCCGCAAAAAAATGGAGCACCAGTCACCACTGGTAAAAGACAACAGGATCATTACAGAGATTGTGAAAGACGTGGGCAGCCTTGGGCACTCTTCAGGAAGCAATGGTAGCATGCTTAGCAGTCTGCACATAATGGTGAAAGTAGTCAAATTGTGCTAACCGTGGGAGGGGCTTAAAAAGGCCTGATTAAATAGAATGTAAGCCTACTCAAACAGTCCTTGTAGACACACAATATGGAATATCTAATGTTAAACATAGCAAACATAGTACAGAGGTTAGGAGTATGTAATGTAATGAAGGCATAGCCATCTTTAATGTGGGGCAAAAGGGGAAGCTGCACCGAGCCCCATCATTGTTGTGGGGCCCAATGCAACTGCCTTCTGAGCCCCCTATCATGGAGAGTCCCAGTGGCAGCAGGCGCAGGGGGAAGGCGAGCAGGGGAAGGGGAGGATGAGGACAAGCAGGAACACAGGCACCCAGGAACCGCAGAGCACAGGAAGGAGAAGAACACCCCCATCATCACCCACTCCCAACGAGAACAGACCCTGCTTGCTGCTGATATGCAAGGTACCCGGCATCACACACCTACCCGCAGACAGGGACAGGGGGGCACAGGAGGGACTGCAGACAGACCTAGGGGCCTCTATCTCACACCCCTCCCGCCTCTCTCATCCCTTACCTTTCTTACTCCCCGCAACTCTCTTATCCCCCTCTCTCTCTCACCCGCTTCTCTTTCACCCCCCTCTCTCTCACCCCCTCCCCCCTCACCCCCTCTCTCTAACCCCCCTCTCTCCCTTTCACCCCCTTAGCAAGCAGAAATTATGTGCTGTAACCTCTAGCAACTAATCAATAATCGGTAATGATATGCTGTAACCTCTGGCAACCAATCACTGTCTGATCTGCTGCAGTAAACTGATTTTGAGTCTAGCTCAGTGGCGGCCCGTCCATTAAGGGCGCCCAGGCACCGCCCCCTCTCTCCAGCCACCCCCATATGACTAATGGATAGATTCATGCATAGCATGAATCTATTTACGGCCGCCGCTGCCATCCCCTATTCAAGCGTCCGGCCACTTTTCAGATGTTGGGTGCCTGAATTACAGCGGCGAGGTGTATTTTTGAAGCACCTGATTAGATCCATAGGCCCTAATAGGCTTCAAAAAAGGTGGACTCGTGGCGCAGAGCATTGTGCTACGAGCCCACCCAGGTGTTACAACAGCGAATTAATAATAAAATAAATTAATATTCGCTGTTGTAACACTGATCCTCAATCCGGCCAATCAGAAGCAGGTCCGAGACTCGTTTTCTGATTGGCCGAAAAGAGAAGACTCCGTATTGGCCGCCCGTGGAGAGCAGGGGAAGGATGGAGGAAACGGAAGCCAGAGCCAGGAGGAAACTGAGGGAGAGCCACCGCTGCTGCCGCCTCCGAGAGAGAAGAAGCGCTGATTAGATAGGTTAAGTCAGTGCATCAGACCGAAGGGGGGGTCACTGTTTGCCACCCCCCCTTCCCAAAGAAAATAACCACCGGCCGCCACTGGTCTAGCTGCTAATTATTGTATGTCTCAGAGCAGGTGGAGAGCAAAATTGCATGTGGGGGAGGGCAAGAAAATGTCTAATTTCTTTGCAATCACGCATTTCATTCAAAGTTCCTTTCTGGTCAAGAAAATGTTTGCCCAGGGTCCAATCAATATTAAAGAGGGTCCTGACTGAGGGTAAGGGTCAGTCATACTTAATTCATAGAGTCTAGGGGTCAGAGTGCAGCCTGTAGGCAGTGTAGCGGGGTGCCTGTGAAACAGGTTAAAATCTCAGGAAAAGTGATTGATTGGATATATGTTCCTCCACGGATTCTTAGATTTGCAATCTAAGATAATACCAGCAAAGACTTTAGGGTAAAGAAGGATAGTTCTTTACCCTGTATTGGTAAAGTCCGTTCCGGGGCTGGCTTTATTGGGAGTCTGATAGAGATCGGGGTAGGACAGACTCCTAAGTCCATGGACCGCAGTTTAATGTTTTCTTTTCAGTTCTTGATTAAGGCAGCTGGCCCTAGCTCTCAGGGAGAGAGTGTGTGTCTCCATGTGAGGAGGCAACTAGGAGCATGGCTGCTTATTCTCTGACTTCGGATACAAAGTATTTGTGTTTGTAAGGACACTTACTACAAAACCAAGGACTGGTCATACTACGGACACAGTATGACTCGGTAGAGCAGAAGTTTATTTTTGTTTGATTGATGGCAAGATGCCCTTTTTCTTCTGTTTGGGAATATCCTGTGGATTAAACATGATGTTTTCCTAAAGAAACTGTGAGTTTGTCCCTGCATTGAGCCTGATCCCCTACAATTGGTGGCTTGAAGCAGGCACAAGACCCAGAGACTGTACCTCTTGCAGCAGCATTTTTGAAAAAAAAAAAAAAGGAAGTTTTTTTTTTTTTTTAATTCACTGGTACAAGTATACTGTTAAGAGAATGGAGGAAATAATCAAACAGCTGGTACAAGCATGCACAGACCAACAAGAAACTAACTGCTACCCAAGCGGCCATGCAGGAGCAGAAGGAGTTCAATAAGCTTATACAGAGTCAGGTATAGTCCCTGACTGACATGGTTCTACATGTGGACAATGTTGCAGATTTACGCAAGCGAGTGCAGGCTGCACTACAGAAAATGACGGCCAAGGATGAAGTGGAGGCTTTCCTCACAGTTTTTGAGAGGGTGGCAGAGCGTGGAGGGCTACCCCAGGACCAGTGGACTGAGGTCATTGCCCCTTTTTGACCGGGGACCCACAGAAGGCCTATTTTGATCTGAATGCTGCTGAGGCCTGGCAATATAAAATTCTGAAAAAATGATTCTGACCCGCCTTGGCGTAACAATGGCTGTGAGAGCTCAGCGCGTCCATGATTGGCAATTTAAGGTGGACCAACCTGCAAGGTCCTAGATGTATGACCTCATTCACCTCACATGGATGTGGTTACAGCCAGAGGTTGCCACCCCAGCCCAAATCATGGAGAGAGTCGTAGTGGACCGCTTTGTGAGAGCCCTTCCAACCCCTATACAGCAGTTTGCCGAGAGAGCTGATCCTAAAGGTGCCAATGAGTTGGTGGCCTTGTGGAGCAGTACTTATGTACTGAGGATTTTCTTCAGGGAGTAGTACCCAAAGAATCCTTCTCCAAGAGACAGAAGCCCAGCAACCTGGGAAAAGGCGATCCCGCCCTAAAGTGGGGAAAAAGGGTGGTAAATGCGATTGAGGTTCCTGAGGCACAAGGTGTGAAGAGGCTCAATCACCAAAGGGAGACCGGCCAGGACCGGGGTCCTATAGTGTGCTGGCATTGCCAAGAACCGGGGCACCTGGCTGCCAGTTGTCCGCTAAATCAGGAATCTATGGATTACAGTATGACCCAGCAAAGCTCTTTTGTTGCTACACCAGGAGGCACCCCACAACAGCCAGGCGGCACTGAGAAACAGATTTGTGTCATTAAAGTGGACAGTTGCTAGATGACTGCCTTGCTGGATTCTGGCAGTCTAGTAACTCTAGTGCATGTCAGTCTCGTGAACCCCCAAAAGTTGCAGCGACAGCTAATGGGCATTGTTTGTATTCACAGGAATACCAAGTGCTACCCCACGGCCATTGTGTCTATCGAATCTCCCTGTGGCACCATGGACCATGAGGTGGGAGTAGTCCCACATCTCATGTATAACACTGTCCTCGGATGAGACTTCCCTTTTTTTTGGGACTTATGGGGAAAGGCCGGGGAGTGGGGCCCCCAGCTGGAATGGATTCCTACTGCCCGGAACCGCTGGAGGGGCAGAATGGAGAAAAAGAGTCTGCAAATTTTCCCTTGGAGGTCCTTGCAGGTGACACAGAGGACCCCCCTCTGGAGTTAGACCTACCGGACCTGCCCACGACCTGAGAAAAGTTTGACACGGCCCAGCTTAGGGACCCCACTTTAGCTAGGGCAAGGAAAAAGATAAAAGTGGTAAATGGGATACCCCAAGAGCTAGGAGAGGAGGCTCTATTCCCCCATTTTGCTATAGAAAATGACCTGTTATACCGATGAAATACAAGGAGAGAGACTGGAACAGTTGCTAGTACCTCAACCTCATAGACTCATGGTGCTAGACCTGGCACATTCTCATGTTCTTGGGGGACATCTGGGGGTGGATAAAACTAAGGAGAGAATATTGAAACGGTTTTATTGGCCAGGCTTACACAAAGAGGTAAAATTGTACTGTGAATCTTGCCCAGTTTTTTCAGCTCACCACTCCGGTCTCCAATTTCCGGAGTGCATTGGTACCTTTACCCATCAAAGAGGTGCCCTTTGACAGGATTGTCATGGATATCGTAGGTCCCTTGGTTAAGTCCGCTAGGGGGCACCAGTATATCCTGGTTATCTTGAACTATGCCACCCGGTACCCAGAGGCAATCCCGTTAAGGAACACCTCTTCTAAGAGTTTGCTAAAGAGCTTTTTCTTATGTTTTCACGTGTGGGTATTTCTCGGGAGCTGTTAACTGACCAGGGCTACGCCCTTCATGTCGAAGGTTACTAAAGAGTTGTCTAAATTGTTTAAAATTAATTACTTACGCACTTCTGTGTACCACCCACAAACAGATGGTCTAGTGGAAAGGTTCAACAAAAAACTGAAAGGAATGTTAAAACGAGTGGTAGCGGCAGATGGTAGGGACTGGGACTGCCTCTTGCCCTATCTCATGTTTGCTATACGGGAGGTACCCCAAGCCTCCACCGGCTTTTCCCCTTTCGAGTTGCTGTATGGCCGACATCCGAGAGGCCTATTAGATATAGCAAAAAAGACCTGGGGCAACCTCACTCAAAAGTGTAGTGGAACATATTGCTCAAATGCAAGACTGGATTGGAAAAGTCATGCCAATTGTTAAATCCCATTTGCAACAGGCTCAGCAGGCTCAGGCTAGAGTTTATAACCGTCCAGCCAAGATCCAAACTTTTAACCCCGGTGACAGAGTTCTTGTGCTGGTACCTATGGTGGAGAGCAGATTTCTGGCGAAATGGCAAAGGACATACGAGGTTATAGAACAGGTGGGGGAAGTTAACTATAGAGTACATCAGCCTGGCAAAAGGAAGCCCTACCAAATCTATCATGTCAATCTATTGGAAAGACAGAGAATCGCTTGTGGTCCACGCACCCTTGGCGATGACTACCGCAGGTCCTTCTGGGGTGGAGATCGCTGAGGCCCTGTCCGTAAGCCAGAAACAAGAGACCAAGGCGTTTCTACTAAGAAATAGGGAGTTCTTCTCTGATCTTCCAGGGGTAACTTCAATAATAAGGCATGATATTGTGACCGAGCCAGGGGTGAAAGTTAACTTAAAACCTTATCGCATCCCAGAAGCTCGGCGCCAAGTAGTCTCAGAGGAAATAAGGAGGATGTTGGAGCTTGATGTAATAGAAGAATCCCATAGTGAGTGGTGTAGTCCAATCGTCCTTATTCCCAAGCCGGATGGAAGCATCTGATTTTGTAATGACTTCCGAAAGCTGAATGAGGTGTCAAAATTTGATGCTTATCCAATGCCCAAGGTGGATGAGCTAATTGAGCGTTTAGAACATGCTCGATATATCACCACCCTGGACCTTACGAAGGGGTATTGGCAAATACCACTTACAGAATGTGCGAAAGAGAAGACAGCCTTTTCCACTGCTGAAGGGCACTGGCAGTATAAGAGGATGTCATATGGCCTACATGGGGCCCCGACCACTTTTCAGCGCATGATGGATCGCATCCTTAAACCCCACCAAGACATCTGCATATTTAGATGACGTGGTAATTTTTAGTGCAGACTGGGAGAGCCACTTACCTAAAGTGCAGGCTGTTGTTAACGCCCTCCGTTGTGAGGGTCTGACAGCAAATCCTAAGAAGTGTGCTGTGGGATTAGAGGAGGCCCACCATTTAGGGTACATTATTGGCAGGGGGGTAGTAAAACCCCAAGTCACAAAAGTCCAGGCAATCCAAAGTTGGCCAAGACCCCTTAATAAAAAACAGGTCAGGGCTTTTTTGGGGTTAGTAGGCTCCCCTTACAGATCTTACCAGGGGGGGAAGTCCACAGGGGTTACTTGGTCCCCAGAAGCTGAGAAAGCTTTCCAGAACCTAAAGACAGCTCTGTGTAATAGCCCTGTCCTAATCACCCCAGATTTCCCACAGGAATTTATAGTGCAGACGGATGCTTCAGAAGTGGGATTAGGTGCAGTGTTGTCCCAAGTGGTGAATGGAGAGGAACACCCTATAGCATTCTTAAGCAGAAAATTGACCCCTGCTGAAAAAAGATACGCCATTGTAGAAAGGGAATGTCTAGCCATCAAATGGGCTCTTGAAAGTTTAAAATATTATCTGTAAGACCCCTTTCACACTGTCGGATAGTTCAGGCCCGCCTGTCAGTTTTGACGGCGGACCTGAACGGGCGCTCCTTGCTAGTCTATGGAGCAAAGGATGTCACTGGTAATCGGTGATCGGCGGTCAGCGGCGGTCCGATCCGCTAAAAGCAGACGGATGCCCCTACGTTCGCATCCGTCCCTGGCGGATCGGATCGGGTGAGATCTGATGAAAACGGACATGCTGTCCATTTTCGTCCGATCTCTCCATAGGCAGCAGCGGCGCTCAACAAGCCCCTCCCCGCTCAGTGAGCAGAGAGGGACCTGTCATCTGCCGGCACAGTGGAGATAAAGAGAATAAAGAGAAAATGCAAGAGTTACTAGATGGTTCTTGGCTCTACAGAATTTTTAATTTTTAGTAGAACATAGACCAGGTAGCCAACAAGCTAATGCGGATGCTCTCTCCAGAGTTTACAGTCTGTTTGCCCAAGTTGCTCAACCCCCCGAGTTTGAGCAGGGAGGGGGATATATAGCGGGGTGCCTGTGAAACAGGTTAAAATTTCAGGAAAAGTGATTGATGTGATATATGTTCCTCCACGGATTCTTAGATTTGCAATCTAAGATAATACCAGCAAAGACTTTAGGGTAAAGAAGGATAGTTCTTTACCCTGTATTTGTAAAGTCCGTTCCGGGGCTGGTTTTATTGGGAGTCTGATAAAGATCTGGGTGGGACAGGCTCCCAAGTCCATGGACCGCAGTTTAACATTTTCTTTTCAGGTCTTGATTAAGGCAGCTGGTCCTAGCTCTCAGAGAGAGTGTGTGTCTCCATGCGAGGAGGCAACTAGGAGCATGGCTGCTTATTCCCTGACTTTGGATACAAACTATTTGCTTTTGTAAGGACACTTACTACAAAACCAAGGACTGGTCAGACTACAGAAACAGTAAGGCTCAGTAGAGCAGAAGTTTATTTTTGTTTGATTGATGGCAAGATGTCCTTTTTGTTCTGTTTGGGAATATCCTGTGGATTAAACATGATGTTTTCCTAAAGAAATTTTGAGTTTGTCCCTGCATTGAGTCTGATCCCCTACAGCAGGTAGAGGTTAACACTGCCCCAGTTGGGAAGGGCATGGTTAATTTTGTTCCCAGGTTTTTCTTCCGGCAGACTTTGCTGGGTCCAATCCACTGCTTCTGTTTGTTGTAAAAGGGGCCTGGGATTTTGAGCCAGAAAGATGTACTTCTTGTGGCTGTTGCCAGAACCTGGATCACTAATACCATGCCAGGATCAGAATTCCTGCTGTTAGGGGAGACGGCTGGGACTTACAGTGCTCCTTAAAGAAAGCTATTGTGGACCAAGTATGGACTTTCATCCTGTGCAGGTATGCTGGGGCAGCCACAAGCCTGAAGTTATAGACTAGAGATGTAGGAAGAGACTGCACTTTATGTTGAACTGTTATCTTGTGAATCTCATCAAGACCAATTATTTAATAAACGCTTTTGAAACTTTTCCTTGGCTTGGTCTGAAGTTACGAAATGTGTGTCCTGTAAATAACCGACACATTTAGTTACAGCTCAGGTAACTAGACAGAATAAGGTATGAAGATAGTGATACAAGAGTTGGTGTAGTATGAAGACACAAGTGGTTACCAAGTAGGGATGAGCCTGATGTTCAAGTCGAACGTAAGTTCGACAAGAACAACGGGTGTTCGCCCGTTCGCCGAACAGCGAACAATATGCGGCGTTTGCGGCAAATTCGAAAGCCGCAAAACGATGTTAAAGTCTATGGAACACTAACATTAAAAACCAAAAGTGCTAATTTTAAAGGCTTATATGCAAGTTATTGCCATAAAAAGTGTTTGGGGACCCGGGTCCTGCACGAGGGGACATGTATCAATGCAAAAAAAAGTTTAAAAACAGACGTTTTTTTCAGGAGCAGTGATTTTAATAATGCTTAAAGTGAAACAATAAAAATGAAATAGTCCTTTAAATATCGTGCCGGTCTCCTTAGTATGCCTGTAAAGTAGCGCATCTTTCCCATGTTTAGAATAATACCACAGCAAAATGACATTTCTAAAGGAAAAAAAGTAATTTAAAACTGCTCGCGGCTGTAATGTATTGTAGGCTTCCGGCAATATAAATAAAAATCACTGAAAAAAAACGGCATGGGTCCCCCCCCCCCCCAGTCCATTACCAGGCCCTTTGGGTCTGGTATGAATATTAAGGGGAACCCCGTACCCAAATGTAAAAAAAAAAATAATTGTGTGGGGGTCCCCTCAAAATCCATACCCGGTCCTTCAGGTTTGGTATGGAAAATACGGTGAATTTAAAAATGGCGCAGGGGTCCCCCCCAAAATCCATACCAGACCCTTATCCGAGCATGCAACCTGGCGGGCCGCAAGAAAAGGGGGGACACGAGAGAGTGCCCCCCTCCTGTACCGTACCAGGCCACATGTCCTCAACATGGGGAGGGTGCTTTGGAGTTCCCCCAAAGCACGGGTCCCCATGTTGATGGGGACAAGGGCCTCATCCCCACAACCCTTGCACGTTGGTTGTGGGGGTCTTTCGGAATCTGGAAGCCCTCTTTAACAAAGGGACCCCCAGATCCCGGTCCCCCCCATGTGAATGGGTATCGGGTACATTGTACCCCTACACACTCACCAAAAAAGTGTCAAAATGTTAAAAATTACAGTAAACAATTTGGGACAAGTCTTTTTCTTTTATTATCGGGTCGCCGGACGCTGAGATCGAAGATGAATGGACATCGAGGGACAGTTTTATTTTTTAATAAACTGTCCCTCAATGTCCATTCATCTTCGATCACAGCATCCGGCGACCCGATTAAAAAAAAAAAGGTAAAAACTCTGCCTCCATGGGAGGCTCCCGCTGACTGAAGCCTCTTTGCGATGACAGCTGTAGGGCGGGGCCACCCGGTGATATAAATGGGTGACCCTGCTCCTTCTGACGTTATGTGATGTCACGTAACATCAGAAGGGACGGAGTCACCCGTTTAAGTCACCGGGTGGCCCTGCCCTCAGCTATATAACAGCTGTCATCGCAAAGCGTGTGATCGAAGATGACTGTACATCGCAGGACAGTTGTTTTTTTAATAAAGGACTTGTCCCAAATTGTCTACTGTCTTTTTTTAAAATTTTTACACTTTTTTGGTGAATGTGTAGGGGTACAATGTACCCAATACCCATTCACATAGGGGGGGCTGGGATCTAGGGGTCCCCTTGTTAAAGGGGGCTTCCAGATTCCAATAAGCCCCCCGCCCGCAGTCCTCCACAACCACCGGGCAAGGGTTGTGGGGATGAGGCCCTTGTCTCCATCAACATGGGGACAAGGTGCTTTGGGGGGACCCCAAAGCACCCTCCCCACATTGAGGGCATGTGGCCTGGTACGGTTCAGGAGGAGGGGCACTCTCTCGTCAACCCCTTTTCCTGTGGCTTGCCAGGTTGCGTGCTCAGATAAGGGTCTGGTATGGATTTTGGGGGGGACCTCTATGCCATTTTTTAAAAAATTTTGGCGCAGGGTTCCTCTTAATATCCATACCAGACCTGAAGGGCCTGGTATGGAATTTGGGGGGACCCCCATTGCAATTTTTTTTTATTTATTTTTTTTATTTTTTTATTTGGGTGCGGGATTCTCCTTAATATCCATACCAGACCCAAAGGGCCTGGTAATGGACTGGGGGAGGGAACCCATGCTGTTTTTTTCAATGATTTTTATGTATATTGCCGGGACCCGACAATACATTACAGCCGCGAGCAGTTTAATGAAATGTAATTTTGCTGTGGCACTGTTATAAACATGGGAAAAATGCGCTACTTTACAGCCATACTAAGGACAACTCCCAGGCACAATATTGAAAGGAATATTTCATTTTTATTGTTTCACTTTAAGCATTAATAAAATCACTGCTCCCGAAAAAACTGTAATTTTTAAACTTTTTTTTGCAATGATACATGTCCCCTGGGGCAGGACCCGGGTCCCCAAACACTTTTTATGGCAATAACTTGCATATAAGCCTTTAAAATTAGCACTTTTGATTTTTCATGTTCGCGTCCCATAAACTTTAACGGTGTTTGAGTGTTCGTACAATTTTTTTGCCTGTTCGCAAGCTCTGGTGCGAACCGAACCGGGGGTGTTCGGCTCATCCCTATTATCAAGGGTAACAAAGGTTTCTCTAGCAGCCTGTCATAAGTGCGTATATGTGACAGGTGAAATGTTGTAGGCACTCCTTCTGCATTGACCCGTCTTCTATGGGAACAGGAGCAGATCTGCACCACCGGGGCCCTCAGCCTGTGCACAAGTGCGGAAAAGCAACAGTTAAGTGAAGAGCACCCATGGAGTCTGTGATAGGTGCACAGCGGGACCCCATCCTAGATACCAAGCAATTGTGCTGCAACTTTAAAAATGACTTGCTAAGCTATTGCTAGACTTGCCAGGCTGACACTAGTTTGTTTCACAATTGCAGCAAGTCCGCATTGTATGAATCTAGATCAACTTTCTTTGCAATTATTCAGCAAGTCTACTGCAAGTTCTGGTTCAGTTATGTTGTGCAATAGTCATCCCACCACAGGGGTCACTGTGGCTGAATTTTCATGCTGTAGACCTGCAGAGTTCTTGCTGTAGACTCACCACTGCAACTTTGCTCTTGCTAGAGGCTTGCCATGCAAATTGGCTACAAATTGGAAAAGTGTCAACTAGAACTTGTGCTTCAAGTGCTCTGCAAGTGTACAACTTCCCAGTGAAAATGTACAGCAAGTTAACTGACTTACAAGACAACACTGTCACAAATTTGTGGCAAGTTATTCTTGCTATCTGGGATACCGTTACTGGGAGTGAGATAGCGGTAATACGCTGGATAGATGGAGTGGGTAAGGGCTCTGCATGTTCCTCCTAATTGCAGAAGTGACTGTGGTGATGTACATTAATGTGATTAACATCAGGTGAGTTTATTAAAGTTTAGTCATCTGTTCAAGTAAAGGTATGCCCCTTGTGTAATATAGTGACCCTATCCAAAGTGCCTAGCAGAGCCCAAAAGGACCCACCCTGGGGTAGGTCTCTCATGTGACCCTTGCTTGGTGCCCAACGAGGAGGGGAACCACCCCATCATACTACAACCTGCCCTTGCTAACAGGTATCCCTCCAAACAAGAGTATATGTTTCTTTTTTTTTTTTTAAGTGCTTCAAATTCACAATGAGGCATTAAAAAAAAAAGTGTGGACACTTGTTTAAATTCGATGCACTTTTATTATTCACAAAGTGGATACACATTCTATTGCTTTATTAGCATTTGTGTGGTATTTTGTGGATTTTAATCAGTGGCACATGAGACAATTAGGTTGGTGTGCATAGGTTTAATGTTTAGTAGGGTATATTTATAGTTTTATAGATCACGAGGAAGCGCTGCTGTGTATTCACTTATTTATTTTCATTTGATAATAAAGTTGGCAGTGCCTCCACCAAGGACAAGGCCTCTATGAACAAAGGAGATTTCCTTTCTGGGAAATTAACCAGTAATCTATTCAGAGTAATTGGAAGCAGAGGAACTACTGCAACCAGTATATATAGTATCTCACAAAAGTGAGTACACCCCTCACATTTGTAAATATTTTGTTATATCTTTTCATGTGACAAAACTGAAGAAATGACACGTTGCTACAATGTAAAGTAGTGAGTGTACAGCTTGTATAACAGTGTAAATTTGCTGTCCCCTCAAAATAACTCAACACACAGCCATTAATGTCTAAACCGCTGGCAACAAAAGTGAGTACACCCCTAAGTGAAAACGTCCAAATTGGGCCCAATTAGCCATTTTCCCTCCCCGGTATCATGTGACTCGTTAGTGTTACAAGGTCTCAGGTGTGAATGGGGAGCAGGTGTGTTAAATTTGGTGTTATCGCTCTCACATACTGGTCACTGGAAATTCAGCATGGCACCTCATGGCAAAGAACTCACTTTTGTGAGATACTGTAATATTGAATCCCAACCACGACACTACCTGCCTGGAGTTTGCATGTTCTCCCTGTGCCTGCGTGGGTTTCCTCTAGGTACTCTGGTTTCCTCCCACACTCCAAAGACATGCTGGTAGGTTAATTGAATCCTGTCTAAATTGGCCCTAGTATGTATGAATGTGAGTTAGGAACCCTATATTGTAAGCTCTGTTAGGGAACGGACTGATGTGAATGTATAATATATATATGTAAAGCACTGCGTAAATTGACAATCTTATACAATTACCTGAAATAATAATAATAATATTAACTATAACTATACAGATACACATCAGTATGGGAATAATGTGAGCTTTATATAATAGCTTAATAATAGTACAAAGATCCAATGAATAAACAGGTTTAAACAGCAAAGGGCCCAACAGGAGTCCTGGTTAAATTGTGCACATATACCTGGATACAGAATATATGGTTATTAATAAAAATACCTCCAGGTGAATTTTGCAGTAAAGTTCAAAAGTTTGTTTGCAGTGGCCCTTGAGGATGATCACGATGTTGTGTCTGTCTTGATGCTGAAGAATTGATGACAAGATCAGCAATAATGGGGCGTCCTTCACCTGTTGTACAACCGGCCTGTAACCCAGCTTTTTACCAGCAGAAATCTTGGTGTGGCACTCAAATTCAGAATCAGCCTATCTACTTCCTTGTAGCTTCTAATCTGTCATGCAACCTGACCTCTAATTACCAAGTGACCATCAGATGCCCAACCTGACTCTAGTCTATGCTGGTTATTGAGCTCTGAGCTAAAACTAGCTATAGAATCCCAGACCAGAAGGGACAAGGTTATCTAAAATAACAGAAGCTGCATATAATTTCAATTGCAATACACAGGTTCAACTACAAATATATTGGATGGTGACCACTACACACATACAGTAGCACAGACCTAGCTATCTGGCACTGTGCATGTGAGATAATAACAACAATAGGTTAGAGTTATGTCTGTCACAAGCATTCAGATACATACTCAAGACGCTATGGGCAGCTGCATTTAAACTATTAGAAAATAGGAATACGTGCCCAATAGTCTCCTCTTCTGGTCTGGGTAAAATACAACAGCAGCTCCTGTGTGTGTGTGTAAGGTTGTATGGCTCAGTTCCTCTCTCTCGCCACTTCTTTCTTCAGGGGTTTCCAACCCAACAACCCAGAAACAGGAAGTGCTATAATTCATTCTGTGAAAAGCAGCATAGTTAGGTTATTCACAAATACAAATACAGTAGAGGGCGTATATATATATATATATATATATATATATATATATATATATATATATATATATATATATATATATATATATATATATATATATTATATAAAAGGTCCAGCCATTGTTAATATAATGAGAATGGTTTGTGTGACATCAATATAACCTGGTAGCCAAGGATAGTGGACTAGCATGCGCGTCCGTGAACAGTGATGGCTTCACTGTACTAGTCAGTCGGGGCACTAAAGGTCATTGAACGAGCATGTGTATTGTGTGGCCGTCACATTCAAATTTGATGCAGATCTGAGCAAAGAATCTGCATCAAATTTTGCAGTAAGCTTGAACATTCCTTTGCAGAACCTATTCAGAAGGCTTCGGGACGATGCAATGAGTACAGCGCAAATAGTTTGGCGAGTATAGTCCAAACACTTCAAAGATAGTTGAGAATTTGTTAAATGTGATCCACATTCTGGAAGGCCTGCAACAAGCAGAACACCTGAGATTGTTGAATGTGTATGGGCTGCAATTAACAAAGATCGGCAAGAGCTAGAAGCTGATTCCAAAAACGACTGTTGAGATTGTGATGCAGGATCTTGACATAAAATGTGCCGTCACAAAAGTCGTTCTGTGGTTTGACTGAGGCCTCATTGTCCTATGTACAATGTTTCTTGTATCTTCTTCAATGAATGTTATAAATTTCATATCACATGGCTGGATACTTTCCAGAAGAAAAAAAAGTAGGATAGATAGATATAGTCCTTTTAGTCAGGGTTTGAAGGTTCTTCCCTCCCAAAACTCTTCGAACCTGGATCTGGATCCCTGATAGGAACTTACAGTACCAATTCAGAGAGTACTGACAATCAGTCCTCTCTTTCCAACCAGACTACCCTAAAAAAACCTCTCACCCTGCATGGTTAAGAACCCAAGTACCCCCAGTACTCAACCAATTCTTCAAATTGCCCCACTTAAAGAGACTACAACTCAAATATTGGGGAACTATACCTGACATTCAGGCCACACTTATGGTGTCTTATATATGGTGCCTTCTGTTTTGTCTCTAGCACTGTTCACAGCAGAAGGAGACTGAGAGCTAAAGGCAGAGAACACACAACAGGAAGGTCCTCAATGCTACAACGCACTTACAGGTCCATGTGAAACCCACCTGGTGGACCTGGAGCTGCTCAGTGACACATGCATGGCGGGAGCTGTGAGTGAAATCGCACCTGCAGAAGACAGTTGTGCATGCATATTGGGAGGAACAGATAATGTAGATTGGCAGCCAACTGTGAAGTTGTGCCCCACCCAAATTTTAAAACTATACAAAAAAGGAGGGTTCCCTTAGTAGTGGACTTTACAAGCACATATAAAAGAGCGTAAAAGAGTATATAAAGTACAAAATATGGTTTTGTAAATGGAAAAACAATAAAAAAAATGACAATAATATAGCAACAATTATTGGGAATGCGAATCAAGCAATTTTACATTGGTACAGTGTTTAAAGCAGCCGACGCGTTTCGAAGTTAATTAGCCTCCTTCCTCAGGGGTGGGTGTGAGTTACAGATAGTTCTACATTAAAGCAAATATGTTGAAAAAACAGTGGTAAGCATATAGGTATACATATACGTAAAAACAGTACATGGTGTGCTTTTCATTTCATTTTCACTTACGTTAACACTGTATTAAAAAAAAACTCACTCGGGATAGAAATGCCTTCAAAGATGGCAAAGCATACAAATGGACCCAAAGTAGACCCAATCAAAATAAAAATAATCAATACCAGGGACATCAACCTACCCCCCTCCCAAATCCTTCACAAATCAAAAACAGGGCAAAGCACAAAACACACGTACCACGGTGATCCCACTGAGGGACAACAGGCTAAGAAATTAACTTTGGACATCCCTAGGAAAATAAATCCCCCCACATCAACACACGAGTCAATGACGAAGACATTGAACACACAAACCAACACGCACACCCAAGGGAAGCCACTTCCCAATCCAACATTTCAACCACTGGTTCACTAGACACAATTTCTAATGATCCTTCTTTTTTAGAAAAGATCTTGATGGGTGCTCAACCCACACAACCCAATCTCAACACATACACACAGATAGCACTTTAATCGCCTCTGAATTTGCTAATGAGCAAGAAGCAAATGAGTTGAACATAATCAATTTATCATCGTACAAACTTTCACAAGATGAAATAGCTGTCCTTAAAAAAGACCTAAATTTCTGCCCAAATCAAGATGTAAATAAATTCAAAATATATAAAGATTTTCAATTCTTTGTACAAAAACTGATCCCGAAAAAACTCTATCACAAACAAGAAGTGTCGATGGACTTTACCCCACAAGAAAACCAGGCATTAGACCAGTTGGTCTCTCCCCTTGAGGAGAGTGACCAAACCGATCTTATTGATAATATCGATCTCTCTCAAATCCTAAATTCAATCGAAACACTAGGTGGGCCCCTTAAGATGAACAAGTCTATACTAAAGAAAAAGTCAGATTTCTGTCTGGCACCGAGTATCCATCCAAACGCTGCAGCCTTTCTTAAATTAGTCGATAAAGAACTAGATAAGTTGAAAATCCGTACAACACATTCCAATAATTTAACAAAAAGAGAAACCTCAGCACTAAAAGCACTTTTCAGTAACGACCAAATTACAATGAAGGCTGAAGATAAAGGTGGAAATATCGTTATGCTCGACATCGATAAATACGCCAACATGTGCAACAGAGTATTAAACAACTTGGAATGGTACCGCCGGATACCGGCAAGCGTTGCCAAAAAATATAACGATGATTTCTCTCTGTTAGTAGATACGGCCTACTCCAACTCTATAATTACCAAATCACTATGGGAATTTATTAGAAATAACTTTCCCCGTACCCCGGTATTTTATGAATTACCGAAAATCCACAAGGACACCCAAAACCCACCCGGAAGACCAATCATGTCCGGTGTGGGGGTGATTAGTGAAAATGCCAGCAAACTAGTGGACAAAGTTCTAAAACCGTTTGTTTCATCCCTACCTTCCTTTGTCAAGGATACACTTCATTTTTTGCAAATTATTGACAAATTGAAGATTCCCGAAAGTGCACTATTAGTAACAGTAGATGTTGAATCCTTTTATAGCTCAATCCCCCGTGAAAAAGGCGTAGCGGCTATAAAACACATTTTACACAAAGCTAAAAATGTGGATCCTGTCTATGGAGAGTTTATTACCTCATTGCTAGAATTCATCCTTAATCATAATGTATTTACTTTTAATGGTTTCCACTACCTCCAGATGCAGGGGGTTGCGATGGGGACATGTTGTGCCCCATCGTATGCCAACCTGTACCTGGGGGAGTGAGAGGCCATGTTCCTAGGTGATGAGGCTCTATCGATGTACACGGACCACATCCTTGGGTGGTACCGGTACATCGAGGAGATTTTTATCATCTGGGACGGACCATCAGATTTACTTCAACAATGCCTCTTGAGGATGAATCGTAACGATTTCAATTTAAACTTTACCATGTCATTTGACAAACAATGTGTTACATTTTTGGATGTAGAAGCCTATAGAGGAGAAGGGGGAGCCATTTTGAGTAGGCTGTATAGGAAACCCACTGCAAGCAATGCAATTCTGCATGCCACCAGCTTCCATCCCAAACCCCTTATGGACTCGATCCCATATAGCCAGTACCTCAGGGTGAGACGAAACTGCTCAAACGACAATACCTTTAAAATAGAGGCAAACAAACTACGGGAGAGATTGCTACTACGGGGCTACTCTCACGCTTCACTAAAACGAGCTTTTAAAAAAGCCTCCTTACAATCAAGAGACGAGCTACTCCACTCTGAGAAATTTAGAAGTAAAAATGACATGAATGCCATCAGAATCATTCCAAAATATAGTAATCAACAAAAGCAAATTAAAAACATCATAGAAAAATACTGGCATATGTTACAATGTGATCCAGCACTGGGACCGTTTGTTCCTCCCAAACCTCTCTTTACATTTAAACGGGCCACATCCTTGAGAGATAGAATCATCACCAGTGAATTTAAGGGGGAATCAAATAAATCTCACTGTAAATACAAGGGAACTTTTAAATGTGGGGCATGCAATTATTGCAAATTTATGCTCACAGAAAAAAAACCCACTCTTCCGAACGGTCAGATCTTCTACCCTAAGCATTTCACCAATTGTAAAACCCACAGGGTAATATATATCCTTCTATGCGAATGCACATGCTTCTATATTGGCAAAACAAAAGTGGAGTTCTGGAGGAGGGCGTACAGACATATACTATGTATGAAAACCTGTGATCCCGATCTCCCCCTTGGGAGACATACCACACTAGTACACAATGGAAAGTTTCCTAAAATAAGATTTCTTGTTTTAGACCGTGTGCACCCGGGTCTCAGAGGGGGAGACTGGAATAAGATCTTATTACAAATGGAATCTCGATGGATATACAAATTAAAGGCTACCCAGCCTCCGGGCTTGAATGAAACAATTTGGTTCAAGCCGTTCTTGAGGGCTATTCCTCAGGTGGCAGGGAACAATAACCATCACTGTTCCACCGCCCCAGTCTCTCCATCTGGGACCCGGATGCATGCGGCTGGTTAGCACCTTTTCTTTCTTTGTCATCACTTCTTTCCACCTATACTCGTGTTCTATGGTTGGAATTTATAGGCCAACAGCGAATTCCTGATATACATAATTATTCTAGCAACACATCTTTTACAGTATTGAAATCTCAAATATCTTGGGTCCAACTGGCAATGCAATTCAATATGCATATGAGTTTGTCCATATATATTCAAATACTACATCTCACGGTGAGCCCATGAAGCATATATCACTCTTTGCTATTTAAATTTATATACATCCTAGGTTACCAGTCTAATCTTTATGTCTTTAGACTACATATGTTTCCGGCCTAATGCTTGAACACCTTTGGAAATTTCCTTTGTTTAGAACAAGTGCTATTACTGTCTGTTTTTATTATTATATTACATTGTCTGTGAATGAAAAGATAAGATAACTGATCCTGCCACAAATTCCTTTTTTATCTAATATGTAAACTAATTATCCCAGTATGATGTGATTTGATCCCTCTGCTTATGCTTATGGTATGTTGTACATTTTATTCTATAATGTCATGTAAATTTATACCTATCCATTCCATTATGTCATATTAACCTGTGAGACGTTGCCTGTCACCAGCATTTTCTTGGTTTCAAAAAATGCAAACTACACTGATGTTAACTATATACTCCTATATTTGCCTTCATACAAAATGGTGATGTTCCTTTAACATCACGTCAGTACATTGCTTAATTAACTTGTAGCTCGCCCGGCACACAAAGTGTCTGGGCTTCACAACCCATGGCGGCGTTATGTGAGGCTACAGTACATTTCCATCTTCGACTGGCCTCCATCTTGCGACCCCAGCGGACATGCGCAGTCCGCCGGGGAAGCATACTGTGTCGGCAGGTGGAGTGGGCGCAGCTACGTCCCGACGCGAGTGCTCATGCATGCGCGCCGCGGATGAAGCGGCGGTCACTCCTCCCAGGGGGCCATACGTGGCCCATACCTGCCTTTCCTCCCTCCCATACCATCAGCTGTTGTAATTTTCATCAGCAGCTGACTGGGGGAGGGAGGCTTTATATACACAGCACTCGTTCATGCCGGACATCCCTTGCAGTCTGCGGGATGACACTGGCCTGAACAGACACCCATCTATTTGCTTGGCATGTAAGTAAACTATATCTTTTAAATGGTTGTTACTCTAGCCCAGGCTTACTGTCTACACCTCTGAAAACTTCTGTATTAAGACCCTGTCTGTGGTCTTTTTTGAACAATCAAAATGGCTCAATTTAATATAAAATCTACTACACCCTATATACTCTATACACATCAACTAGTCTCTAAAGAAGTAATATAATTCTATTAGATGCCACAACATCGCAGTATTTTTCATGCTCTTTATATAATTTTTTGCTTTGAGAAACATATATCTAGGATTTAGTTATTTAATTCATTGAACCTCTATTTATTTGTTTGTCACTATTTTTAGCTACCTACTATACACCCTTTAACGCCATCTACTGAGCCACTTCCAGGTATGGGTTAACTTTTATAGTTTTCTAAATACCATACTAATTTTTGAATTTTTACACCTCATTTTTTCCTGCAGGACCTGCCCTTCGGCCTCAGTGGAGCCTCAAGTTTCTATCCTTTTACACGTCTTTCGTGGGCCTTCTCTTCTTCCTTTTTTGAAGAGAATACTATATACATACATTTCGTACCTAGATAGAAACCTCATTGCTACCTATATAGAAATCCTATTTTTGATATGCAAATAAACACTTTTTTCCTGGAATCAAGAATATGCTGGGTAGACAGACCATGTCAGTGTCACTGTTTTTAATTCAAAGTGTCATGGAATGCCAAGTCAGCTAGTACAGTGTTAACGTAAGTGAAAATGAAATGAAAAGCACATCATGTACTGTTTTTAGGTATATGAATCAATGTACACATAGGCTTTTAGCAGGGTTTTTTTTTTTTTTAACAGAAAAGTTTTTATTTATCTCTATTTATTTATAAAGCCCTCACTGGACCCATCCAATCTTAACAACCTACGCCCCATTTCCTTGCTCCCCTTCTTATCCAAACTCCTCGAACGTCTGGTCTACAACCGACTGAGCATCCACCTCGCTGATAATAGCCTTCTTGATCCCCTTCAGTCTGGATTTCGTCCTCAACACTCCACAGAAACTTCTCTCCTAAAACTAACAAACGATCTACTAATGGCCAAAACCAATCAACACTATTCTGTATTCCTACTCCTAGATTTCTCTGCTGCCTTTGATATGGTTGACCACCCCCTCCTCCTCAAAAAACTCCACGCCTTTGGTCTCCGTGACTGTACTCTTCGCTGGTTCTCTTCCTACTTATCCAACCGCACCTTTAGCGTTTATTACAACTCTACTTCCACCTCTCTCTTCCTTTCTCTGCTGGGGTCCCCCAAGGTTCTGTTCTTGGACCTCTCCTACTTTCAATCTACACCTCCTCCCTGGGTCAACTGATGGCCTCCCATGGCTTCCAATACCACCTCTATGCTGACGACACCCAAATCTATTTCTCTACCCCCCAGCACACTCCCTCTGTCTCCTCACGTATCACTAATTTACTATCAGATATATCAGTCTGGATGTCACACCACTTCCTCAAACTCAATCTATCCAAAACCGAATTTATAATTTTTCCTCCCCCATATTCCCCACATGCCAAGGTTCTAGGTGTAGTCCTGGACTCTGAACTCTTCTTTAAGCAACATGTCCAATCACTGTCCAAATCCTGCCGCCTCAACCTCCGCAACATCTCCAAAATATGCTCCTTTCTGACCAATGACATAACAAAGCTCTTAATTCACTCGCTGGTCATCTCTCGCCTCGACTACTGCAACTCCCTTCTCATTGGCTTACCTCTACATAATTTATCACCTCTTCAATCCATCATGAATGCTGCTGCCAGACTCATCCACCTTACCAATCGCTCTGTCTGCTACTCCTCTCTATCAATCCCTCCACTGGCTTCCGCTTGGCCAAATAATTAAATTCAAAAAACTAACAACTACGTACAAAGCCATCCACAATTTCGCCCCCAGCTACATCACTAGCCTAGTCTCTAAATACCAAACTAATATTTCTCGTCATTCCTCTCAAAACCTTCTGCTCCCTAGATCCCTCGTCACCTCCTCCCATGCTAGCCTCCAGGACTTTTCCAAAGCCACTCCAATCCTATGGAATGCCCTACCCAAATCTGTCTGCTTATCTCCTACTTTATTAGCCTATAGACGATCCCTGAAAACCCTTCTCTTCAGAGAAGCCTACCCTACCCACACCTAACAACGGTATTTTCATTTTCTCCATCAGCTCATCCTCCACAGTTATTACCTTTTTGTTTTGACTTGACCCTCCCTTCTAGATTGTAAGCTCTAACAAGCAGGGCCCTCTGATCTCTCCTGTATCGATTTGTATTGTCAGTGTACTGTCTGCCCTCATGTTGTAAAGCGCTGCACAAACTGTTGGCGCTATATAAATCCTGTATAATAATTTTATCTCCAACGGGAGAGAGGTTTCCATACAAAGTACAATTATAAACATAAAAAAGGGAAAAAAAAGACCATATATATCAACGGAGATTACATCAGGATGTAAGACATAGTAAGCTAAAGATTGTTTACATGTGTTTCTTAGTATATTACATCAGGAATACATTTGCTGTAGAGAAGATGGTAGGGTCATCTCTATTCAAAAGACAAGGTATCTTAAATTTACAAGTAATCCTATCCTATAACAACAATATTATAAGACTCGCCAAAGGAACTCCCATTCGACTGAGGCGAAAGCCTTTTCGGCATCTAAAGAGGCCACCACTCCCAGGGATTCCGTGGCCACCGCAACCGTCCTGCTAATTTGTTATCCAGAAACCCGAGAGTCGCCAGAGGCTAGTGCCCTATGGCGAGTCCCTGTTGAGCTGTAGGAGGAGGGGAGCGTGATCAGATCAGATCAGAAATGCCACGTGGCAGGATTTTAACCTCTTAGGTGCGAGAGAGTAGGGGGCCACTAGCATAGAATAAGTCTATTCTAGAGAAGGAGGCATATGTGGCTGAGTGACAGGTATATTGCCTTTCCCTGGGATATCGCCACCTCCACACATCACTGAGGCCATATTCATCCGCCCAACGGGACAGTGGGGAGTCAGAAGCTACGTCAGTGCCGAGCTTATCCATGCTGGGATTGGGGGTCATATTAAAGTCACCAGCTAGCAACTCAGCTGCGGCTGGGTATTGAGCTAGTATAGGGGTCAGTTTATGAAGAACATTTAGGCAGGCCGAAGGTGGGTTATACAGTCCAACAACAACCATTTCCATCCTGTCACATATGGCATTTATAGCGACATATTTCCCCTCTGGATCCAAATGGAGATCCAGGAGGGTAAAGGGTAGTGCTTTGTGGATCAGGACACTGACTCCCCTGGAGTAGGTGGAGTGGGTAGAGTGATAATAGGAGCCCACCCAGGGCTTCTTTAGAGCCAGTGTCCTGCTCCCAGTTAAATGCGTCTCCTGCAGTATGCAGATATGGGGGTTGTATTTTTTTATGTAATTGAATACTAGGGAACGTTTTATCTTGGAGTTTAGCCCACAAACGTTACAAGACAAAACATTAAGGGGGGTCATTAAGTCATCAAGGTGAATATCTGACAGGATTGGAACAGCCTTAAAATTATAAAGAACTTACACAATATAGCAGCAATTCTAATAAGTACAGTTATCCATGCACATTTAGTTGGGTAACCTTCTTCCTCTAGTGGCGAGAGACCAGTATTACACATCTTACTTTTAGCTAAAAAATCATCATAAAAACCAAGGAAACAAGAAAAAAAAAAAAAAAACTTGGAGTAGAAACAGCTACTCCAGAACTTCCCCCATTCCCCCCACCCTGCACTACCGCCCAAACTGTGGGGTGCTTGTTACCGAAAACGATTTGTGACAACTGCCTATGGGGCACGTGAACAGTGAAACACCAGAGCGACACAGTCTGTGCTCTGAGAATCCAGTCAGCGAGACAAAAAATCAGGATAAACGATCCCTGCAGATTAATGGGTCTCCCAGAGTATTCAGGGAGTATTAGTCTTAAATTTGAACAAGTTGCAAACCTGGAACTACATTCCCTACTGTCAGTGGTACCGACAGGAGCGGGAAGATCACTCCATCACAATTTCACATACTAAGCGTAGTTTGCATTTGTGACGTGTTTGGCGTTTTCCCACAGTCAGGCAAGGCTAGTGTAGCTGTAGCCTTAAAGTAATGTGTATCAACATAATATATGTAGACATTTAGGCAGCTTTATGGGGAAATATGTGGTAAGAGTTTAACATTCTGTAGGAAATGGCAATGTATGTTAGGCAGTTTGCCAAGTCTGATCATGTCAGTATAAGGTCTACATTGGTAGAGTTGTTCATGTTTTTGGAGCCCAGCAGACACCCTCACATTCGGTCATGTACTTGCTATTAAAAGATGTTGGTTTGATTGTTCCTTCCTGACATGCATCAGTTCTGTACTCTCTTCATGTTTCCTTCTCCCTTTCCTCATAAATGTGTTCCATTATGCACTCCCTCCTCTGCATGTAGACCACATCCTATTTTCTGTTCTACTTACCTCATGTTTATGAAATAGAAAAAAAAAACTAAAACTTTGGAGCAAATACCATTCTCGTGTTATGAAAACTAGCTGAATTTTTATCTCCTTTTATGGAAACGTCTTGCAAAATCTATTATTCTTTAGCTCTGGATATTGTGATAAGGCAAAAAAGTAAAATAGCCTCAAAATTGATTGCTTAGGTATTGATGGATTCTGGCAGCTTCAGTTACCTTTCAGTAACATTTGAGAAGCCTAATGGGAGAATTAAATTAGATTAAATCCAATGAATATATTTCAGCATAATATATCTTTGGACTGTGTAATATAGCGCATTCAACATTGGCCAGCCCACACATCAAGGTGCCAGCATGAATGAATGCTAATGGGCACACATGTACATTGGAGTCTGCAGGCACAATGAAGTTGTTGTGAGGAGAGCAATACAGTACATTCATGTACTACACGTACCACAAAACTGGATATTTAGGAGAAGTGCTTCGGTTAGGGTTGCCACCTGTGCAGGATTCACCCGGACAGTCAGGGTTTTGGATCATGTGTCCGGGTTTCAGTCGTCGAAAAACCCGGATGCATACCTCCCGGCTATCCCGAGATTTCAAGTAAAATTATCCAGCGGATCTGTGCTGGAGTCCTGGAGCCAATGCCAGATCATGTTCTGCACTTGGCTCTACTCTTTGGGGTATCCTCATGCTCTCACACAGTGCACCCAGCAAGGATACCTATCAGCAACCCCTGCCTGTGATTTAGCCTCTCCCCTGACTCAATCCACTTTGCAGTCATTGGTTTCTAGGACCACTAGGACATGCTTTTCCGCTGTGCACAGGGGGAGGAAAATAGTGCTATGGCAAGCTGCTCCACCTCCCAGCTCCACCCCCCAAATCCTGGCTCCCACTTTAGGGCTAACAGCGGCTTCCACCTGGTAAGAAAGTCTAATGGGGTCTTTAACGGAGCTCTAATATAAGGGGGTCTCTGATCTAATGATGGTCTGTAAGGGGGGGTGCTGATCTAATGGGGGGGGGGTCTCTAGGAGGGGGTTCTACTATAGGGGGACTCTGATCTACAGTAATGGGGGTCTGTAAGGGGGGTGCTTATATAAGATGACTCTGATATAATGGGGTTCTCTAAGGGGGGATTGCTTATATAAGGAGACTCTGATCTAATGGGGGCTTCCTGGGGGGAATGTTGATAAAGGAGACTGTGACATAATGGGGGTCTCTAAGGGGGAGGGTGCAGATATAAGGGGACTCTGATTGAATGGTGGGTCTCTAAGGGGGGCCCTGATATAAGGGGACCTTGATCTAATGGGGGGCTTCTAAGTGGGGCACTGATATAAAGAGACTCTCATCTAATGAGGGGTATCTCCTAATAGGCGGGAGCTTAGATAAAAGGACTCCGATCTAATGGGGGTCTGTAAAGGGTGGGGGGGGGTGCTGATATAAGGTGATTCTGATATAATTGTTGGGTCTGCCATGTGCCGCTACAGTGGCAACCCTAGCTTTGGTGGATAGTCCTGTGAAAAAAAGCAAAGTAAACATTTTCTTTTGCTGATCATAATCAAGAGCATATGTTTTAAGATGCTGGATTGAAAATGTATTTTGGCTGGAGGATTTAGTGAGTGATACTTAAAGCGGTAGTAAACCGCTGTGGAATTAATAAAAAAAAAAATCTGTAAGACAATAGCATACGAGCACATTATGAAATACTTGTCTTAAAATGAAGCCCTGGCAATCACCACTGAGAGGGTTGACACCTTTCCCCGGCCTTTCTTCAGGGTTCGCAGGCTCTTCACAGTATGCCAGACCTTCAGAGCGCATGCGCCTTTGACGTCAGCGGCTGCATGCAGGGTGAATATCTCCTAAACGGTGCACGTTTAGGACATATTAATTTTACCTATGGGTAAGCCTTATTATAAGCTTACCTGTAGGTAAAAATAACAAAGCGGGCTTTACTACCGCTTTAAACGACCCAAGATTCCATGATCCCATGAACTACTCTGGCGCCACCTTGCTTAATGCATAGGCTAAAGAAAAAAAAAGAAAAAATATAGCCAGGCTGCAAGAATACATTACTTTGCCAGTGAAAGACCAGGAATATTAAAGTGTTTGTTACCCCAACATTTCACATTTCACATTCCTGATGTGTTGCTTCCTTCGTGTGAAATCCCTGGTGTTCCTGGCAGTCCCTTTGCTTTCCTATTAAAAACTGACCACACTAGGCAAAGCACACAGTGGACTGCCCCCCCCCAGAGCAAGGGAGGATACTCTGGTGGGCCTCAACTATGTGGCCAAAAATGTACTTAATGGAGCTTTAATTTCCACCTGTCAATGTCATGCTTGCCTCTCAGCTGAACATCCCAATCCCAGAGCCCCCTGGCATGTGCTTTCCATCAATGAGCAGTTTGTACAATGCATAGCTACTTCAGCAAGCGTCATGTGTACCTATTTTATGTCTGCCACCTGGCTGTGAACAACCCTCCTCCTTCCCATCTTCCCTAGTGATGAAGCTGAATCCTGGGGCACTGTAAGAATTATATAATTTTGGGGTCAGTAACTCATTTCAAATTTGGCAGTGCTGAGATTTGTAGGATGTTGACACCATCCTCTTTGGTAAGTGAATCAGAAAAGCTTAAGGTAATCAAAATCATTTACTAACTACAAATTAACAAACTATATCCAAGTGTAGAGCTGCACGATTCTGGATAAAATGAAAATCAATATTTTTTGCTTGGAATAAAGATCACGATTCTCTCATGATTCTCAGCATAACATCATCTTTCACATTATACAAAAAAATTGGGCTAACTTTACGGTTTATTATTTTTTTAAAATTAATTGAAGTGTATTTTTTCACAAAAAATTGCATTTGAAAGACCGCTGCGTAAATTATATATATAAGTGTCAGAAAAAGGCTTGGTCTTTAACCACTTCAGCCCCGGAGGATTTTACCCCCTTCCTGACCAGAGCACTTTTTTCGATTCGACACTGCGTTGCTTTAACTGACAATTGCGCGGTCGTGCGACATTGTACCCAAGCAAAACTGACGTCCTTTTGTTCCCACAAATAGAGCTTTCTTTTAGTGGTATTTGATCGCCTCTGCGGTTTTTATTTTTTGCACTATAAACAAAAAAAGAGTGACAATTTTGAAAAAACACGCAATTTTTTTAACTTTTTGCTATAATAAATATCCCCCAAAAATGTATAAAAAAAGCGACGCCGTTTCTTAACCGGTTCAATACAGGGCAATTTCACCCCCTTCCTTCCCAGGCCAATTTTTAGTTTTCAGCGCTGTCGCACTTTAAACGTCAATTGCGCGGTCGTGCGACATTGTACCCAAAAAAAATTGACGTCCTTTTTTCCCCACAAATAGAGCTTTCTTTTGGTGGTATTTGATTGCCTCTGCGGTTTTTATTTTTTGCGCTATAAACAAAAGAAGAGCGACAATTTTGAAAAAAATACAATATTTTTTACTTTTTGCTATAATAAATATCCCAATTTTTTTTTAAAAAACTAATTTTTTCCTCAGTTTCGGCCGATACGTATTCTTCTACATATTTTTGGTAAAAAAAAATCGCAATAAGTGTATATTGATTGGTTTGCGCAAAAGTTATAGCGTCTACAAAATACAGGATAGATTTATGGCATTTTAAAAAAAAAAATATTTATTTATTTTTTTTAGCGGCGATCGCGATTTTTTTTCGTGACTGCGACATTATGGCGGACACATCGGACACTTTTGACACATTTTTGGGACCATTCACATTTATACAGCGATCAATGCTATAAAATTGCATTGATTACTGTGTAAATGTGACAGGCAGTGAAGGGGTTAACCACTAGGGGGCGGGGAGGGGTTAATATGTTTCCTAGGGAATGATTCTAACTGAAGGGGGAGGGGACGCTCAAGGGGAGGAGACCGATCAGTGTTCCTCTGTTCTGGGAACACAGATCGCTCTCCTCTCACCTGACAGGCTGTGGATCTGTGTGTTTTCACATACAGATCCACGGTCCGGCCTGGTTAACGGGCAATTGCGGGTGCCCGGCGGACATCGCGGCCGCCGGGCACACGCACCGGGTCCCGAGCAACGCGCGCGCCCCCTAGACGGCCGGGAATCCCAGGACGTCATATGACGTCCACCCAGGATGGGAGATCCCATCCCAGGACGTCATATGACTATAGGCGGGTAGTGAAGTGGTTAAAGGGGACGTACCTGCACGCCCTTTTGCCTACCAGGGCCATTCTGCCGATGGATTTTAAAACAAACATGTCATACTTACCTCCTCTGTGCAGTTGGTTTTGCACAGAGCAGCCTGGATCCTCCTCTTCTTGGGTTCCCCTTTGCTGCTCCTGGCCCCTCTCTCCTATCGAGTGCCCCCTCAGCCAGCAGCTCTCTAAGGGGGCACCCGAGCCGAGTCAGAGCTCCATGTATAAATTCAGACACGGAGCCCCGACCTGGCTGATTGGCTGACTGATTTTGATTGACAGCCGCAGGAGCCAATGGCAATGGAGCCCGGTGCCAATCAGAAGTGTCCCAGATGGCTTAGACATTAGTGGACATCGCTGGAGAGAAATGGGGCTCAGGTAAGTAATTAGGGGGGTGCTGGGGAGGCTGCTACACACAGAAGGTTTTTTTTTATCTTAATGCATAGCATGCATCAGGATATAAAAGACATTCTGACTTTACAACTCCTTTAAGTGGTTAAACTGACCTAATTTGCAGACCAAAGTTCATTCCATTGATCTAAAACAGGGGCAGGCAACCTCGGCACTCCAGCTGTTTTGAAACTACAAATCCCATCATAGCTGTGATTGTCAGGGTCCTGCAATGTCTCATGGGACTTGTAATTTCACCATAGCTGGAGGGCTACCCCTGCTCTAAAAGAACCGAATGATACAATGTTTCTTTTCATCTCTCAGCGCTGAGCAATGTTGTGATAAACTTTGCCGGTTTTCTGTCAAAAGAGCCAACACATCAAAATCTCCAACCATGTCACTTCCAGCGACTCTCCAGCAGAGATGGAGATTCGTCAAGTAGAGATTGACAAATTGCTGTTTTTACAGAACACCGGCAGAGTATACACTACGGTACACGATGGGTTGGCTGTTTTGACAAAACTCCAGGTAAAGAGGAAAAAAGTTGTCACCGCCTTGGAGGTGGCCATGTTGTTGGTTATTACCATGGGTGGACTAATAATGTATACTGATTATATTGTCTACCGTAGTGTCTACGCTGCCGATGTTCTGTCAAAACAGCCAAGTCGTTGAAATCTGAGATTACTGCTGCTGGAAAGTCACCGGAAGTGACGTAATTGGAGATTTTGTCTCTTTTGACAGAACACCGGATGCTTTTTTTTTTTTTTTGGACAGCTGTGAGCAGGGAACAGCTCTGCACTTGTTACATGAATCATGGAAATGCTGGATTAAGATCGTGAGGGGGGTTGAATCAAGATCGTGATTTTTTAACAATTAATCATGCAGCTCTGCTAGGGTGTAGTAGGAATAGTATAATTTATTTGCAGGCCACTCAGTCACTATCGTACTAGTAATGTTGGGATTTAGATGGTCATCTTCTTTAGTGAGAAAATCAGAAAAGTCTAAAGTAATCTCAATAAACGACTGACTAAAAATTTAAAAAACATGACAAATGAATTATACCACAGAATGGCAAGGGAATGTTTGGGAAGAATATGATTGGGACATCCAGGAAAAGACAGATTGCAGTGTCCATCTTCTTTACGAGATTAATAACCAGGTAACCCTGCCCTGCTGATAGGATGACATCATCGGCAGGGTGGGAGACTTGGGAGAGGACACATGGGCTCAGTGACATGCCCACACAGCAGGAGGTGGGAGACAACCGTGGTCTGTGATAGTCCTGTCCCGACCCCGGTCGCCGCTCCCCTCCTGCTGCGTGGCCCAGTCATCCACAGGTCATGAACCTTTACTGATCCGCGTCCCAGGGGCTGGGGATCCCTGTTTCAGCACACAAACTCCCTCTCCTAATAAATGCCTTTCAGTTCCAGACAGGCTCTCCACATGACCCCCCCCCCAGTTTCAACCCTAAATTTTGGGGGTCACTCACACACTATATAAAACTTTCTAGAAAGGCTTTTTTCAACCACACAAGGAACTGCATGTGAAAATGAACTGAGAGCTCAACTTCTGGGCCAAATATGTAAATTACAATCACAGGCACAAAGTAAAGCCTGTAGGGCATGTGACAAGGAACAAGGAGCTCCATCTGTTGGCTGCAAATTACGGTAATAAAACATTTGCAATGTTGCATGTTCATACGACTAAAATTAATTTTTTTGTAAATGTTATAGTGAGGCAAAGTATAAATAAATTATGATTTTAAGTGTATATAACATACTATGTCAGTTGCATAAATAGGCAGCTGCAGGGATTGTTTTCTTATTAGTACTGCAGTATAACTAGTGTTTAATGTTCATTATATCATCCTAAATGTAGTTTACTTTATTTTGCAAGGTACCTCAAAACTGAAATGTCTAAAACATTAGTGAGAACCGTAATCTTTGAAAACCTCAAAATATGCAACAGAATCATTCCTAAGCCCATTCCCAGGCCAATGGAGACACTAACCATGATGAAGCACAAGGATGTCCTCCAGTCAGCCCAGCACCACAGCTTCAGTCCTGATGCCATTCCCAAGTCAACTTACACCAAGGAAGATATAACAAAGTGACATGTTTCTGCAGTTTTTGACCTGTGGAGCCTTTGTTTGAGGCAAGCATACCAAATTTTCCTAAATTTAGACCAAAATGTTGTCATATCTTATAGCCTAGTTACAGTAATAATTTAATTTTTTTTTTGTTAAAAAAAAAAAAAGTCACCAGGCAGCAAGCTGAATACAACAGTGGCAGCCGTCCGTAGGCTAGTCATAAAAAAAAATAATATAAAAAGTCCTTTAAGTGCACTGTGTTCGGCGCTGGACACAGTGCACTATGGGCAGAGTGACGTCCATGCAATCATGTGATTGCAGGTTAGACGCTTAATTTGCCTGGTTTTCTGAGTGCTTGTGGTGCGAAGCAATGCACCACAACACTCCCTTATTGGTCATTCTCCCTGTTGTGTGGTTTTCCTATTGGCACCACCGTAGGACATGGGCAGTGCTTTCCTTTGAGCCGCGGCATCACTTCCAGTTTCTCTGTGCCAGAGGGATAAAAAGCATGGCCGAGCGGCGCTTTTTTTCATCTCTCGGCCAGATTGGTAGGTTCTAAGAGAGTGCTGGGCTTTATACGATATCTGTGATGCTGGGATGTATACGATATCTGTGATGCTGGGCTGTATACTCCTGACACTATGAGTGGAATACAGGGAACGGAGTGGATGGACTCTATAAGGGGTGGAGGCTATGAGAAGTGGGAGGGGTCAAAAAGGAAGGACGGGGTCTGGCGCCCCCCCATTCTAAAACTTCATCAGCCACCACTGGAATGCAACAAAACCTTTGCGTAGGAATTTTAATTAATAGTGTAACAAAAAGCAAGTTACTCCCAATGGCTTATACGCAGCTTACAAGTAATGAAAGATACTTGCTTTGTATAAAAAATATTGTTTTTATTTTCAGTGAGTAAAATTGCATCAATAAAGGTAGCAATAACAAAAAGGACAAAAATAACAAAAAGGAAAGGGGATGGGAAGGGGAACATGTGAAAAAGGAGGAACAACAACAAGAGCTCTGGTGTACACAAAAATAAACAAACATATTAGATGTCTATATAATGATATCTGTATAACGTTTTACAAAAAGAAATCCACAAATGGTATATCTGTGGATATTACTGTGTAGAGTAACCCCAACGCGTTTCAATCATAATTTTGTATACAATCTTCTTCAGGGGGATACAGACATCTATAACACATTAATACAGAATTTTAGCAATATTGACATCAATAACATCATCATCATTGGGAATAAAGAGCCTGTATATGCAGGAATTCAAAAGGGTCCTACCTTTTATATGAGAAATGTTTAAATAGCCAGAGCAAAGAGACAAAACGTCACAACCCATCAGGTTATGCTCACAGTGGTCCACCATCCAGAATGTGGAAAGTCCAATTCTGTCTACAAGAGGTCATACTTAGATGTGCAAGGGTGGGAGGAGACACAAATGCGCGTATGATATATATATTTAGGGATGAATTACCTTCAACTTTTAAATTATTTTTGTAAGGATATCCTATGCACTGATACAAATCCTGTGCTTTATGCTGAAGGAATGTATTTCCCAGATTAACAGAAGAGAGGGAAAGAAACCTAAAAAAGCTAGGCCTTGCTTACAGAAGGAAGTTTGAAGATGCTCATGCTTAGTGTAACCCTGATGTAAGCCATGGTAACGTTCTTGAGCTTGTCTTGCTTATTAGCAAAGTGTTAGCAGTAGGTCAGCTAACATTTGTTCTAAAAGAAGATCATCTACAAGTGAGAAATTGAAGCGGTGTGCCAAAAGAAAAAAAAGTAAAACCGATTCACAAAAAAAATAAAAGGACTGGCTGAAGCAGGACCAGTTTCTGGTCAGCAGAAATGTTCTACTACTTCTAAACTCTACACAATCTGGTCAGGTAACCAAGCAGGCATGTTTAGAGGAAACTATAGTTGGTGACACGGGAAGACAAGAGTGTGACATATTATTAGTGCATCTAAATTTGCTAGTTTACGGCTAGCGCCCTCCTCCCCCAGGGTGTTAGTGAATGAAAAGAAGAGTGGCGGCTGGTGGGTTCTGCTTTTGGGGGGGTAGCAAACAAACAACACCCCCCATCGGCGGCGTGGCACTGAGACAGCACCCCCCCCTCGCTCGTGTGGCAGGGATGTGGTGTCCTCTCCTGCTCTCCTGGAGTGCAGGCAAGCTTCCTCTGCCGCGTGTCTCCTTTTCCACCAAAGCGCTAGGCATCCAATAGGATCACCTGATGCTTTGGCGAATTGGGAAATAGGTCTCACGACCTGCCTCCTGATTGGGCGGGGAGGAACTTTAGTGTGAAAATAGCGAAAATTTATTCGCTATCGTCACACAACAGGGTGGGATCGGAGCGTAGAGCCTCTGGCTCTAATCAGGTGCTTCAAAAAAACACCCACCCTGCATTGGAATCCATAGTCCGGTGCCCTGATATGTAGATCAGGGGGCCGGACGCATGGATAGGGGAGGCAGCGCATGTGTGCCCTCTATGAACGGGCCGCCACTGGTAAAGAGGAGAAGATCGCCGCTGCTCCCAACCAGCCTAGGTGAATAAACGATAAACAGCTGCCTCACCTTACATGTCTCCACCACACCACACTCCCCAATGCATTTCGCCCTGCCAACCGGGGCTTAATCATAGGTTGAGTTACTAGCCAGATCACCAGGTGAAAACAGAGGGAAAGAAGCCTAAAAAAGCTAGGCCTTGCTTACAGAAGGAAGGTTGAAGATGCTTATGCTTGGTGTAACCCTGATGTAAGCCATGGTAAAGTTCTTGAGCTTGTCTTGCTTATTAGCAAATATGAAATCAATCTTCGCCAGCATGTAGAAGAGGTTGGGGCCCTGAATAATAAAAGAAACACAAATCACTCTAATAGTACAGGAAGAGGTGTTCTGGTAACATTGATCTCCATCATGGGAAACATGATGAAACAAAAATAGACCAGGATGTTAGAGAAGCTGTTGTATTCGGCGTGGAAATGGACATGTAACTGGGTGCTCTGCTGGCTGTGTGCAGCGCTCTCTTACTGCTCAACCCCTCCAACCATGCTGTGAGCAGTGACAGAGCCAGGACTTCTGTGTGTTAGCTAGCAGTTGGTTCTCACCCCTCTCTTCCCTGCTGTGTGAGCAGAGCAGGCTGCGCTCCTCTCACCCATCACTTGCCTGCTTTGTGCGTAGAGCAGTCTGTGTTCCTCTCACCCTTAACTTCCTTGGTGTATGAGCAGAGCAGGCTGCGTTCCTCTCGCCCCTCACTTCCCTGCTGTGTGAGCAGAGCAGGGTTCTGTGTGAAATCTCCTGCCACTCCCCCTCCTGGCAGCAGAGGATCTGAGCCAATCAGCAGCAGAGGACATACTATGCAGCAGCAGCCGCAATGGATTCTAGGAAATGTAGTCCTAAATGGGCACAGTACAATGCAAGTGAACAGAGGCTGTGGACTTCCCTGCACAACAGAGGAGTAGAGATAGAACTTTTCCTGGGCAATTCTGGAGAAATTGGGGTCTTTTGTGAGAGGAAGCCCAACTAAACAGACATATGGCCTTGGCTGGGACAGTGCAGAGACCAGAGTGCCATTTAAAAGTGGTGCGGGTAGCAGAAAATGTAGATCAGTTGCCTTTGCTGTGCCTGTGCAGAGAGTGCCCTTGTTGCATGCATAGGAGCCTGAGGACTGAGCCCCAGAGGGATTGCTGCTGTGTCTTGGGACCAGAGCTGGTTCCAGGTATGACTTCATCAGAGAGGACAGAGCCTGTGAGGACCAGAGCTGTGAGATTAAGCTGAGTGAGGACCTGTTCAGGAGGAGAGAGTCACTGGGTCCTGGGAACCTGAGGAAAGCAGACAGTCAAATGATCTAGACCAGAGTCATGTGTACTAGGAAGGTTGAGTTGAATCCTCTGTGCTTATACAGTATCAAACAATGCAATTAATGCAATAGAGACTTCACTTAGCAGCCCATCAGCCATTTATTACACACTCTCCACAATGCACCACCTTACAGAAGGGCCCCAACAAAAGCCAGCTAATACTGACAATTAGATGCCAAATACCTCCCGGGGTAATCTTTGTTAGGAATGCAGAAGGGAAAATACAAGCGCAACCTCCATAGTGTAGTAAATAAAGTGAACAATATTTATTAATGATTGAAAACACACTCTCAAAAGAGGAGCTTGTGCAAAGGGGTAAAAGTCAAAGCTGCTGCCTCTGGAGCCCGGAGCTGCTGTGGAATTTCCCTGCTTCGACCATGGGAAGGGGGAGAAGAGCACAGGCAGAAGGGAGACGCTTCTGCATGGAGACAACCCAACCAGGGATGGAAGCCGGAGCCCAGATAGAGAGGATGCCTGACAGCGCTGGGAGCGCGCTGGGAGATAGGCATGCGTTTCAAAGTATGTCCCTTCTTCTTCAGCCTGTATAAAAGTGGCGACCCGCCGAAAATAAATGCAGCACTATAGGGGCAGGTCCAGGAATGGCTATGACTACTCACCAGGAGGGTCAAAAAGCCACAGGTGCTGGCAACAGGAACCTGTTTGTTTGGAACGCCTACAGACACCTCCTAGTGGGGCTGTATGTGTAGTGTGCACACTACGACCTTTATTTTTGGGTTAGTTATTACCAATAAACTTTATCCCTGTTTGCATCAGTTTTAGTTTGGTTTAGCATAACAACAGTTCAGTTGATTGCCATCTTATGTTTCAATGTTCACATTATCTAGTACAGTATCTGGCTTTTGACAATAAAGAATTTCATCAAGTAATTCAAGATTCCAGTGTGCGACCAATTTGTTTTGTTCAATAGGAGGGACACTAACTGACTGACTGAAACTGCTGTCGCTAGTGGCACTAATACAATGATCAGTGATAATACTGTACACTGTACACAATACCGTACACCGTTAACTGTGTGCCTAACAAGTGTGTGCTGCTTTTACTTAAGGACCTGACAGATTTTTCTCTCAGAAGTCAGATTTGATTTCAGGGAGAAGTAAGTGACAGATCGCTCTCTGTGTACTGAGTTCTATGTGTTTGTCAATACAGAACTCTGTGCTATGATTAGCCATAGCCTCGTGCTGTGTTCAATCACAGCAGGGGATGTACGCATGCGCTCCCCAACAGTGTTGCCAACCGCCAGCATTTTTACTGGCAGCCAGTAAAAAAATGGGCACTTTTCTCCTGCCAGTAAATGCCAGTGAAAGAAAAAGTTTGCCAGTAAAAAAATATGGCTGTGATGCTTGGCTGAGACCATCCAAGTGCCTGCTACAGTGTGTTCGGACTGTGCCGGCAGTGTGTGATGTGAAGTCATCGTGCAAGGGAACAGAGCAGCCGGAGCCTCATGTGCAGGTCTACGGAACGGGAGGAATGCAAGCTGGGAGTGGACTGAAGGGACTACCTGGCATGGAGAGAAAGGGTCACTGCGATTCAGGAGGGGACGTGTCATGTTGGTGAGGTGCCATCATCATCTGTGCTGCTGTCAGTGTCACTGTGAGAGTCAATTTCATGTGTGTGTGCCGCCCATTCTAATTTCTTTCCCTTCTCGATTCCTGTCCCTGAGCTACTTATTTACTATATCGAAAATAAAATAAGAAATATGTTTTTGCCTTAATATCCACCTTAAATCACTTTGCTAATTGCATATTGTAACTTATTTGTAGCCTAAATACTGAAATTTGCACTTAAACTGTCATTTTGTAACTTTTGGATATGCCAGTAAAAACGTGACTGTGTCAGTAAATTGTAGGTGTCGTGTCAGTAAATTTCAATCTGGTAGGTTGGCAACACTGCTCCCCAAATCCAGACGAAAGGCCGCAACATACGGGTACATCGCCTAGCCTGGCAGTGCCGACCCCCACAGTAAATGTACAGACAGCGATCTGTCAGTTACTTCTCCCTGAAATCAAATCTGACTTCTGAGAGAAAAATCTGTCAGGTCCTTAAGTAAAAGCAGCACACACTTGTTAGGCACACAGTTAACGGTGTACAGTATTGTGTACAGTGTACAGTATTATCACTGATCATTGTATTAGTGCCACTAGCGACAGCAGTTTCAGTCAGTCAGTTAGTGTCCCTCCTATAGAACAAAACAAATTGGTCACACACTGGAATCTTGAATTACTTGATGAAATTCCATTCCCTGTTATTTGTCTGGCTTTTGACAATAAAGAATTTCATCAAGCAATCCAAGATTCCAGTGAGCAACCAACTTGTTTTTTTCCATTGCTGTGGACGGTGGTGAGCCGAGGTCTGTACCTGGTCTCTATTTGCACCCATGGTCAGCCTGGAGCGGTGTGTTCTTCTTTCGTTTAGTGTCCCTCCCAGCCAGTGTCTGTTAGCGCCAGATTGTCCGCCACACTATCACAGTCACACTATAGGTTGCTGATCACCGCCATTACAAGTATAATGTCTATAGCTGTGTAAATTCCAGTATATATACAGGGGCGGATCCAGAGTCAAGTCTCGGGAGGGACACTGCCAGAAAATAAATTTTTTGGGGGGCAATTTATCAGGGAAATGGCTGGTGTTGGCACTTCAATCATCAAGGCACCATGGTTGTTATGGTGTCAGGATGCTTGAAGCACATTATTTCTATTATTACATTGTTATATAAAATGAAATAGTTCAACTCACCATAATGCAGAATCAGTGGGAGCCCTGAGCGTGTCACTTGCCACCGTTGCCTGCCACCAGATGCAGCTTGTCACTTGCCACCTCGCTTGTCACCAGATGCAGATTGTCACTTGCCACCTCGCCTGTCACCAGATGCAGATTGTCACTTGCCATGTCACCTGTCACCAGATGCAGATTGTCACTTGCCACGTCGCCTGTCACCAGATGCAGATTGCCACTTGCCATGTCACCTGTCACCAGATGCAGATTGTCACTTGCCACGTTGCCTGTCACCAGATGCAGCTTGTCACTTGCCATGTCGCCTGTCACCAGATGCAGATTGTCACTTGCCACCTCGCCTGTCACCAGATGCAGATTGTCACTTGCCATGTCACCTGTACCAGATGCAGATTGTCACTTGCCATGTCGCCTGTCACCAGATGCAGATTGCCACTTGCCACGTCACCTGCCACACGTTGCGGATTGTCACTTGCCACGTCGCCTGTCACCAGATACAGATTGTCACTTGCCACGTCACCTGCCACATGTTGCAGACTGTCACTTGCCACGTCACCTGCCACACTTTGCGAATTGTCACCTGCCACATCACCTGCCACATGTTGCAGACTGTCACTTGCCACGTCACCTGCCACACGTTGCGAATTGTCACCTGCCACACGTTGCAGACTGTCATTTGCCACGTCACCTGCCACACATTGCAGATTGTCACTTGCCACGTCACCTGCCACACTTTGGGGAATGTCACTTGCCAAGTCACCTGCCACACATTGCGGATTGTCACTTGCCACGTCACCTGCCACATGTTACAGATTGTCACTTGCCACGCCGCTTGCTATACGTTGCGGATTGTCTCTTGCTGTGTCACTTTCCTGCTAAGGTGGTCTCTTGCTGTGTCCCAGAGTCAGGCAGCAGATTACCAGTCAGGCAGCAGAGAGATGATGTCATCTCTCTGCTTCCCGTGACTGCCTGCACAGTGAGGGCGGAAATTACCTGTTCATGGTTTAATGCACAGTTTAACTTCATTGCCAAAATACTGTACATCCTTTCACTTTACCGTGCAGTTGCTTGTGGCCTATTTTCTGTGCAGTATAGAGTTTTTTTTATATATAAAAAATGTAAAGTGCCCCATCCCTCCGTGCTCGCTCACAGAAGTGAACGCATACGTATGACGGGCACACATATGTAAACGGTATTCGCCCCACACATATGAGGTATCACCCCGAAAGATAGAGCAAGAGCAATAATTCTAGCACTATACCTTCTCTGTAACTCTAAACAGGTAACCTGGAAAGGTGTTTAAAGTGTTGCCTATGGAGATATTTAAGTACTGCAGTTTGTCGCCATTCCACGAGCGTGTGCAGTTTTTGTTCCAATTATTTTTATTACAATTTCAAAACAGCATACAGAACATTATGCTCAGATATTCTTCATAGGATTATTGAAACAAGAATGCAATATTCAATATGATCAGTGACCCTTATCAAATACATATAGACACAACGTAAGAAAGGCTGTATTTTGGCTAGAGAGACTTCCTTGTCCCCTGGTAGCATCCTACAAAACAATATACCCCCCCCCCCCCCTTCCATTATTATGGTATAACGGAACCAACTTCTAGAAAAGTTGAGGGAACGGGGAAAGGAGAAAAAAAAAGAAGGAACATCCCATAAAACAAAAAAGGGAAAAGAAGAAATTAAGAATTAGATAGAGTAGAACAGCGTGGGATGGGTCCGCCTGACCCCGGCCTCTCATCACAAAATAACCCAGCATTCAGGGAGCCTGGAGATAAGCAATCCAGGGATTCCACACTTTCTCAAACCTAGCTTGCTTATCTTGTCTTATACTGGCCAGTTTTTCATTGATCATAATCCAGGACAACTTGTGTTTCACCCAGGTAACATTGATTACAGGCGATTTCCATGCATGTGCTATAGTTATTTTACCTGCTAAGAGAATGAAAAATATGAGAGATCGTAGATATCTGGGGATCTCCTCCGACAGGTCAGTAAACAACCCCGTTTTGGCTTCTCTAGGTATATTTTTTCACCGCGCCGTCCCAAGTAAAGTGTGCTGTACTAAGTACTTCCTCCGCTCCGGCCCCCTACACCTCATATGAGACATATCGCAGGCATTGTGAGTAGAATCTGGTAGGTCAGTGTAGTGGGCAGTATAGTGGATAGGTAGGTCAGTGTAGTGGACAGGTAGGTCAGTGTAGTGCACAGGTAGGTCAGTGTAGTGGGCCATATATTGGATAGGTAGGTCAGTGTAGTGGACAGTATAGTGGATAGGTAGGTCAGTGTAGTGGGCAGTATAGTGGATAGGTAGGTCAGTGTAGTGGATAGATAGGTCAGTGTAGTGGGCAGTATAGTGGATAGGTAGGTCAGTGTAGTGGATAGGTAGGTCAGTGTAGTAAACAGTATAGTGGATAGGTAGGTCAGTGTAGTGGATAGGTAGGTCAGTGTAGTGGACAGTATAGTGGATAGGTAGGTCAGTGTAGTGGACAGTATAGTGGATAGGTAGGTCAGTGTAATGGATAGGTAGGTCAGTGTAGTGGACAGTATAGTGGATAGGTAGGTCAGTGTAGTAAACAGTATAGTGGATAGGTAGGTCAGTTTAGTGGACAGGTAGGTCAGTGTAGTGCACAGTATAGTGGATAGGTAGGTCAGTGTAGTGGACAGTATAGTGGATAAGTAGGTCAGTGTAGTGGACAGGTAGGCCAGTGTAGGAATCAGGTAGGTCAGTGTAAGGGTAAGTGTAGGAATCGGGTAGGTCAATGTAAGGTTCAGTGTAGTGAACAGATAGATCAGTGTAGTGGACAGGTAGGTCAGTGTAGTGGATAGTATAGTGGATAGGTAGGTCAGTGTAGTAAACAGTATAGTGGATAGGTAGGTCAGTGTAGTGGACAGGTAGGTCAGTGTAGGAATTAGGTAGGTCAGTGTAAGGGTAAGTGTAGGAATCGGGTAGGTCATTGTAAGTTAGGTGTAGTGGACAGGTAGATCAGTGTAGTGGACAGGTAGGTCAGTGTAGTGGATAGTATAGTGGATAGGTAGGTCAGTGTAGTGGGCAGTATAGTGGATAGGTAGGTCAGTGTAGTGGATAGGTAGGTCAGTGTAGTGGATAGTTAGGTCAGTGTAGTGGACAGTATAGTGGATAGGTAGGTCAGTGTAGTGGATAGGTAGGTCAGTGTAGTAAACAGTATAGTGGATAGGTAGGTCAGTGTAGTGGATAGGTAGGTCAGTGTAGTGGACAGTATAGTGGATAGGTAGGTCAGTGTAATGGATAGGTAGGTCAGTGTAGTGGACAGTATAGTGGATAGGTAGGTCAGTGTAGTGGACAGTATAGTGGATAGGTAGGTCAGTGTAATGGATAGGTAGGTCAGTGTAGTGGACAGTATAGTGGATAGGTAGGTCAGTGTAGTAAACAGTATAGTGGATAGGTAGGTCAGTGTAATGGACAGGTAGGTCAGTGTAGTGGACAGTATAGTGGACAGGTAGGTCAGTGTAGTGGACAGGTAGGTCAGTGTAGTGGACAGGTAGGTCAGTGTAGTGGACAGTGGACCTTTTGTAGTATAAAGTATGTTTTTTTTTATATGCAACTTTAGTGCCTTAGATATAAAGAGTGTTTGTTCAATGTTTGTATGTCAGCCTAACATTGAAAAAACAATTACATTCTTTGAATCTAAGTAGCTGCCTGCAACTACAATGTTAGGATAACATATATGAAACAAATGCTTTTTCTATCTAAGGCACTAAAGTTGTATATAAACCTGCTCGCTCTCAAGCCCGACCACCCACCATCTGCATTGTAAGCCAAATTACATTTCTTAAATAGGTAAGGGGCGGTGCCACCCAGTGATGTCACATGGTGGCACCACCCTCTTGTGATGTCACCGACCAGTGCATGCTGGGGGGGGGGGTGTCCCTGAATGGCAGTTTGGAAATGTGGTTACTCTACCCATCAGAATTTGTAACGGAAATGACGTTCCGTCGCCGCCATCTTGCTACACCCCGCACTCGTCCACAGTAAGGATACAGTGAGAAGGCGGCAAGCGGACATCTTGTTACACCCACCGGAGTCTTGCATTGCACACTTATTTTTAACAGTTAACTCAGCTTATATAGTGAAATTCAGTATTTTGAAATCCCTCAGATTTTTTTGATGTTGAATTGTAAAGCAGCGATGTTCTGTCAGATTAGAAAAACCTGTCAAATCAGCTTGCTTGCCGCTGCTTTTAAAATTCAATATCTAAACAGTCAGACGGATTTTTAAATACTGTATTTCACTATATAAGCTCTATTAAAAATAAGTGTGAAATACATGACTCTGGTAGGTGTAACAAGATGTCTGCTTGATGCCTTCTCACTGTATCTTCTTTCACTTCTTTACTATGGACCAGTGCAGGGTGTAGCAAGATGGTGGCGACGGAACGTCATTTCCGGTACAAATTCTGAAGGGTCGCTTAATCTGACGAAACAGGATATGGGAGTCACTCATACAAGTTCTGGGAGTAGATGTGGGTAGGTCCTAGGGTTACTATGGGTGTTTCTGGGCTTTCATGTGAGTGGTGAAAGGAGAGGAATGGAATTCTGCTCTCACCAATCACACTCCATTCTAGACATGTGCACTACCGAAAAATGTGTTTAGTTTTGTTTCATTCGTTTTTTTGGGGTTTTTTTTGTTTATCGGATCATTCGTTATGATCGCCATTCATTACTTCGGATAATTCGTAACTTCGGATGCATTCGTATTCACTCCGTTTCATTTGTTTTAGTTGCAGCATTCGTTACTTTGGATAATTCGTAACTTCGGATGCATTCGTATTCGCTCCGTTTCATTCATTTAGATGCGGCATTCGTTACTTCAGATAATTTGTAACTTCAGATGCAGTTGTATTCGCTCCGTTTCATTCGTTTAGATGCGGCATTTTTTACTTCGGATAATTCGTAACCTTGGATGCAGTTGTATTCATTCCGTTTCATTCGTTTAGATGCAGCATTCATTACTTCGGATAATTCGAAACTTCGGATGCAGTCGTATTTGCTCCGTTTCATTCATTTAGATGCGGCATTCGTTACTTCGGATAATTTGTAACTTCGGATGCATTCGTATTCGTTCCGTTTCATTCGTTTAGATGCGGCATTCGTTACTTCGGATAATTTGTAACTTCGGATGCAGTTGTATTCGCTCCGTTTCATCACTTTAGATGCAGCATTCGTTACTTCGGATAATTCATAACTGCGGATGCAGTCGTATTCGCTCCGTTTCATTCATTTAGATGCGGATTCGTTACTTCGGATAATTCGTAACTTCGGATGCAGTCGTATTCGCTCCGTTTCATTCATTTAGATGCGGATTTGTTACTTCGGATAATTCGAAACTTCGGATGCAGTTGTATTCGCTCCGTTTCATTCATTTAGATGGGGCATTCGTTACTTCGGATAATTTGAAACTTCGGATGCAGTCGTATTCGCTCCGTTTCATTCGTTTAGATGCGGCATTCGTTACTTCGGATAATTTGTAACTTCGGATGCATTCGTATTCGTTACGTTCACTAACAGTTACTTTAGCCAAATTTAAAAGGAAATTCCAATAAAAAATGTAAATCAAATCCATCCCAAATTAGCTGCTAGAAGAATTACTGACTTCAGCTATTTTACCTATAATTTAAAAGTTTATAATACCAATATGTTTTTAACGCCCCACAATTCTAAGGAAGCCCTAACAGAGGCCACAATGGCAGTTAAAAAGTTCTAATCCTTCCCCACTCTATCCAAAACAAGAAAATGTTTTGGGCTTGACGCAGACTTTTCACAAATTTGAATAGCTAAGAAAGTACATAAATAAAGCCATTACAATAATAACATAAAATCTAAATATAGTGAGCTGTAATATTTTGTTGACTCCCAGCTAATAGATGATGAATGCTACAAGAACTTTTATGTGACTCCTACAGAAGGGACTTCACGCCAGGTCACATGCTCCACTTTATTCTCTAGTTTCACTTTCATCAGGGGCAGCGCGCTGATTGGTCGGCCTGTCGCTCACTCTCAGTGAGATCAGACTTTAGCAGGCAGATGAGGAAGTCACACTGTTGTTTGAAGAATGATTTGGTGTCTGCACTGCTCTCCGAATCAGTACTGGGGTGAGTCCTCTGTTCTTTGTAAACCGAGTGAAAAGAAAAAGCTTGATGATAATTACGCTCCATACGCAGTTTTGTTAAGGGCTGACGTAACGACTGGAGGAAAAGCAGGGAAAACACCGCAGTCGTAATCAGGAGCAAGAACAAGAATCACAACAGAACAGGTGAGATGAACTTTCAATGACTTTTCAAATCAAAAAGCTGGTGCTAAGGCTGGCCATACATTATACAATTTTCTTGTACAATTTTCCTTTATTTACCAAAACCATATAATAGGAGGTCAAACCTAAACACTTTCAATTTGTATGCAATCAGGCAGGCCCTTTCTACTACACAGTAGAAATAAAATTAGAATATATATATTTCTACTATATAATTAGAAATAGTAGAAGTAAAATTAAATAAAGAAAATTGTATGGTGTATGGCCAGCTTAAGAGTGGATCCAATCCAACATAATGCCAAGACCCAATCAGATGTCAGTGGATGGCACATACGATTGTGTTGGTTAAAGTCTACATTGTGACAAGCAAACCAATGTAGCACCTGATAATACAATATGTAGCACAAGATTCCAAAGATCCTAAACTTGAGGATCAGCTGAAAGCTGGAAAGGCCCTTATGACAAATGTTAGCATTCTTTTTCTATAGGCAAAAAAGTAATAGTTGTTTCTCCTCCCTAAGGCTGGGTTCACACTGCAGTGATGCGGGTACCCTGTGAATGGTGCCATACATTATACACCAGATGCAGTGATCACCTGTGAGTGATAGGTCCTGGATGCAAACTGCCTGTCTCTCACAGATTAGTGCTGCATAGCAATAATATTCAAGCAGCCATGATTAGATGGGAGAGCTGGGAGCCTCCTATAGCTTTCGATTGGGGCTGCAGCTAATTGCCAGGAACCCCCTCTTGGGTTCTCACATATATATGCCATTGCAGGTGTTTATGTGGCCTTAATAAAAATAGAATTCTGTGTATCCAGGATCCAATTAGAAATCTAAATGTGGCTAAGCATACCTAAACGCATGTAAAAGCCAGGAGCATGTAAACGTAGGAAAATGAATCTGAGAGGCTTGCAAGTTTATACTTCCAAGTTCTCCTGTATTTAGCTTTTTTAAATGCCAGTGTGAATGAGGTTTAACCCCTACACGCCAATGTAGCACATATATGCGGCCTCACTGCACTGGGCTTTCTTAAGTGGGGACGCATATATGTTTTGCTCCCTTTGCGCTGGGAGCAGTTTCACTGGAGAGCCCCGGGCTCCGTACTATTGATCGGGACCCGGATCTCCCGATTCCCAGGTCACCTGATCGCTGTGATAGCCTCTAATTGGCTACCACAGTGATCCATACCTCCCAACATTTTGAGATGGGAATCAGGGACACCTACTAACAAACGAATGTAGGCATAGGGCACGCCCCCGCCACACCCCCTTAAAGGAGAATAAACCAAAAAAAAGGTTAATTAAATCCACAAGGACTTTTTTTTACCACTACTATTCCTTTATATTGGCTTTTAAAATGTACAAATGCAGCAAGTTAGAAATTGAATGAAAGGTTTAGCACTGGGAAAAACTTTTTGAAAGATAAAAAGTGCATTTTATATACACCTATATGGATCAGACTAAAATGAGGGACAAATGAGGGGGAAAGAGGGACAGAGAGACATTGCTCCAAATCAGGGACAGTCCCTCAAAATCAGGGACAGTTGGGAGGTATGGTGATCAGTCACTGTGAAGCCCGCCCCTGAGAAAGAAAGAAAGAAAGAAAGAAAGAGAAAGAAAGAAAGAAAGAAAGAAGTTTGTAATTTTTTTTTTAACAAATAAATAATAAAAAATAAAGAAAAATACCTATATCAAAGTTTGGTCTAGGTCAGTGCCAGGGTTAGTGCTTGAGTCAAGTAAGGGTCAAAGGTCAGGGTCAGTATATTTTGGACATGATTTTTAATTCTTTTTTAAATTAGCATCAGTGTCAGTTCGTGTCGGTGTGTTTTTTTTTTTCCAAATAACATTTTTTATTGATATCATTCGTGTTTGCAGTACAATTCAGAGAAACAAAAGAAAAGATAAAACAGAGGTTTTTAATACCATAGATATACCTGACGTGCAGTATTTGCTTACATACATTTCGATACATCTATATGCCCATAATATTTTAGTTTTAACATCTTTTAACAGTTCTATTGGCATGTAGGTATTGCTGATATTTTTAATAAATTGTAACTTGTAGTCTGTGACTATAGGAATCACAGGAAAGTGTAGTATTGAAGAATATAGAGAAATACTAGAGAAAAAAGGGGGGGTAGAGGGGGTAGGAAAGTCATCTAAGTGGGGATAGTACCTGGTCATGGTGGGTCCTCCCGGAGATGCCATAGCTCCCAGACCCTGTTGTGTGCCTCCAATCTGTCCTGTATTCTGGCCGTCATTTTCTCCATCAGTTCTACATCCTTGATTCTAGTGTATAGGTCTTCCATAGAAGGTGGGGTAGTGCTTTTCCAATGTAACGCTACAAGGCATTGTGCTGCTGTGAGTGTGTGGCGCACTAACTTCTTAAGTGGCTTAGTGAGCTTTAGCGGTGATAAGCCTAAAAGGAAGAATTTCAGGGTCGCCTGGACATGCGTCTCCAGAAGGTGAGCCAATAGCTGCTGGACTGCAGTCCAGTATGGAGCCAATAATGGGCAACTCCAGTATATGTGGAGAAAAGTGCCCTTTGCGCCCCCACATCTCCAACATTTATCAGAACTATTGGGGAAGATAGCGTGGATCACTTCCGGGGTCATGTACCATAGTAAGATAATTTTGTAAGTATTCTCTTTGTATAATGTGCAAATTGAGCTCTGTGCAGCTTGAGACCATATCATCTGCCATTGTGTCATGGGGATTTCCTCATTAAGGATCTTCTCCCATCTAATCATATATGAATGTTTGGCTCGTTCTCCTATGAAAGCTTCATTCAAAATCTTATATATACTTGATATAAGGCCCTTCTGCGCTGTACCTGCTAAAATTATAGTTTCAAATGGAGATGGGGGGGAGAATTGTAGGTCGGGAGCTATGGAGAGTGCGTAATGTCGGATTTGCAGATATCCATAGAATACCTGTTTGGGGAGTTCATGTTTGGTCTGTAGATCAGAGAATGTTAAAAGTTTGCGTGTCTTAGGGTCTACCAAAGTTCCCAAAATGGAATAGGTTCCGGGATGTCCAGTGGTATGACATTTGGTGAGTGAGGCTATCCGGCACCTTAGGGTTACAGATGAAAGAGGTCAAGAGTGATTTTTCTGATGTCAGTCCATGAGCATACGCCAGTGAACGCCACAGCCATCTCAATTGGGACATGGATCCTAGCAAATAATCGGGAGCTACCTCCGCATCTGCACTCCATAGTAAATTATTTGGGTGTATGGGGGCTAACCATATTTTTTCAATTTCCGTCCATTTATTGTATGATTTTTGGGTGAACCACGAAGCAACTGCTCGCAACTGAGCTGCTTGATAGTATTTGATTATGTTAGGAAACGCTAAACCGCCCTCATTACGTGACGCCATCATCACTGAGCTCGGTATCCTGTGTCTCTTGTAATTCCAGACAAATTGGAGTAATTCAGATTGGAGTTTCTTCAGATGTTTGTATGGAATTGGAATGGGCAATGTTTGGAAGAGGTATAGGAGCTTCGGGAGGATTGTCATCTTAATTAATGCAATTCGTCCTAGTAGGGAAATCTGATGTTTTTTCCACTGCAGCAGAGAGGATCTGATGGAGCGGAAAAGGGGAGGGAAATTTTCTTGGTATAAAGTGTTACATTTTGAAGTGATGTGGATCCCCAGATACTTCAGGGCCGTCGATTTCCAGGTGTAGGGAAAGTTAGTTTTTAGGAGTGAGACCTCTGCTTTGGGGATATTAATAAGCAATGCTTCTGATTTTGATGGATTGATTTTGTAACCTGAGAGAAGACGAAAGCGATCCAATTCTGCATGCAAAATCGGGAGGGTAGTGTGGGGTTGTGTTAGAGTGAGAATGATGTCATCGGCAAAGAGGGAGATTTTAAACTCTCTATCTCGTACCGATATTCCCCGTATATCTGGGTTGTTCCGAATAGACGCGGCCAGGGGTTCGACGCAGAGTGCAAATAGCAGGGGTGAGAGTTGACACCCCTGTCTTGTGACATTGGCGACCGAGATGGATGTGGAGAGCGCAAAGGGGGTCCTGACCTGAGAGAAAGGATTTGAATAAAGATATTTAATTGCTTGTAAAAAAGGGCCCCGGAATCCCATGTATTGTAGCGTGGCAAACAGGAAAGGCCACCCCAAGCGGTCAAAAGCTTTCTCTGCGTCTAAGCTTAGTAACAGAGACGGGGTGTCTTCCCTGCTCGCCACATCCACCAAATCTATAACCTTTCTGGTATTGTCGCCTGCCTGTCTGAGTGGGACAAACCCCACTTGGTCTTTGTGGACCAGTGAGGGCAAAATCATATTAAGGCGGATGGAGAGTAATTTGGTGAATATTTTCAGGTCTGAATTCAGTAGGGCGATAGGTCTGTAGTTAGTGCACAGGGATGGGTCTTTGTCAGGTTTGGGGATTAAAGTGATAAAGGTATAATCCACCTGGATACACAAAGTAGTTGCGGTGATATGTACGGTTTTACTAACACTTGTCAAAATTGCAAAATTGAGCTTAGGCATTTAGATTTGTTTTACCCTTAGGTGTGAAGAGGTTAATGGTAAGTGTCAATCTTGTGAATTGTCACTTTAAAAAAAAAAAATGGAATCTACTAACATTCCCAATTAATGAATTTATCATATTCACCAACAGCATAGATAGATCTGGAAATGTATCTGTGTAGACCATTTGCATGAGAACAGGTCTCTTTTTATCAGTTTCAGATAGCATATGGGATGGTAAGAATGTCTATCCGTTTTTTTTATTGCTAGCTGTCCCTGCTGGGGAGATTTATCCTCTCAATTTGTTCTGGTCTCACTGTAACCAGGACAGATAGTGATGGGAAATTCAAACATCTGCAATAGAAGGCAAAGGGAAATCTTCCAGTGGAGACACTTGTTCCTATAACAGCTCTCTTTAATTTGTAGAGATTTTCTCTCTTTAAGCCCAGGTTCACACTGTTGCCATGCAGAAATCTCAGCACATTCCTGTGCGAATTACATGTGGTATCTCTGGGGTGCGATTTGGGCCATAGATTTGTATGGCTCAAATCGCACCGCATGTGCACTAAACTGGTGCAGGACCCTTTTTTATGTCAGCACTAGAATCGGATCCAAAATGTGAACACCCATCCGATCCGATTCTGCAAATCACGCTGTGTATTGCAAACCGATTGCCGGGTGTTGTTAATGTAACATACACTCCACAAATTGGCTCTCATGGGTTGTGATTTACATGCTGTGCCGAATCCACAGTGAATTTGCTCCGCAACTAGTGTGAACCCAAGCTTAGGGCTTGTTTACATATGTCATTTCCACCCACTCTAAAAAGCAAGTACCTCTAAATACCTTTCAGAGGCATTTGACAGGTGATTCGGAGGTGATATGTTGCCTCCTCACTGTCTGCGTTAACTACTGAAAGCCTCTGGCACCACACTGCAACTGCATGCATTACACGCAGTGGCACAGTGGTTGGGGCCCAGCCCTATTTATTTGAATGTGTCATGTTTGGCAGTGGTACTACTTGCCGCGACCACAGCAGCGTGAACTAATATGACCGTTAGCCTTGTTAACCGTTAATTCTAACTAGTGAATGGATACGCATCGGCTTTACAGATACATCTGCGCAGCCGAGTTTAACAGGTCAGCTGGGATGGATGCATGGATTTCGATCCAGAGCCAGTGCAACCAGGGCCTGCATAACTGTCAAACTCATTCATGCAGGTGAGTCCGTACAGCTGAGTCCATGGGAAGCTTGCACGCCACTCAGCATGTGGACAGGGGAAAAAAGGGATTCTCACACTGTATGGATCTAAGCGCCTGTTTGAATGAGCCCTAAAGGGGACCTTTTCCCACTTTCACTAAAAATCCCATGGGCATGCAGTTCTGTTAGGCTGTCAAAGACATTGCTTGCAGAGCAATGTCACTGCTGGGAAAAACTGTGAATTGAAATTGGGTTCCAATCTTCACAGTCCGGTCACATGACCTAGAAAAATTGGATTGTAGTACTTACCTGTAAAATCCATTTCTTGGAGTACATCATGGGACAAATGTGAGGCTATATAAATCATGACTACCTGGGTTATGCGCCACCTATAGATAGTCATGATTTATAGCCTGTTCTGTGTTCCATAATGTATGAAAAATAAACATCTAAAGTATTTCTGTCTCTGTGGCAGACACATGTTGCTGATGTAAGATGATGAAAATGAAAGCTGGGGACACCCTACAAACCATGTCCACCCACAAAACCACTCTCCCATTTTCTGCCACACCCACTAAATTGTACCCCTATTTTTTAACACGCTCTGAAACAATTGGTCACAGACTTTTGGTACAAGAGGCAAAACACTTAAAGCGGAGTTCCAGCCATTTTTGTGTTCATTAAAAGTGAGTAGCTACAAAAAGTGTACCTGCTGACTTTTAATAAACAGACACTCACCTGTCCCACGGTCCAGCGATGCGGCCGCCCGAACCCTCGGCCCTCTCCCTCGTCTCTCCCCAGCGCCGGCCTTGCAAGTGTGGGCACCTGGCTGTGACAGCTTGCGGCTCCACAGCCAGGTGCGCGCTGCGCCTCCTCAATGGCTGGGCAATCTTCTGGGACCTGTGGCATGTCCCAGAAGATTGCAGGGAGAGAGGGGGAGAGAAGAACTTCCATTCGAGTCGCCTAGACGGTCCGAGTGGAAGTGGGAGCAGGTACCTGTCAAAACTAGGTACCTGCCCCCCCCCCCCCAAAAAAAATGACATGCAAAATGTGGCATGTCAGGGGGTAAGGAGTGCTTAAAGCGGAACTTCCACTTTTGGGTGGAACTTCACATTAAGAAAGACAAAATGCCTTCAACACCAAGAATAGAGGAATGATGTGGTGAGCTATGGCAAATTGTGGTCATGGTCAAATTGCTGTAACAGTGAGAGGGATTTAAAGGGGTATGGTTAAATAAAAAAATGACCCTTTGCTGCTATCGGTAACATACAGGGTGCATGAATGAGTAACTTGTATAGTGCTACATATGCAAACTTAATCACTTCAAGGTGCTTTTGCCACCAGTGTCTATCTGGGTCAGAAGAGATGGGTCTTGAGCTTCTTCCCGAAGGCCGGATGGTTTTCTCCCGAGCGGATGTTTATATAGCACGGTCGTTTACCCCGCAGGGTCCCAACCCGCTTACAAACACATTCACGTACACATACTAGGGCCAATTTATAGACAGGATCTGATTAACCTACCAGCATGTCTTTGGAATGTGGGAGGAAACCGGAGTACCCGGGGGAAACCCACGCAGGCACAGGGAGAACATGCAAACTCCAGGCAGATGGTGTCGTGGTCGTGTTTTGAATCAGCGACCCTATTGCTGCTAGGTGAAAGTGCTAACCACTACACCACTGTGCTGCTCACATGGTTCAGGAGTAAGTAACACACAAAGTACAGAGGTCAGGAGTAACACACAACGGTCAGGAGAGAGTAAAACAGAGTACAGTGGTCAGGAGTAAGTAACATACAGAGTGCATGGTTCAGGGGTAAGTAACACACAAAGTACAGAGGTCCAGAGTAACATGCAGAGGTCTGGAGTAAGTAACACACAGAGTGCATGGTTCAGGGGTAACACACAAAGTTTGGCACAAATGCATGTGTAGTTTTATTCAATTATATTGTACCTCATTGTTTGACTTGGTGACACACTGGTTTCCTCATGTGAAATTCCCTGCATCCTTCGGTTATCTTTACTCTCTATAGCAGGCATCCCAGCATCTTCTTCAGGAGCCAGGCAGCGAAGCCTAAATCTTGCAGTGCGCAGGCCCCAATTCAGCCGCACCACATCATTTAAAAAATAGCGCATCTGGAGTCTGTGTGTGCAGCAACCTAGGCTGCATCTGTGTGTACGGCAACCTAGGTTGCTGTGCACGTGTAGACTGTTCCAGCAACAATCATTTCAATTGACGCTTGCACAGTTAGACTGGAAATGGTGCCTGTATGCTGCAAGATTTAGGCTATGCTGCCAGTTTCCCAGATGACAATACTGAGGATGCCCATTTCCCAAGGACAGACCTCTCATAACGAGATTGTCCCCAGGAAACAAAGACTAATACTAATTTTAAGCTGACGCTGTTTTTTAAAAAAGGTTGTTTAGTAAAGTGTATGTAAATTGAAGAACAATTTTGTTATTTCTATGTCCATTAATAACCCTTTTGCTGGCTATAGTTTGTTGCTAATCAGAAATGCAGAGTAAATACCTAATGATCCTGCAAGTTACCTGCATATAGTAGCACTTCCTGTTATGACCTGACAGTGCAACCCTTAGCTACAAATCCCATGGAAGGAGTTGTCAGCTTGTTTTCTGGCCTCCAGACGGGGGCACATTTTTTTTACAATTGCATTTAAGAGCTAATCTAATTGAACTGGCGTGCTTATTCTATATTTCACAGATGCTTTTTTCATTGTTGGCTGCGGCTATAAAATTGTCTACCTTACATTATTCTAATTTTCTGATTAAAATGACATGGGGCTAGACAATGAGTTCTTGTAAAGGGCTTGGATTTTCAGTCTAATAAAATCCCAGACATTACAAGCTCTCATTGTACTCAGTCACTGACTTTATTATGTGTATCCCTGCTACTTATGATGTGTTGTTCATCTGACGTCTCCCTATGACTGCTCCAATCTTTCCCCCACCTAAGTGAGAAGATCAGGTCTAGCCTGATTAGAGTAAGTCATCCCATGTTATAAGGTTTAACTGTAGAATGGTGGAATTCTTTGTTTACAATGTAGGCCAGTTCCTCAAAGAGTTTTATATTCAAAGAATAGGAAACCAAGTGAAAATCAGAAACCGGGGCATAGTGACTAAATCTGATGAAATGGAAAGAGAATCTGATAAAATACAGCTTTATTTTGATGCATCATACATTTCATGCATAGATCAGAAGAAACCTCTTTTTCTTGTTCCCAGTGCTATACAGTATTTCTACCCTCTAGGTATGCTCTGCTATGGCATTGTTCACATTCTACAAGTGTATTTGGAATTTAATTACATTTGTGATAAATGTTTTCATTTGTGCATTAGTGGACCGCCTGTTTCTCTGACTTCCACCATTCCTTCTAGGTATGGGTGAAAATAGAGCTCACTCCTCTTCACCTATTCTATGCGACAATGCTAGGTACCTTAAGGTTGGTCCAGCACTGTCAAATGGGGCCATAGAAGGTGTTCATGGCCCTGTGTAAGTTCTACCAAGTTAGTTTGGAGCTGAAACACTAATTATTAAAATTGTGGACACTATTTCATTTTAATAAATACTAGCAACATATCCCCCTTTTAGGGGCTTATGACTGACACGGGCTCTTAGTATAGATACCACCAGAATTAAAGTGTTACTAAATCCACAACAGTAAAATCAGTCTGTACATGCAGTAAAGTATGCTTGCTATACTCACTGTATAGTATATATGCTATACTCACTCAACCTAAGGGGCAGTGGCGGCCGGTGGAATATTTTTTTGAAACAGTATGCCAACCCCCCCCCCCCCCCCCCCCAATCGGTCAGTCAGTAGGTAGGTAGGAGGACCTCAGAGACAGGATTGTTTCGAGGCACAGATCTGGGGAAGGGTACAGAAACATTTCTGCAGCGTTTAAGGTCCCAATGAGCACAGTGGCCTCCATCATCCGTAAATGCAAGAATATAAAAAAGAAAAGTTTGGGCCTTTTTTCATGAGGCAATGTCCTAGTCATATGCCTCCATTCCTGCAATATAAACAAAAGGGAAAAAGGGAGAGTGAGACTTTGAAGTACGTGGTTGCAAAACAATAAGTTGGTAAAAAATAATATTTATTGGTACATATAACATATAATATATACAATCCTTACATAGGTCTGTATCAAGGTACAATTGTACATAATAGTAACTAAGTATTAAATAAAATAAAATGTATACACCTTATTTTACAAAATAATACCTAGGTGACCTGTATTCTCTCTAATTCCTGTCATTGTTTTTGGATAAAGATCATAAAATTATAAAAGTGCATGATTGTATGGAATTCATGTAAAAAGCCTGGAACACATGATACATGTAGAAAGTTCCATAAAACACCTGAAAAAAGTATGATAATATCGAACACGGCATCTGATAGCTCGACGTGTTTCGTGGCTTATAGCCACTCTTCACGTGATACGTATCTGCAATAAATCACATGGGTTCCTAAATTGTCTAGCATGGTAAAAGATATAAAAAATTATATGAAAACAAAAATGATAAAAGGCCGATTACATTAATTACAAAATGTATCGGTATGTTGGTGATAAGGTGCTAAGAGTTGTATGCCAACTTATTGTTTTGCAACCACGTACTTCATATAAAGTCACACTTCCCCCTTTTTCCCTTTTGTTTGTAAATGGAAGAAGTTTGGAACCACCAGGACTCTTCCTAGAACAGGCCGCCCGGCCAAACTGAGCAATCAGGGGAGAAGGGCCTTAGTCAGAGAGGTGACCAAGAACCCACTGGTCACTCTGACAGAGCTCCAGTGTTTCTCTGTGGAGAGAGGAGAACCTTCCAGAAGAACAACCATCTCTGCAGCACTCCACCAATCAGGCCTGTATGGTAGAGGGGCCAGACCGAAGCCACTCCTCAGTAAAAGGCACCTGACAGCCCGCCTGGAATATGGGCAGGAGAGTGGTAGTGGCCCTCAATATTGAGAAGGCTTTTTTTGCTTTGGTGGACTGGATCTACATGTGTGCAATACTGGAGTGTATGGGATTTGGCACCTCTTTTCTGAAGAAGATAGATCCTCTATAGATGCCGCCAAGCTTCTATTTAGCTGAGAAACATGGTCTCCATCCATTTAATGGTTAGGCGAGATACTTGACAAGGTTATCCCGTCTCCCACAATTTTTGCCCTGATGATGGAACCTATAGCTGTGGCTCTCTGAACTAATCCCCTGTTGAGAGAACTTCATAATCTTGAAGAAAAAGTGGTGTTACACACCGATGACATGCTAATTTTTTTGCAAGACCCTGATATTTCTTTGCAAACCACATTGACAACATTAGATCATTTTGCTGGCTTCTGAAGGCTAAACATTAACTGGAGTAATTTGCAGATACTTTTGATAGATCTGATCCCACTGGCAGATCTGGTTGGTACCCTGCTTCTTCAATGAGTAACCAAAATGAAATACCGGGGGTATACCATTAAAATTTTCTCCCCCTTTGGCATTTAGCGAAATCAGGATTTGAATCTTGTAAGTCACTGCCCTTGCCAATCATTGGCAAGATTCATTTGTTCAAGATGAAGTTGCTCCCTGTCTTTGTACATCCTTAAAAATACACCTGTTTGGACCCTTACACCCCCCCCCCCCCCCCCCGTCTCTATTTAAACAATTGGACATACTGTGAAATTACTAGCAGAAAAGAATAAGTACGTGCATCCAATTCTTTAGCCCTCTGCCTGCATTTTTTGGGCACAGTTTCAAGAGTTTAGTTCCTCTTTGAATGCTAAGTCCATCCAGAAGCACAAACTCATTTAGATCATGTTGGGAATGTTAAAGCACATGCCGCATGCTTGTTTACCTGCTTGGCAGCAGAAGAGAGATCTGTCCCAAACTGTCAGATGAGTGTTCTTTTCTATCTTGGTTAAGCTGGTATAGAGCAACAACCCTCCACCCTCTAACTTCATTCTTTATCTCCATGGTGCTGACATTCATAGAATTATTTTTAATTCATAACATGCATAAAATCAGCCTAGGTAACCATGATAGTATATTAAACTTTCATTTGAGAAATATGGCAAAATATGCTATAGCTGGTAGAAAAGGTTTCTTCATTGATCAGGAAAAGGCGATCAGAATGACCAGAATCTTTGTTTCAATTTTTTTCATTATGTTTGGAAAGTTCTGCTTATTAGCTTATATTTTACTATGTCCATTTGGAGAGATTGCCCTTTACTTCCTGTCCTGAACTTGAGGGAATTCCCCTCTTGGACAGCTTTCTGCTAAATGTTCTAAAGAGTGCTGGAGGACAAACAGCTATAAATAGGAAGTTCAGTAGTCTGAAACATAATTGAAATGCTGATTTGCCGCCAGGTTAACTGGTTGTTACATCATAAGGAAAACAAGGAAGCTGTGAAAGCATCAAACCACTGTTAGCATTTAATCACTGTGCTCTTCTTGGTAATCTGCTTCGCTCAACGCTGAACATAATCGTCTCACCAGCCCACCAAAATAGTCTGCTTTGATAACTTTTATTGCGGATCTCATCCTGAAACCAGTAATAAAATCAAAAATGTAATATATTGCAGCTTACCAATTATTAGATGTGGTGGCTGCATTAGTTTTCTTTTTTTGTAGCCTTTTTTCCCTCTGTTTTCACCTTGTGAAAACCCAAGGACGCCTATTACGGATGAAATGCGTAAAAGCAGAGTTGTGCAGCTTGATGTCACATCCAGCCACTTCCAGTAACCTCACTTCCTGTTGGTGGAACACCCGCCGTCTCACGGCAGCGTTCGAAGGTGCTTGTATATTCTGGATGTACTAAGTGCCAGTATAAAGGCACAATTGTATGTGGGTGTATAATAGTGGTTTTATAAAGAGGGATTCCAATTTTAATAAAATGTTGTGCAATGATGGTTTTGTGGTCGTATTTCTTCTTGTAAGGCACATTGAGGACTGTCTGGGAATCATCCATTGTACCATTGGCATACTGAAGGAGTTTGGTTAAAAGCAATAATGGACCCCTTTAGAAATAAATGGGTCAAGGAGCTCTGTTGTGGAGCTTTGGTGAGTCACTTCACTGCTTGAACCAGTTTAGAATGTTTATTGGAGCACATATTAAGTAGACTATCACTAATATTGGTGTATCACAGTGGACTTTCACGCAATGTATTTATTTATCATCACTGATTTGGCAAAGACACAAGGAGCACTTATATGTTGGTTTTGCTGTGTTTACAGTATTTACCATAATTTTAGATGATTTGTAGAATTTATAGTGGTTTAGCACGTTGGTTTACTAAGCATGGCTCCTTCATATTATATATGGTATTTGGCCTTGCCAGTATCACTCCTTTGATAAAAGCCAATTGTTCCGTTGACTTTTGTTGAAGGAGCTTGTTGCAAAATTCTAGGCCAAACAGAACCTGCATCCAATCCAAAACAAACACTGTTTGGGTACTCTGACAGTGGCTGCAGTGGCTGTCAGAACACAATAGCTCAGCAGAAGGTCTGTCCATCCTCACTGTTATGGATGTAGATGGAGGAATCCTTGTAGATTTTTTCTCATTTAGCCAGCAGGATAAACAAAAGAAATCTACACATATATAGCCAGTTTAAGAGATGGAGAGTGCAAATTCACACAGGTAAAATACTGTGGCATCATGTGACTCCTGGGGTGGGGCAAAATAGCCTCACCGCAACCAGCATCAGGTGGTGATTACTTGCTGGGGCCTGCTGACTGCTTGGAGACAGACACTAGTGAACAATGGAACTACACCATTTAATACCAGCCATACACAGTTCGAATTTGGAAAGAATTTTCTTTCGAAAACCGTATCTAAGAATTTTCGTACGAATTTTGCACCATTAGTGGGCTGCAGCAACGGCCGATTTTTGTGCGGCAATCAAATTTGAGGAATCGGACATGTTGGAAATTTTTAGAAAAACTAACAATTTTCTAATCAATGACGGGAGAATCATGCAAGAAATGTAATAAGAAAAGAAAATTTACGGAGAGAAAAGAAGATTCCCGGCCACGAAAATTCTTTTTTGTAGCAACATGAGGTGAAATTGAAGGCTTGGTCGGCCAAATTTCAAAAATCAATGGTGGCATCACCATTAAAGCGGGGTTCCACCCAAATTTTGAACAATATCTGTATGTATTCTCTTCCTTGCCTAGATGCTGACATGCCGTTTAAAAAAATTTAAATCGCCGTAATTACCTTTTATTTTTCTATTCTTCTTTGCACTTCCTGGTTCTCCTCCCGTGGGAGTAGGCGTGTTTCTAGCCTCTCCCAGACTCCTGGGAGCTAGTCTCAGGCTTCCCAGGATGCCACTGAGCATGTGCGGGAACGAGCGGTGAATGCTGGGAGCACAGCATTCACCACTTCCAGGAAATAAATGCTTGTGGGCTTCAAATGCCCACAATGAAGATGGAAACCGCCTGCAGTGAATAATATAAATTATTCTTTCCGACGAAATCTGACACAGGCGGACATATTACACACAATATGTGAGTATGTAATGCTGAGAAGAAAAGTTTGTGAATGAACTCAAAAAAAAAAAAACGATAGATAGGTGGACCCCCGCTTTAAGTCTGGAGACCACACTGCCACCAGCAGGTGTTCTAGTACCTGACAATCAAGGCCCAGGTGTGCCAAGCTACTCCACTGATGGTGTTTGTATAATAGTATGATGGCATATACATTTTTTAGCTTCAGCTACAATTACCTTTTTTTGTGATGTTCAAATGGCAATGCCAAAGTGAACTTATCACTTTGCTCACTGTGGGCAAACTAACAGGTCATTGCAGCCCACCTATTTTACTACTAATACTTACCTTCTCATCACTCATAGCTATGGTGTGCATCAGCCGGCGCCCTTGGAAATATTTAGTACTTCCAGGTATGGGGGAACATGTAACCTTTTCAGAGCATGACAGTGTGGTTCTCATAAGCACATACTGTATATCTTGCTGTGCCAACGTGCAAAGTATTACTCTTCTGGTTTACCTTTCAAAATTGCATTCTCCAGTTTTAGTAAATAAGCCCAACTGTCTCTGCCTCTATACTATATATATTGTATAATATGCCCCTTATTTTGTCTCCGCTTATCTGTGATCAGTTCAGTTTCTTTCCATATTCCATAGTCACTATGGGGGGACCTTTCTGAATTCTTAATTTGTATAACTTTAAAGAAAATAGAGAAAGATGATTGAGTCTTCTTTTAGGGCTTAATAACTGCTACAGTGGGGTGCAGAACGATGAACTGCAACCAGGAATTGTGAACTCTGGAGTCTCTGGTGATTCAGTACCAACACAAAACAAATATATTGGTTGGGTATTGTATATTGAGCACACCACTTCCCATAAATAATCCAGTCAAGTGGTTTCCGGCGCTTTAGAGTGTCACTAAACCCACATCATAAAAAACAATTAATAAATGCTGTATTATATGTTGTTCATACTCATTCAGTCACTATGAGATTTGTTTTCTGTATTCTGCAAAAATCTAGTTGATCATGTTGCTCTCCATCTCCAACTTCTGTTCAAGTTCCCAATTTCGCTAGGGATTTTGCAGCTGTTGAGGCAACTCTGCACATGCTCAGTTTTCAGTGAGTTTCTATGCTGAGCATTTCCTCCCTATCACATCTGAGCAGCCCATGTGACTATACAGTCACCCATGTGGGCGTATACATAGTGGTAAATGACAGCCCACTCCCTCCTCCTCCATGTCCACTGACCAGCTAAACACAATGGGGGTGGGATATTACATGTAGATTGATGGAGGCTTCATCTCCCTCTTATTCTAAGTCACAGGCTGGAGGGGCATGACACAGCCTGTGACTGGCAGAAATCTGCCCACATCATGTTATTTCTACAAAATAATAAAGATTTAATTTTAAATATATATTTGTATGCCAATTTAAAATAGTTTATTGATATTATTTATATATTTTTACTCTGTATTCCAAAGGCAGTTTTTTTAACATGAGACCAGCAGCTGAGCACTAGAAGCTCCTTCTCCTTATGTTTCCCTGCAGACAGGCTGGGAAAGATCTGGGTCATGTGACAACTGTATATCAGTTAGGGAAAAGGTACTGTTTTTTTTTTAATATAAATTAAAATAATTACAGTGCCATCTTCCACATACAGAAATAGAAGGGACAATGTAAATTAAACAGCATGTGTTTAGCATCACTTAAAGGAAATAAAGGGGGGGGCAAAACCAAAATGAATGTGCTCGGGAGCTGTTCTGTAACAGTGGTTATTTTTTATTTATTTATTTATTTTTTACTAAATGACTTTAATATGATTATTCTTTCTTTGTCCCCAGCTGGCTAGAAGAATAGGATGAAGTAAGGTTGTGCAATGTACCCTCTGTGATGTCTTCCATATGTCCACAGGCCCAGCAGATGAGTAATCATGCTGAAAGGTAGGAATAACAATTTAGTGCACTTTTTTAAGAATTTGCAGCAATGAACCAGCAAGTGACTAACACACCAGTTTGTCATTTAACAGATTAGGATTGCACCATTTTTTTTATTGTGTAGCAATCTGCCTATTCAATTGTTATAAGGAAAATTAATCTTTTTAACCACTTCAGCCCTGGAAGGTTTTACCCCCTTCCTGACCAGAGTACTTTTTACAATTTGGCACTGCATTGCTTTAACTGGTAATTGCGCGGTCATGCAATGCTGTACCCAAACGAAACTTACGTCCTTTTTTTTCCCACAAATAGAGCTTTCTTTTGGTACTATTTGATCACCTCTGCGTTTTTTATTTTTTGCAATATACACAAAAAAAGGTCGACAATTTTGAAAATAAAAAACAATATTTTTTACTTTTTGCTATAATAAATATCCCCAAAAATGTTTTTAAAAAACAAATTTCTTCATCAGTTTAGGCCAATATATATTCTTCTACATATTTTTGGTAAAAAAAATTGCAATAAGCATATATTGATTGGTTTGCGCAAAAGTGATAGCGTCTACAAACTATGGGAAAGATTAATGGCATTTGTATTATTATTTTTTTACTAGTAATGGCGGTGATATGCGATTTTTAGCAGTATTGTGACCATGCGGCGGACAGATCGGACACTTTTGACACATTTTTGGGACCATTGACATTTATACAGTGATCAGTGCTATAAAAATGCACTGATTACTGTGTAAATGACACTGGTAGGGAAGGGGTTAACACTAGGGGGCGATTAATTGGTTAAATGTGTATTCCCTAGGTGTGTTCTAACTGTATGGGGCTAGGACTGAGTAGGAGAGGAGACATTTCGCTGTTCCTACATAATAGGAACAAACGACATGTCTCCTCACCTCTGACAGCACAGAGATTTATATGTTTACACAAACAAATCCCCATGCTGGCGCTCGTTCACGCGATCGCGCATGGCCGGCGGCGACCGTGTCCGCCGGCCAAGCGCATCGGGTCCCTCGCCACGCGCCCTCTGACGGCTCTTAAAGGAACCCCGTACCTTTTCAGGGCTTAGTGCAGGGGAGCCATTCTGCCCCATATATGTACGCGAGTCGGTCGGGAACCGGTTAAATGTACGATTATTGTCAAAGCAAAAAATAATATAAATAAGTGTTAGGGTGGGGTTTATATATCCACTTGACTGTACTGTATATAAGTCAGTAAAACCATGTATAGGCTAGCAGACAAGGTAACCTAGAGAAACCTTAGGGATAGCTCTGCCACATTTTGAAATTTTGGCCTAAGGTTCACAGATCACAAATACATTTTAATCATTCTCTAAAGCAGTGATGGGCAACTTACAGTATCTCAAAAAAGTGAGTACACCCCTCACATTTTTGTAAATATTTTATTATATCTTTTCATGTGACAACACTGAAGAAATGACACTTTGCTACAATGTAAAGTAGTGAGTGCACAGCTTGTATAACAGTGAAAATTTGCTGTCCCCTCAAAATAACTTACACAGCCATTAATGTCTAAACCGCTGGCAACAAAAGTGAGTACACCCGTCAGTGAACATTTCCAAATTGGGCCCAAAATGTCAATATTTTGTGAGGCCACCATTATTTTCCAGCACTGCCTAAACCTTCTTGGGCATGAAGTTCACCAGATCTTCACAGGTTGCCACTGGAGTCCTCTTCCATTCCTCCATGACGACATCACGGAGCTGGTGGATGTTAGAGACTTTGCGCTCCTCCACCTTCCGTTTGAGGATGCCCCACAGATGCTCAATAGGGTTTAGGTCTGGATACATGCCTGGCCAGTCCATCACCTTTACCCTCAGCTTTTTTAGCAAGGCATTGGTTGTCTTGGAGGTGTGTTTGGGGTTGTTATCTTATTGGAATACTGCCCTGCGGCCCAGTCTCCGATGGGAGCGGATCATGCTCTGCTTCAGTATGTTACAGTACATGTTGGCATTCAGGATTCCTTTAATGAACTGTAGCTCCCCAGTGCCGTCAGCACTCATGCAGCCCCAGACCATAACACTCCCACCACCATGCTTGACTGTAGGCAAGTCACACTTGTCTTTGTACTCCTCACCTGGTTGCCGCCACACACACTTGACACCATCTGAACCAAATAAGTTTACCTTGGTCTCATCAGACCACAGGACATGGTTCCATTAATCCATGTCCTTAATCTGCTTGCTTTCAGCAAACTGTTTGCGGGCTTTCTTGTGCATCATCGTTAGAAGAGGCTTCCTTCTGGGATGACAGCCATGCAGACCAATTTGATACAGTGTGCGGTGTATGGTCTGAGCACTGACAGGCTGACCCCCCACCCCTTCAACCACTGCAGCAATGCTGGAAGCACTCATATGTCTATTTCCCAAAGACAACCTCTGGATATGAGGCTAATTATGTGCACTCAACTTCTTTGGTCAACCATGGCGAGGCCTGTTCTGAGTGGAACCTGTCCTGTTAAACCGCTGTATGGTCTTAGCCACCGTGCTGCAGCTCAGTTTTAGGATCTTGGCAATCTTCTTATAGCATAGGCCATCTTTATATAGAGCAAAAATTGTTTTTTTCAGACCCTCAGAGAGTTCTTTGCCATGATGTGCCATGTTGAACTTCCAATGACCAGTATGATAGAGTGAGAGCGATAACACCAAATCTAACACACCTGCTCCCTATTCACACCTGAGATCTTGTAACACTAACGAGTCATGACACCAGGGAGGAGTCATGACACCGGGGAGGGAAAATGGCTAATTGGGCCCAATTTGGACATTTGTACTCACTTTGATTGCCAGCGGTTTAGACATTAATGGCTGTGTGTTGAGTTATTTTGAGGGGACAGCAAATTGACACTGTTATACAAGCTGTACACCCACTACTTTACATTGCAGCAAAGTGTAATTTCTTTAGGGTTGTCACATGAAAAGAAATAATAAAATATTTACAAAAATGTGAGGGGTGTACTCACTTTTGTGAGGGCCTAAAATGTAGATCCCAACATCACCAAAGGGTCACGCCTAATATGCAGTATACTGTATATAATGCTATAAACAACTGTCAGAGATTGTAGAAATATTACAGTAGATGGTCAGAGATTGCAGACCTGCTACACTAAAGGTTAAAATAAAGCATGTGCTGTAGGGGATAGTTGGGGACTGGAGACACATTGCACAAGATCCGTGCCTTCATGATCAACTTTAAAAATACTGGCACTGCATATAATATATACGTATAATATTCTTATTCTCATTTACAGTGGGGCAAAAAAGTATTTAGTCAGCCACCAATTGTGCAAATTCTCCCACTTAAAAAGATGAGAGAGGCCTGTAATTGTCATCATAGGTATACCTCAACTATGAGAGACAAACAAATCCAGACAATCACATTGTCTGATTTTTGAAAGAATTTATTTGCAAATTATGGTGAAAAATAAGTATTTGGTCAAATACAAACAAGCAAGATTTCTGGCTCTCACAGACCTTTATCTTCTTCTTTAAGAGGCTCCTCTGTCCTCCACTCATTACCTGTATTAATGGCACCTATTTGAACTTGTTATCTGTATAAAAGACACCTGTCCACAACCTCAACCATTCACACTCCAAACTCCACTATGGTCAAGACCAAATCCAGACAATCACATTGTCTGATTTGGAAAGAATTTATTTGTCAATATCAAAAGTTCATCTCAATACTTTGTTATATATCCTTTGTTGGCAATAACAGAGGTCAAACGTTTTCTGTAAGTCTTCACAAGGTTGTCACACACTGTTGCTGGTATGTTGGCCCATTCCTCCATGCAGATCTCTCTAGAACAGTGATGTTTTGGGGCTGTTGCTGGGCAACATGGACTTTCAACTCCCTCCAAAGGTTTTCTATGGGGTTGAGATCTGGAGACTGGCTAGGCCACTCCAGGACCTTGAAATGCTTCTTACGAAGCCACTCCTTCCTTGCCCGGCGGTGTGTTTGGGATCATTGTCATGCTGAAAGACCCAGCCACGTTTCATCTTCAGTGCCCTTGCTGATGGGAGGAGGTTTGCACTCACGATACATGGACCCATTCATTCTTTCATGTACACGGATCAGTCGTCCTGTTCCCTTTGCAGAGAAACAGCTCCAAAGCATGCTGTTGCCACCCCCATGCTTCACAGTAGGTATGGTGTTCTTTGGTTGCAACTCAGCATTCTCTCTTCTCCAAACACGACGAGTTGTATTTCTACCAAACAGTTCTACTTTGGTTTCATCTGACCATATCACATTCTCCCAATCCTCTTCTGGATCATCCAAATGCTCTCTAGCAAACCTCAGACAGGCCTGGACATGTACTGGCTTAAGCAGGGGGACACGTCTGGCACTGCAGGAGCTGAGTCCCTGGCAGCGTAGTGTGTTACTGATGGTAGCCTTTGTTACGTTGGTCCCAGCTCTCTGCAGGTCATTCAATAGGTCCCCACGTGTGGTCCTGGGATTTTTACTCACCGTTCTTGTGATCATTTTGACCCCACGGGGTGAGATCTAGTGTGGAGCTCCAGATCGAGGGAGATTATCAGTGGTCTTGTATGTCTTCCATTTTCTAATTATTGCTCCCACAGTTGATTTCTTCACACCAAGCTGCTTGCCTATTTCAGATTCAGTCTTCCCAGCCTGGTGCAGGTCTACAATTTTGTTTCTGGTGTCCTTCGACAGCTCTTTGGTCTTCACCATAGTGGAGTTTGGAGTGTGAATGTTTGAGGTTGTGGAAGGTGTCTTTTATACAGATAACAAGTTCAAATAGGTGCCATTAATACAGGTAATGAGTGGAGGACAGAGGAGCCTCTTAAAGAAGAAGATACAGGTCTGTGAGAGCCAGAAATCTTGCTTGTTTGTAGGTGACCAAATACTTATTTTTCACCATAATTTGCAAATTAATTCTTTCAAAAATCAGACAATGTGATTGTCTGGATTTGTTTCCACATTTTGTCTCTCATAGTTGAGGTATACCTATGATGACAATTACAGGCCCCTCTCATCTTTTTAAGTGGGAAAACTTGCACAATTGGTGGCTGACTAAATACTTTTTCGCTCCACTGTAGCTAGCAAAGTCAGGTGAATGAATGATTTTCTGTCATTTGCCCTTGGTTAGCTGCAAGGTAGAGAAAGCAAGGACTGCGGGTTACCGGGGGCCAAGGAATGTACGAGAGGCACCCAAAAGACCACATCTGGTCTCATAAGGCTCTAAAGTTCAGGAGTGTCTTTAGACTTTTCATGTTTAGACATGTACCACGGTGTATGCTGCCATTTGCAAACAGAGTCTCCATTTATATTATAAAGAATAATCTTGGTTTAGTAGAAATTAAAGCAAAAGTCCAAGCTACAACTAACTAAGCTTAAAACGGCTCCCATCTTCTTTTAAGGCCTATACTAACTACCCTATAGAAGGAAGATGCATATATTTACCCATTCTCATTGGCACTCCAAACCAGTCACATGACTGGCTCCCAGTGGCAGCTTCAGAGGAGAGGAGGGACAGCCAACAATGGGTGCCTCATAGCAAGCCTAAGGGTGGCGTCATCACCCAGAAATTCTATCTGTTGTAGGCGCTCTTTCCTTTCTCCTGAAGCCACTGAGGAGATCACGTGATCTGCATGCATCTTCATTTTACAGCATAGTTAGCATAGGAGTTAGAAGGGAGGTGGGAGCAGTTTTACGCTAGTTAGATCTAGCTTTGAATTCCACTTTAAAAGGTAAGTGCACTTTTAGTCAAATCTTCATTCATTTTTCTGTCCTTAGGAGCTCTGTAATCTAAACTAACTAGAGATCCACTGCCAAGCTGCTCATTTATCTCAGCATGACAGCCAGGGTCTGCTGTCGGACAGACCACCATACACAGAATGTTGGCTGTTTTTTTTTGTACCGGCAAATGTCTCCCGACATTCTGCATGTGTGTACAGGGCTTTTAATTGAACATTTGATAGCCATCAAATGGCAATTAACACTGGGGGGCGTCTGTAGATTAAGCTGAACTCCAGACATAAAAACTAATATTTAAATCTATTCTTCAATAACCGCAAAAAATTTAAATCCACTTTGTGTGCGCCAAATGTCTTTTTAACGGTATTGGTGACATAATTAACTTTGAGTTTTCAGGCAGTCATGGGAGCAGTCGCTGTCTGAATACAATAGTAAACAGTGTAGATTCCTCCCCATGGACGGAGATATCAACAAATTTTCTCTTGTTCGGCCTGCGGGCTGTACAAGAGAAATGTATCTGTGTATGGCTAGCTTTATTATCAAGCTAACCAACACATACTGATGGTTCTAAATTTGGTCTGGGCATCTAGGCATCAAAAACCTTTGGTCATGAAGGGGTTAATCATATAGATATTTACAGAGTTTTAATATTAAAGTATGCAAAAGTGTATCTAAATCCAAATTGTTTTGTTTTCCTTTTGGATGGAGTGGGGAATGAGTTTGGACCTTTCTGTTTCGTATTGCTTTTTTTTTTTTGTTTGCCGAGGCGGGGTGGTGATGTCACTATTTCCACCTCATCCAATCAGGTGGGGTGGTGATGTCACAACCTCAACCTTGTCCAATCAGAGAGCGCTTTGCATTCATTGAGTAAAGTGTTTTCTGAATGGCGCTTGTGGCGAACGAGTGACCTCCTGTGGAAGCTGGTGGCGATCACTGTAGTAGTGGTGTAACGGTGTCTACTACAGTGATTTCCAGCTTCAATGGGGATCAGCCTGGTATGGAACATGTATACTTAGGCAGGTCAAATTTGCACGATTCCCCCATAAACGCAGACAGTGCTGACAGGGAAATCCCTCCTGCCGAGACATTGTCTGGTCCCGGCAGGGGAAGCCATCCCCTCCGGGAGAGACAGTAAATATCGCTAGTGGTTACTATAATTGCAAGAGAATCCGGCAGGCTGGTTGTACCGAAGTTGATCAATCGAGACATTTGGCCTGTTCATTAACAGTTTGAATCTCGGTCAGTTCCTGCTGAACCGGCCGAGATTCGAACTGTGTATGGCTGGCCTTACTTTAGTCCAAGCTGGACCAAGGTAACTATGCACAAATATCCATTCCTGGAATTCTGCTTTAACATAGCTTCTTAGATGTAGAAAACTTATTTTTACGTATTTGACACGTGAGAGCTTGTTGCAATATTTTGTCAACGGAAATAACACGCCTTCTCCTTTATTTATAGAAATCCGAATCACAGAGCAACCTGTGTGTGCCTGTGTTCCCCCAGACTTTCCCCTCACCCTACGCTGTCGGGCCCAAGGTCCTACGAGGCTCTGTTATCAGTGGTTTGTGCAGTCAGAGGTAATACTAACAGATTTACTTGTATAAGTAATCCACAGTGTTTATTAATAGAAATCTGACCTCACCAAGCAAACATGTTTGAAGAGTCGCTTCCTTTTTTGCTCTGCTTGTCTGAATGAACCTACATTTCCACTGCAGAGGAAATGTTTTACAATAAATCACCTTCTTTCTCTGCTGGTTAGCAGCTTTGGTTATTCATAGTGTTATTCTTCCGTCTGCAGTACATTGAAGCAAGGTTTCCACCTTAATACACTGGGGGAATTTATTGACTTTACTAGTCAGTGACACATCTTTTGTGCAAGCTCGTCATTGCCTGGATTCATAAACATACTGTCCGGGATCCTTCAAGTTGGAACTGTGGCCCTTTTCTCCCTAGTACCCCAGAACCTATTGTGAGCACTACAGCAGCCAATAGAGAGGTGGCCACTGTGGAATGGGTGGGGTGGGACACCAGCTTGGAAGATGGGGATAGGCTGTACCATGGTACAATGAACATATTATACTGACTAATGAAGGCACTTTTTGTGTAGACTTTTTAGGAGATATTACATTTAAAAAGTTAGTTCCATGTTATGTTCTTCTTTTTTTTGCCTTCTTTATTCATAAGTTTTATTATAGTATAAAACATTGTAGACATATCGTTAGAAAACAACATAAGGTACATTTGGCACATCAAACATCAATAGTGGCAATACAAGTTTTGTGAAATATGAAGACTAGTTATCATACCTTTGAAAGAATCAAACATAAGATGGTTGGGGGATATGGGTCATTATTAAAAAATGTAACACACTACATCCGCGCTTACAATAATGATATATACACAAGCAGCTAGCACAATTCACTAGTGGCGAATAAATGTATTAAACATATATAAGTGCAGCGCTTCAAAAACAAAGGAAAGAGTCCTTATCAGTAGCGCAATAAGGATTCAGAGTTGAGGGTCCAACAAGTGCAGTTTCCAAACAGAAGTGCTGTGAGAGATCCTCCATCGACAGCAATACACACACTGACCCTAACCATCAGGAGTGGACCACTATACATAAAGCGGTTAAATGCACTTAGTACAATTCCCAGTTGCCAAGAATGCCTGGTGTCTGCAATCTTCACATCATAAGGAACTCCACCACAGATGGACCTCAGAGCATGCAGGGTTCAGAGATAGGCAGAAGTCACTGCAGATACTCTGAGGTCCATTTGTAGTCCAGCTCCTTATGTCATAACAGCTTGGGATATTTTTTATAACCTAACCCTGCTTTAAACTTCTCCACAACTTTATCCCTGACCTGTCTGGTGTGTTCCATGGCCTTTATGATGTTTGTTCACTAAGGTTCTCTAACAAAACTATGAGGGCTTCACAGAACAGCTGTATTTATACTGAGATTGAATTATACACAGGTGGACTCTATTTACTAATTACGTGACTTCTGAAGGCAATTGCTTCCACTAGATTTTAGTTAGGGGTATCAGAGTAAAGGGGGCTGATTACCAATGTATGCCACACTTTTCAAATATTTATTTGTAAAAAAATTTGAAAACCATTTATCATTTCCCTTCCACTTCACAATTATGTGCCACTTGTCCCAATAAAATACATTTACGTTTTTGGTTGTAACATGACAAAATGTGGAAAATTTCAAGGGGTATGAATACCTTTTCAAGGCACTGTAACAATTTTTTTTAATATTCCTTGGGCACCCTATTTGTGAGAGATCTGTGCATGTGTTTCTGTACACCTGTTGTGGCCAATATAATGGATTCTCACCTTCCCAGTAGGTGGGAACAGTAGGTGCTGCAACACAAAAGGGTGGATGGGAACAATCAAACATGAAGGTAGTTGGAAACACAGTTATATAGGAATTCCAAGTTTACTTTATAAATAATTTATTTAGGCCAAACTTGGCCCAAACAAATTATTTAATTTACTAACTAATGCAGCTGCTGTGTGCTGTACTATACTGTAGCTGCATCAGCTACATACAGTAAGTATTCCAAAGCAGTAAGGTTAACTTTCCATCTGCTGCCGGAACCAAACTGAGTCAGTCTGAATGGTTCTCAACCAAGAGACGCTTTGTATTTTTATCAATACAAGATCTTCTTGAATTGGCCGAGGTGGAAAGTGTGACATCATCTGTCCATCTCTCAACCTCAGCCAATCAGAGGATGCCTTGTTTTCATTGCTAAAAAGACAAGGTTTTTCCTGAATGGCAGGGAAGAATTCAGGCCTACTCGATTTTGTTCCGGCAGAAGACAGGTAGTCGCCCGTACTGTTGCGGACCACAGCACTCCATACTGTATGTAGCTGATGCTACTACATACGTGTGCAGTGGCTGCATCAGTTAGTAATGGAAATAGTTTGTTTGGCACAAACTATTTAAAGTCAAAGTAAATTGGAATTCTACTTTAAAAATTATGGCAGGGGGTCTAACTATTATCCTTGATGTCTTAGAAAACAAGAGCTAACTCTAGCACCATCTGTAATTAAAGTGGAATTATAGACAAAAGTTTTTTCACTTTGGATAGAGTAATGGAGGGTGATCCAAAGGACATTGGGGTTTATTTACTGAAACTGGAACATGCAAAATCTGGTAAAGTAAACACATGAAATTTTCTGCATGAAGATGCATTTCAAGCAGAAATCCAGTTCTTTCCTATGTGGTTGGTTTGCATCTGCAGTTTGGTGTTTTTTAAGACCCCTTTCACACTGGGGCGGGGGCGTCGTCAGTGGTAAAACGGCACTATTTTTAGCGCCGCTTTACCGTCGCTTTAGCAGCGGTATTCTGCCGCTAGCGGGGCAGTTTTGCCCCCCTGCTAGCGGCCGAGAAAGGGTTAAAACCACCGCAAAGCACTGCTGCAGCAGCGCTATGCTGGCGGTATAGCCGCGCTGCCCCATTGATTTGCCCCACACACCGCTCCTTCACTGCTCCAAAGATGCTGCTAGCAAGACTTTTTTACTGTTCTGCCAGCGCACCGCTCCAGTGTGAAAGCCCTCTGAGCTTTCACATTGGAGACACAGCAGCGGCTGTTTCAGGGCACCTTCCAGCCGCTATTTTTAGCGCTGTAGCGCCTGCAAAGCGCCCCAGTGTGAAAGAGGTCTAAAGAAAAACTCTTTGGCCCATTTAGACCCCTTTCACACTGGGGCGCCTTGCAGGTGCTACAGCGCTAAAAATAGCGCCTGCAAAGCACCCTGAAAGAGCTGTGTCCCCAATGTGAAAGTCCCGAGGGCTTTCACACTGGAATGGTGCGCTGGTAGGACATTAAAAAAAGTCCTGCTAGCAGCATCTTTGGAGCGGTGAAGGAGCGGTGTATACACCGCTCCTGCCCATTGAAATCATAGCACTGCTGCAGCAGCGCTTTGCGGTGATTTAAACACTTTTAAAAGTGTTAACACATTTAACACTTTTGCCGCTAGCAGGGGGGTTAAAACCGCCCCGCTATCGGTCGAAGACCGCCGCTAAAATGACGGTAAAGCGGTGCTAAAAATAGCTCCCTTTTACCGCCGACGCTGCCCCCACCCCAGTGTGAAAGGGGCCTTACACCTAGGAGTGTGCATTACCATGCACACAAACTGCAAAGCACGTGCCTAAGTGTAAATTAACCCTCAAACTCTTTAACTCAGACAACATTCAACAGAGACATTAGCTCCCTTAAGTCCATACCAAGATTTGCTTTCATTATTTTGTGAGTTTTTATTGGATCCAGTAACATGAATTCTTCCTATTATCAGTCCACAGATTCACAAGAAATTCCAGGGGCCACCCTGCCTGACCTGCACATCGAGGCCAGGCGAACACAACTGTACGTCTGTCGTATAAATAATCAGCATCATGTCTTATTCAGCCATTGGGTGAAGGTGAAAGTGTTGAGAAACCTTCCTGAGGGTAAGATGTCCATGAAAGTAGAGCAAAATTTGCACACACACAGATAAGCCTCCTACTGTTGAATAGAATTACATCTGCAGACATATCAAACATAAATTATTTTTTTCTTGAATATCGAACCTATAGGAATTAATGACTGTATTCAGCATTGCCAGGTCTGTATGAGTACACAGAACTATACAGTAAGCCTTTTTACCTGTTTTTTTTTTTCTGCATATATTGTCCTTGAGAAACACAGAGAGTAGGGCAAAGAATAAAGCCAAAAGCAAAATGTAGTAACCTCGCAGTAAGAAGTTAAATTTCTCATTGCTAAAAATGAGATCTCTTTGGTTGCTATTTTATTAGACTTTATGGCAGAAGTTAGTTTAATAAGTTGAACAATAGTGGAACTCCAAGATAGTATTGGAGGTAATATTATGTGAACAATATGTAAGAGCAAAATATGTGTAATCTGGATATGTTATCTCCATATGGTTTACAGGTGAACAAATCAAAGGATTTATTATTTTACTTTCTATTTTAGACTGCCTCCCATACAACTGGAAAGGTGAGCCTATCATAATCACCAATCCGGTCTCTGCACATGTGCAATGCCACAAACCTGCCAAGCTTCAGTGCAGTGCTTTGGGAATACCAGCACCCGAATACCAGTGGTACTACAATGGGCTCTGCCAGCCTCATCAAAGGGAGATGCAGATCACGGTGAGACTGCAGTTTTTCCATTGTACTCCTCTTTGCCAAAAACTGTATATTATATTATACATATTATTAAAATAATACAATAGAATGCAAAGACAGCAATTTGTACACTACCTCAATTCATTGTGGCCATCAACTGGTCCATATACAGAATATATACAGTATAATGTAGTGCCACATGTGCAGCAAAAGACAGAGCTAGAAGTGTCATGCTTGAGAAGTTGATTCTAAGACCACAAAATGATGGCAAGACAGTAATTGGTTTCAAATATATAAAATATGGCATCGGTTCATCATGCTCTGTAAGCAGTTTCTTCAATTATCCAGCTGACAGTCCTTTGTTCTATACATTTTATGCATTCAGTCTTGGAGCAGAGTTAAAGAGTAACTCCACTTTTGTTGAAAAAAAACATCCCCTCTGGGTGATCTATGTAAGATCTGAACAAATGAATGGGGTGGGCAACTACATGGCAAATGAGGTTCAATGTAGAAAAATGTAAAATAATGCATTTGGGTGGCAAAAATATGAATGCAATCTATACACTGGGGGGAGAACCTCTGGGGGAATCTAGGATGGAAAAGGACCTGAGGGTCCTAGTAGATGATAGGCTCAGCAATGGCATGCAATGCCAAGCTGCTGCTAATAAAGCAAACAGAATATTGGCATGCATTAAAAAGGGGATCAACTCCAGAGATAAAAAGATAATTCTCCCACTCTACAAGACTCTGGTCCAGCCGCACCTAGAGTATGCTGTCCAGTTCTGGGCACCAGTCCTCAGGAAGGATGTACTGGAACTGGAGCGAGTACAAAGAAGGGCAACAAAGCTAATAAAGGGTCTGGAGGATATTAGTTATGAGGAAAGGTTGCGAGCACTGAACATATTCTCTCTGGAGAAGAGACGCTTGAGAGGGGATATGTTTTCAATTTACAAATACTGTACTGGTGACCCCACAATAGGAATAAAACTTTTTTGCGGAAGGGAATTTAACAAGACTCGTGGCCACTCATTAAAATTAGAAGAAAAGAGGTTTAACCTTAAACTACGTAGTGGGTTCTTTACTGTAAGAGCGGCAAGGATGTGGAACTCCCTTCCACAGGCGGTGGTCTCAGCGGGGAGCATCGATAGTTTCAAGAAACTATTAGATAAGCACCTGAATGACCATAACATACAGGGATATACAATGTAATACTGACATATATAATCACACACAGGTTGGACTTGATGGCCTTGTGTCTTTTTGCAACCTCACCTACTATGTAACTATGTACAATGCAAGGATTTTTACAAACTTTTGTTGCAGATTCGTACTTGTTTCTGCTCTGATAGAATAGCTCTTTCTTCCTCTATGCCTTTTGGGTACTGATTCTGAATGGGAGTTACTTTTTCATTAATGCTCAGCTGATGCATTTGCAGTGTTCTAATGAATCCCTTTAGAAGCGATTAACCCATTAGAGAGCATCTCAACAAAATGCGATTTGTATTGCAGAAGATGCCTAAAATCTGACTTGTATCTTAGTGCAGACATCTGGGAAAATCAGCCAGCCAATCACACAATCAGGAAATTACATTTTTGGGAAAGTTCTGTACATCACCTCCAGGTTGCCATATTGCATTGAATGTTACCAAAAATGACAGTGTTGCAGATTGAAAAGGAAAGGTAATTTTTAAAAACATTCAATTACAATAAGGCTTGTGTCGCAATTATATACGCTATATTTCTTTTTTGTTTGATCATTTTTTTCACATGAAAGTGGAGTTACCCTTTAAATTTTTTGGATACTTCTAATTGCTTGTCATGTAAAAGTAGCTAATTTTTTTGTTGGCTTTGGTGACACTTTTAACAACTTACTCAAAATCATGATCTTGATGCTTGGAATGGTGACAAAGGTAAGTAAATTAGTGTCTCTAATCCATAAAGAAGCAAAACAAAGACATTGCCAAACTTCATGTTTCATTTCACTCTCTGTACTTTTGAAGCAGAACTAAACTCTCTCAATCAAAGTTAAAGTGTTACTAAACCCAGAACCCTGCATTCACTTTAACTGGTCTCCCACAGTGCACAGGACATGGAAATGCAATTATTTTAGTAAATATAAACTGCTAAATACCTTTTCTCATCAGCAGTTTATAGCAGTCTTATGACTTCTATCAGTGTCTGGTTAAAGCTTGTAGGAGGAGTTTTCATTCTCCTCTGACTGTCCTATGAGGCTGCAGGACCTCTGACTCTCTGTCTGGACAGTGCTGACTTGCCCTGTGCTGATCACATGCACCCTCCCAAGAAATGAAAAATACTCTCTAGCAATATACACCAAACTGAGCATGTGCAGAGTGACTCCAAGGCTCTGTACAATGAGGAGGTAGATTGAGGACCGTGGAAGAAGGAGGATCAGAGACAGGACGAAACAGCCCTTTTACACAATGCAGAGGATTGACCCCTTAGGTTCCACAGTCAGTATAACACGTATGCTTTACTACATATACAGACTGATTTTACTGTTGTGGGTTTAGTAACGCTTTAAATATTATTAATCCTTATGCTGCTAGCCTTAGTAAATAACTAGGAAGGTTTATTTTATTTATTTATTTTTACATTTCTTCAGTTACTTCCTGGTTTCTGGCCAAGGCCAAAATGATGGCATACTGTACATCTCAGGGGTCTTAATGGGCATTTTCTTTTCTTTCTGGGGGAGGGGTGGATGGGCTTTCTCAGCTAAGCACATCCTCCTGCTGCATGCCTGAGCTAAGGGGCGAATGGATTCCAGAAAGTGAATGCAACATGAATTATCTGCCCTTTTTCAAGATGGCCACATCTACCAATGCAAGGGTTTTTTTTCCCAAAGTGATTTCTAAATAAAATAAAGCATGCAGATTTGGATATAGAGTGCCTTGCAAAAGTATTCAACCCCCCCCTTGGCATTTTTCGTGTTTTGTTGCCTCATAACCTGGAATTAACATGGATTGTTTGAGGATTTGCATCATTTAATTTACAGAACATTCCCACAACTTTGCTTTACAATAAAAAAAACATCTTCAAACCACAAATAGAACAAAATAACAGAAAAGGTCAATGTACATAACTATTCACCCCCCTAAAGTCAATACTTTGTAGAGCCACCTTTTGCGGCTATCACAGCTCCAAGTCGCTTTGGATAAGTCTCTATGAGCTTGCCAAATCTTACCACTGGGGTTTTTGCCCATTCCTCCTTGCAAAACTGTTCCAGCTCCTTCAAGTTGGATGGTTTGCGCTTGTGAACAGCAATCTTTAAGTCTGACCACAGATTTTCTATTGGATTGAGGTCTGGGCTTTGACTAGGCCATTCCAACACATTTACATGTTTCCCCTTAAACCACTCAAGTGTTGCTTTAGCAGTGTGTTTGGGGTCATTGTCCTGCTGGAAGGTGAACCTCTGTCCTAGCCTCAAATCACACACAGAGTGGTACAGATTTTGCTCAAGAATATCCCTGTATTTAGCACCATCCATCTTTCCCTCAACTCTGACCAGTTTCCCAGTCCTGACTGCTGAAAAACATCCCCACAGCATGATTATCACGGTACTCATCGAAGCCGAAATGCTGGGAGTGGCTAAGCGCACTCTACCTCTGAAAGTGGTACAGAGGGTATAGGACACAGAGAGGCACAGGTCGCCAGCAGGTAGATGGTTCTTGAAAGGAGGACTCCTGCAGCGTCGAGATGTGGAGCAGCGGTGAACCTGGCACCTGGTTTGAGGTAGGAGACCCGGCTGGGGCTCTAACCCACTGGACCCAGTAAAGATTGGGACTGGGCTGAGCGCTGGAGATCAGGCACGGAGAACTTAGTAGGAGAAAGTCTGTGATGCAGGCCAGGGTCATACACTGAAAACAGGTGGATAAGGAAGTCCTTTAAACAAGCCGAGGGTCAAACACAGCAGTAAGTCAGCAGAGAAGTCCTGAAGGCGAGCCAGGGTCGTGCACTGTAGGTAGGTAGCAGAGAAGTCCGTTAGACAAGCCGGGGTCATACACTGGAAGGCAGGAGAATCCTTAAGACGGGCCGAGGGTCAAACACAGCAGGCAGGTAATAGAGAAGTCCTTAAACAAGCCGGGGTCAAAGCACTGGAGAGAGGCAGAGTAGGTCAAGGCAATCCGGGTCCCAGCAGGTAAACACAGGCAGAAGAACTCAGGAACGGAACACAGGAAGCTGAAAGACAAACCAGCAGTTATACAAGGAACAGATCAGTCTTTTATAGGCCAGCATGGGGGTGTACGCTAACGCGCGTATGCTCCTGCGCCGTGTCATGAACCCGTGATCATGGCACGGCGCATATAATTCAGATTAAAAAAAACATTGAAGTAAAGGCTGTAATGTAACAAAATACAGGCATACCCCACTATTAAATACACAATGGGGTTTATTTACTAACATCACCATCACATCATCATCACATCACTAACATGTAGGTAAAAAGCCAAGGGGGTGAATACTTTTGCGTTTACTTTTACTTTGAGTTTACTTTGAATATTAAAAACAAAATAAAAAGTGTTTTCAGTTTGTGGTGCTCAGATAAAGTTGAGTTCCACTTTAACTATTAGGATAACCCTGAGAAAAAAGGAAATTCACTGTTTTTTTTTTTTTAATCCTAAAGCCTTATTAACTACAGAATCCATTTACTAATATCAAAAAATGACAAAAACACATAAAAATGTATTCCCTATTAAATAGCAGAGTGTAATAGAAATAATAATTTGTATACTTTGTTTTAGATCGAGACAATGATGCCTACAGACTGTGGTAGCTACCTGTGTTGTGTGTCTAATGCCCATGGGGAAAGGTGGAGTGAAGCTGCTGAACTAAGCATAGGTAAAAATACACATAGTTCCGTTTTGTTTAGTAAATCATCAGCTGGTATTTATGGACTGTGAGGGCTAATACAGAATCCCTGGAAATAAAATGTTTTTGTCTTTCAGAGGAAGACATTATTTTCCAGCAAACCCCACCACCTTCTGTAAGAGCAGGTAATGAATTTGTTTTGCAAGTTTCATTACAGACTAGAGAAAACTTTTATGTGCATTTAAGTTGGACCTCAAGCCTGAACTTTCTTGCTTTAATGGGTTTAAAGCCCCTGTCAGGATTTTACTGTCATTTTTTTTCCCTTGGGAAGGATTTCTCCCACTTATTACAATGACAGTGCTCACCGAGACAGGAATGAGGGGGTCATAGACCACAATAAAACACATTTTGTAGAAGGCTGTGGAAGGGTTAAAACCTCTATCAGAGTTTTGTTGCTACCCGTGTCCTGGCTGGGCAGGTTTTTGATCCCTTTCTTTAACCACTTGCCGCCCCATAGCACATTTATTGTTACAGGGCGGCCGCGCTGCGCAGAATCACGTATATAGACGTGACATATATACGTGATTCTGTACTTCTGGGTTTTGGGTGCGAGTGCGCACTGTCGGCGGCTCCCTTCCGCTGTGAATTTACACAGCAGAAGCTGATCAGCGGTTCCTGTGGACCCAGTGTCCGCCAGCACCCGCTGATCATTTGGCACACTGACAGAATGGCAGTCTGCCTATGTAAAGAAGGCAGATTGCCGTTCTGTCAGTACAGAAGGCATGGATATTGTGTCTCTGTAAAGCAGGAACACCGATCAGTGCCTTCCACTAGTAAAATCACCTCCCCCACTACACTAAAACATTATCTAGACACACAGTTAACCCTTTGATCGCCCCTGATGTTAACCCCTTCCCTGCCACTGTCATTAGTACAGTGACAGTGCATAATTTTAGCACTGATCACTGTAATAATGTCACTGGTCCCCAAAAAACTGTCAAAAGTGTCAGCCTTGCACTAGTAAAAGCACCTCCCCCACTACACTGAAACATTATCTAGGCACACTGTTAACCCTTTGATCGCCCCTGATGTTAACCCCTTCATTGCCAGTGTCATAAGTACAGTGACTTTGCATATTTTTTGCACTGATCACTGTAATAATGTCACTGGTACGCAAAAAACTGTCAAAAGTGTCAGTTAAGTGTCTGATTTATCCACCACAATATCGCAGTCCCACAATAAATCGCTGATCGCCGCCATTACTAATAAAAAAATTAAATTAATAAAAATATCTCATAGTTTGTAGACGCAATAACTTTTGTGCAAACCAATCAATATACACTTATTGGGATTTTTCTTTACCAAAAACATGTAGCAGAATATGCACTGGCCTAAATTGATGAAGAGATTTTTTTTTCTTTTATATTGGATGTGTCTTAGAGCAGAAAGAAAAAAAAAAAAAAAAAATATATATATATATATATATATATATATATATATATATATATATATAATATATATATATATATATATATATATATATATATATATATATTTTTTTTTTTTTAAATCATCAATCAAATAAAAAATGCCGAGCTGATCAAATACCACTAAAAGAAAGCTCTATTTGTGGGAAAAAAAGGACATCAATTTTATTTGGGTATACCGTCGCACAGCCACGCAATTGTCAGTTAAAGTAATTCAGTGCCGAATCACAAAAAATGGCCTGGTCAGGAAGGGGGGATAAACCTTCTGGGGGTAAAGTGGTTAAGGCCCCTTTCACACGTCCAAGCGGATACGAGCGGACACAGCACGCTGTTCTCTATAGGGCGGTCGGATGGAAGCGGACTCCTTGTCTGTTTCCATTCGATTGCCATTCTATACGATCTGCCGGATGAATAGTGAACGTAACGGCATACGTCTGTTTTTAGCAGAGCGGATCAGATTGGATGCTGGCGGGGAATAGCTGACACACGTCTGCCGACATCCGCCACCCCATAGAGAACAATGGGTGGTCCGATCGGGGTCGTCTGAAAAACGGACAAGTGGACCAGATCGGCCCAGCTTCACTTTATATCAGTTTGCACACCCATCTTCAATTTAACCCAGTTTACATCCATTTTTGCATTGTTTTTTTTTAGTTGCTGAAGAAACTAATCATAGGTGACAAACATGTAAACAAAAAATATGTTATTTGCCTAAAAATGGATATAAATGGATTGGACATACACAAAGGACATCCGTTTACATCCGTCTAAACAGAAAAGGAAGCTGCCTGAATGGACACAGATGTAAATCGATGTAAACCGATGCTCATTCGTTTACATCTGCAAGCCCATAGGAATAAATTAACAAGAGAAAACTCACCCAAGCTCTCCCGCTTTATAGTGCAGGTATGTGTACAGGGTAGTCAGTGCTCTGGCTAATTAAATACGCAAGTACAAGCCGGAAACTCGACAGCTTCTTCTTTGGAAAACTTTTACTAAAGCATTATAGCAGTAATATAACCCAAAATGTGGATGCGTGTTGGCCTAGGCCTTCATCATAGCATCACAATGAAGGCTATGATGAAGGCTTAGGCCAAAACGCATCAGTTTTGGATTATGTTACTACTATGATGCCTAAATAAAGGTTTTCCAATGAAGAAGCTGTCGAGTTGCCAGCTTGTACTTGTTATGGATCCATAGCAATAAATTGTTGTCCATTTTTCATCTGAAAACAGACAGATGAAAAAAGAATGACGGAAAGCCTATGTGAATGGACCTTTAATCAGATAATTTTTTATCGAAAACATTTTGATATTTTTTGGAATGAAATAAAAAGCTTACAAAACTGAAAACTAAGTTAAAAACAAACAAGAAGGAAATAACATAATTGTGTTGCACCCACCATAAAGACAGTGTGAAAATTCAAGGAGAACAGTATCATTGGATTGAGAAACCCATTAGAGCCATAAATGCGCTAGTCTAATGTGTGTGCTTTGCAAGGTAAAGGGTTTGGAAATGTTCACACAATAAATTGTGTTAACAAGAATTTTCTTTTCATATGATTAGGTAATTGAAATGAATCTTCACACACTTTAGTAAATAAGCCTCAATGTCTCAAGAAATACCTGTTACCTGACCTCTGTTTTGTTATTTGTTAAAATACAGAGCAATACAATTACTGTAAGGCCTCATGCACACAGGACCGTTTAGAAACGCCCGTTTTGCCGCGTTTGCATGCCGTGTTTAGCCGTGTTTGCGTCTAGAGGCGTCTGCAGAGCAGAAAATGACATTTTGTGACCCATTTTTGGGGCCCCATATCTCGGGGCCACTTGGTGCTAGAAACCCCGAGATACGGGGCCCCAAAGTCAGGTCGCAAAATGTCAAGCACTTCTGCAGCAGAGAATGACATTTTGTGACCCAAATTTGGGGCCCCATATCTCAGGGCCACTTAGTGCTAGGAACCCCAAGTGTAGATATGTTATAGTGTTAGTCCAACTTTGTTAGCACACCAAATTTGGGGTTCCTAGCACCAAGTGGCCCCGAGATATGGGGCCCCAAATTCAGGTCGCAAAATATCAAGCACTTCTGCAGCAGAGAATGACATTTTGTGACCCGAATTTGGGGCCCCATATCTCAGGGCCACTTAGTGCTAGGAACCCCAAATTTGGATATGTTATAGTGCTAGACCAACTGTGTTAGCATGCCAAATTTTAAACCCAAACGCAACTAAACGCGGTACCGGCGTTTAGCCGCGTTTAGCCACGTTTGGCATCTGAAACGTGGAAAACTTTTGCGCCTGAACCCATTTTTTTGCTTCTGGAAAAACAAGGTTAAACGCAACTGCCTAAAAACGCCAAAAAACGAGACTGTGTACATGGACACATAGGATAACATTAAATGGGTTCAGGGGCAGTTGAAAAAAGTGTCCAACTGCCTCTGAACGCGAGTTTAACAGCGTCTCGTGTGCATGAGGCCTAACCGAGATAAACCACAAGTAGAGGGCCTGCCCTATCACATTAGGTCACAGCTTTCCATTTGCATGAAATCTCCCTTAGATTTTTTTTCTATGTCAGCCCCTTTTCTGGTACTTATGTTTTTCAATCTAGAATTGGATTAATTAAATTTAGAATTGGCTTCCTCTTTCCACATTGTTATAGTGAGAGGGCATTGTATAGCTTTTTTTTTTTTTTTTGCTTTTTTTGGAGTTTGACAATCATCATCTATTTATAGCTCAAAATAACCCGAAATACAAGTCATGGGGTTGTTCTATAAAAAACCTAGTGTATCCTATTAACCGCTTGCCTACTGGACACTTTCACCCCCTTTATGCCTAGACCAATTTTCAACGTTGTCACAATTTAAAAGGACAATTGTGCGGTCATGCAGCACTGTATTCAAATTAAATTTTTATAATTTTTTCACACAAATAGAGCTTTCTTTTGGTGGTATTTAATCACTGCTGGTTTTTTTGCTAAAAAAAAAAAAAAAAAAAAAAAAGACCGAAAATTTTGAAAAAAAAGAAAAAACGTTTTTCTTAGTTTCTATCAGTAAATTCTGTAAATAAGTAATTTTTCTCTTTCACTGATGTGCACTGATAAGACGGCACTGATAGGCTGCACTGATGGACACTGATGAGGCAGCACTTATGTGTACTGATGAGGCGGCACTGAAGGGCACGGATTAGGTGGCACTGATGAGGAGGCACTAATATGCGACACTGATGAGCACTGATAGGCAGCACGGATAGGTGGCACTGATGTGCACTACTGATGAGCAGGCACTGATGGCCACTGAAGAGCAGCACTGACTGGCATCACTGATGGGCACTGATTGGTGTCACTGATGGGCACTGCTGGTACTGTAATCAGGGCACTGATGATCAGTGTCCTGATTACCTGTACAGGTCTCCCCTGCGAGGAAATTCTGCTGATCGGCTCTCCTTGCCACACACTCTGTCAGTGTGAGCCGAGGAGAGACGATAAATGGCACTACCTTGTTTACATGTGACTGGCTGTGATTGGACACAGCCGATCACATGGGTAAAGAGCCACTTCATCTGCTCTTTACCAAGATCGGGGTCATGTTGTGTCCTAGGAACAAGGTGGGGCCACGATCGGCGCGGTGCGTGCCCCCCTGTTAGCACAAGAGGGGCAGTTCTGGGGCGCCGTCATATGACGTTGTCCCAGAACGAGAGTGCCACCCTGCCACCGTCATTTTACTATACGGCGGGGGGCAAGTGGTTAATGAGAAAAATTTGCTACCAAAGTTAGGAAAATGTAGAGCATGTGAAGCAGGAGTTGGGATCAGCGTGGTAAACAGGCACTTGACAGACAGTTCAAAAAACTTAAAAACTGCTTTATTTATCACCAAAGTGACAGGCTTTGTCTTCTGATTCAGGTAAATCTTCCCATCAGTACAACACAGTCTTATATGAATACCTTTCAGCGTCCCAGTCAGTCACAGTATTTCAAAGTCTCTGTTAAAGACAAGCTCATCCAGCAGGTCTAAGTCAGATTTTGGAGACTTCCAGGCAGGGTACCCAAATCAACATGACATGTGGGGCAAGAGGTGGCGTCCCTTTATTCAAAGCAGTAGAGCCACTCTGGGATTTTATAGACTCCATATAGAATGAATGAGTTATCTTCCAGCTGCTGAAACTATGAATGTATTTTGTACATTAAAATCTTATTGTTCTTCAGCGATTTGTCCAATGTTGAGTGTAGTGATAGCTGTACTCCAGACATTCCATACATCTGTCAGTTGTAAATAAAAGAGATTAGTCACTGGATGGCATTGGACTTAACTCATAGTAAGACAGCACATTTTACAAATTATCTGATTTCCTGGAGTTCAGCTTAAGGCTGGGTTCATACATGCTGTGGCCACGGCTCACAGCAGGGGGTCCTGTGTGTCCCTGTTCACCGATTCAGGTGCGAATCAGGTCTGAATTTTTGCCTGAATGCGCACCTGAATCGGAAGACTCACGGGATCCTTTCCAAGTGTGGACCGCGGCCGCCCAAGAGCTGTGTGAACCGGCTCCATTGAGAGTCGGCACACTCTCCTGTCATGCGAATTGGATGCGGCTTTCGCATATATGTGAACCCAGCCCTAAATGGAAGTTGTAAATATTGGCAAAATGTTGGAGGTTTGGAATTTGCTCTGCAATTGTAATAAAGGACTTCAAGATATTTTAAGCTAAATCTTGATGGACATATTTGATTTATAATACTTTTCAGGATTCGAATGTGCCCAGTTTTTGTATCTCCCATAACATAGTGTAAGCATTATTGTTGGTGTAGGGTAGCAGACTTTTCATAGTGTTCCCTATTTCTTGTACACACAGGATGGGGGAGAACAAGAATTTAGCAATACTGTACATGTATTTCAAGGGAACAGGCCAGAGATCCTGCAGGAAGTATACAGCTCTGCCAGATAAATGTTGCAGCTGCTCTGCTATATAATACAACCTTGGGTTCAGGACTGCTAACCCTTTCCCATCAGTAGGGCACTGTAAATGTTCTAATTTATTTTCTAGATTAGCCTCTTTTCTAGATTATCTCACATAACAAAATATCTATCTATAGTTTTAAACTAGTATTTAGGTAACCATTTTTGAAGCATACTAAGCATTCCTCTCACTTTTACTTGGACAGAAGGTAGGGGTGACTCTCCCCAATTGGAAGCTGAAGAGCCAATTAGACAGATAGACATATGCGGCCCAAAACAATGAAAATAATACCAACTGTCAGCACTGAGAAGTCCCTCCATACTAAAGGTGAGCCAGGAACGTACACGGCAGGTGCCGGCAGGGGCCAGCACAGAGGCGGGTGGAGACAAAGAGGTGCAGGCACTAGCAAAGTGTAGATGGGTGACAGTCAGGAGGGGTAGAGGGGGAAGTGCCAGGGAGGCCGATCCAGGACTGGAGCATCCCAATAAGTACGCTCCATTGAGTGACATTGGTGTAACCAGTCAGGGACCAGCACTGCTGGAGATGAGGGACTCTCCTAGCTGCCAGGGGAAGAACTCCTCCAGTGAGAGTGGGGGGGCAGCAAAGGGAAAGGAAAGACAGATTCTGGTGGTAGGGGACTCAATTCATAGAAGGACAGAGAGGGCAATCTGTAACCAAGACCTGAAGCGCCGAACAGTATGTTGTCTACCGGGCGCTCGGGTTCGGCACATCACGGATCTTGTGGACAGATTACTGGGAGGGGCTGGGGAAGACCCGGCTGTCATGGTGCACGTTGGCACCAATGACAAAGTCAGAGGCAGATGGAGTGTCCTAAAGAACGATTTTAGGGACTTAGGAGCTAAATTGAGGAAAAGGACCTCCAAGGTAGTGTTCTCAGGAATACTACCGGTACATCGAGCCACACCAGAAAGGCAGAGGGAGATTAGGGAAGTAAACAAGTGGCTGAAGAGCTGGTGTAGTAAGGAGGGGTTTGGGTTCCTGGAGGACTGGGCCGACTTCTCCAGTACTATAGAAGGGACGGACTGCACCTAAATGAGGAGGGTGCAGATCTGCTGGGAATGAAGATGGCCAAAAAGTTAGAGGGGTTTTTAAACTAGGCGATGGGGGGGAGGGTCCAGAGACAGTGATAGCCAGCGCGGAAGATATTTCAGAGGGTAGTATTGGGGGCATTAGTGGTAGGTTAACCAAAGCACAAAAACACAAGGTGAGTATAGTAGCAAGTCCAAGTTGCAATCTTGAAACACCCAATACGAGGACAATATGCGACCGGTCTAAACTATGTGGCATGTTCACCAATGCCAGGAGCCTGGCGGACAAGATGGGTGAACTAGAGATACTGTTGTACAAGGAGGATTTGGATTTTGTGGGAATTTCAGAGACCTGGTTTAACAGCTCTCATGATTGGCTGGCAAACATTCAAGGGTATACCCTATACCGCAAGGATAGAGAGGGTAAAAAAGGGGGAGGGGTATGCCTATATATCAAGAATAATGTACAAGTGAATGTGAGAGATGACATCACTGAGGGGGCTAGGGAGGAGGTGGAATCTTTATGGGTAGAGCTCCAAAGGGATGAAGCTAAGGGGAAAATAATACTGGGAGTATGCTATAGGCCCCCTAACCTGAGGGAGGAAGTGGAGACGGATCTCCTATCACAAATTGGATCAGCAGCAAGGATGGGAAGTGTTATCATAATGGGGGATTTTAATTATCCAGACATAGACTGGGCGGAGGGAACTGCGCATTCATTTAAGGCTCGCCAGTTCCTTAGTGTCTTGCAGAACAATTTTATGGGTCAGATGGTAGACGCACCAACTAGAAATAAAACATTACTAGATCTACTGATTACCAACAATACAGACCTGATAACAGATGTGGAAATACGGGGCAATTTAGGTAACAGCGATCACAGGTCAATTAGTTTCAGTATAAATCACACAAATAGGAGACATGAAGGGAACACAAAGACACTGAATTTCAAAAGAGCCAACTTCCCTAAACTACAAACCTTGCTAAAAGGCATAAATTGGGATAAAATATTAGGAACAAAGAATACGGAGGAGAGATGGGTTTGCTTTAAGAGCATATTAAATAAGGGCATTAGCCAATGTATCCCATTGGGTAATAAATTTAAAAGAGCGAACAAACATCCTGGATGGCTTAACTCCAATGTAAAAATGCATATAAAAGCAAAGGAGAAGGCCTTCAAAAAATACAAGGTTGAGGGATCATCCACAGCATTCAGAATTTATAAACAATGCAATAAGAAATGTAAGGGTGCAATTAGGATGGCTAAGATAGAACATGAAAGACACATAGCGGGGGAGAGCAAAAAAAATCCCAAGAAATTCTTTAAGTATGTAAACAGTAAAAAAGGGAGGACAGACCATATTGGCCCCATAAAGAATGAGGAAGGACATCTGGTTACAAAGGATGGGGAGATGGCAAAGGTATTGAATTTATTCTTCTCCTCAGTCTTCACGAGTGAATCGGGGGGCTTCAGTAACCAAAACTGCAGTGTTTATCCTCATGACACAACACAGGAAGCACCTACATGGTTAACAGAGGACGGAATTAAAATTAGACTTGAGAAACTTAACATTAATAAATCACCGGGACCAGATGGCTTGCATCCGAGGGTACTTAGGGAACTCAGTCAGGTGATTGCCAGACCGTTGTTCCTAATTTTTACAGACAGTCTATTGACTGGAATGGTACCAGCTGATTGGAGAAAAGCCAATGTAGCACCAATATTTAAAAAGGGCCCAAAAAACATCCCTGGGAATTACAGACCAGTTAGCCTAACATCAATAGTATGTAAGCTCTTGGAGGGGATGATAAGGGACTATATACAAGATTTTAGTAATAAGAATGATATCATTAGCAGTAATCAGCATGGATTCATGAAGAATCGTTCTTGCCAAACCAATCTATTAACCTTCTATGAGGAGGTGAGTTGCCATCTAGATAAAGGAAGGCCCGTAGACGTGGTGTATCTGGATTTTGCAAAAGCATTTGACACAGTTCCCCATAAACGTTTACTGAACAAAATAAGGTGCGTTGGCATGGACCATAGGGTGAGTACATGGATTGAAACCTGGCTACAAGGGCGTGTTCAGAGGGCGGTGATAAATGGGGAGTACTCAGAATGGTCAGGGGTGGGTAGTGGGGTTCCCCAGGGTTCTGTGCTGGGACCAATCCTATTTAACTTGTTCATAAACGACCTGGAGGATGGGATAAACAGTTCAATCTCTGTATTTGCAGACGATACTAAGCTAAGCAGGGCAATAACTTCTCCGCAGGATGTGGAAATCTTGCAAAAAGACCTGAACAAATTAATGGGGTGGGCGACTACATGGCAAATGAGGTTCAATGTAGAAAAATGTAAAATAATGCATTTGGGTGGCAAAAATATGAATGCAATCTATACACTGGGGGGAGAACCTCTGGGGGAATCTAGGATGGAAAAGGACCTGGGGGTCCTAGTGGATGATAGGCTCAGCAATGGCATGCAATGCCAAGCTGCTGCTAATAAAGCAAACAGAATATTGGCATGCATTAAAAGGGGGATCAACTTCAGAGATAAAACAATAATTCTCCCGCTCTACAAGACTCTGGTCCGCCCGCACCTGGAGTATGCTGTCCAGTTCTGGGCACCAGTCCTCAGGAGGGACGTACTGGAAATGGAGCGAGTACAAAGAAGGGCAACAAAGCTAATAAAGGGTCTGGAGGATCTTAGTTATGAGGAAAGGTTGCGAGCACTGAACTTATTCTCTCTGGAGAAGAGACGCTTGAGAGGGGATATGGTTTCAATTTACAAATACTGTACTGGTGACCCCACAATAGGGATAAAACTTTTTCGCAGAAGAGAGTTTAATAAGACTCGTGGCCACTCATTACAATTAGAAGAAAAGAGGTTTAACCTTAAACTACGTAGAGGGTTCTTTACTGTAAGAGCGGCAAGGATGTGGAATTCCCTTCCACAGGCGGTGGTCTCAGCGGGGAGCATTGATAGCTTCAAGAAACTATTAGATAATCACCTGAATGACCGCAATATACAGGGATATGTAATGTAATACTGACACATAATCACACACATAGGTTGGACTTGATGGACTTGTGTCTTTTTTCAACCTCACCTACTATGTAACTATGTAACTATGTAATACCACTCGAATGTGCCCCTCCAAACCTGTGTCAGTCAGATCAGCAAGTGAAAAGACTGGTGCAAGATAGACAGAATCAGCTTGTCATGCTCCAGTAGACTACAACAAAATGGTGACCGTTTGCACACCGATGCGTCTCCCCCTTATGGAGCTTCATTGCAGAGGTCTCTACGCTTAAGCTCTAAAAAGGGCAAAACATGTCTGAAGAGTTCTCTACAGGTGGAGAACAGGAGGGGAAAAAAAAGGTTTGGGTCAGAATTGTATTGTAAAGTGATTTTACTTTGCAAGCTGAATGGGTTGTTTTAGTGAAATAAAGTAGAAAATGCATGATGGGGGAAACCTAACCCCACTTAATGAAACACCATTTGATCTCAGCTGACTTTACTAGTTATAGAAACAGTAGATTAGTAGTAGTTCTGGGCAGGGACTCAGACGGTATTGAAGCCTTTGGATCAACAAAACAGACCGATAAGTATTTGTCAAATGGAGAGCTACTGTATTTATTTTCTCAGATTAGGTTTGCTTAAGAATTATCCTTATTTGTGGAACAGTGATGGGCTACTAAATATATTTGCAGATTTTCAGTTGGTGTGTCAAGTGATCTTCATATATTATTTCTATTTTTCACTTTGCAGGTACAAAACCATCCGAAAGATACTTTGGTGAGTGTTTTATCAGATAATTTGCCATTATGTGGGGTTATCTTAGCATTCATCCCAAGCACCAAGGAATTAGATCCCTTTCTGATTGAACCACTAAGGTGTGACAGGTTTGAACATCCAGTACTTGGGCTGGGAAACAGACAACATATAGTATATGGTGGTGGCCGATGGCTAGCATCTGCTTTGCTTGCAGAACAGTCATGAACAAATTGCTTTTGATAAAAATTGTGTTTAGGCATAGTCAATTTGGGGTTCATCCACCAAAGAAAAAAAAGAAAGAGGAAAGAATTGGACTTTATATGAGGCATGTCACTGAATAAATATCTAGTTTATATTGATCGTTAAATTGTTTATTATTTCAAAACAAGTTAAAAAGTATCAGTAATCTTTGGTAAAAGACATGATATACTGTAAATAAAGGTTCACTTGTATACACATACAATTATTATACAAAGTAAATTACAACAAGATTAGCAGTACAATTTCCTAGATCATTCATCCATTAATAATAAACATAAGCAATTGCTCTTAGTGAGCCAAATTTGTCTGGGCATCAGTTCAAAGTGTACTCGACGCACGTTTCATAGCTTATGCCACTCATCAGGAGTAAAGTGCTCTGAAATTAAATCAATAATATATCTATAAATATAGGATACCCTTTAAAAAAAAGAACCATCTCTCAAAAAAAGGGGGGTCTATAACTTACATAATGGTTCAATAGCTACTCCCAACCTATATCAAAGGGAAGACAGGGGACAGGGATGATGATCTCCCCCGGGGCTGAGGTGAGGAATCCAATCCAAACCGGGGACAGCAGCCAGGTGAAGACCAGGCGACCATATCACAACCATGTGAATCTTGTGTGTGCTTGACAACCCACACTGCTCTGCAAGGATATGTAAATGAGACCCTGTGAGATGAATGAAATGTTGATAAGGTGAACCTATACCAGTGACTAAATGAAGGTGCTATATGGTGTGTGATTGCTGCAGTGAACTGAAGTGTGCTAACTAAAAAGGACTGCTACCAAAAAGGATGTTTGTGCATGTACCCACCAAAATTAAATCCATATCCAAACCCACCATTTGATAACTACGTGCACTCCATAATAATGGTGAAATATAATAAGTGTTACTGAAATAGAAAGAAGATTATTTAAGACTCACCTGCACTTTTCTATGAGACCCGAGATAATAGGCCAGATATCTGGGCATTAGAGTATTTTAGCTGGATTGTGTGCCTTTCACTTTGTCTATTGGTTATGGCACTATCGCTGATTTCCTTGCTACCAAGGGGAATAATAGGCTATAGTTTTATTTTTTCCAAGCCAAGTACTGAAGGATTGGGCTTGTACTGTATATGGGAATCATAATAATGCAAAGATTAAAATACAGTAAGCATATTTCATATGGCAGCTACAAATTTAAATATTTTTTTATTCAAATTTTTTTAATTTAGGCATTTTTTTTTTCTTGACAGCGGCTGGGAAAGTTGCTTTGCTGATTGGTAATAATAGTTACATCAGACATCCCAATCTCTTGGCCCCTATGGTTGATGTATGTGAGCTGTCTGCACTCCTCAGAAAATTGGGCTTCTGTGTAATCTCACTTGTAGACTTGACTCGGGAAGAAATGATAACAGCAGTCCATCAGTTTCTACAGCTCCTGGACAGAGGGATGTATGGTGAGTCTATAGAAAAATGAAAGTGATCTTGCTAAGGAAACTATTTAGGAAAAGTAATACATATTGTAGCCTGTAATGATGTTTATGAACTAAATTAGTTTCCTTTTGGGAGACTTGGTTTTAAAGTATTGCTGATACCTTGGCTTGTGCTGCTCCCTGGCCTGTTGCTGGTGTAGATATATATCTCCCTTCCAGGAACGTTTGCATCACCCGCTAATAATACCCACAGACAGCCACAGACAGCCCTAAATGACCTTGTGAAGGTCAAGGAACTGTGCTTTGTAACCAGCTTGGGCTTAAAAGGAATGTTTGACCTGTTTTAGGTGCATATACTTTTCATGGTGAGCAATGTAACCTCTAACTTCAGCATTCAGTCAAAGAAGAAAATATAGTCTTTGCCAAAATAAAAGTAATGAAGCACTTCTGATGCAGTTGCTGGACTGAATAATGCATGCTGATCACAATCTGTGTAGTAAAAAGTTTTGACAAAACCAGAAGTATCTTCATTTTCAACTATGCCACTGTTTTTAAAGTGGAACTCCAGCCTTCTATCCATCTGCTGCCGCCACCTATCCCTCCACTGTCTTTTTAATAAAAATAAAACCTAAACAATGCAATACTCTTCTTCCTTCTTTTTCCTCCAGTGGCGACAGGCAGTCTTCCAGGACTGAGTGGCACTCACTTAATGGCATGTAAGTGCCACTTAGTCCTGGAGTACTGTGAGACCAGCCTGTGTAATTATGCACCCCCCTAGGGGGCTTGAAAACAACAGGCTGTGCACACAGGAGACTGGCTAGAGAGCTTGCCTGAAGAGAAGTGCTGACACTGGATGGTGGAGAAAGCTGGGGACAGCAATGTAGCATGGAGAGAATAAGTACAATTTGGCAAAGCTTTTTTTTTCTTTTTTTTTTTTTTTTACAAAACAGGAGGGGGTAAGAAGAAAACAAAAAAATTGAGTTATACTTTGAATCTCAATTAAAAGCATACCACTAGCTGAATATAACTCACATTTTCAAAAGAAGAATCATTGTCCTGGTGTTTTACCTTTGTAAATTGAGCCTAAAGGCAATCTAAAGCTGAACTAAATATATTTATTTATTACAGGTACTTAGGTACTTATATAGCACCATCAATTAAAGTATATATATATATATATATATATATATATATATATATATATATACATATATACAGTGGGGACGGAAAGTATTCAGACCCCCTTAAATTTTTCACTCTGTTATATTGCAGCCATTTGCTAAAATCATTTAAGTTCATTTTTTTTTTTCCTCATTAATGTACACACAGCACCCCATATTGACAGAAAAACACAGAATTGTTAACATTTTTGCAGATTTATTAAAAAAGAAAAACTAAAATATCACATGGTCCTAAGTATTCAGACCCTTTGCTGTGACACTCATATATTTAACTCAGGTGCTGTCCATTTCTTCTGATCATCCTTGAGATGGTTCTACACCTTCATTTGAGTCCAGCTGTGTTTGATTATACTGACTGGACTTGATTAGGAAAGTCACACACCTGTCTATATAAGACCTTACAGCTCACAGTGCATGTCAAAGCAAATGAGAATCACGAGGTCAAAGGAACTGCCTGAAGAGCTCAGAGACAGAATTATGGCAAGGCACAGATCTGGCCAAGGTTACAAAAAATTTCTGCTGCACTTAAGGTTCCTAAGAGCACAGTGGCCTCCATAATCCTTAAATGGAAGACGTTTGGGACGACCAGAACCCTTCCTAGAGCTGGCCGTCCGGCCAAACTGAGCTATCGGGGCAGAAGAGCCTTGGTGAGAGAGGTAAAGAAGAACCAAATGATCACTGTGGCAGAGCTTCAGAGATGAAGTCGGGAGATGGGAGAAAGTTGTAGAAAGTCAACCATCACTGCAGCCCTCCATTTGTCGGGGATTTATGGCAGAGTGGCCCGACGGAAGCCTCTCCTCAGTGTAAGACACATGAAAGGCCGCATGGAGTTTGCTAAAAAAACACCTGAAGGACTCCTGAATGGTGAGAAATAAGATTCTTTGGTCTGATGAGACCTAGATAGAACTTTTTGGCCTTAATTCTAAGCGGTATGTGTGGAGAAAATCCGGCACTGCTCATCACCTGCCCAATACAGTCCCAAAAGTGAAGCATGGTGGTGGCAGCATCATGCTGTGGGGGTGTTTTTCAGCTGCAGGGACAGGACGACTGGTTGCAATCGAGGGAAAGATGAATGCGGCCAAGTACAGGAATATCCCGGACGAAAACCTTCTCCAGAGTGCTCAGGACCTCAGACTGGGCTGAAGGTTTACCTTCAAACAAGACAATGACCCTAAGCACACAGCTAAAATAACAAAGGAGTGGCTTCACAACAACTCCATGACTGTTCTTGAATGGCCCAGCCAGAGCCCTGACTTAAACCCAATTGAGCATCTCTGAAGAGACCTAAAAATGGCTGTCCACCAATGTTTACCATCCAACCTGGCAGAACTGGAGAGGATCTGCAAGGAGGAATGGCAGAGGATCCCCAAATCCAGGTGTGAAAAACTTGTTGCATCTTTCCCAAAAATGTATGGCTGTATTAGATCAAAAGGGTGCTTCTACTAAATACTGAGCAAAAGGGTCTGAATACTTAGGACCATGTGATATTTCAGTTTTTTCTTTTTTAATAAATCTGCAAAAATGTCAACAATTCTGTGTTTTTCTGTCAATATGGGGGGCAGTGTGTACATTAATGAGGAAAAAAAAATGAACTTAAATGATTTTAGCAAATGGCTGCAAAATAACAAAGAGTGAAAACTTTAAGGGGGGTCTGAATACTTTCCGTACTGTGTACTGTATATATATATATATATTGTATATATATATATACAGTGAATACTTTTCACTGTGTATATATATATACAGTATCTCACAGAAGTGAGTACACCCCTCACATTTTTGTAAATATTTTATTATATCTTTTCGTATGACAACACTGAAGAAACTACACTGTGCTACAATGTAAAGTAGTGAGTGTACAGCTTGTATATAAGTGTAAATTTGCTGTCCCCTCAAAATAACTCAAATTAACTCAACACACAGCCATTAATGCCTAAATTGTTGGCAACAAAAGTGAGTACACCCCTAAGTGAAAATGTCCAAAGTGCCCAAAGTGTCAAAATTTTGTGTGACCACCATTATTTTCCAGCACTGTCTTAACCCTCTTGGGCATGGAGCTTCACAGGTTGGCACTGGAGCCTATTCCACTCCTCCATGATGACTCACAGAGCTGGTGGATGTTAGAGATTTTGCGCTCCTCCATCTTCCGTTTGAAGGTGCCCACAGATGTTCAATAGGGTTTAGGTCTGGAGACATGCTTGGCCATCCATCCCCTTTACCCTCAGCTTCTTTAGCAAGGCAGTGGTCATCTTGCAGGTGTGTTTGGGGCTGTTATCATGTTGGAATATTGCCCTGCGGTCCAGTCTCCGGAGGGAGGTGATCATGCTCTGCTTCAGTATGTCACAGTACATGTTGGCATTCATGGTTCCCTTAATGAACTGTAGCTCCCCATTGCAGCCTCAGACCATGACACTCCCACCTCCATGCTTGACTGTAGGCAAGACACACTTGTCTTTGTACTCCTCACCTGGTTGCCACCACACACGTTTGACACCACCTGAACCAAATAAGTTTATCTTGGGCTCATTAGACCACAGGACATGGTTCCAGTAATCCATGTCCTCAATCTGCTTGTCTTCAGCAAACTGTTTGCAGGCTTTCTTGTGCATCATCTTTAGAAGAGGCTTCTTTCTGGGACGACAGCCATGCAGACTAATTTGATGCAGTGTGTGGTGTATGGTCTGAGCACTGACAGGCTGACCCCCCACCCCTTCAACCTCTGCAGCAATGCTGACAGCACTCATACGTCTATTTCCCAAAGACAACCTCTGTATATGATGCTCAGCACGTGCACTCAACTTCTTTGGTCGACCATGGCGAGGCCTGTTCTGAGTGGACCCTGTCCTGTTAAACCTCTGTATGGTCTTGGCCACCGTGCTGCAGCTCAGTAGCAAGGTCTTGAAAATCATCTTATAGCCTAGGCCATCTTTATGTAGAGCAACAATTCTTTTTTTCAGATCCTCTGAGAGTTCTTTGCCATGAGGTGCCATGCTGAACTTCCAGTGACCAGTATGAGAGAGTGAGAGCAATAACACCAAATTTAATGCACCTGCTTCCCATTTACACCTGAGACCTTGTAACACTAACGAGTCACACGACATCGGGGAGGGAAAATGGCTAATTGAGCCAAATTTGGATATTTTCACTTAGGGGTGTACTCACTTTTGTTGCCAGCAGTTTAGACATTAATGGCTGTGTATTAAGTTATTTTGAGGGGACAGCAAATTTACACTGTTATACAAGCTGTACATTCACTACTTTACATTGTAGCAAAGTGTAATTTCTTCAGTTTTGGCACATGAAAACATATAATAAAATATTTACAAAAATGTGGGGGGTGGACTCACTTTTGTGAGATACTGTGTGTATATATATATATATATATATATATATACTACATTCACATCAGTCCCTGCCCTCAAGGAGCTTACAATCTAAGGCCCCTTACTTGCATTCATTAATACACATTCTAGGGCCATTTTAGAAAGGAGCCAATTAACCTACCAGCATGTCTTTGTAGTGTGGGAGGAATCAACGTACCCACACTGGCACAGAGAGAACATGCAGACTCCAAGCAGGTAGTAGTGTGCTTGGGGTTTAAACTGTCAACCCTAGTGCTGCTAGGTAGGATTGTCAACCACTTGGCCACTGTGCTATCTAAGACTGTAGAAATGTGCCTGACATTGTTAAAGAAATTCAGTGATAAAATAAATAGAAACGATCATTTATGTTATGTGCAAATTACCCATTTCAGGGTGATCTTTGTTGCTCAAAAATAATAAACATACAGTTTTATGTAATTTAGAGCAGTATAAAAAAAGCAGCATTGGCTTACCACTTCCACATGGCAGCACTAGGGTCAGTTTGAATCCTTGTGGGTTTCCTCCCACACTCCAAAGACATGCTGGTAGGTTAATTATCTCCGGTCTAAATTGGCCCTAGTAGGCAGTTAGGGACCTTGGTTTATAATCGACTTGAGGGCAGGGACTGAAGTGAATGTGCAATAAATATGTAAATTGCTGTGTAAATGAATGGTGCTATATAACTACCTGTAATATATAATTAGGGTGATCTTTATTCCACAAAAATAATGAACATAAATTATTATGTATGTTAGTGCAGTATAAAAAAAAAAAGTTGGGTTACATAAAAAATGTATATCTATGTCTTAAACAATGGCTTTTCTACAATACAACATAGGATAAGATGCATACAATTATACACCCATAACTTTTATCACTCTACCATGTACCTAAATTGTTTTTTGTTTTCTTGCACACTTAGGGCTATTTTATTATGCTGGTCATGGATATGAACGTTCTGGGAGGAACTACATGGTCCCCATTGATGCTCCCCAACCATACAGGCCTGAAAATTGCATCAGCGTACAAAGAATACTGCAGAAGATGCAAGAAAGAAGGACTGCCTTGAATGTGGTTCTCCTAGATACCTGCAGGAAGTGGTATGTGTGTTTTCACTTAAGGGGAACCTATGTACTTAAAACCATACATTGAATAACATCAATGTATCAAAATCGTTTGCACTCCTCCTCCACAAATAATTACTGCAGCCAGCACCATGTATGAATAATTACTAAGTAAATACAAGAAATCGGGTATCAGTAAAAACATGTTGCACTGCCTCTTTTGATCTATACATTCAACAGATATACGTTAAAACACAGATATTCTGTTTAATCTATTTACTATGTCAAACACATAGTAATATCTAATCAATATGAATCACAATGCTCAATATTCATTAATGACAAAACACAATTGGGTGCAGCTCTATATAAATATATCTATTCTACATCAGACAAAAATCTACAAAACATGCATTGTCTCTTTAAGGTGAACCCAAAAGTGTAAAATATCATTCAAACAAGGTCCATATATCTCCTGCTCTCAGCACTCTATTTTCCCTGTGCTTTATCTAATAAGTGTTCTCCACACTGTGTGTTCTTCTGTCCAACACACTGCTTACATCCAAGCTTCACGTGCTATCGCCTTAGAAACAGGGTCACCTTTAGGCTGGGTTCACACTGCAGCACGGAGCAGCTCACAGCAGGGGTCCAGTGCGTCCCCATTCACTGTTTCCAGTCCGAATTTTTGGCTGAATTCAGACCTGAAATGGACCAGAAGACGCACAGGACTCCTGTTCAGTTCGCACCGGAGCCGCTCTGGAGATGTTTGAACCAGCTCCATAGACAGCCGGTCGCAATCTCCTGACATGCGAATAGGATGCAAATTGGAATTTGCAATAGTTTGCAGCCTTCAAGTATTTGAACACACTGATACAAAGGCACATTGTTATATAGCAAATAATATGTTTGTACTTGCATTTGATTTGGAAAAAACAATGAATTTACCTTTCTTTTTTAAGTTGTATTGTGTGCAGTCACATGACTTAAGTAGCTCCTCCTCCCTTTATCTTGGGCTCTGTCTGTTTACTGGAGGGGCAGTGAATCATGTCACTCATACATCCCTGTTTTAGCACAGTGGTATTTGTTCATATTCCTCCCAGACAGCATTGAATCTTATACTGGCTGAGGCCATTTAAAAGCACCTGCCTTGTTTTATCTTACATGTAAGTGCATGTTTTATAGTTTTAACAAAGTGTTTTTTAGCAGTGAGCACTATGATTTGCTGCTCTTCCTATTGAGCTTGAGAGATGGATATCCTTTGTGGTGAATTTATTCTAGTAATGTGGTTGTGAAGCTGGGTCTTGTGGTTCCTTTGGTTTATTGCATATGCAAGCTGAAGCAAACTGAAGATGTTTTCTGGGTGCCTGTCAACATGCTAAATTGACCTTTGTGATGAGGGTCAATTACTGAAGATGACCATTCACCTTCTTGCAGAAGCCTGATTTTGCATTACTAGGATTTGTATTTTTTTTTACTCTGGACTATTTACAGTGCCTTGAAAAAGTATTCATATCCCTTGAAATTTTCCACATTTTGTCAACCAAAAAACGTAAATGTATTTTATTGGGATTTTATGTGATAGACCAACACAAAGTGGCACATAATTGTGAAGTGGAAGGATAATAATAAATGGTTTTCAATTTTTTTTACAAATAAATATGTGAAAAGTGTGGCGTGCATTTGTATTCAGCCCCTCCTGAGTCAATACTTTGTAGAACCACCTTTCGCTGCAATTACAGCTGCAAGTTTTTTTGGGTATGTCTCTACCAGCCTTACACACCTAGAGAGTGACATATTTGCCCATTCTTCTTTGCAAATCAAGCTCAAGTTCTTGCCACAGATTCTCAATTGGATTTAGGTCTGTACTTTGACTGGGACATTCTAACTCATGAATATGCTTTGATCTAAACCATTCCATTGTAGCTCTGGCTGTATGTTTAGGGTCATTGTCCTGCTGGAAGGCAAACCTCTGTCCCAGTCTCAAGTCTTTTGCAGACTCTTAACAGGTTTTCTTTCAAGATTGTCCTGTATTTGGCTCCATCCATCTTCCATCAACTCTGACCAGATTCCCTGTCTCTGCTGAAGAAAAGCATCCCCACAACATGATGCTGCCACCACCATGTTTTACGGCGGGGATGGTGTGTTCTGGATGATGTGCAGTGTTAGTTTTCCACCACACATAATGTTTTGCTTTCAGGCCAAAAAGTTCAATTTTGGTCTCATCTGACCAGAGCACCTTCTTCCACAGCTTTGCTGTGTCCCGCACATGGTTTCTCGCAAACTGCAAACGGGACTTCTTATGGCTTTCTTTCAACAATTGCTTTCTTCGTGCCACTCTTCCATAAAGGCCAGATTTGTGGAGTGCATGACTAATAGTTGTCCTGTGGACAGATTCTCCCACCTGAGCTGTGGATCTCTGCAGCTCCTCCACAGTTACCATGGGCCTCTTGGCTGCTTCTCTGATTAATGTTCTTCTTGACGGCCTGTCAGTTTAGGTGGATGGCCATGTCTTGGTAGGTTTGCAGTTGTGCCATAATCTTTCCATTTTCAGATAATGGATTGAACAGTGGTTCCTGAGATGTTCAAAGATTGGAATATTTTTTTTTATAACCTAACCCTGCTTTAGACTTCTCCACAACTTTATCCCTGACCTTTCTGGTGTGTTCCTTGGTCTTTATGATGCTGTTTGTTCATTAAGGTTCTCTAACAATCCTCTGAGGGCTTCACAGAACAGCTGCATTTATACTGAGATTAAATTACACACTGGTGGACTCTATTTACTAATTAGGTGATTTCTGAAGGTAATTGGTTCCACTAGATTTTAGTTAGGGGTATCAGAGTAAAGCGGATGAATACAAATGTCTGCCACACTTTTCAGATATTTATTTGTAAAAAAATTTGAACACCATTTATCATTTTCCTTCCACTTCACAATTATGTGCCACTTTGTGTTGGTCTATTACATAAAATCCCAATAAAATACATTCACGTTTTTAGTTGTAACATGACAAAATGTGAAAAATTTCAAGAAGTGTGAATACTTTTTCAAGGCACTGTATACTTTTGAACTTTTCAACAAGTTATTTACAGTATGTACAACATATGAATTATTTTTGGATAAATTATTGTTGTCACATTTATACACATACATTTACACATTTTTTAAGGAGATTTTTATGTAGTTTTCAGCGCAGAACATTCATAAACATTCATACACCTTTAGGGTGCGTGCAGCTATAGTTTGGAATATATAGAGGCTGTTCTTCAAATTTTTTCTTTATCACATGTCACTCATACAGCTGGGAAGTGCCTTCCCCGTGTGCAGGTGGGCCTTACTATCTGTTTAGTTAACACCTATTATTAAGTGTGAGCCTGTTTCTAAAGGGATAGAACATGGAGCTTGGGGATTTGCACAGTGTGATGGAAAGAAGAAAACACAATGTAGCGAACACTTGTATTACATGAGAAACTTGAAGCACAAGGAATATTAAGCCTTGGGATAAGAAGATATATGGTCACTGTTTGAATGATAATTTACACTTTCGGATTCACTTTAAAGTGGAACTAAACTGCTAAAAGGAAGTTAGTTCAGCTTTAACACTCCCCCCTTGATCTTTTTCTTACCTAATTACCCCCACCCCCTTATGTCGCTTTTCTGGCGTAGGCCAGAATGACGTGTACTTGGTCCTGTAACCACCTGGGAGACTTGCGTTATATCTTACCAGGGGCTGCAGGATCAGCACACAGAGTGCCCGGAGGGTGGCAGGGGCAGCGGGTCCAGCTCTTCATCAGAACATCATCTGGAAGGACCAAGATGATGGCGCAAGTTCCACTGTCTAGCACCTGAATAGTGGATCTGTCACGTACCTGACTGTGGAGCCCGAGATGACAAGGGTAGCCTCTTGTGCAATTCACATCCAAGTACCCCTGGTAGCAGAGACAGGGACTGCTAGGGCAGTGGAAGGGAGCAGGTGCCGGAAAGCTGTTGTAGTGAGCTTAAGCTTGAAAACACAGGAGTCCTTCCAGTGGTAGTATGGAGTCTGGTCACAAGTCTTGTTCAGCAGCAGACAGGATCAGGACCAAGTTCAAGGTCAAAAACAGGCAGAAGTTGGGAATGTGCTGGCAGCAAGGTACCAATTCAGGAGGCGGAGATGTAGTCAGAAATCCTAGTTCCTAGTTAGTCAGGTTGAAAAAAGACACAAGTCCATCTAGTTCAACCAAAAAAAAAAAATACAATCCCATAATCCCACAGAAGAAGGCGAAAAACCCCAGCAAAGCATGCTCCAATTTGCTACAGCAGGGGAAAAAATTCCTTCCTGATCCCCTGAGAGGCAATCAGATTTTCCCTGGATCAACTTTACATATAAATTTCAGGGCCCAGTTATATTATGTACATTTAGGAAAGAATCCAGGCCTTTTTTAAAGCAATCTACTGAGCTGGCCAGAACCACCTCTGGAGGGAGTCTATTCCTGTCAGAAACCATGAATCAAACTGAGACAGAAGTACAGTTAAATCTCACTTGTTTAATAATAATTAAAAAAGGTAAACAGAGTAAACGTAGTCAAAACACAGCCAGAATTCAGGAACCGGAACAGATAGTCAGACAAGCCAAAATGTCAGGGAGAGATGAGCGTAGTAGAACAGCAAGCAGGATCTGGAGCCAGAAGGAATGTCAGCCAAGCAAGTCTTTAACAGGAACACAGGAGAGCGTCTCTAGAGATGTGACTAAGGCGAAGGTAGAGATCATCTGGGCTGGGCAGCTTAATTCCACATTTTCACAGCTCTTACTGTGAAGAAACCTTTCTGTATTTGGAGATTAAATCTTTTTTCCTCTAGATGTAAAGAGTGCCCCCTTGTCCTCTGTGATGACCTTAAAGTGAATAACTCAACACCAAGCTCACAATATGAGCCACTTATGTATTTATATATGTTGATCATATCCCCCCTTCATCTCCTCATCTCAAGAGAGAATAAATTAAGTTCCTCTAATCTTTCCTCATAGCTAAGCTCCTCCATGCCTCTTATCAGTTTGGTTGCCCTTCTCTGCACTTCCTCCAGTTCCCCGATATCCTTTTTGAGAACTGATGCCCAAAACTGAACTGCATATTCCATATGAGGTGTAACTAATGATTTGTACAGGGACAAAATGATATCTCTCTCTGGAGACCATACCTTTCTTAATATAATGCTCGCTTTGGAAACCGCAGCTTGGCATTGCATGCTATTATTGAGCTTATGATCTACCAAAACCCCCAGATCCTTCTCCACTGTGGATCCCCCCCCCCCCCAGTTGTACTCCCCCTAGTATGTATGATGCATGCATATTCTTAGCCCCCAAGTGCTTAACTTTACATTTATCAACATTAAACCTCATTTGCCACTTAGTTGCCTAATTAGAAAATACATTGAGGTCGGCTTGTAAATTGAGGACATCCTGTAAGGACGTTATTCCATTGCATAGCTTGGTGTCCTCTGCAAAGACAGAAATGGTACTTTTAATCCCAGACCTATATCATTTATGAAGATATTAAAATTTAAGGGTCCCAACACTGAACCTTGGGGTACACCACTGATAACCTTAGACCATTCAGAGTAAGAATCATAAACAACTAGTCTCTAAATTCGTTTTTTTTTTTTTAGCCAGTTTTCTATCCATTTACAAATTGATCTTTCCAAGCCTGTAGACTTTACTTTACATATTAGCCATGTGTGGGGAACTGTGTCAAACGCTTTTGCAAAATCCAAGTATATCACGTCCACAGCCACCCCTCTGTCCAAGGTTTTAATTACCTCCTCATAAAACGAAATCAGCTTTGTTTGACAACTTCTGTCTTTCATAAATCCATGCTGTCTGTTGCTTAACATATTTTTTTCCAGCAAGAACTCGTCTATGTGGTCTTTTATTAAACTCTCCAGTATCTTCCCAACTATAGAAGTTAAAGGACAAGTCCAGCCTGAGCGTTTTAGGCTGGGCTTCTCCTAAGGGTTACAGGAGTGCAATTTGTTTTGCACTCCTGTGGCCCGTTTTCAGCAGAGAGTGGTCTAAAGTTCGCTCTCAACTGACGTCACTGCCATCAGACGTGTCAGAGCGTCATCCCGACTTCCAAGTCTGGATCCGCCAGCTGCCTTGATTGATGGCAGTCTCAGCGTCTCAGCAAGACGCTGAGAGGGCCACTCCCCGCCCCTCCACAGCTCAGCACTCTAATGAGCGTGGAGAAGCAGAGAAGAGAGATGCTGACTGACAGTCAGTAGCTCGCCTCTCTGGGATCTGTGAAAACCGAGCCATCGGCGATGTTCGGTAGCTCGGTTCTCAGTGCAGAGACGGCGGGGGACAGCTGCAGCATCTGATGCTGCATTCACATAGGTAAGTATGAAACTAAAATAAAATAAAAACCCATACTTCTCTTTTAAACTAACAGGTCTATAGTTACTGTAGTTGATAAAGACTTTGATCCTTTTTAAATATGGGCACCACAATGGCCCTACGCCAATCCAGTGGTAACATTCCAGTCATTAACGAGTCCCTAAAAATTAAAAACAATGACTTTGAAATGACTGAGCTCAATTCTTTTAGGATCCATGGGTGGATGCCATCTGGTTCAGGTGCTTTATCCACCTTTATTCTGTCTAAATATTTCTGGACCATATCACTTTTGAGCCATTGGGGCTGTGTCACTACCACCCCCATTATGGACATGAGCCTTTGTACACACAGGGCTGAAGAAAGTATTTCATGAATTTGCCTTCTCTTTGTCCCCAGTCACGCACTCTAGATTATTTTGTAAAGAGCCTACATGTTCTGGCCTGACCTTTTTGGTCAGTGACACAAGCGAGCAGCAGACATAACAGGTAGGGGTGATCCAAGAGAGGTGTCAGATGTAGCCGGGTCAGGAACAAGGTTAGCAGACTTTCAAGAACCAGGAAGACAGGACCCAGAGCTGAAGACAATCCAGCACTGAAGCCAGCAGACTCTCAGTTTAAATAGGCTGCTGTGTGCCAGGATCTGTGGATGTAATGCACACACCTATCTATACACGCATGTGCCCTGCAGGTATGCGCCAATGCTCAAGTGTGTGCACATTCTAGTCCTTGATAGGGTTCCGTTCTCACAATCTTGCACATGCACATAAGAATGAGCACCTGCTGCAAGAAAATGAGCATCTGCTGTAGGAGATCCCTGACAGGATTACAGTGGGACAACGCTAGATTCACTGTGCAGGTGTGTATGTGCTTTTGAAGTGCTACATACTGCAGGTAAGTACAGAAAAAAACATGGAGGGGTGGGGAGAGTTGAGTACTCCTTTAAAAAGAGTATTTCGTGTTTAGTGAATATTTTCTGATGTATAATAGAGATATTGCATTTTAGTGCATATTTATTAATTTGATGACATGATGGTGCTGCACCCAATTTCTTATATTTTTTTTGCATGTGTGCGCTGTAATATTTTTCTTCTATTGTATGGTCTTATGGCTGCACCAGCTTTAATGTGAAGGTGTGCCCCCCAAATATCTTATTTGTGCAATTTCTTATACAAACACATTAAGAATGTAAGATGTGCAACAGCATGATACTTTTTAGTAATTTCTTTATAAGCACACATTTATTATTGATCACATTTTGGTGAGCATATTAAAAAAAAAAATGTTTTTTTTTTAACTTTATGTCTATATACTTAGCATTGCTGAAAAGAAAAATGGCAATAATTTCCTAACATTTGGTGGGTATTAAGGCAGAATGGAAGTAAGGTTGTCAAAGAGATGGAAATGTGAAGAACAGTCATGTTGGTATCTAACTGTCCATCCATGTTATTTCAGTGAGTGCACTCATCAGCCATATACTAGAAACACAGGATCTGATTAGTATTGTATTAAGGCATGGATGCTCAACCTGTGGCCCATGTCCCATGAGGCATTGCAAGGCTGACAGATACAAACATGTCTCTCTAAGGCAGAGGCATGATGAGACTTGCAGTTTTGCAACAGCTGGAGGGCCACATGTTCAGCATCAATGCATTAGGGGAAGGTTGTGTAAATTAAAAGTCAGATTTCTTTGTCCTATTCTGCTCAAGGTTCCCTTTTTTCGGTTTTCCATAATTCCCCATCCTACTATCCCATGGTCCATAATTCCCCACCTGGGTTTGTTACCACACTGGGCCAAGTTGTCCCATTCCAGAGGCTTGTGAGCAACTCTGCTTGTTACACAAATTCTTACATAAATGGTTTAATTTTGTAGCACATTTTAATAGCACTTCTCTTTCATAGGTATAATTCTGACTGTGCAGTATCTACAGTGACTCCTCTGAAGCCTCTAGGGAATACTGTTTATGGATATGCCACGTAAGTCATTTCGTTTGCTATGGGATGCAGTGTTGGTTTTAGATTGTCAAGTTGTTCTGCTTCAATGTTTCTATAGCAGCCCATAGAGAATAGTGTCACTAAGAACAAAATAGAGGGAGTCAAAAAATCTGATAAAAACAAACAGCCCTAACAAGGCCTTAAATCAGTCATAATATACAGTATAAGTCAACTGAAAAAGGTGACAGTTATTACACTTAAACTTAATCTGGCCTTAGATCGAAATTTGGCTGGTTCAACAGGGACTGGACAAATTTCAATCCATCTATGGCGGGCACATTTGATAAAAGTCGATCATAATGCCGCGCACACACGGTCGGACTTTTCGACTACAAAAGTCCGACAGCCTGTCCGACAGACTTTCGACAGACTTTTGTCGGACTTTTGGCGGACTTTCGGCAGACTTTCTTACGAATGGACTTGCCTACATACGATCACACAAAAGTCTGAGTCGTACGTGATGACGTACACCCGACTAAAATAAGGAAGTTGATAGCCAGGAGCCAATAGCTGCCCTAGCGTGGGTTTTTGCCCGTCGGACTAGCACACAGACGAGCGGATTTCTGGGTCCGGTGTAGTTACGACGTAAAGATTTGAAGCATGTTTCAAATCTAAAGTCCGGCAAATTTGAGGCTGGAAAAGTCCGCTGAAAGTCCGCTGAAAGTCCGGGGAAGCCCACACACGATCGGATTGTCAGCCAGCTTTAGTCCGTCGGCGTCCGTCAGACTTTTGTAGACGAAAAGTCCGACCGTGTGTACGCGGCATTAGACTTTGACTTTTGACTTTTGACTTTGTCAAATGGGAATGTTAGAAAACTTTTGTTAATCAGCGGCTGCAGCCACTGATCAGTGTATTCTGACAACTGAGGAGTCCCGCTGTCAGAATATATAATCCCATTAGGCAGGATTCCTCTATCTACCTCACTCGCATGGATGAAGGAATTTGTTTGTTTGTTGTGTTCGATTATCCAGTCATATATGAACAGCTTAAGGTCCCTTTCACACGAGTGGTCTGATCAGGTCCACCTGTCTATTTTTCAAGCAGACCCGATCAGACCTTTCATTCTCCTCTATGGAATGGTGGATGTAAACAGACTTGTGTCCGTTTACACCCACCTGCCTCCAATCCAATCTAATCTTGCAAAAACAAATGGAAGAGGATCCATTCCCCTTAGTCTGGCTGGATCAGAGCGCAGTTGGATGTAAACGTACAGCCAGCCTGTTTACATCCAGCTGCCCATAGAGCAGAGCGGGCTGTGTTGGTGTCTAGCCAGTGTTAAAGGGGCTTTAGGCTACCTATAGTCAGGCAGGAGATCTACCTGTTCTTGTCACAGACTTCAGTCTGACTAGGTGCATGCACAATGAAAAAACTATGTCTTTTTATGATGAAAGGAAGCCATCTTGAATCAGTGATTTTGCTTGGTCGAACACATTATGCCTCAGGTGTTTGCCCTTTAAACTGGCAAGACACTGTGAAATCTGATTGTACAATAGATTTACCTCTGTAGTGCGAAGAAACAGATAGAATATTCAAGTAATATGGAGCAGTGATGAGAAATATTATTTCCAGATTTCATTGACCAGCCCTGCCTGTGTTACTCTTGCCCTCAATCCCTTCTGCAAGCCCTGATGTGCATTTCTTCATATGTGAGCTAACCCAAGTTCCTGTGTCACAGCACAGGGATAAAAAGAAAACATTTCTTAGAAGTTGTATATACTTTCTCTCTAAATAACTTTTCTGTTAGCCTTCAAACCTTGCATTTGATGCTGAGCTCTTACCACAATGGGTGGTTTTAGCTTTCATGTGTATATCTGCAGCAGTTGATAAGTTTCACAAACCGTGTTTGTTCCTGCTAAGTGGAAGTGGTGCTTCCTCTCTTCATATGTGGTCAAAGCTTCTGTTACTTTTGTTACTGGTTGGTTCCGCAAAAACTAATGCCTAACTATGCTTAACCCAAGCATATTAAACAGCTTACACCTTTCTGGGTGCTAAAATGGCTTGCCAGCTTTGTTATACTAAACTCTCCATTTTCACATAAACGTTCTCAGAAAAAGAAAAACGGGGCTATTTTAGTAAAACAAAAAGCGAAGTGATTTCCCTGGTGACTAGGATTTATTTTTTATTCTCTTGCCGCGTCCACACGACCGGACTTTACGGCAGACTTTGCCCGGCGGACTTTTCGACGGACTTTACGACGGACTTTCCGAATGAACGGACTTGCCTACACACAATCAACCAAAGTCCGACGGATACGTACGTGATGACGTACGACCAGACTAAAACAAGGAAGTTCATAGCCAGTAGCCAATAGCTGCCCTAGCGTCGGTTTTTGTCTGTCAGACTAGCATACAGACGAGCGGACTTTTCGACCGGACTCGAGTCCGTCGAAAAGATTTGAAACATGTTTCATTTCTAGGTCCGTCGAACTTTTGGGGAAAAAAAGTCCACTGGAGCCCACACACGATCGAATTGTCCGACGGACTCCGGTCCGCAGGACCAAGTATTCCGTAAAGTCCGGTCATGTGTACGCGGCATTAGGGACACTTACTGTCTGCAGTGGGAATTAGTATTTGAGACAAGGTTAACCCTTTCGCTGCCAGAGCCGTTTTTGCGGGGTTTTTTTGCACACATGTTTAAAAAAAAACATTTTAGGCCTTAAGATTACACAAAACCCACAAATATTATATATTTTCTGAAAGCGGACACCCTAGAAATTAAAATAGCGGTAGTTCTAATTTTTTTATGTCACGCGATATCACCGCAAAGGTCTAGGAAATTCAGAATTTCAGTAAAAAACGTGAATGTTAGGGCAAACAAATGCAATAAATTACACAAATTTTTTGGAAAAATTTAAAAGACGAGGTTGCACAGAGTAAATAGATACCCAACATGCCAAACCTTAAATTTTTCTACACCTGTGAAATGGCATCAAAACGTCGGCACACTATATTTTGTATAGGTGACGCTTCAAAATCCCCCTATAGGTATCAGTTTAGTGTTAAGGAGGAGGTCTTGTGTTAGAATTATTGCTCTCACTCCAGCGTGCGAGGTGATATGTAACATGCTCCGACGCATGTGTTTATGTTTGTGCATCTGTATATGTGGGGGTGGGAGGGGCCTCAAAATGTTTTGAGGGGGGGATTTTATATGTATATATATTTTATATTTTATATATATATTTTATATGCATTATTTCCTGGCTGAGCTAGCCGGGGACACCGGGAACTTGACACAGAAGTGACATCTGAGATGTCGCTTTCCGGGTCACAAGAAGAAGGGAAGAAGAGCAGAACGTGTGTACACTCTTCTCCTTCCCCTCCAGCCACCGGCACCCGCCATTGAGATCCCGGGCCTGCCAATGGGCAAGCAGAGCCCAGTAAGCATGGAGGGGGCACGGCCGTTACCGGGGCAATAGGGTGACAGCGCTGCTGCAGGAATACTCTCATCTGACACGTAGGAGTCTGCGTGTCAGTTTCGCACACAATCCCGGTGGCTGCAGTCACTGGATTGTGTGTAATACCCCCCGCTGTCAGGTCTGTATGACGTACGGACTCGGTGGCGAAAGGGTTAAAGGGTAACTCCACTTTCGTGGGAAAAAAAAAAAATTACAAAAAAAATAATATAGCGTATACAATTGCAACACAGGTCATATTGTAATTGAATGTTAATAAAAATTACCTTTCCTTTTCAATCTGCAGGGCTGTAATTTTCAGAAATGCAATGCAATATGTCTACTTGGAGGTGTTCTGTACACAGAATGTGTACAGAACGCCCCCCAGAAACATAATTTCTTGCTTGTGTGATTGGCTCACTGATTTTCCCAGAGTCAGATGTCAGGCATCCCCTGCAACAAAATTTTCATTTTTGGTGAGATACTCCCAATAGGAAATCACATCTAAAGGGATGCAGACCCTGCAATTTAAAGGGAAGTGTTTTTTTTTGGAGTTACTCTTTAAATGGCACAATATAATAATTTGCTTTTGATTAATTATGATGTTTATTGGTTGTGGCTAAAACTGATCTCCAGCTTTTAATGGAGTTTAAATAGTTCATTTGGACCAAGCTGGCCCAAACAAACTATTACCTTCACTAACAGGTGCAGCAGCTCTAAGCGCTTTATAGACTGTATGACTCTATGTTGCCTCAGCTATATACAGAATACAGGGCTGAGTTCCAACAGTGGAACGGGAGCTTCCCTTCCCACTCCCAGAGCAAAATCAAGTTGGGCTGAACGGCACTCAGCCTTTCACGGAGAGTTTTTTATTCTATGAATGAATACAAAGATTTCTCTGATTGGCTGAGTTGGAGAAGTGGGCGGATGCCGTCAGCCAAAACTGTTTTTTTTCATTTTCGATGAAAAGGGAGGTTTATAACCCCTGTCAGTTTCTTGCCATTTGTGTGCTGATATTTTCCTTCACTTCCTGTCAGATAGTCACTACAGGAAGAAAGAAGAAATCTCTCTAAATTGAGGGAAATCCCTGGTTGTCACCAGGTTCATCAGAACTAGTGTCCTGATTAGAAAAGTTCCCCTGTAGTGCTTCTTTCCTTGATGATGGTTACCAGGACATACAGAGAAGGCAGTCTCCCTATCAGGGACACAGACAGCAATAAAAGCCTGGCAGGTATTCTAACCCGTCTCCACTCTATCCAAAACTGAAAAAAGATTTGGCTTTCATTCTACTTTATGTGTACTTTTTAATGCATGTAGTCCAAAAAGAGAAAAAACAGGAAATTGCAATATACAGCATTAAACGGCAAAATATAGATAAAAAAACATAAGTATGTTTCATAAACCGTAGGAAACACATGTATACAATAGACATGTGCCACACTAAATTGTGATATATGAATGAAAATAAATAAATTAACCACTTGCTGCTCTGCCACAGTACATTTACTGTAGCACAGCGGCAACTGCAGGCTCTGCAACATACTGTTACGTCGCTGTGCACATGCGCACTGGCACACCCCCTGGGGCGCCACAGGGGCCCGAGTGGATCACGGTGCTCGGTACCCAGCCGCTGTTAATGGCCGGGGTATCATGTGATCACTATGATTACGCGTAACATGTAGAGCAACTTGAGCGATTTTTTACACTGTCTTCTTTGAAATCTGTTACGACTGAAACAAGTAAAATGGTCGAACATTCTGTTTATAAATATATTTACTATGTAGATAGTGTATGTAAACTGCTCTCAGGTATAAAAACTTTGTGAATTTATGTAAGTCAATGTACATTTCTCAACAATTTTTGTAATAAATATATTTTTATTCTTTTTTATTTTTGTGTTATGCCTAAAAAGTCACAGATCGCAAGCTGTCATGAATGACAGCTAAAATTATTGCTTATAACAGTGATTATCACTATTATAAGCAACAGTAGTGTAAACCCCCCTCTACAGAGAACTACTCTGATGACAGAATGCAAAAAAAAAAAAAGCGTTTTGAAAACGGAAAAAAGAATCTTAAAAAGAAAAAAAAAAGGCTTCCTTCTGGGACGATAGCCATGCAGACCAATTTGATGCATTGTGCGGCGGATGGTCTGAGCACTGACAGGCTGACCCCCCACCCCTTCAACCTCTGCAGGAATGCTGGCAGCACTCATATGTCTATTTCCCAAAGGCAACCTCTGGATATGACACTAAGCACGTGCACTCAACTTCTTTGGTCGACCATGGCGAGGCCTATTCTGAGTGGAACCTGTCCTGTTAAACAGCTGTATGGTCTTGCCCACTGTGCTGCAGCTCAGTTTCAGGGTCTTGGCAATCTTTTTATAGCCTAGGCCATTTTTATGTAGAGCAACAATTCTTTTTTTGAGATCATCAGAGAATTCTTTGCCATGAGGTGCCTTGTTGAACTTCCAGTGACCAGTATGAGAGAGTGATAACACCAAATTTAACACACCTGAGACCTAGTAACACTAAGTCACATGAGACCGGGGAGGGAAAATGGCTAATTGGGCCCAATTTGGACTTTTTTATTTAGGGGTGTACTCACTTTTGTTGCCAGCGGTTTAGACATTAATGGCAGTACGTTGAGTTATTTTGAGGGGACAGCAAATTTACACTGTTATACAAGCTGTACACTCACTACTTTACATTGTAGCAAAGTGTCATTTCTTCAGTGTTGTCACATGAAAAGATAGAATAAAATATTTACAAAAATGTGAGGGGTGTACTCACTTTAGTGAGATTATGTATGTATGTATGTATGTGTGTGTGTATATATATATATATATATATATATATATATATATATATATATATATATATATATATATATATATATATCAGTGTGTGTAGATAGATAGATATAGATATATAGCTATATTCTATAGAGATATATATCTATATATCTCTATAGATATATATATATATTCTCTAGAGATATATAGACATACCATAGTTTGTGGACTCTATAACTTTCACACAAACTAATTAGTATACACTTATTGGGATTTGTTTTTTTGTTTTTTTACCAAAGACATGTAGCAGAATAGATTTTGGCCTAAATTTTGAAGAAAATTGATTGCACCAAAATTGCAGCACATAATAAAAGTCAGTGGGAAAGCATGGCTAATCTTTGCAAACAACGCTGGTACAGTGCACCGGTACACTACACTGTGCTGCGGCCAAAGCACAGTAGATTAGTGTGAAGCTGCCCTAAAACGGATCATGAGAGGGAGGCTGCACAATACAAAATAATGAAACCAAATTCACAGTGAAAAGTCTGATGCATCCTGATTTCAAGGAATTACATAAAAACGAGTTTAGGTGATAGCTGTGTAGGTATTCTGAATGTAAAGATTCTTAAATAATATTAACAGTTGACTGCCTGATTTCAGTTCTTCCCTGAAGTGCTCTTTAAATATAGATTATTTTCATTATTAATTATATTTTTTCCTGGTGTATAATATGTTACAAAATGTCAGATATTTTTCACCTCCATAAACAGGAGTGAGAATGCAGAAGCCTATGAAGTTCAGGATGAGGAATTCAGCTCAGGAATCTTTATGACATATCTAAAGAAGCACATTCTGAAGGAAAAAAAAGTTACTCACATGCTGGAGGATGTTCTTGAAGGTAAATCTTAGTGGGTGGAACTGGCATAGTAATCCAGAGAAATAATTGTAATTAAAATTACAAAAACAAAACCACAGAATTGCTCTTTCCTTGTCTGCAACAAACATTAAAATAGACGCGTGCTTTGTCTATGCATGCCAAAGAGAGAGATTTACTTTATTTGGCAGCCCCGAAAGCAATTAATACTCCTTTTTTTTTTTTTTTTTTTGCTTCCCTTGATCTCTCTTTGCTACAGAAAGTGAAGAGAGTTGTCTGGGGCTTGGGTATTGGAAAGCATGCTTTCTATGTGATAGATACAAAAAACAAAAAAGGCAATCAAATAACCTATAAGGTATCCAATGGGTACCTCTAGTCACTTACCCACACACTATAATTATAGTTGGGCTCTATGGCCAAATCAATGCCTATAGAAAAAGGACAGCAGGTAGAAAAACTACCATAAGGACCATAATCACAGCCGCAGAGGTATAGTGACAGAATGTAAACTGAACTGAATCTAAAAAATACAAAACTTACTTTATCATACAAAAATTAAGTAATCAAATTAATAAATACTTATACAGAAATCGCCCACCATCACCAATAACAACAGACAACGTTGTCTTAATAAAGCCAAAAAAGTGCGTCAGACGCCACCCTCACATGCACACAGCCAAAGCATACTGCATAAACCTCACATGGAAATGTAAACTATGATGAGATGCCTGTATGTATATCTTCCATCTGAGAAATCACAAAGTAGTGCAGTAGGAATGTGGATAATGGACAAAGCCTACCAATTTGGACAGATTCCAGGCCATCGTAGGTCAATAATTAACTAAAACTGCTGCAACATCAATGTATAGACTCCCCGAAAAGAAAGTACTATGGACATGAGGACAACCGGTAAGGCTGACAGTTTCTATAAATGACAGGATCATGCCAAGGGCTAATGCCTATCAATAGATTCCCAGCTTGAGGTGAGTGCAAAATACAACCTATAGTGGAGGCAGTTAGTGTCCATATACATGTGGAAGAACAAAGGCAACAGGCAGCTAGGCGACAGCAGAACACAGGTAGCAGATCATGGCAGCAACTTGGCATCAAACAGGTGTGCCTCAGGCATTACTAGTCACGTCCCCTACACCCTCAATCTAACCCAGAAAGAAAGAGGAACCTAACTCTTGTTAAGTGAGTCTCTGAAGTCAGTAAGGGGTTCTCCATGTCTGTCTACAGGTACCTACAGCATAAAAATACCTGAACCTCTTCTCAGTAACCAAAGGCTACCAGTGGAGAGGAACTGGTGTCAAGTAAAATACCCCTTAGGGGATCAATGTGTGTGGGGCCAATGCTATACAGTGTCATCAAGCACAGGGAGCAGAATAACTTTCCTGAGGCAGGAAGGACCCCCATCTGTTCTCATTAGTGAAGATAGAGTAATATCTCAATGATTTCAAACATAGCCTGACCCAGGAGACCCGCCGAAGGTGAGATTTCACAACTGAAGGTGAGGTTGTGTAGATACACCAGGCACTACCTGGCCCATGGAAGCAGGCATGTTAGACTGTTTAGGAACTAAATCTGCAACAACGGAGATAATGGATTAAGTAGGGTGAGAAGAAATTGTGGAAAAGGTGAATGGTCCCCCTACACCTAACACTCCTAAAAGGAAGGAGAGAAAGAGTCTAACACAAGAGTCCAAACACTGAAGAGTTTTAGGTGTACCTGTAGGACACTCATGTCATACAGTGTAATGCCGCGTACACACGGTCGGACTTTTCGTCTACAAAAGTCCGACAGCCTGTCCGACATACTTCCGACGTACCTTCGGCGGACTTGCGGCAGACTTTCTTACGAACGGACTTGCCTACACACGACCACACAAAAGTCCGACGGATTCGTACGTGATGACGTACACCGGACTAAAATAAGGAAGTTCATAGCCAGTAGCCAATAGCTGCCCTAGCATGGGTTTTTGTCCGTCGGACTAGCACACAGACGAGCGGATTTCGGGGTCCGTCGTACTTACGACGTAAAGATTTGAAGCATGTTTCAAATCTAAAGTCCGTCGGATTTGAGGCTAAAAAAGTCCGTTGAAAGTCCGGAGAAGCCCACACACGATCGGATTACCAGCCAGCTTTAGTCCGTCAGCGTCCGTTGGACTTTTGTAGACGAAAAGTCCGACCGTGTGTACGCGGCATAAGGGACAGTCAAGGCTGGTCCAAAAGACCCACTGAGAGAAAGACCCTCTGAAGAGCGGTACAAGGTACAACTGGGAAACTAGCATATTTCAAGGAAAAGGAAACTCTTTGAAACAGAAACAGGTGGCCTGGACAGGGCCCAGCTCTAGAACCCTAGCTGACACAGGGTTTGGAACAAGAGGTCCAGGAGTAGGAGGAATGCAAGAGAACCAAGGAAGGTGCAGCAGTCAGTGCAACAGCACAAGGAAAAGCAGGAGGCACAACCAGAGAGAGATGAGGCCAAGGAATTAGCTTCCAAAGGGTCGCTCTCTGCACCTAAATACCCTAAAAGTAAACTTTCCCTGTGCCCAGAATGAGTCACAAACAGGCCACACTTGTAGAAGAGGAAACTAATCTTCATATGGAAGGTTTGTCAGCATCATTGTGACGTAACTTCCACCGACACCATCTTTGAACGGGGACCTGGGCTGCACTTCCCAGCACAGAAGCAGAACGGCGGGCTCTGTTTACAAACAACCAATGCTGTACACACCAGGTGTTAGGTAAAAACCAGCACTATAAAAAGTGAACGTTTCTCTTACCATTTTATTTAATAAGGTCCAAAAAGCTAGTTTCACGCTATGGGCTTCCTTCTTATTATTTCCCTGAGTGGTATTATCGAATTTTGGAACTATATGTACCATATTTATCGGCGTATAACACGCGCAGGCGTATAACACGCACATTCATTTTAAGAGGGACGTTTCAGGAAAAAAACTTAAATTTTAAATAAGGAACTTTGAAGTAAAATAAGGGTCAGTGCCCATCTGCAGCTTCACAAGTGCCATCAATGCAGCCTCATCAGTCCACATCAATGCAGCCTCACCATTGCCATCAGTGCAGCCTGATCGATGCCCATCTGCAGCCCAGAGGGGACAGTGAGGGGGGCGGGACGAGCGCCAGATTACATACAGTGAGAATCTCCTATGATAGACAGAACAGTGGTCCAATGGCGGCCCAGGAGACAGGACTTTCTATTACAGAGGCCGCCAAGTAAACAGGAGATTCTCACTGTATGTAATCTGACGGTGCTCGTCCTGCCCCCCCTCCCTGTGCCCTCCGAGGCAGCTAAAACTGAAGTATTGGCGTATAACACGCATGCACTATTTGCACCCGATTTTCATGGTGAAAAAGTGAGTGTTATACGCCAATAAATACAGTATATGAAGGAGTATTCAGAATGTTTTTTTAGTATGCATACTCTAGGAATGTTACATTTATATGTGATTTTGAATGTTATCTCCTGTAATGTTTTGTCCTTCTAAAGGAAAATCAATAAAAAGATTTTAAAACAATAAAGGGGACATGCCCCATAAGCACATTTCACCATACCAGTGATAGTTGGTCATATGCATCCTGTGAGTGCAAATCCATGTGGGGCACTAAATGCACAAGTGGAACCAAGTACCAAGTCTAATACTTTATTTAGAATACCTGCACTTTCAGGTCAAGAATATGTGTATGGGACTTTATCTATTGTTTTATATTTTGTTCACATCTTTATCAGGTGTAAAGCACATTATATGCATTAATATTTTTTTAGCACATGACATGGTATTTGTGACAAGCGTTGTACAAGTAGCCAATCAGGTGTGCTGCAGTGCAAGGTGCATTCTTACAAGAGGAGAAGCTCGCAAGTGTGCTATCTTTTGCTGACTTGTAACAGGATGGGAGGGAACCTGCAAGTGAAGGTGAAACTGCAGCAGAGAAAGTAAGGTTGCCTTCCATGCTAGACAGGGCTGTGCTGTGTAAATCACAGGACTGGATGAACCAAAAAACAAATAATTTGACAGGTAAAACAGCTCTCATAGACACATTTTATCTGTGTATTTAGATGTATGCTTGGAGTTCAGTTTTAAAAATTGCTTATGTAGTCACAAACAAAAAGGGCTTTTAATGAGATGCATACCTCCCAACTTTCTGAAATGGGAATGAGGAATCTATTAGCAAAGGTATGTAGTCATAGGACACACCCCTGCCACACCCCCATTAAAGAAGAATTGTATGGAAAAAAAAGTGCTTTTTTACCATCACTATGCTTTTTTATTGGCTTTTGAGATTTAAACATGCATCAATTTAGAGATTGGATAAAGGTTTGGCACTGGGAAACACTTTTTGATAGATAAGAAGTGCATTTTATATACGACTATATAGATCAGACCAAAATGAAGGACAAATGAGGAGGAAAGAGGGACAGAGGGACTTTGTTCCAAATCAGGGACAGTCCCTCAAAATTAGGGACAGTTGGAAGCTATGGAGATGATCAATGTTCACAACAAGTGGCAATTTCAGGGACAAATATACAAACTCAGGAGCAGTTGAACATTTATTGATATTAACTAACTTTTCTGGTGACAGCAAAAGAACTCAAAAGGACAGGAACAGTGACATTTTTGTAACTATCTTTTTTTTTTTTTCTTTCTATACAACTTGAAGACATTGGCAAAGACCCCCTGGTAATTGGCAAGCAAGTTATGGAAATACGGCACTCCCTTAAAGAGTGCAGAACTCTAACTGACAAGATTTGCTGCTCAGCCAATGAACGACTCGATAGGACTGTGTGGGATCACCGAAGCAGTAAGTAGAGGAGATGGTGCCCTCTAGTGTCTGCATTATATAATACCTCACTCTGTATTCTATATAAACTGCCAAAACCACTCATACTGTGGCCATTTATGATTATGTTTTTATTGTTTCATATAGTTCAGTAATAATTATGCTTCCACTTTTAGAACTCTGGAAATAAGAAGCTAACACTTTGAACATCTATGTCACTGTAGAAAAATATCACCACATCGTCATGTAACAAGAACACAATTCTCATTCACGCTATCCAAGTTATGGTTTCAGTTATGCTTTGTTGGCTAGCTGCACTTTCCTTTACATACCATAATGTCCATTATGTCATGTTGCCTCGGCTATCATTCTTCCAGTGGTTTCTATCCTCTAATGCCTTACTCTAGTTCAGCTACTAACAGGGCCGTCTTAATAGCATCATGGGCCCCTGGGCAAGTAATGCTCTGGGGCCCCTAGAATGGAGACAGCGCAGGTAAACAGACATCAAGTAGGTAGGAGGCAGACAAGCAGAGCTTCCCCTTTTGGGTGGAGCTCCACATTAACTACATGAACAATCATTCTGTACAGCAAAGTAACAGTGGGAAAATACTACATACAAAAAGTAACAAAGCTGTCCTGTGCATATAATATATCTGCTAGATTGATGCCTCCCCAGCACTATGGCCCCTCTACACCCCAGATTTCCCCCCAGCACTCTGACTCCTCTACACTCTAGATATCCCCCCAGCACTCTAACTTCACTACATCACAGATACCCCCCCCCCCCCCCCCAACTCTGACCCCTCTACACCTCAGATATCCCCCCAGAACTCTGACCTCTCTACACCCCAGATATCCCCCCAGCACTCTGACCCCTCTACATCCCAGATATCCCCCCAGCACTCTGACCCCTCCAAACCCCAGATATCCCCCCCAGCACTCTGACCTCTCTACACCCCAGATATCCCCCCAGCACTCTGACTCCTCTACACTCTAGATATCCCCCCAGCACTCTGACCCCTCTACAGCCCAGATATCCCCCAGCACTCTGACCCCTCTACACCCCAGATATCCCCCCAGCACTCTGACCCCTCCAAACCCCAGATATCCCCCCCAGCACTCTGACTCCTCTACACAGATATTCCCCAGCACTCTGACCCCTCTACATCCCAGATATCCCCCCAGCACTCTGACCCCTCTACACCCCAGATATCCCCCCAGCACTCTGACTCCTCTACACTCTAGATATCCCCCCAACACTCTGACCCCTCTACATCCCAGATATCCTCCCAGCACTCTGACCCCTCTACACCCCAGATATCCCCCCAGCACTCTGACCCCTCTACACCCCAGATATCCCCCCAGCACTCTGACCCCTCTACACCCCAGATATCCTCCAGCACTCTGACCCCTCTACACCCCAGATATCCTCCCAGCACTCTGACCCCTCTACACCTCAGATATCCCCCCAGCACTCTGACCCCTCTACACCCCAGATATCCTCCCAGCACTCTGACCCCTCTACACCTCAGATATCCTCCCAGCACTCTGACCCCTCTACACCTCAGATATCCCCCCAGCACTCTGACCCCTCTACAGCCTAGATATTCCCCCCAGCACTGTAACCATATACCATAAGATACCCCTTGTATTGTTACCCCACTACATCCCTGATACCCCCTACACTGTGGCCTCTCTACATCCCGGATACCTCTAGCACTATAGCCACCCAAGCTACCCCAAGCATTGCTATCCCCTATACACCCTAGATCTCCCTTCAGAATTGTTTTCCCCCCTACACCCTTGATATCCCCCAGCACCATTATTCCATCCATTTAGTACCCCCTTACAGTGCATGTAATTTTTTGGCTCTGTGCCCACCTCCAGCACTGCACTTATCTATACCAATCAAGCAGGCAGAAGGAGGGGTGGATGAGGGAGCAACCCTCCAGGCATTTCAAGCCTTTCGGTGAAAACAGTGCTGGACAGCTGGGCTCACCATGACGCCATCCACAATGCTACTTCCACAGGTGGGCTCTTAGTGCTGCCGACTCAGCAGCTCCCACTCCAGCTCCTACCCCGCAGCCTTCGAGTCCCGAGCATTTAAGCTGCATGGGGCGGGGTTAGAGCATCACTGGTGCTCCGGCTCTGCCCCTCTCTGCTATACAATAATATAATAGGTCTTGCTCTGCACAGCATGGCGCACCGCTGCCAGCCTGCCTCCCCTGTGTATTTATCACTCTCAGTGCCATCATGGGGCCCCCAATTTTGGGGCAGCATGGGCTCAAGGACCAGCTGCTTTGGGGAAAGTGCAGGGCCCCCAATGCAGCTGGGGCCTCTGGGCAGTGCCCAGGTGTGTCCTCTCATTAAGACAGCCCTGGCTACTAAATAGAATACTACAACTAAATCAACTCAAAAAAGCATGAAACAATAGTTACCTGTTTTCGATGACTACAGTTAGGCTGGCCTTACAAAAATCTTTTTTGTTCAAAGAGCGGGTTGAACGAAAAAAACTGTTTCCCCCAGCCACACATTCGAGGTGGATGGGGTAATACTCCTGCTCTGCTATCATGTTCTGATGGCAGAAAGACTTCTCAGCAGTCAGAATACACTGATCAGTCCTGCCAGCTATGACCGGTGGTTCTGATCATTCAGGAAAAACCCTCCTGAACTGGCCAAATTTAGATCCATATATGGTCATCTTTAGATTGGGAAATTGCAGTATGTTTATGAACTCCTCCAGACCAACTGTTCTTGAAGGAGAATTTTAAAATTTAGGGAAGATTTAAAGGATAAGTTCACCTTTTGTAACATGTTACATGTTATACCCATGCTTAGGGTGTAACGTGTACAGTAACATGTTACAGATGCACTGGACCCCGCTTCCCCGTTCAGCTAGCGGGGGATCTTCTCCACCTCACCCCCCCCCCCCACTAGTTGTCACACTTTGAAACAAATGTGGCTGTGCCGTGCTCTACGCCCATGCCACCACCAACACCCCCCCATCCCCCCCACCCACCCACATCATCCATTCACAATGTTGTGTCAATGGAAACAATACAAGGTCCAGCAGCCTTTGCAGCTGTCTGCTTGTAGTTTTCAATGAATTACCACGCGCTGCGGAGCGCTATAATAGTTCATTATCTCTTCCTGTCAGATTGTATCTGCTTGCCCATATGGGATGTACAGGGAAGCAGATACACTGGCAGATCTGCTGGAGACCTGCATGGCACCAGCGAACTACTGATCGCTAGTGCAATGTTTTACAGCCTCCAAAAAAATTAATTCAATAAAAAGAAAATTTTTTTACCTGCAAAAAATGTGCATATATTATTTTTTTCTAAAAAGTGAACTTATCCTTTAAATGAACAATAACCATTGTTGTTGTTGTTATTATTATTATTATTATTATTATTATTATTATTACTATTATTATTCAAGATTGATATAGCAACAACACCAACCGTTTGCACAGCACTTTACAATATAAAAGGGAGACAGTACAACTGGATATAATATAAGACCAGAGAGTTGGGAAGACACTGCTCATGAAAAGGTAGCAACTGTGAGGTTGATGGAGATAGTAAAAGTTTGGTTTTTAGGTAAATGCAGGATAGGCTTCCCTGAAGAGATGAGTTTTCAGGGATTCACTAAAGGTGGCTAGTATAACAGATAGAGCATCTCACAAAAGTGAGTACACCCCTCACATTTTTGTAAATATTTTATTATATCTTTTCATGTGACAACACTGAAGAAATGACACTTTGCTACAATATAAAGTAGTGAGTGTACAGCTTGTATAACAGTGTAAATTTGCTGTCCCCTTAAAATAACTCAACACACAGCTATTAATGTCTAAACCACTGGCAACAAAAGTGAGTACACCCCTAAGTGAAAATGTCCAAACTGGGCATAATTAGCCATTTTCCCTCCCTGGTGTCATGTGACTCGTTAGTATTACAATGTCTCATGTGTGAATGGGGAGCAGGTGTGTTAAATTTGGTGTTATCGCTCTCACTATCTCATACTGGTCACTGGATGGCCTAGGCTATAAGAAGATTGCCAAGAACCTGAAACTGAGCTGCAGCACGGTGGCCAAGACCATACAGCGGTTTAACAGGACAGGTTCCACTCAGAACAGGCCTCGCCATGGTCAACCAAAGAAGTTGAGTGCATGTGCTCAGCATCATATTCATAGGTTGTCTTTGGGAAATAGACGTATGAGTGCTGCCAGCATTGCTACAGAGGTTGAAGGGGTGGGGGGTCAGCCTGTCATTGCTCAGACCATACGCCGCACACTGCATCAAATTGGTCTGCATGGCTGTCATCCCAGAAGGAAGCCTCTTCTAAAAGATGATGCACAAGTGAGCCCGCAAATTGTTTGCTGAAGACAAGCAGACCAAGGACACAGATTACTGGAACCATGTCCTGTGGTCTGATGAGACCAAGATAAACTTAACTTATTTGTTTCAGATGGTGTCAAGTGTGTGTGGCGGTGAGGAGTACAAAGACAAGTGTGTCTTGCCTGGTCAAGCATGGTGGTGGGAGTGTCATGGTCTGAGGCTGCATGAGTGCTGCCGTAACTGCAGAGCTACGGTACATTGAGGGAACCATGAATACCAACATGTACTCTGACATACTGAAGCAGAGCATGACCACCTAGCTTTAGGGACTGGGCCACAGGGCAGTACTTCAACATGATAACGGCTCCAAACACACCTGCAAGATAACCACTGCCTTGCTAAAGAAGTTGAGGGTAAAGGTGATGAACTGGCCAAGCATGTCTCCAGACCTAAACCCTATTAAGCATCTGTGAGGCATCCTCAAATGGAAGGTGGAGGAGTGCAAGGTCTCTAATATCCACCAGCTCCGTGATGTCGTCATGGAGGAGTGGAGGACAACCCCAGTGGCAACCTGTGAAGCTCTGGTGAACTCCGTGCCCAAGTTGGTTAAGGTAGTGCTGGAAAATAATGGTGGCCACACAAAATATTGACACTTTGGGCCCAATTTGGACATTATTACTTAGGGGTGTACTCACTTTTGTTGCCAGCGGTTTAGACATTAATGGCTGTGTGTTGAGTTATTTTGAGAGGACAGCAAATTTACACTGTTATACAAGCTGTACACTCACTACTTTACATTGTAGAAAAGTATAATTTCTGCAGTGTTGTGACATGAAAAGATATAATAAAATATTTACAAAAATGTGAGGGGTGTACTCACTTTTGTGAGATACTGTAGCTGGGTAATTTGGGGTAGGGAGTTCTAGAGGATGGGAGAGGCTCTGGAGAAGTCCCGGAGGTGAGCATAGGAGGAGGTGATGAGCGAGCTGGAGATCAGGAAATCTTGGGAGAAGCAAAGAGAATGGTTTGGGTGATATTTTTGGCACTTTTGGCAGTGGTGTTACCAAAGTGCAACTCTGCTTTGCCTAAAGAACATCACTGACCCACTGGCGGAATCTCAGCTACTGTTGAGAGCAGCGATGGAGCAACATCTTTCTGGTCCAGCCAGTGAGGTAGTGATGCCATAGGAGAAAGTAAATTGAGCCTTAGTGATTCTGTCGTTGGCAAGTTGTTACCAGGCACCAAATTGCTAGTGTGACATGGCCTTAACAACTGCTCAGCAGAGCCCTTCTCCACTTATCCACACACCTACTTTTGCACCCCTGTCCATTACTCTGTGTACCCTCTGCCTATACCCTGAATAAGATTTGTTTCCAGTACACCAATAAACTTGTTTCAAAATGTTAATCTCCTCATTCTGGTATGATCACATAGAAAAGCAATGTTTTTGGACTGCGTGGTCCTGAAACAATGTTTTTCTATGTGATCATACAAGAATAAAGGGATTTGTACTTATCCATGATGTTCACCGTTACCAGTTGGGAGTTGTTGCAGCACCCCAACCACATAGTTGATTTAGTATGGTGTGTGAAAGGAATATACTCCATCTCTCCATATACCCATCTCCACCTGTCTGCACCCCTCTTCACCTCTCTGGCCCCTCTCTCCCTTGGCAGTATAGCAGAATGAAAGATATTCTGATTCGTTACTATCAAAACCAATTGTGCTGGGATAATTCTGCTTTTACACACCTGTAGAAACTAGGCCAGTGCTTCTAACGAGCTGACTGCCATTTTATGTTTGCAAGCCAGGAACTTCCTGAATTGAAGCTAATAAAACACTAAAGTTCAAAAGCTCAGTTCCAGTGTGGTAACCAAATTCGTAGAAGCAGCTTTAGCTGTTATTATGCTTCCTAAAATTGGTAGGCTCAGCAAACAAAAAATACCACATAATGACTGATTCCTGGAGTATGCTTGGTTTTTATGAGGTTTATGAGAAACAAACAGTAACAAAACTTTGATAATAGATTTTTTTCATGCGTCAGACTCCGTTTGTCTGTGATGTTCTACATAAGTACAGAAAATCAAACATGTTTGTATGAATATACTTTTATATAGAGCAATCGCTTTAGGCGTATCATCTTCACTATCTAACTGCTGTATTTTGAGGGATATTTGTGGTAGTAGAATGTTGTCAGATGTACACTTGGAAAGATGGACTGATGTTCCAGAACTTGTAATAGTCTCTGATCTGTCCTGTTTTCCAGAAATCCCCAAACAAATGGTAAAGTTCTCATGTGGAGTTGAAGTGGAATTAAGATTCAAAACTGTGTTCTCAAACCTCATTCATACTTTTGCAAAACTGACACACACTCCTGCTCATCTAACCGACATCAAGATTATTCTTTACAAACCTTCCGTAAGTGATCATTTCTTTATCATGATTAAAAATAACTGAAAATAACTGAAAATTTAACATGTGTTTTCTAAAAAAAACATTTTCTGTTTTGTAAAAGGCACAATTTACTCTGTCTAACAGAGACATATAAATGCACAAAATATAAATAGCTACCAATATGGATACTAAATCAAGTATCATTCTAGAATGTTGACCTAGACAGATATTCAAATGCATATAGCAATCAGGTTTTTAGCTTTTTCTGATCAGCTGGATTCAGGATGGATACAGGATTCTTTCTTTTTCAGTTGAACTCAATGGATATGTCTTTATTTTTCTTCAACCTATGTAATAATATTCTTCATCCCTATGTAGTTCATAACTATCTCATTGTGGGCAATTCTTTTTATTCCGGTCCCATTGGGTAGGGAGAAAATGCAATACTTTGTGTATGCAGGGCAGGTGCTACCACTAGGTGAACTAGGTAGCCATGGCCCAAGGGCATAGATAAGGGGGGAGAGTCAGGGGGGTCCAAAAACCCCCTCCCCAAAGCATCCTTCAATGGTGCAGTAGCTAGGCTAATGTAGGTGCGAGACTACCAGCTACAGAAAGCCTCACAACCTGTTTTCTGTCACAGCCACAATCTGTCTCGTACAAGTTGTATAGAAAAGTAATATGCCGCTGGGACTCGGGGAATCCCGGGTGATGTCAGAAGGGAGAGACATTTGAGAAAAGTTCAGCTACACATTGACTGAGGAGGCAGCGGGGGGCGGTGCAACCTCTAGCCTGCAGGCTGTACTGCCTCCTCAGCCAATAGGTACACAAGTTCACTCTACATCACTGCAAGTAAATCCTGCAGGCTTACGGTAGTACAGGCACGGGATCGAGCAAGCAGCAGCTCTGATGAGGGAGAAGCCTGCACTCAAGCTCCTGAACTGTGCAGTGAAGATCCTCCAATGATCAAGGGGAGGGAGAAGAAATCAAACAGATGTTTTGCCCAAAAAATACAGGGAGCTGTTAGAAGTGCCTGTGCTCCATTTTAAAAACAGCCGTTGTAATGCCACCCATTTAACTGTCCTTTGTAACAGGGTGAAAGTAACCTTACACCTGTGCAGCATAGGTGTCAGCTTACTGTCACCATGTTAAAAGAACAAGAATATTGGTGGCATTAGAATGGCTGCACAATGGGTTCACACTAGCCAAAACTCTAAAATGCAGTCCACAGTGGATTGCTTTTTAAAGTGTGGTTAAATGGCTGCTGTCAGGTGTTCAGGAGGTGATCCTGTCTCCCCCTGAATGCCTGTTTTTTGTTTTGTTTTTCGTGCCAAATAGCAATTTATATTGTGTTAATACATCATAACCACAAGCCAAGTTTCATATTTTGAAGTTCTACAAGTAGCTGGTCTTGCCTAGGGTGCAAAATAGTCTAGTACTGGCCCTGTGTGTGATGGGAGGGAGGGGGGGGGGGGGTTGATAGAAAAGCCTCATTAGTGAAAAAGAGTATGTGTGGTCAATCAAGTATGTGTATTACAACACAAGTGTGTAAAGCAGATTTTTGGATCATGTAGCGATGTGACATACCGGCCCTGGTTAGTGGATCTATTCTTTACCATCAGACAATGTTTAGTTTTATCCAAGTTTGTAGCCAATAGACTGATGCAATTCTTAGCAATAGTGTCACCTGTTGGATTAGGCATCACAAGACAGCACACTGGAAGCTAAACGTGAGAGCAGCTGACTTCAGTATTTTGCCAAAACTGAGTTAGTTCAGGACACTGGCACAGTCTACAACAGCCTTTCTCAACCTTTTCAACACAGAGGAACTCTTGAAATAGTTATTTGGTCTTGGGGAACCCCTGCTAAAAATTAGAAATCTACAACTCATGATACATTAGTGTGATGGTCAGTGAGAGGAATGGTCCTTACACTTGTGGTCATTGGGAAGAATTACCGCCTTACAGATAGCTAAAAAGATCAATAATGTGAGTGGGAACTTATCTGAGAGGCAGAAATTACCCAATGCTGAAGGAACCCCTAGCAACCTCTGGAGGAACCCTAGGGTTCCATGGAACCCTGGTTGAGAATCACTGGTCTACAAACTGTACATATTATACAGTATTTTTACATATATAAGTGTGCTTAAGACTTGAGACTTGATGCTTTGTAAAAAACTGCATAACATAATTTACTGAGGAAAACAAAATTTGCTTTGCAGCCAAAACAATTATAATTTCTTCCCGTCATTGGATTCAGTAGATCCAGAAGTTTCTCTTTACCCCTCTGCCTTGAACTCCAGAATTAAATAAAAAGTGATAAAATTGCTAGCCCTTCTGCCAAAGCAGCCCACACAGGTAATTTCTTCCTGTGGGTAGAAAATGATACTTATGAGAGTTTATAGAGAAATGCTACAATGTCACCTCTCCCTGCCCTTTACAATACAATCTGATACTAAAACATCATAGCCTGTCTCTGCTCCATATATCCACTTGTGTCTCCTTTTTTAAGACCTCTATATACTGTGCTTTCTGTAGGACATGGCAGACCAATCAAACGCATGCAAACGTGATCCCTTAGATTCTCTGGTGGCTCTGCAGGATGATGGTGAAGAAGCAGACTACATGCTCAGGCTTTCTAACCTACAGAAATGCCAGGTAAGTAAATGTCAATTTTTAGCCCTAATCAGTTTATCACATTTTTCTTAATGACAATACTAATCATTTATATTTATATTTTGTTTTATGTGCAGAATAACATCATCATAAAGGTCGATCTGCATTTTACAAATCTTGAGAGGGTCAACATTCAGGAGAGTTTGGAGCATGTGATCCCCCAACCATGGATTGCTAAATTATTTAACAGGACAAATCCACTGTGTTTCGTGAGAAGGCATAAAGCTGAAGCTCCAGAGAGCATGCCCACCATGGAAACGCAGCTCACTACAGACTCCTTGGACTCACAGCCTGGAGCACATCTCAAAGATGCTGGGGAAATGCCCATTAGTGGTCAATCAAAATCCAGCAGTGAGCCTGAAGAGAACGATGAAAGTGATATATTACCTATCTAATGAAGAATGCATTAGAACATGAGGAATTGTAAGCTATACTTCCATTCAGAAGCTGATTCACTTTTGGATGGTCCTTTAGAGTTTACAGACTGCAAAGCTGCACATGATTTCAAAAGGCGCTTAGTGACTTCTCATAGTCTTCATTTGCAGAAGACCAATGTTTTGTATCTATAATTAACACATTCAGATGTTTTTTTTCTGATTACTGCTCTCTAGGAGAGATGGGAAATATTGTCAATTTAAAACACTTAGCAAAGTTAATTTAAAGAAAACATATATTTTAGACTTGGACTACATAGGCTGAGGAGCTGTACAACTTGACATAAGTTGACTGCTTCTGTATATGGTTATTGCTAGTGCCTTGTACTAAGACATCTGCAGATCTCAGTAAAGTTGTCTGTTCTTAGAAGGGAGTGGATATCTTGACACATGCACTCCTCCACAGACTTTGACAGCTGTCATGCCCATTCAAAGGAACTGTTGATTTTAGTTTATTTAATCCTCCATGAGATGTAAACAAAAAGGTGGACAAAGGCTTAAAAGCAATTTAAAGAGCAGTTCACACAGAATTATATACTTCATTTTTATTTATACTTTCCTACTTCCTTAAACCGGCCATAGATGGTTTGAATCTTGGCCAGTTCAGCAGTAACCGGCTGAGATTGCAATCATGTAGGGGCAGGCTGAATGTACCCAAGTTGATCAATCAAACAATTTGGGTACACCCAGCCTGCTAGATTTTAGCAGCTGTTAAATTCGCTAGCAGTAATCACTGTGTTTTCCCGGCTTGGACAGTTTTCCACTCTGGGGAGTTGCAGGAAAGAAAATCGCTCCATCTATGGCCGACCTTAATGTAGTGCAAGCTGGACATGTATAGCAATGTATAGCAATCTAACTGGAGCTGTCTCCTACACAGTCTATACCCAATAACAATTCAGGTTTTAATGTTGGCCACAAACCAAAAAACATTTCAGGTAATTTCATCCATTTTCTTATTCAAACAGATGATTGTAATCTATTAACAGTATGTTCAATAGACACCATGAAATGGTCTAAAATATTGATGGTAGGTTTTAGCATTTGGTTGTTTTTGCAACTGAAAGCTGGTTGCAATTTCCTGCACATTGATGTGGGTGACTAGCAAATGTATTGCCAATGACAGACAAAGATGGCAGATAGATAGGAATGTATCTTTAATTTTTGTTCACACATATGTTTTCATCTAAATAACATGTGTAGAATGCAGTCCACTGATGTATAAAAACTGGATGATAGACACACAGTAAAGATGGCCATATACATATAGATTTTTTTCATTCAGGCTGGGACTGAATGTAAAAAATCTTACAGATTCTTCCGTCCACAATATACAGCGCAGATGGATCCTGCTGTTGCTATTGTATTTTGAAAACCGGACCCGCGATTTTCTCCATGTTACATTTTTCAATCTAAAGAAGTTGGGTTGGACAGGGTCACACAGTGTATGGCCAGCTTAAGTCTTGTGTGAACAGTCCATTTATCTGTAGGCTACAGCACACTGCAGATAATGCCATCTCCACATGCTACTCACTGTTCTGACCGTTAACAGTATTTCAGAATTTTGACTTTTAGTATTTTGCCTGTAGTATTTGGGAGGTAAATCAAACATAATTAAACTCTTTATGCTAGTTTTGCAACCATCCGAGTTGTGGAACAAGTAAAAGAGGCAAATGGATTGCAACATAAGGTGCAATATAAGCAGTGACTTCACTTCCACTTTAAATGGACATAGATATCAATTTTCTAAACGTAGTGTAAATGCAGTCTGCATTAAAGCCAAACCTGGAAAACAGCAAGCCAAAAGCTGTGCAGATATCTTTTTTATTTTTTTTATTTTTTTTTAAAATAATACCAAAGACAACACCGAAGCACTAGTAGAAAAGAATTCAACCCAAGTTTGTCTTTGCTAAGCATATGAGAAAGCACATGGGCACCTTTCTAACAAAAATGCACTTGGTACTAGATAAAGTCAAGAGTTCTCATAAACCAGTTTTGGTATAATTTATTTTGTACAGAATATTTTATTTTTTGGTGCACCTACTCAACATAGTTCTGCCTCTGATAAAAAATAAATGGAACACAATAATGTTAGAAAAGTACTTAAACAAAAGAAAACTCAAATCTTTATTATTGTCTATTATTTATTATTACTGTCTATGTGATGGGATATAAACGTCATTTATTGTGAAGTTTAAAGGATAGAATGTGATATCACTCTAGCTTTTTATTTCTTTTATGCAAACTGATTTCTGTTCTAGGATAGCATAGTACGTTGCTATCTTACAAATTCTTTGTAAAGCAAAAATGTTTTTTGTGACTGTGTAAGAGAAAATTGAGTACTGTCCGTGATACTTTTTTTATTTGCACTAACATATCAATCACGGACAGTACTCAATTTTCTCTGTCGCAATTGCACTAATACGGCTACAATCAATGCAAGTGTGATTGTGTAACAAATTTTAATACCTGTAGTTAATTAAAAAAATGTAACTGATTACTAAATTGCAGAAACATTAGGATCTCTGCTAGGATCAGCTTTAGGATCTCTGTCTCTGAAGTGCTGTCATTCATTAGTGCAATGAATGACAGCACTTCAGAGACAGAGATCCTAAAGCCGGCCATTCATTGCTCAAGTTTCGTCCAATTCCTGCTAGCTCAGCCAAAACTAGAGCAGTGTATGGCCCTGCCAGCAGTTCTATTTTCAACAAAAGTCAATCAAAAAATTAACTTGAGCCTGTTGGAAAATTGTCAGTTGAACATCACCTACACCCAATCAGATGCAGGCACTCTTTGGGTATTTTGACAGCTGGCGGCACCAGCTGTCAGAAGGCAATTGCCCCACAGCTGCCTCTGTTATCTATAGGCACAAGCTTACTACGCCTAATAGTAAAATTAGTCAGGTTTATTTATTACATGTAATTATATAGCACCATCAATTTACGCAGCTCTTTACATATATAATGCACATTTACATCAGTCCCTGCCCTCAAGACGCTTACAATCTAAGGTCCCTAACTCACATTCATACATACACATACTAGGGCCAATTTAGACAGAAGCCAATTAAAGTGGATGTAAACCCAATGTCATCCTTTCTAAACTACTGCCATAGGGGTTATCTATAAGGATATACATGCCTCCTGCATGTATCTTTACCTGTCAAATGTCTCCCCTCTGTCTGTTATGAGACCCGAAAAACTGCAGATTCTGTGGGTGGGTCTGTTGTCTGGAGCTCGGTGGGTGGAGTCGTGATGTCAGTAGACTCCCCGCCCACCTCTACACTCCCCTTGTCAATATGCATTTTCTCCTGTGTATTTCTTACACTGAACTTCTGCTATGATCACTAACATCCAGTGAAAAGACAGGAAAGTAACCACATGACTTCAGCATGCCAAATCATGGTGAGGTGTGGAACAGCCAATCCTTGCAGAGCTGCTGAAGAAAGGAGTGGGGGTGGGAATTAAAAAATACTGCATGTCTCTTAGGCTAGTGCACTAGATATGCAAATCACCTGTCACTCACAGCAAGGGGAAGGATTTGACAAAGTTTTTCTCAGTTTGTCAAGATTTTTCTCACTGAACAATAAAAGAGGATTGCTCAGAGCTGGCTTAACTCTGTGTGGCAAGACTGGGCTCAAATGATAGAAAATCTTATACTCTACAGTATGATATAAAAAAAAAAAAAATTCGGGTTTACATCCACTTTAACCTACCAGCATGTCTTTGGAGTGTGGGAGGAAATCGGAGCACCCAAAGGGAAACCCATGTAGGCACAGTGAGTACATGCAAACTCCAAGCAGGCAGTGTCATGGTTGTGATTAGAAATTGTACTTATCAATTCTATACAGTCTGTACCCAGTCAAGTCTTTCTTCCTATTTTAGGTCCAAAAGAATTAGTGGGTGCCGGTCTTGCTCGTGCAAGAATATCCATATGGAGCCAAAAAAAAAAACGAAAATGTTAACAGTTTTGGTGTAATAACCTTAGTATACAATTTATTAAACTGATGATGTGGGAAATCTCTCAAACTGATTCTGTTATTCCATGGAAATTGTATGCTATTAATATGAATTATAGAGCCCGATTTTGTAAAGTGTAAAATTAGGTGAGCCTGTGTTCACATGAAACATCCAGTCATGTACAGCAGAATTTAAAGAAACTTTACAAAAACATGTCCTTCGACTTGAAATTGCTTTGCTCTGGTATGACCATCAGATGGAGACATTTCACTATTAAATTTAGAATTATGTAAATCTTTCTAGCGCAACAAATAACAGGATGGTTGATGAAAAAACAGGAAGATTGCCATGTCATAGAATATGACTTACTATATTCTGCAATAACATATATAGATAGACTGTTCAGAAGTGTTGTAAAAGGAAACCTGTGCAGAGTCTTTAAATTTCAAAGAAAGACATTTTGCCTACAGATGGGATTTAACCACTTAAGCCCCGGACCATTATGCTGCCTAAGGACCAGAGGTCTTTTTCCAATTTGGCACTGCGTCGCTTTAACTGCTAATTGCGCGGTCATGCAATGCTGTACCCAAACGAAATTTGCGTCCTTTTCTTCCCACAAATAGAGCTTTCTTTTGATGGTATTTGATCACCTCTGCAGTTTTTATTTTTTGCGCTATAAACGGAAAAAGACCGAAAATTTTGAAAAAAAATGATATTTTCTACTTTTTGTTATAAAAAAAATCCAATAAACTAAATTTTAGTCATACATTTAGGCCAAAATGTATTCGGCCACATGTCTTTGGTAAAAAAAATGTCAATAAGCATATATTTATTGGTTTGCGCAAAAGTTATAGCGTCTACAAACTAGGGTACATTTTCTGTAATTTACACAGCTTTTAGTTTATGACTGCCTATGTCATTTCTTGAGGTGCTAAAATGGCAGGGCAGTACAAAACCCCCCCAAATGACCCCATTTTGGAAAGTAGACACCCCAAGGAAATTGCTGAGAGGCATGTTGAACCCATTGAATATTTATTTTTTTTGTCCCAAGTGATTGAATAATGACAAAAAAAAAAAAAATATTTACAAAAAGTTGTCACTAAATGATATATTGCTCACACAGGCCATGGGCCTATGTGGAATTGCACCCCAAAATACATTTAGCTGCTTCTCCTGAGTATGGGGATACCACATGTGTGGGACTTTTTGGGAGCTTAGCCGTGTACGGGGCCCCGAAAACCAAGCACCGCCTTCAGGATTTCTAAGGGTGTAAATTTTTGATTTCACTCTTCACTGCCTATCACAGTTTCGGAGGCCATGGAATGCCCAGGTGGCACAAAACCCCCCCAAATGACCCCATTTTGGAAAGTAGACACCCCAAGCTATTTGCTGAGAGGCATGGTGAGTATTTTGCAGCTCTCATTTGTTTTTGAAAATGAAGAAAGACAAGAAAAAACTTTTTTTTTTTCTTTTTTCAATTTTCAAAACTTTGTGACAAAAAGTGAGGTCTGCAAAATACTCACTATACCTCTCACCAAATAGCTTGGGGTGTCTACTTTCCAAAATGGGGTCATTTGGGGGGGTTTTGTGCCACCTGGGCTTTCCATGGCCTCCGAAACTGTGATAGGCAGTGAAGAGTGAAATCAAAAATTCACGCCCTTAGAAAGCCTGAAGGCGGTGCTTGGTTTTCAGGGTCCCGTACGCGGCTAGGCTCCCAAAAAGTCTCACACATGTGGTATCCCCGTACTCAGGAGAAGCAGCAGAATGTATTTTGGGGTGTAATTTCACATATTCCCATGGCATGTTTGAGCAATATATCATTTAGTGACAACTTTGTGCAAAAAAAAAAAAAAAATTTTGTCTCTTTCCCGCAACTTGTGTCGCAATATAAAATATTCCATGGACTCGACATGCCTCTCAGCAAATAGCTTGGGGTGTCTACTTTCCAAAATGGGGTCATTTGGGGGGGTTTTGAACTGTCCTGGCATTTTATGCACAACATTTAGAAGCTTATGTCACACATCACTCACTCTTCTAACCACTTGAAGACAAAGCCCTTTCTGACACTTTTTGTTTACATGAAAAAGATATTTTTTTTTCCAAAAAAATTACTTTGAACCCCCAAATATTATATATTTTTTTAAAGCAAATGCCCTACAGATTTAAATGGTGGGTGTTTCATTTTTTTTTTTCACACAGTATTTGCGCAGCGATTTTTCAAACGCATTTTTTGGGGAAAAAACACACTTTTTTAAATTTTAATGCACTAAAACACACTATATTGCCCAAATGTTTGATGAAATAAAAAAGATGATCTTAGGCCGAGTACATGGATACCAAACATGACATGCTTTAAAATTGCGCACAAACGTGCAGTGGCAACAAAATAAATACATTTTTAAAAGCCTTTAAAAGCCTTTACAGGTTACCACTTTAGATTTACAGAGGAGGTCTACTGCAAAAATTACTGCCCTCGATCTGACCTTCGCGGCGATACCTCACATGCATGGAGCAATTGCTGTTTATGTTTGACGACAGACCGCCGCTTGCGTTCGCCTTAGCGCGAGAGCAGGGGGCGACAGGGGTGCTTTTTTTTTTTTTTTTTTTTTCTTTATTATTTTTTTGCTTTTTTATCTTATTTTTAAACTGTTCCTTTCATTTTTTTTTTTTTTAAATCATTTTTATTGTTATCTTGGGGAATGTAAATATCCCCTATGATAGCAATAGGTAGTGACAGGTACTCTTTTTTGAAAAAATTGGGGTCTATTAGACCCTAGATCTCTCCTCTGCCCTCAAAGCATCTGATGACACCAAGATCGGTGTGATAAAATGCTTCCCCAATTTCCCAATGGCGCTATTTACATCTGGCGAAATCTAAGTCATAAAATGCTCGTAGCTTCCGGTTTCTTAGGCCATAGAGATGTTTGGAGCCACTCTGGTCTCTGATCAGCTCTATGGTCAGCTGGCTGAATCACCGGCTGCATTCTCAGGTTCCCTGTTGAGACAGGAGAGCCAGAGAAAAACACGGAAGACGGTGGGGGGGGGGACATTCCCTCCCACGGCTTGTAAAAGCAGTCTAGAGGCTAATTAGCCGCTAGGATTGCTTTTACATGAAAGCCGACCGCTGGCTGAAAAGAATGATACCAAGATGATACCTAAACCTGCAGGCATCATTCTGGTATAACCATTCAAAGTCGTGAATGGCGTACCTGAAGACAAAAAAATGGTTAACAATAAAGCACAGTAAACGGTAAAGTATAAATAATTACATACCTGAAAAACAAACATGATAAAACATAATAACAATAAAACATTGCAGAATAGAATACAGTAAAAAAGAGCAGAACAAGAGAGAGAGAATAGAGAGAGAGAGAGAGAACAATAAAACGACAACTATTTTTTTTTATTTTATATATATATTTTTTTTTTTTTTTTTACACTTTTTTTGTAACTAACTTTTATAACGGTAACCGGTTCCAGGTTCGGGTCTCTCAAAATGCGATGGCATCTTGGGAGACCCTGTGAAAGTGTGCCTAGTCTGTGCAATGCTGTACCCTACGCTAATACTCAACTAGTGAATGGTAGCGTTCAAAACATTCACCAATGCAAAGACCAGGATTGTCAGGACAGGAGGGACAATAATAGCGGGTGTCACGCCTATATCCGCGCTTGCTGCAGACACAACATCTTTTTTGGGGGGCGTTGGGTAGGGGTACTCGGGAGGACATAAAGAAAATGCCTCTCATGCAGCCGACTGCATTTGGTTGGGGATGTGAATGGGGGAAGTACGGGTGCTGCAGAAGTGGTGGGTTCCCAATTAGGATTGGCGAATGCAGCAGGAAGGGCATTATGGGCACGACGGGCCTGTGTTTGTCTTCTTGGTGGCAGCGGGACACTACTTGTGCTTGCCACCTCACCAGCTTGAACTGCACTTATGGGACTCACCACGTCACCAAGTGTTACTGCAGTGCTGGTTTGACTACGACCGGGGTGTACTAGGCCGCTGGCGCTTGCCAGTTCAATAAAAAGCTACCAAAAAAACTGTTAGCGATCGCAGGGATCAGGCCTGACTCTGCGAACGCTGCAGTTATGCATTTAGTGTTTTGTAAGTGTCGGTGATCGATCGATACTGCACTTGGGTGGGCTGGGCTGGGCCGGGCGGAGGGGCAAAACGCAGGTGCTAGCAGGTATCTGGGCTGATCCCGCTAACACTGCGTTTTTGGGAACCCTAAACTGCTGGGGACGCTAGTATAGATCTGATCGGATCAGATATTGATCCGTTCAGATACTATACCACTAAGGGAGGCGTATGCTACATGCGTGGGTGTTAGCGGTACTGGCGCTAATCTGACGCTGCTTGGGGCTGGTGCTTGCCAGTTCACCAAAATACTACCAAAAAAACTGTTAGCGATCGCAGGGATCAGGCCTGACTCTGCGAACGCTGCAGTTATGCGTTTAGTGTTTTGTAAGTGACAGTGATCGATCGATACTGCACTTGGGTGGGCTGAGCTGGGCTGGGCGGAGGGGCAAAACGCAGGTGCTAGCAGGTATCTGGGCTGATCCCGCTAACACTGTGTTTTTGGGAACCCTAAACTGCTGGGGACGCTAGTATAGATCTGATCGGATCAGATATTGATCCGATCAGATACTATACCACTAAGGGAGGCGTATGCTGCGTGCGTGGGTGTTAGCGGTACTGGCGCTAATCTGACGCTGCCTGGGGCGACGCATATCACCGCCGGGCGATCAGGGGGCTAAACCTTTATTCGGTAATAAACGGCGGGTGCCCTCACACTAAAAAAAATAAACAAACTAACCAGCGTCACCCGTAACACTTATACGGTGATCAGTGGTGAAAGGGTTAACTAGGGGGCAATCAAGGGGTTAAAACATTTATTAGATAGTATATGGGGGTCCCTGTCGCTATAAAACGCTGACGGCGAACCTAAATATTTACGTCCCTAACTAGCGTCACCAGCGACACTAATACAGCGATCAGAAAAATGATCGCTTAGCGACACTGGTGACAGGGGGTGATCAAGGGGTTAAAACTTTATTAGGGGGGGTTAGGGGGGTATCCTAGACCTAAAGGGGGGTAATATTCACTGTCCCAACACTGTAACTGTCACAAACTGACACCAATGCAGTAATCAGAAAAAAAAACAAAAAAAACCAAAAAACTGCTGGTGTCAGTTTGTGACAGGGGGGGGGGGGGGGTGATTGGGGGGGGATCGGGGTGTTTTGTGTGCCTGGCATGTTCTACTGTGTTGTGTAGTGTTGGTGCACTCACAGTGATGTCTTCTCTCCTCGGCGCAGCAACGGAATACCGAGCCGAGGAGAGATGACATCATTTCCTTTGCTGCTGTTTAGCATACAGCAGCAAAGGAAGTTATCTGATTGGCCGGCGGCGATCGCGAGGGGGGGGGCCACGAACGGATGGCCTCCCCCTCATCTCCGATCGCCGTGGGACCAAAGACGACCGCCTCGGGCACCGGGGGGGGTCTGATCGGACCCCCCACCCGCGGAAGGCAAATCACGTATATATACGTGATTTTGCCTGTCCGTGCCACCTTGCCGACGTAAATCGGCGTGAGGCGGTCGTCAAGTGGTTAAACAAAATTAAACAAATTTTTGCAAGCACAGAATAATAATCAAGGATGCATGATGTAGGGAATGGAAATAGAAATGTTAAAATTAGTAAATTATGTACTTACATATATAAAAGTACATACCCTGTTTCCCCGAAGATAAGACCTAGCGTGATTGTCAGTCATGGCTGTAATATAAGCCCTACCCCCCAAATTAGCCCTACCCCATTTCCCCGAAAATAAGCCCTACTCTGAAAATAAGACCTACAAGGACTTTAACTAGGGCTTATTTGGGGGGTAGGGCTTATATTGCTGCCATCACCGACAATCACGCTAGGTCTTATTTTCAGGGAAACAGGGTAGTTGCTTGGGACTTTAAATGTACCCCTTTAGGTATAATAAACACTAATCAATCAGTTATAAAAGTTAAACATTTTTATTCAAAATATCACAGAGTTAAAAAAAAAAGTTTTTGTTTTAAAAACATATCCTCAAAACAGTTGTCCAAGGTGATGTTATCTTGGCCTTGAGATCCAATTTTTTTAAGTCAACGCGTTTTGAAGGCTGACCTGCTTTATCAGGGCCTCAGATTCTGTTATCTAATACTGTACAGTAGTGCATAATAGTTGGTGATGGATAGCCTGGTTGCTCCGTGGGGAATTTTTCCAAATCCTCAATTTGTCCAAAAAATGGCAGCCTGCAATTCTTTGGACACACACCATGCTGGACACAAGTCACATTACATAGGACCAAGTAAAAGGATTGAGATGGCAACTCTGTATTCCATATAGCGATTTTAATGGTTGGTTACAAAAAGTGACAAACAAAATACTGACGCGTTTCGGCAACAGCCTTAGTTGTAGCATGTTGAATATAAAAATGGCAATAAAGTTATACTCATATAAGATCCACCCCAAAATCAATTTACATGGTAAATTGAAGCAATTAACTGAGCAATTAAGAGGTTAATATCAAAGTGCCAAAATGCAGGAAAAAGATTGAGACAAAAGATATACATCACGTGACATCAAAAGATATAAAAGCACAGTGAAATAGCATACATGATCATCCTACACATACACGGGTCTCTAAAAACAAATCAATAATCATAAATCATAAAAGAGAAAAGAATCAGTATGCTGGTGCATGTAGCCCATGTGTAAGGGTCCATATGGCATCATGTTCAACCACTGTGTATAAGACAGTACAAAGGACCTCATACAACATGTTTCAACAAAAGTCAAAAATACTAGGTAGTTAGTGAAGACTAGAAATGTAGGAACTGAGACAGAGAAGCATAATGTCAGAAAGGAATGAGGGAAGTGGATTGCATTATTTAAGTGTCCCCGGGGAAAGAATCTATCTCACTTCCTGTTCTAGAAGTCTTCTATGTGTATTCCCTCCACGTGCCGCTTGTTTAATTTTCTGCACTGCACAGAAGGAAAATTAGGTCATATTGCCATCATGCATTGTTTTAAAATGTTTTGATGTATTAGACATCTTTTTTTATATTGCTTGAGGCAGTACCATTATAATGCTCACTTATCCTAGTGCGCAGAGACCTTGTAGTGCATCCTACATAGTGTAACCTGCAATCAATTACATATATCACATATTTTGTACTGCAATAATATCCTTAATAGGAAATGTTTTTCCTTTGTGATATGAAGTAATAAATTTGTGATTATTATTATTACGTTTACTGCAGTATCTGCAGGTGTTCAGATCACAGCTGTATGAGCCTGTGGTACTAAGCCAGGTTTTGGGAGGTAAGGCTGACCTGTATAAGCTGGGGCACAGTGAACTGCTCAGGGTGCATGCCCGGCAACAAGAAAAACTGCAGCCATTGGTCAAAACCTTCACCAGATCACCAACTCCTTTTAAAACAGGGAGATATTTATTAATTATTTGTTTAATTTGATTGTATCTTTGGAGAAGGTGGTTACAAATGTTACAGGGCGATCACCATTGCCTCTCATATAATTAGTCTTGGATTTACTTCTATTGGAGATCAAATTGTCTCTATTCTTATTGGCGGCAATGGCAATGGCTCTATCTAGATGACACTGTTGGTAGCCACGATTTCAAAGACGTTTAGAAAAATGTTGACACTCATTATAGAAGCTATCCAAGGTGGAGCAGTTTCTCCTGGCTCTAATGAATTCCCCAATTGGGATTGAGCGGATAGTGTGGAAGGGGTGACAACTGGTAGCCAGGATCAGGGAATTTCCTGCACTTGGTTTGTGGAAAGCTCTGGTATCAATACTCCCTGTTTCCTGGCTGCCTATAAGTGTGATGTCTAAAAAGTTTTTGGTGTCCTTACTAGGCTCATATGTAAATTCAAGGTTGAGAGTTTTGTGGTTCAAATACGTCACAAATTAAGATAGAGCAGCATCTGTGTAATTCCAGATCATAATCAGGTCATCTATATACCTCCCATAACAAAAGATATGGGAGGCAGGGCCGTCTTACTGAGCGGGCACCCCTGGGCACTGCCTAGGGGCCCCAGGTTCACCTCCCATCAGTGCCAGACAAATAGAAGTAGCAATGGGGTAAGGGAGTCAGGCTTAGTGGGCACAGGCAGTCTGACGGGCAGGGCCGCCATCAGGGGGGCACAGCCCATACACTAGTAAGGGCCCGCGTGTCTAGAAGGGCCCGGCTGTCTGGCGGGGATGGGAGAAGGCAGGGGCGGGTGCAGGAGAGCTCCGTGGCTGTGCTGGCTTTTGGAATGTGTGTGAGTGTCATTGAGCTGACATCGGGCTCTTTGCTGCTTTGCTGCCCCCTCTGGTAAATTCCTGCATGTGCACCCCTTGTGTGTCCTGCACAAGAGCTGGGAGTGGGACAAGAAACACCACCTAACAAGTAAGGGGGGGGGGGGGTTGTGTGTGTGTCTGTGTGTGTGTGTGTCTGTGAACATGTGTGTGCCTGTGTACATGTTTGTGTAGATGTGCATATGTGTGTGCCTGTGTATATGTGTGTGTCTGTGTGTGTGTGTCAGTGTACATGTGTGTGCCTGTGTACATGTGCACATGTGTGTGCCTGTGTACATGTGTGTGTCTGTGTGTACATGTGTGTGTCAGTGTACATGTGTGTGTGTGTCTGTGTAAATGTTTGTGTGTGTCTGTGTACATGTGTGTGTGTACATGTGCACATGTGTGTGCCTGTATGTGTGTACATGTGTGTGTGTGTGTGTGTGTGTGTACATGTGTGAGTGTCTGTGTACATGTTTGTGTGTGTGTCTGTGTACATGTGTGTGCCCGTATAAATGTGTGTGTGTCTGTGTACATGTGCGTGCCTGTGTACATGTGTGTGTGTGTGTGTGTGTCTGTGTACATGTGTGTGTGTACATATGTGTGTGTGTCTGTCTGTCTGTCTGTGTACATGTGTATGTCTGTGTACATGTGTGTGTGTCTGTGTATGTGTGTCTGTGTGTCTGTGTACGTGTGTGTGTCATATATACACATGTGAGGGGGCTGAGAGCGTACAGGTGTGAAGGGGGCTGTGAGCGTACAGGTGTGAGGAGTGCTGCGAGCGTACAGGTGTGAGGAGTGCTGCGAGCGTACAGGTGTGAAGAGGGCTCCCAGCGTACAGGTGTGAAGAGGGCTCCGAGCATACAGGTGTGAGGAGTGCTGCGAGCGTACAGGTGTGAGGGGGGCTGCGAGTGTACAGGTGTGAAGAGGGCTCCGAGCGTACAGGTGTGAAGAGGGCTCCGAGCGTACAGGTGTGAGGGGGGCTGCGAGTGTACAGGTGTGAAGAGGGCTCCGAGCGTACAGGTGTGAGGAGGGCTGCGAGTGTACAGGTGTGAAGAGGGCTCCGAGCATACAGGTGTGAGGAGGGCTGCGAGTGTACAGGTGTGAGGAGGGCTGCAAATGTACAGGTGTGAAGAGGGCTCCGAGCATACAGGTGTGAGGAGGGCTCCGAGCGTACAGGTGTGAGGGGGGCTGCGAGTGTACAGGTGTGAAGAGGGCTCCGAGCGTACAGGTGTGAGGAGGGCTGCGAGTGTACAGGTGTGAGGGGGGCTCCGAGCGTACAGGTGTGAGGAGGGCTGCGAGTGTACAGGTGTGAGGGGGGCTGCGAGTGTACAGGTGTGAGGAGGGCTGCGAGTGTACAGGTGTGAGGGGGGCTGCGAGTGTACAGGTGTGAAGAGGGCTCCGAGCGTACAGGTGTGAGGAGGGCTCCGAGCGTACAGGTGTGAGGGGGGCTGCGAGTGTACAGGTGTGAAGAGGGCTCCGAGCGTACAGGTGTGAGGAGGGCTGCTAGTGTACAGGTGTGAAGAGGGCTCCGAGCGTACAGGTGTGAGGAGGGCTGCGAGTGTACAGGTGTGAGGGGGGCTGCGAGTGTACAGGTGTGAAGAGGGCTCCGAGCGTACAGGTGTGAGGAGGGCTGCGAGTGTACAGGTGTGAAGAGGGCTCCGAGCGTACAGGTGTGAGGAGGGCTGCGAGTGTACAGGTGTGAAGAGGGCTCCGAGCGTACAGGTGTGAGGAGGGCTGCGAGTGTACAGGTGTGAGGGGGGCTGCGAGTGTACAGGTGTGAAGAGGGCTCCGAGCGTAGAGGTGTGAGGAGGGCTCCGAGCGTACAGGTGTGAGGAGGGCTGCGAGTGTACAGGTGTGAAGAGGGCTCCAAGCGTACAGGTGTGAGGAGGGCTGCGAGTGTACAGGTGTGAAGAGGGCTCCGAGCGTACAGGTGTGAGGGGGGCTGCGAGTGTACAGGTGTGAAGAGGGTTCCGAGCGTACAGGTGTGAGGAGGGCTACGAGCGTACAGGTGTGAAGAGGGCTCCGAGCATACAGGTGTGAGGGGGGCTGCGAGTGTACAGGTGTGAAGAGGGCTCCGAGCGTACAGGTGTGAGGGGGGCTCCGAGCGTACAGGTGTGAAGAGGGCTCCGAGCGTACAGGTGTGAGGGGGGCTACGAGCGTACAGGTGTGAAGAGGGCTCCGAGCGTACAGGTGTGAGGGGGGCTGCGAGTGTACAGGTGTGAGGGGGGCTCCGAGTGTACAGGTGTGAAGAGGACTCCGAGCGTACAGGTGTGAGGAGGGCTGCGAGTGTACAGGTGTGAGGGGGGCTCCGAGCGTACAGGTGTGAGGAGGGCTGCGAGTGTACAGGTGTGAGGGGGGCTGCGAGTGTACAGGTGTGAGGAGGGCTGCGAGTGTACAGGTGTGAGGGGGGCTGCGAGTGTACAGGTGTGAAGAGGGCTCCGAGCGTACAGGTGTGAGGAGGGCTCCGAGCGTACAGGTGTGAGGGGGGCTGCGAGTGTACAGGTGTGAAGAGGGCTCCGAGCGTACAGGTGTGAGGAGGGCTGCGAGTGTACAGGTGTGAAGAGGGCTCCGAGCGTACAGGTGTGAGGAGGGCTGCGAGTGTACAGGTGTGAGGGGGGCTGCGAGTGTACAGGTGTGAAGAGGGCTCCGAGCGTACAGGTGTGAGGAGGGCTGCGAGTGTACAGGTGTGAAGAGGGCTCCGAGCGTACAGGTGTGAGGAGGGCTGCGAGTGTACAGGTGTGAAGAGGGCTCCGAGCGTACAGGTGTGAGGAGGGCTGCGAGTGTACAGGTGTGAGGGGAGCTGCGAGTGTACAGGTGTGAAGAGGGCTCCGAGCGTAGAGGTGTGAGGAGGGCTCCGAGCGTACAGGTGTGAGGAGGGCTGCGAGTGTACAGGTGTGAAGAGGGCTCCAAGCGTACAGGTGTGAGGAGGGCTGCGAGTGTACAGGTGTGAAGAGGGCTCCGAGCGTACAGGTGTGAGGGGGGCTGCGAGTGTACAGGTGTGAAGAGGGTTCCGAGCGTACAGGTGTGAGGAGGGCTACGAGCGTACAGGTGTGAAGAGGGCTCCGAGCATACAGGTGTGAGGGGGGCTGCGAGTGTACAGGTGTGAAGAGGGCTCCGAGCGTACAGGTGTGAGGGGGGCTCCGAGCGTACAGGTGTGAAGAGGGCTCCGAGCGTACAGGTGTGAGGGGGGCTACGAGCGTACAGGTGTGAAGAGGGCTCCGAGCGTACAGGTGTGAGGGGGGCTGCGAGTGTACAGGTGTGAGGGGGGCTCCGAGTGTACAGGTGTGAAGAGGACTCCGAGCGTACAGGTGTGAGGAGGGCTGCGAGTGTACAGGTGTGAAGAGGGCTGCGAGTGTACAGGTGTGAAGAGGGCTCCGAGCGTACAGGTGTGAAGAGGGATCCGAGCGTACAGGTGTGAAGAGGGCTCCGAGTGTACAGGTGTGAAGAGGGCTGCGAGTGTACAGGTGTGAAGAGGGCTCCGAGCATACAGGTGTGAGGGGGGCTGCGAGTGTACAGGTGTGAAGAGGGCTCCGAGCGTACAGGTGTGAGGGGGGCTCCGAGCGTACAGGTGTGAAGAGGGCTCCGAGCGTACAGGTGTGAAGAGGGCTGCGAGTGTACAGGTGTGAAGAGGGCTCCGAGCATACAGGTGTGAGGGGGGCTGCGAGTGTACAGGTGTGAAGAGGGCTCCGAGCGTACAGGTGTGAAGAGGGCTGCGAGTGTACAGGTGTGAAGAGGGCTCCGAGCATACAGGTGTGAGGGGGGCTGCGAGTGTACAGGTGTGAAGAGGGCTCCGAGCGTACAGGTGTGAGGGGGGCTCCGAGCGTACAGGTGTGAAGAGGGCTCCGAGCGTACAGGTGTGAGGGGGGCTGCGAGTGTACAGGTGTGAAGAGGGCTCCGAGCGTACAGGTGTGAGGGGGGCTGTGAATGTACAGGTGTGAGGGGGCTGAGTACAGCTCTCTCAGGGATTTTTTATACCAAAGACATGTAGCAGAATACATTTTGGCCTACATTTATGAAGAAATGTTTTAAATTTTTGTAATATATTTCATAGCAGAAAGTAGAAAATATTGTACTTTAATTCTTAGGAGTAGGTGCGTAAATTTGGGCAGGCTTGTAGGGGTCCCATAGCATTACTTTGCCCAGGGGCCCATGATGCTATTAAGATGGCCCTGATGGGAGACATATAGATTGTGACACGAAAAAGAAAGCACTCCTCCCACCAACCCATATAGAGGTTGGCCAACATAGCCCCATTGAAGCCCCTCAGCACTGCAGATAGTATATTCCATCGAAAACTAAATAATTATGTTCCAGCAAAAATGCCACTGATAAAGAAATGAACTCTCTTAATGGGTGGTCATATGTGCTATATTTTGATAGATGGAACTCGAGTGCCATAAGTGCCAGGGAGTGTGGGATGCTGGAATATAACGCCCTGACATCCAGGGTGACCCAGGAAAAAGAGTCCTGCCAGTGAATATCACTAATGTGTTTCAGGACTGAAGCTGTATCTTTAATACATCCTGGTAAACTCATCACTAAATGTTGTAGAAATTGATCCACCCACTCCCCCAGTCTCTTAAAAGGGGACCCTATACACTATGGGGCGCCCCTTAGGTGGAAAATCCCCCTTATGAATTTTGGGTAGGTGGTAAAATCACGGAACGATTGGGCTATCCACCAAAAGATGTTCAGCTACTTTGTTTGTTAAGACTCCCAGTTCTCGTCCCATATCCAGCAGATTTTTTAGCTTGTTCTTAAAAGCTGGAGTAGGGTCGGAACCAAGAGTGCGGTAAGTAAGAGGATCCCTGAGATGCCTCAGAGCTTCAGATTTGTAATCTCTTTCATTGAGCACTATTACCGCCCCCCCTTTATCCACACCCCCCCCCCCCCCCCCCCCCCCCCCCCCGTATTATAACATCTTTCTGGGCTTTAAGTTTAGTCAGAGCTTGATTCTCTGCTTTGCTAAGGTTGCTTTAAGCGGAAGCTGGAGGTGGTACTGGGGGGGGGGGCATGTCTGCACTAGTGAATGTTTTTTCAGCAAGATGTTACAGACAAATTTGTTTACATCTAAAAGTGTGGAAAAAAAAAAATGTGCTGCTGGAGCAAAGGAAAGACCTTTGGACAAAAGAGACACTTCAGGGGGTGTAAGCAGGACATCAGACTGATACAGATACCTGTCTGTGCTCTACTTGTTCCACAGAGCCATCAACTCCATATAGCAATTTTAATGGCTGGTTACAAAAAGTGACAAGCAAAAGAGCTGACGCGTTTTGGCAACGGACTTATATATAAAAATGGCAATACATTTATACTTAACGGAACAATTCGGAGGTTAATATCAAAGTGCCAAAATGCAGGAAAAGGATTGAGACAAAAGATATACATCACATGACATGTTTAAAAAGATATAAAAGCACAGTGGAATACCATACATAATCATCCTACACCAGTGTTTCTCAACTCCAGTCCTCAAGGCGTCCCAATAGGTCATGTTTTCAGGCTGTCCATTATTTTGCAAAGGTGATTTGATCAGTTTTAATGCCTTAGTAATTACCACAGCCATTTCACCTGAGGGAAATCCTGAAAACATGGCCTGTTGGGACGCCTTGAGGACTGGAGTTGAGAAACACTGATCTGGAGAGTGAAATTTTTGCCCATTCTTCTTTGCAAAACAGCTCAGGCTCTCTCAGATTGGATGAGGAGCATCTGTGAACAGCAATTTTCAGGTCTTGCCACAGATTCTCAATTGGATTTAGGTCTGGACTTTGACTGGGCCATTCTAACACATGAATATGCTTTGATCTAAACCATTCTATTGTAGCTCTGGCTGTATGTTTAGGGTCGTTGTTCTGCTGGAAGGTGAACCTCCGCCCCAGTCTCAAGTCTTTTGCAGACTTATGCCGCGTACACACGACCAGTTTTTCCGTCAGATGGACGGAAAACCCTGATGGTTTTTCTGACGGAGTTCCGACGGATTTCCGCTGAAACGGACTTGCGTACACACGATCACACCAAAGTCCAATAGTTTAGAATGCGGTGACGTACAACACGTACGACAGGACTAGAAAAAAGAAGTTAAATAGCCAGTAGCCAATAGCTGCCCTTGCGTCCTTTTTGGTCCGTCAGAATAGCATACAGACGAATGGTTTTCCTGATAGGAATTGATTCCGTCGGAAAGATTTAAAACATGTTCTATTTCTAGGTCCGTCAGAATTTTTGAAAGAAAAAGTCAGATGAAGCCCACACATGATCGGAATATCCGATAAAATTATTCCGTCGGACCTTTTCTGCCGGAAAGTCCGGTCTTGTATATGCGGCATAACAGCTTTTCTTCTAAGATTGCCCTGTATTTGACTCTTTCCATCTTCCCATCAAGTCTGACCAGCTTCCCTGTCTCTACTGAAGAAAAGCATCCCAACAATATGATGCTGCCACCACCATGTTTCACGGTGGGGATGGTGTGTTCAGGGTGATGTGCAGTGTTAGTTTTCCACCACTAAAAAAGTTCAATTTTAGTCTCATCTGAGAACATTCTTCCACACGTTTGCTGTGTCCCTCACATGGCTCCTCGCAAACTGCAAACAGGACTTCTTATGGCTTTCTTCCAACAATTGCTTTCTTCTTACCACACTTCCATAAAGGTCAGATTTGTGGAGTGCATGACGAATAGTTGTCATGTGGACAGATTCTCCCACCTGAGCTGTGGATCTCTGCAGCTCCTCCAGAGTTACCATGGGCCTCTTTGCTGCTTCTCCGATTAATGCTCTCCTTGTACAGCCTGTCAGTTTAGGTGGACGGCCATGTCTTGGTAGGTTTGCAGTTGTGCCATACTCTTTCCATTTTCGGATGATGGATTGAACAGTGCTCCGTGAGATGTTCAAAACTTGGGAAATTTTTTAGCACCTAACCCTGCTTTAAACTTCTCCACAACTTTATCCCTGACCTGGGTGGTGTGTTCCTTGGCCTCCATTATGCTGTTTGTTCACTAAGGTTTTCTAACAAACCTTTGAGGGCTTCACATAACATCTGTATTTGTACTGAGATTAAATTACACACAGGTGGACTCTATTTACTAATTAAGTGACTTCTGAAGGCAATTGGTTCCACTAGATTGTAGTTAGGGGTATCAGAGTAAAGGGGGCTGAATACAAATGCACGCCACATTTTTCAGATTTTATTTGTAAAAAATTTTGAAAACCAGTTATCATTTTCCTTCCACTTCACAATTATGTGCCACTTTGTGTTGGTCTGTCACATAAATAAAATCCCAATAAAATACATTTACGTTTTTAGTTGTAACATGACAAAATGTGGAACATTTTTTCAAGACACTGTAGATGGAAAATTGTTTGCTGACCAGTGACTGCGTCTAGTTAATTTCAATCACTGTTCAGGTATTCAGGCAGGAGTGAGTGCTGCAGCTGCCAGAATACCATAAATTCTTGCTGTTTAGCTTGTATGGAGGCATGTGTATGGCTAGCATTACCCTTTAACCACGTGCTGACCGGGCCATAGCCGAAAGATGGCTATAGCGCGGTCAGCTTATTCTGGGTGGGCGTCCGTGGGATGTCCTCCCAGAATGTCCGTAAGACCCGGCGCATCACGGATCACGGTAAATGGCTGCTTGTAGCGGCCGTTTACCACATGATCGCTCAGTAAAATGACGGAGCGATCACTTGTAAACAAACCGGCGTCATGTCGTACCGATCTGTACAGGGAGAGTGGGAGAGATCGTTTTTAGCAGCGCTGTGGGCTGAATCTGTAGTGCCCACAGCGCTGCGCTGTGCCCATACTGTGCAAAACTCTGCAATAATGTGCAATACTCTGCAGTACTCTGCAATAATGTGCAATACTCTGCCAATACTCTGCAATAATGTGCAATACTCTGCCAATACTCTGCAATAATGTGCAATACTCTGCAATAATGTGCAATACTCTGCCAATACTCTGCAATACTGTGCAATACTCTGCCAATACTCTGCAATAATGTGCAATACTCTGCAATAATGTGCAATACTCTGCCAATACTCTGCAATACTGTGCAATACTCTGCCAATACTCTGCAATACTCTGCAATAAATTTTAACAGAAATAAAGATTTTTTTTTTACCGAATTTTCAGTCTTTTTTGATTTATAGCGCAAAAAAAAACCCAGCTGTGATTTAATACCACCAAAAGAAAGCTCTATTTGTATGAAAAAAAAGGACAAAAATTTCATATGGGTACAGTGTTGCATGACTGAGTAATTGTCATTCAAAATGTGAGAGCACCGAAAGCTGAAAATTGGTCTGGTTAGGAAGGGGGTTTAAGTGCCCGGTGGTCAAGTGGTTAAAACTGACTTCAATCGTATTTAAATTGTGGCCAATCTGTGGTTAAAACAATGCCCCTTTTATTATCAATACTGTTCTGTCAGATCTCTGAATTAAAGTGGTTCTAAAAGCTGAAGTTTTTTTTTTTTTTTACCTTAATGCATTATCTGCATTAAATTTAAAAAATCCCTTTCCTTATATTTACCTAAGCCCAAATCTATTATTTCTGCAAGCATGAAATATTTGGCCAGATGTCGCAGAGGTGAAGAAAACAAAGATAGTGAGAAGTCCCGGTTGGGAACAGGTATTATGGCTTCGGTAACACTTGTGTGTCCTATGTAATGCTTCTCTGTTTCAGTTCCTGCATTTCTAGTCTTCACTAACTACCTAGTATTTTTGACTTTTGTTGAAACATGTTGTATGAGGTCCTTTGTCTCTACTGTCTTATACACAGTGGTTTAACATGATGCCATATGGACCCTTACACATGGGCTACATGCACCAGCATACTGATTCTTTTCACTTTTATGATTGATCATTATTGATTTGTTTTTTGTGGCCTGTGTGTGTGTAGGACAGTGTTTCTCAACTTTCTCTTTCCCTCAGATGAAACGTCTGTGGTAATTACTAAGGCAATTAAACTGATCAAATCACCTGTGCAAAACAATGGATATCCTGAAAACATGACCTGTTGAGGCGCCTTGAGGACTGGCGTTGAGAAACACTGATCTAAACTTCCAGCGCTGTAATGGTTAGCGGCTTTGGGTCTTCAGTCAGAACATCACTACAGATGGTTTAACAGGTACACACCCCCTCCTTCCTCCTCCTCCACTGACAAAAGTTCTTTCATTGATTACACTACTTGTAACACAATCTTTGAATGGAGGAGATAATCCTGTGATGGATCAGGCTCTCCCCTATTCACAGATCATGTTATCAAGATCTAAAAAGCTATCCTGATATTCATGGCACTGTGTATGATGTCTACAGATCCCTGATTTGAATCTCCCGGGAGAATTATGACAATTGTCAATTTTAAGTTGTATGTTACAATGTACAGTATGTGTACCATACAATGTGACAATGCTAATGTGCAGAGCTATTACTTTTTTTAAATATGTGTTTTTTTTCTAATTCTCTCATTTTAAAGTATTGTATGCCCTCATTTACCTATGTGTGATGGTAATTATCACACAATTATTAGTGTTCCCATCGGTCGTCAGGGGTTCTTGTCAAGTACTGCCTTTTGCATTTGCATATGTTCTAAAGCAAGATGCAAAAATGCTCCATATTATCTACTTTGCCTGCTGTGGAAATAAATCTCAATAGGACCTGCTACATTTAAAGTAATGCAAAGCAAAGCCGGTCAAACAGAACTGTCACCTAAACCCCATAGGCTCCATTTACACTTGCGAATGTGGCTATGTACAATTACGTAAGGGAGACCCAGCAGAGGTTCCCAGCGATTAGCTGCAGGAGGAAGTCCCTATGACAGCAATGGGAGTAGAAGGACCTCTAGTCCGAAACATGTCGGGTTGCGATTAGCTATTTTTTCTGGTACCACGCTATTTTTAAAACGTTTCTATTTGTGATCACTTTTATCTTGACTGCTGTCATTTGGATTTTTACTTTGGTTTGTAATAAACCTATCTATGTGGATTCAAGCACTATGTGAGGTCCTTTTTTCCCTGCTACATGTCCCCATGCTGGCTGAGTGAAGGTTATACTCTTCCATTACACCTCTGCGGATGAAGTACCTACATCTAGCCTTGGACCATCCATCCTCCTCAGCTCATCAACGCTTGCCATATAGGAACCAGAGGAACCTGCTGTACACGTCCTCCCATCGAGTTTCCATTTGGATCGGTGATCCACAAGATGACACCTAGCCGTATGGCAAACGTGTCCATCTATTCTGGTAAGGGTATTTGCTCCTTCTACTCTTTTTTGTGGATATCAATTAATGGAACACCACCTCTGTTATGGATATGACATTCAAGAACATTAGGACACCATCTGTGTGATTTTTATGGCATCCAAGAGTAACTGCTTGTCAACCTAAACACACACTGTTTCACTTATTGGACACTTACACGATTATTTTGCTCACTAAGTTGGACACTTATACAGTCATGGACTAAACAGTTATTTCATGCAAATTATTCCTTTTTCACATATAGTCATCATATTATTTTGTTGCACGTTTTTTAGTCACACATATGTGCACCATTTCAATTTTATTTTGATTTTATTCAGCGCTGCATTTATATTTTCCATTTGTTTCACTTTGTCACTACATCGTTGATGCTGGCTGCTTTACGTGTCATCTCACCATCTTTGCGAGTAGCGCAACAATATTGCATTTTCGTTGTAGCAATGGGAGGCTCACAGCTCCCAAAGCTATCTGCAGCTGCTTGTATGGAATGATTACCTTTGAATGATCAGCCCTGGATTTGTCGCAAGAGCTGTCCGCCAGTGCGTTTTTTTGGCAGCAAATTTCAAGTTAATTTCAGTCTTATGCCACGTACACACGGTCAGAATTTCCGACAAAAAATGTTCGAGAGCTGGTTCTCAAATTTTCCGACAACAAAATTTGTTGTCGGAAATTCCATGCATGCTTGGAATCAAGCAGTAGAGCCGCACTGGCTATTGAACTTCATTTTTCTTGGCTCGTTGTACGTCTTGTACATCACTGCGTTCTTGACGTTCGGAATTTCCGACAACATTTGTGCGACCGTGTGTATGCAAGACAAGTTTGAGCCAATATCCGTCGGAAAAAAATCCACGGTTTTGTTGTCGGAATGTCCGATCGCGTGTACGCGGCATTAGTCTTTTGACTAAAATGCCATTTTAGTTTTAGTCCCATTTTAGTCATCTGCAATTGTTTTAGTTTTAGTCGACTAAATCTGCAGTACATTTTAGACAACTAAAATGCCCTACATTTTAGTCGACTAAAATCATTTTATTAGACTAAAATCTAATGTGTTTAGTTAAATTGTAATGCATTATTTAACCACTTCAGCCCCGGAAGGATTTACCCCCTTCCTGACCAGAGCACTTTTTACAAATTGGCACTGCGTCGCTTTAACTGCTAATTGCGCGGTCATGCAATGCTGTAACCAAACGAAATTTGCGTCCTTTTCTTCCCACAAATAGAGCTTTCTTTTGATGGTATTTGATCACCTCTGCCGTTTTTATTTTTTGCGCTATACACGGAAAAAGACCGAAAATTTTGAAAAAAAATGATATTTTCTACTTTTTGTTCTAAAAAAAATCCAATAAACTCAATTTTAGTCATACATTTAGGCCAAAATGTATTTGGCCACATGTCTTTGGTAAAAAAAATGTCAATAAGTGTATATTTATTGGTTTGCGCAAAAGTTATAGCGCCTACAATCTAGGGTACATTTTCTGGAATTTACACAGCCTTTAATTTATGACTGCCTATGTCGTTTCTTGAGGTGCTAAAATGGCAGGGCAGTACAAAACCCCCACAAATGACCCCATTTTGGAAAGTAGACACCCCAAGGAAATTGCTGAGAGGCATGTTGAGCCCATTGAATATTCATTTTTTTTGTCCCAAGTGATTGAATAATGACAAAAAAAAAAAAAAAAATTACAAAAAGTTGTCACTAAATGATATATTGCTCACACAGGCCATGGGCATATGTGGAATTGCACCCCAAAATACATTTAGCTGCTTCTCCTGAGTATGGGGATACCACATGTGTGGGACTTTTTGGGAGCCTATCCGCATACGGGGCCCCGAAAACCAATCACTGCCTTCAGGATTTCTAAGGGCGTACATTTTTGATTTTACTCCTCACTACCTATCACAGTTTTGAAGGCCATAAAATGCCCAGATGGCACAAACCCCCCCCAAATGACCCCATTTTGGAAAGTAGACACCCCAAGCTATTTGCTGAGAGGCATGTTGAGTCCATGGAATATTTTATATTTTGACACAAGTTGCGGGAATGTGACAATTTATTTATTTATTTTTTTTTTTTTTGCACAAAGTTGTCACTAAATGATATATTGCTCACACAGGTCATGGGCATATGTGGAATTGCACCCCAAAATACATTCTGCTGCTTCTCCTGAGTATGGGGATACCACATGTGTGGGACTTTTTAGGAGCCTAGCCGCGTACGGGACCCCGAAAACCAATCACCGCCTTCAGGATTTCTAAGGGTGTACATTTTTGATTTCACTCTTCACTGCCTATCACAGTTTCGGAGGTCATGGAATGCCCAGGTGGCACAAACCCCCCCCCAAATGACCCCATTTTGGAAAGTAGACACCCCAAGGGTGGGCTGGGCTGGGCCGGGCGGAGGGGCAAAATGCAGGTGCTAGCAGGTATCTGGGCTGATCCCACTAACACTGCGTTTTTGGGAACCCTAAACTGCTGGGGATGCCAGTATAGATCTGATCGGATCAGATATTGATCAGTTCAGATACTATACCACTAAGGGAGGTGTACGGTGCGTGCGTGGGTGTTAGCGCTACTGGCACTAACCTGACGCTGCCTGGGGCTGGTGCTTGCCAGTTCACCAAAACGCTACCAAAAAAACTGTTATGCCGCGTACACACGGTCGGACTTTTCGTCTACAAAAGTCCAACGGACGCTGACGGACTAAAGCTGGCTGGTAATCCGATCGTGTGTGGGCTTCTCCGGACTTTCAACGGACTTTTTTAGCCTCAAATCCGACGGACTTTAGATTTGAAACATGCTTCAAATCTTTACGTCGTAAGTACGACGGACCCCGAAATCCGCTCGTCTGTGTGCTAGTCCGACGGACAAAAACCCATGCTAGGGCAGCTATTGGCTACTGGCTATGAACTTCCTTATTTTAGTCCGGTGTACGTCATCACGTACGAATCCGTCGGACTTTTGTGTGGTCGTGTGTAGGCAAGTCCGTTCGTAAGAAAGTCTGCCGCAAGTCCGCCGAAGGTACGTCGGAAGTCTGTCGGACAGGCTGTCGGACTTTTGTAGACGAAAAGTCCGACCGTGTGTACGCGGCATTAGCGATCGCAGGGATCAGGCCTGACTCTGCGAACGCTGCAGTTATGCGTTTAGTGTTTTTTTAAGTGACAGTGATCGATCGATACTGCACTTGGGTGGGCTGGGCTGGGCCAGGCGGAGGGGCAAAACGCAGGTGCTAGCAGGTATCTGGGCTGATCCCGCTAACACTGCGTTTTTGGGAATCCTAAACTGCTGGGGACGCTAGTATAGATCTGATCGGATCAGATATTGATGCGTTCAGATACTATACCACTAAGGGAGGTGTACGGTGCGTGGGTGTTAGCGCTACTGGCACTAACCTGACGCTGCCTGGGGCTGGTGCTTGCCATTTCACCAAAACGCTACCAAAAAAACTGTTAGCGATCGCAGGGATCAGGCCTGACTCTGCGAACGCTGCAGTTATGCGTTTAGTGTTTTGTAAGTGACCGTGATCGATCGATACTGCACTTGGGTGGGCTGGGCCGAGCCGGGCGGAGGGGCAAAACGCAGGTGCTAGCAGGTATCTGGGCTGATCCCGCTAACACTGTGTTTTTGGGAACCCTAAACTGCTGGGGACGCTAGTATAGATCTGATCGGATCAGATATTGATCCGTACAGATACTATACCACTAAGGGAGGCGTATGCTGCGTGCGTGGGTGTTAGCAGTACTGGCGCTAATCTGACGCTGCCTGGGGCGACGCATATCACCGCCGGGCGATCAGGGGGCTAAATCTTTATTCGGTAATAAACGGCGGGTGCCCTGACACTATAAAAAATAAACAAACTAACCAGCGTCACCCGTAACGGTTATACAGTGATCAGTGGTGAAAGGGTTAACTAGGGGGCAATCAAGGGGTTAAAACATTTATTAGGTAGTATATGGGGGTCCCTGTCGCTATAAAACGCTGACGGCGAACCTATTTACCTCACTAACTAGCATCACCAGCGACACTAATACAGCGATCAGAAAAATGATCGCTTAGCGACACTGGTGACGGGGGGTGATCAAGGGGTTAAAACTTTATTAGGGGGGGTTAGGGGGGTACCCTAGACCTACAGGGGGCCTAACACTCACTGCCCTGACACTGTAACTGTCACAAACTGACACCAATACAGTAATCAGAAAAAAAAAAAAAAAAAAAAAACCTGCTGGTGTCAGTTTGTGACAGGGGGGGGGGGGTGATTGGGGGGGGATCGGGGGCGATCGGGGGGGGGATCGGGGTGTAATGTGTGCCTGGCATGTTCTACTGTGTGTGTGTGTGTTGTGCACTCACATTTCAGTCTTCTCTCCTCGGCCCGGAACGGAAAATACCGAGCCGAGGAGAGATGACATCATTTCCTCTGCCTCTGTGTACAATACAGAGGCAGGGAAATGATCCCATTGGCTGGGAGCGATCGCGAGGGGGGGGCCACGAATGGATGGCCTCCCCCTCACCACCGATCGCCGGGGGACATTTGCCGACCGCCGCAGGCACCGGGGGGGGGTCCGATCGGACCCCCCACCCGCGGGCAGGCAAGGACGTACATGTAAGTCCTTTTGCCTGCCCGTGCCATTCTGCCGACGTATATAGTCGTGCGGCGGTCGGCAAGTGGTTAAGCATTTCTCTAGAATTTCCGAACTTATATACTCCTGGAGTAAAAACTTCTAATATGTTATTATTTATGGTATTAAGGTTTGAACAAACTCACAGATACAGATTTAGCCACTCTGGATGGTCTGAGGAGGTCTGTAATGCTGCACAGTGCTCTGAACGGTGGTCTGAGGAGGCCTGTAATGCTGGAGAGTGCTCGGGACAGTGGTCTGAGGAGGCCTGTAAAGCTGCAGAGTGCTCTGGACAGTGGTCTGAGGAGTCCTGTAATGCTGCAGAGTGCTCTGGATGGTGGTCTGAGGAGGTCTGTAATGCTGCAGAGTGCTCTGGATGGTGGTCTGAGGTGGCCTGTAATGCTGCAGAGTGCTCTGAATGGTGGTCTGAGGAGGCCTGTAATGCTGCAGAGTGCTCTGGATGGTGGTCTGAGGTGGCCTGTAATGCTGCAAAGTGCTCTGGATGGTGGTCTGAGGTGGCCTGTAATGCAGCACAGTGCTCTGGACGGTGGTCTCAGACTGGTCTGAGGGATGGCCTGTAATGCACTGTGCCCTGGATGCCGGTTGTCAGAAGAGGCCTGTAATGCACACACAGTGCTCACTGCTCTGGATGGTGGCCTGAGTGGAGGCCTCAGTATTGTAATGTACACAGTCATACTCACAGTGGGTGCTCTCTGCTCTGAACGATGGCATAGTTGCCAACAGTCCCGATTTTCCGGGACAATCCCGATTTTGGGACCCTCGTCCCGATTTGAGCCTTTCCCGAATTGGGATTTTCCATAAGGAAAATCGGGAATGTTTTTTTTCGTTTTTGGAGCAGCAGGCTCCAGCAAAATGGTGGCCGGCGCCGCCGCTCTATCTTCCCCCTAGTGTTGAGTGGAGAGAGGAAGGGGGCTCGATCCGTGCAGCCAATGAAGCGGCTTCTTTAGCTGCACGGCCCCTCCCCTCTCCACTGAAGCAAGCAGAAGACACGGCGCCGTCGCCGTGTCTTGCCGAACGTTCCCCAGCCCCGTACTGCGCAAGCGCTGTGCCTGCGCAGTACAGGGGGTCCTTCATTGCCGAGGGGAACTTTCTCGGCAGAACACCAGCCGCTCCTGCACTGAACGGGGGCTGCATTGAGGGGGGGGCTGCACTGAGGGGGGGTTCTGCACTAATTGAGGGGGGTCTGCACTAATAGAGGGGGGGCTGCATTGAGGGGGGATCTGCACTAATTGAGGGGGGTCTGCACTAATTGAGGGGGGCTGCACTGAGGGGGGGCTGCACTAATAGAGGGGGGCTGCACTGAGGGGGGCTGCACTAATAGAGGAGAGGCTGCACTGAGGGGGGGTCTGCACTAATAGAGGGGGGGTCTGCACTAATAGAGGGGGGCTGCACTGAGGGGGGACTGCCTTGAGGGGGGGCTGCACTAATAGAGGGGGGCTGCACTGAGGGGGGCTGCACTAATAGAGGGGGAGGCTGCACTGAGGGGGGCTGCACTGAGGGGGGATCTGCACTAATAGAGGGGGGTCTGCACTGATGGAGGGGGTCTGCACTGAGGGGGTCTATACAGACACCTGATGCAAGGACAGACTCTGCCGGGGGCACCTGATGCAAGGGCAGACTCTGCCGGGGGCACCTGATGCAAGGACAGACTCTGCCGGGGGCACCTGATGCAAGGACAGACTCTGCCGGGGGCACCTGATGCAAGGACGGACTCTGCCGGGGGGCACCTGATGCAAGGACGGACTCTGCCGGGGGCACCTGATGCAAGGACGGACTCTGCTGGGGGCACCTGATGCAAGGACAGGCTCTGCTGGTGGCAGGCGACTCGGCTAGTGACACGCTCAGGGATCCCACTGATTCGGCATTATGGTGAGTTGAATGATTTAATTTTATATTACAATGTAATAATAGAAATAATGCGCTTCAATCATCCTGACACCATAACAACCATGGTGCCGGGATGATTGAAGCGTTAACACCAGGCGTTTGGAGTATCTTTATCTGCTGATTGTTAAACTTTCTAGAATACACATATTTCTATTGTGTAGGATCTGGGGCTGCTGTCCCGTCATTCCCCTCTCCCCCTTTCCCTCTCCATCCCTCATTCATCTCAGACTCTAACCACACCCTCTTGAGCCACGCCCATTTAAGCCACGCCCACTTTTCACATAAGTCACGCCCGCTTTTACCTTAAGCCGCACCCATTTTTGCAGCGACGCGGTTTTTTTTTGCTAAGCCACGCCTACAAACTAATGCCCCGCCCCCTAGTTATTGTACGGCTCCGCCTACAGCCAAAAAAGTGTCCCACATATTTTTTTTGCAATGTTGGCAACTATGCGATGGTCGTCGTCGGGACTCAGGACTGGGACTCTTGTCGGGAGGACTCGGGAGGCCTGTAATGTACAGTGCTGCTCTGGACGGTCGTCTGAGAACTGGGAGGTCTGTAAGGCCCCTTTCACACATGCGGACAGTATGTCCGTATTTCATCCATCCGTTTTCGGATGAAATACGGACATACATGCATCCCTATGGGATAGCGGGTGTTAGCGGATGTACATCCGCTAACACGCGATGTTGTCCGGCTCCGCTCTCGTCCGATTCTGCGGACAGAAGAAAATCCTATTTTTCTATCCGTCTGCAGAGCGGATCGGATGAACACGGACAGACGGTCCGTGTTCCTCCGATCCCACATAGGGGAGAGCGGAGATCTGACAGGGCGGTCCCTGCACAGTGTGCGGGTCCCGCCCTGTCATCTGCCTGCTCAGCTGGGGAAAACGGAGCGATCCCCGCTGAGCAGCGGCTAAACATGGGGCGGATCAACACGGATCCGTCCCGTGTGAAAGGGGCCTTATGCTGGCTGCACAGTTGCTTGCTTGCTGGGAGCGGAAGCAGGTGGAGCGCCATGGAAACCGGAAGTTAGTTCACAAGAATAAACGTCCCTGCCTCACATTTTTCATCCCGTTTTCGTTTGATAACAAAAACATAATAGATTTTCATCATAGTTATTGTCAGTGGATGAAAATGTGGTGTACTTTTGGTTTTGTTTGCGGCACTGCAAAAATGCCGCTGACATAAAATTTGATCGAAATGTTTACGTTGACGAAATTAACACTGCTGTCCGCACCTAATTGCCAGGAAACTCTGCTGGTTTTCCCATATGCAATTGCACATTGCCCTATTCGTGAATGGGTCTTGAAAGTAAATAGGACTCTGCTGACCTGCAGTTGATGTGTGGTTCAAATGCAGGTCATCTATGTGAAACCCCAAAGAAATGAAATAAACATCCCAAAAACTCTTGGGGATCCCCTTTGTAAATAATTTCAAAATAACTGTTTTATTTCACAGCACTTTGTCTTGCTACTAAATTAATCTCTACTGTCTACAGTTTGAAAATGGGATTAGGAAAATCTTATTCAATGAAGAAGACTGAAAAAGATTTTAATGTATGATTAGCTGAAGTAGCAAGCTGCAACTACAGCTTTAATATCTAATGCACATGTGTCAAACACAAGGCCCGGGGGGGCCGAATCCGGCCCACCAGGCCATTTCATGTGGCCCTCATAACTCTCCTGCAGCTGCGGTACCCCCCCTCATTTCTGCCCCCACCTTGTCTCAGAAGTCAGCAGCAGAGAGGAGGACAGAACTTCTCCAGATCCTGTGTTTCTCCATGCAGCTGCAGAGAGGCTCGTCTCTGTAATTTCCCACCCCCCATCTCAGCTGACTCCTGCCCTCCTCTTGTCCTCCTCCAGACCCTGCACTTTCTGCTTCCCAGCTCTGCCCCCAGCTTCTTCTGGCTAGCAGCACAAGTAAGGGGGGGGTGCACTGTGATGGAAGTGAGGGTGGGGCACTCTTGACATCTGAAGTAAGGGGGGGGGGGGTCTGCTTATAACTATTATGAGGATAATACAATTCTATGCCAGTTGAAAAGAAGGAACGCACACCGCTGGTATCAAACACAAGAAACTTTGTTGAAGGCTGCTTAGACAGAACACCATGGCAGAATCATGTTCTGTCTGAGCAGTCTCCAATAACATTTCTTGTGGATGATAACAGCGGTGTGCAACCCTCCTTTTCAGACTTGCGTCATGTGCTGCAGGAGTGTGAGTGGGCTTCGTGCCGGTCTGCTCCTGCCGTTAAAAAATTAAGTCTTAAGGTATAAAAAAAAAAAAAACCTGCAGCAGGTTGGGACTTTAAATGAGGCATGTTCAGTGTGGCCAAAGAATGAGTCAATAATAAAAATATATATGTATTTATTATCTGAACAGTAAAAAACAGTCTCATATTGAATTACAACAATTTATAAACATTACAAAAAGTATATATTACAGACCATTGTCCTATAATTAGATCATAACATAAGAATACACTGCATATTGTAGCATAAAATATCGTCCTCCATGCTCTATGTGACTATCAGAGTGCTAAAATAAAGAATCCAATTCTCTCCTTTCCCCTTCCCCTTCCTTTCTTAAGTCTTAAAGGGGTTGTAAACCCTCGTTTTTTTTTTTAAATAACAAACATATCATACTTACCTCCACTGTGCAGTTTGTTTTGCACAGAGTGGCCCCGATCCTCAAATTCTGGGGTCCCCCGACAGCGCTCGGGGCTCCTTCCTACATCTGAAAACCCCCTAGGAGATGCGTTCTCCCTGGGGGTTACCGTGCTATCAATCTATCCAACCAAGAACCAAGACCCCAGCCAGAGAGGGTTTGCGGGAACGAAGGGCTCAAGGGGGCTGGTCAGTGACAGAAGTTTTTTCACCTTAATGCATAGGATGCATTAAGGTGAAAAAACACGTACCTTTACGACCCCTGTAAGACTACGTCTCCCATTGCTGATCAGTTTTTTAAAACAATGCTTTGTTCAAAAAAAAATCAATAATGTATCCTAATGTGACGCCCTGCCTTAATCAGGCTAAATGTAGTTTTTGCTCTGCTGTACTCAGTGGAGTAACAATTTATTTTTTAGGTTTAGTAGAGAGGTTCTAGATTAAAGGAAAAAAAAAACATTTATACTCACCTAGGTGGGTGTAACATCGATCCAATGCTGCACCTGTTCCTCCGACGGCTCTGCAGTGAGAACTGAGCGATCAAACACCGTTGATCGCTCAGTTCTGCCCCTCCGCTCTGAGCAAAGAGTCGTTACTGTCGGATCGCTGAGAGGCTGAGGCAGGTGCTGGTCCAAGCATCTGGGTGGATCCCAACCATATGGTCAGGATCTTTCCCAAGCCTGAACCGGCTGAGTGATCTCAGTGACGTGAAAATGGGTCACAGGTGTGCAGAACAAATTGCACTCCTGTGATGCTTAGAAATATGGCCAAGATATACACATCACTCTTAGAACCCACCACCAAATTTTCCTACATGGAGGCTTGGGAGAGGGATCTTCGGGAGACCTGGGACCTGGAGGAGTGGCACAGGAGAGGAACAAGAGCCTTCAAAGGTATTTTAAATATTTCTTTGATAGAAGCTAATTTAAAAGTGTTGATGAGGTATCTTGTTCCCTCCAGATTGGCATTTATGTTTTCTTCCACCTCCCCATTGTGCTTCAGAGACTGTCAAGCCCAGGGTTCCATGCTTCATATATGGTGGGAGTGCCCGAGACTAAGAGGTTTCTAGAACAAAGTGTTTACTTTAATTCGAAAAGTCACGGGCTTTCCTGTCATGAAATCACCCCACATAGCTTTGCTTAATGCCCAAATTCCTAAGATTCAAAAACATGCCCAAAAGTTGATAACGTTTATGCTTCTAGGAGCTAAAACCACCATAGCTAAGGCCTGGAAGCAACCCACGGTATCTTTCCAGGCAGCCAAAAGAAAGATACCGTGGATCATGTCCCAAGAAGTATTGATCAGTACTATGACGAACACCACTAAGTCCTTTGAGGCAACATGGGAGCCCTGGGCTAGACATATGGGCATATCCTTCATTCCTGGAGTTCAAGCGATACAGACAAGCTCATGAAAGACCCTGTCTGGCAACTGTTTTCTAAACCTTTCTTCTTTTCTTCCTTCTATCACTTTTACTCATATGATTTATTATCACAGTTTCAGTTTACCAGTGTAATCTCTCCTACTAATTCAGCTTGGAGTAGAGCCTCTAAAGTCAACATAAGCACTAGAGTCCTTTTCAGGACTCAAAGACTCATAGCGGATCCTCTCAATTCAGTGGAGACTCTGGTGGAGAGGCACAATTGCCTCTCTAACAGACTCTCCAATCTCTCCAGAAACTGTTGTGATTACTGAGATGCGAGACCAGCAATGGTCCCTAGGGAGCAAAGCCTCTCTCCCTCAAGCTGGTGGGCGCCTGACACAGTGTGATCCCATAAGGGGTGTCGGGATCGCCGACTTGTTCGAGGGTTCCTAGATACTGCTTTCCATTTCCCTCGAGTCTCATTTACAAGTCGCTATGTATAACTTTATTGTGCATTCAGTTGGCTATACCCTGGCTAGTACAGGCAATGTCTGTTTGTATAATGGTACATTTAAATTGTACTGTACTGCTCTTTAATAAAGTTTTTTTTGAAGCTCAAAAAAAAAAAAAAAAAAAAGAAGTATGGCCAAGAAAGCTTTGGCCATACTTCTGTTTTAAGCTTGGTGGTTGGTTGCTCCTTTCTGCCTCTGGAAGAAGCTTTCAGAGATGGAGTAGGAGGGTCATCCACTGAATTTATGAATTTTTATCTGACCTCAGATATCTGGGGCACCCAAAAGGTAGCTGGGGAAGAAGATAAGTGTTTGGGAGACTTGTTCAGAAGTCTCCTAGGGCTGCTGCCCCCTTGGAGGTAGCCAGTGTATTGAAGAGCTTTTGTTAGGCCTTAGCATGTGCTTGACTGAAGGCCTGAAGGAATTTGGCCTGAAAGATATTTGCTGGAATGCATCAACTGTTAAAGCTGGACTAGAGAATGACCCTTTCTCTCACTGAAGAGTGGAAGTGGACAACAGCGGTTCTTGGACATTGTGATTAAGGCCTTTGCCTAGGACTCCAGGTGTGCATGTTCTTTTGGGAGTAATGCCAGAGATTACAACTAGGACTGGAACTTCTCATACAGAGTCTCAGATTCACTGACTATCCCCTCTACCTCCAGCAAAGGTATCTGACACAGCACTTGTGCTTGGGAATCTGTCCTTCTGTATCTGCTTTGCATTCTTGGAGTATCCTGCACCCTCGTCCCTCTCTCCTGTTTGAAACACTGCAATATATCTACAAATGACCTCCCCTAGACCAAAAATCTCCAAACTGCAGTCCGGTTTGCTTGCTTTTATCCTTCCCTTGGGGTACTACTCCATCCACTGACACCAACATTGGAACTTAATTCCTGCCACTGACACTAATAATGGGGCATTATTCCTCCCACTGACACCAATCGTGGGGCACAATTCCATCTATTGACACCAACGATTGGGCATAAGTCCTTCCATTGATACCAATGATGAGCCACTATTCCTCCCACTGACATCAACAATGGGGCACAGTTCTTCCCACTGACACCAATGATGGGGCAGAATTTCTCCCAATGGGGCAGAATTTCTTCAACTGACACCAATGATGGGTCACTATTCCTCCATCTGACACTAACAATGGTGCATTAGACCTCCCACTGACACAAAAAATAGGGCACTGTTCACTTTCACTGGACGCCAGGACATTTTCTACTCCCACTGGCCCTAGTCTGGCCCCCCTAAAGTCTGAAAGACTGTAAACTGGCCTTTTGTTTAGAAAGTTTGGAGACCCCTTCACTAGACTGAGCCCGTGTTGTTGATGTGCTTGGAGCTTGTGTCTGGGCCTGGCAGCCTCCGAACTGATAAGGCAGACCTGCGTCATTTTTAACGATCCCACTGGGCTTGAGTGTTACACTTAAAAGTAGCACATATTAGTATAAGTGGTGTCCGGGTATAGAGCTTTCAATCAAATAAATTAGAGGGTAATGAAAGGGGGAAATAAAGAATAGAAAAGAAAAAGGAGGAGAAAAAAAGAGGAAGGAAAGGAAAAGGAAAACAAAAGGAGATAGAAAAAGTAAGAAAGAAGGGAAAAAAGAGGGGAGAAAAGAGGGAAAGGGAAAAAAGAGGACACCATAACCGACAGGGAAATATGAGTGGCGCTGCTGCCTCGGTCTTCTTATGTGGTAAGTGTCAGTTCCCCCTTCCCCTCTTTTTTATTTGTTATACTATGTTTGTTTTATTTACTTTGGTATTATGTTTTTATCATTGTGATTTCAGATCTTCTGTGTAAAAAATTCATTTTTTCCTCCTGAAGAAGCGGTAACGTCGAGGAACCTTGCTGTGTTCGCTGAGGACCTACTATATCTCCTATCTCCATCTTGGAAGTCATTAAGAGCCTTTGTAACACATTAAGAAACTTGGGCAAATCCAACGGGGGAACAATTTTTATGCAAGTATAATCCCTGGCTGAATGAAATCTTTTAATTAGTAGCTCTTTTGCAAGTTTCATGTCTAAGAAGACTGAAAGTGCTAACACTTGTACCTGGGGAGTGCTGATAGTTAAGCTCTGGTCCACTCTGTACTGAACAAATTCTAAAATCGCTGGTACTTTCCACACTTTTGTAAAAATCTTTCTAGCAGTATTTTTTTCTACTTATGACAGGAGTGTTAATTACCCTCTCTGAGCAAACTTTTCCTTTTAGTATTTGCCATTCAAGATCCGGGCCATTAAAGTGGTTGTAAACCCTTACATATAACCAGTAACGTGACTAGCCTCATGAAATGAAATACACCTGTTTCTCTGTGGTACAGGCAGTCCCCCAGGTTACGAAAAAAGATTGGTTCTGTAGGTTTGTTCTTAAGTCAAATTTGTATGTAAGTTGGAACAGGTACATTTCTTAAGTGTAACTCCAGCCAAAAAAAGTTTTTACGTTTTTTGGATAGCATAGGGAAGGGTTAACACCTCTGTAACGTTTGCTGTCTGTGTCCCTATTTAGAAGATTTCACCTCACTTTCTGTCCCTGTGACAATTGGATTTAGAAAATTTCGGGTTGTTGTGGGAACAAAAATTGATGATAAAGCTTCAGTGGAGACACCTTTTTCCCATGATTCTCTTACAGGAGTAAATTTCCATTTCTATGGTTAGTTTTCCTCTCACTTCTTGTTGTCTCCCTCCATTTGAAAGTTTGGGCCTTATGGAAGTTGGATGTTTGTAACTCGGGACTGCCTGTATTTTATTCTCTACAGCCATTCAAAGTGCAGAATTTATACAGGTTGTCTGAGCTTTTAGAAATCAGGGGACGGGGAGCTGAAATTACACTCTGCAGTGAGGAGAACTGATCGGAGGGAAGGGATACACCATCCTTCACACAACACATAGGAACAGAGCTGAGGCTGTTAATCACAGGCTGTGAGCTGGAGATCCCTCCCTTGTCACCTTTTTTATCTCCTGATCTCAGAAAAACTTGTCAAAAGTGACTCATGCAGACAGGAGAGGAATGAAACAGCAGACAGAAATTACACTTTGTGCTCTGGATTGAGGCATGTACACACTATAGAGGGATATGTTTTGTTCATATTTCATGTCAGAGGTTTACAACCATTTTTTTTTTAAATCAGAAGAAAGTTTAATTTGAACACATTCAAGCATACACGTTCCATAAACACAAAAGAATGCAAAGTTGCAATGTACAAAATAGTAGAAAAAAAAAAAAGTCAATTAAAGCTTCCAACTGCATAGAGCTCACTAAAGAGAACATACAGCTCCACCTAGTGGCTGAAAACAGAAATGATAGTGACACTAGAGCATTAATATTGCACACTCCAAAGTCAAATAGTGACAACCAGCACTGGGTAACCAACAGCATTCTACCCCAATATCCTATTTATAATCGGGTCTACTGGGTTACAACCACTTTAATGGAAAGAATTCCAGTCTGAGATGAACCACTGGTTCCTGTAACAGAAAAGGATCCGGCCAGAATGGTAAGAACCAGGGAGACTGGAATAACATGTTCTCCTGGGCCCCCAGGGAGCAATTAATATGCTTTTGCACTTGTACTGACTTCGTTTCTGCAGAACTTTAGGAATCAGCAAAAGGTTTAAGTCCTAATTTTTGGACACGGCATCTATTCCCCGTGAGTCTTTTTCCTTTGCTAGTAAACAGAAATGTTACTCTTCTGGTTGATCTGTCATCAAACAGACCTATAGTGGTCACTTGCTTCTAACACATCTCATTCAGTTCTCAGTTGCTCTGGCAAATTAGTAGTTAGTTGGCTTTGATTTTCCTCTTCTGGACCACTGAGACGAAGATTACATTTTTTTCTGCCCAGAATAAAACTCCTGAGCCACCCGCAACAATGTAGTAGATAGCATGGTTGGTAAAATCTGCATCTTGTAGCTTTCTTTTTAAAAAAAGGTTTACTGGTTAACAAGGAAATAAACTTAAAGTATATTTAAAGGCAAAACTTTTTTTTTGGAGTTTTGGATAGAGTGGAGATGGCTTAGAATGCTTGTCTGTTTTTATTGCTGCCTGTACCCCCCATTAGGGAGATTCACCCTCTCTATTTGTCCTGTCTACCATTATGATTGAAAGTGAAAGGAAAAGAGATGAATATCCTCATATAACATATTTCTTCACACAGACACAGAAGGCCGAAAAAATAGTCTGACAGGGGTTATAACCATCCTTGCTCTATCATGAATTTAAAAAAAAAAAGTTTTTCCTATAGTTTTCCTTAAAAGGTGAACAATCCACACCTCAACTACTATATCTAAACTTAAATTTTAAACACTGAATAGTTAACAATGCATAATTAGGAAGCTTTTCAACTATAGAATATATATACTGCATATAGACAGAGGGGGCTAAAAAATGTATACATACTTCAACATAAAAAATATATGCATAGCATAAAAATGTTTTTACTAGAGTTATGTAAACTTTCAAGAGTAACTGTAAATCATGTTTGCATTATGCAGTCACATTAGGAGCTCAAAGTTGAATTGCTCTGCATGATGTTTCAATTTAATCCCGTAGTGCAGTCAGTGTAGGTGGTTTTCTATGGTACACCACATCCTTTAGTGTTCCCCATAGATAGAAATCAAGGGGTGTTAAGTCTGGGGAATGTGGAGGGAATTCAACAGCACCTCAATGTCCTATCCAACGTCCTGGCAGAATGTCATCAAGGCGCTCATGTCTCGGTGATAATGAGATGGTCTGACGCCTGCCAGATTTTTCTTGTGCACATCACACACAGTGCCATCGGTTTCGAACTTATCATGAATTTGTGTGATTGTTAGTCATGTTTATTTATTTTTATTTATTTATTTCAGGTACTTATATAGCACCGTCAATTTACGCAGCGCTTTACATATACATTGTGCATTCACATCAGTCCCTACCCTCAAGGAGCATACACACTAAGGCCCCTAACTCACATTCATACATACTAGGGACAATTTAGACAGGATCCAATCAACCTACCAGCATGTCTTTGGAGTGTGGGAGGAAACCCACGCAGGCACAGGGAGAACATGCAAACTCCAGGCAGGTAGTGTCGTGGCTGGGATTCGAACCAGCTACCCTTCTTGCTGCTAGGCGAAAGTGCTACCCACTACACCACTGTGTCATGTTGGTTGTTCTTTTCAAAAACTCACATCGCCAATGGCGTTGAACTTCGGTCACATTTTCAAATTTACAATACCACTTCAAAATGGTCTTGCGTTGCTTGAAAGTCAAGTGTACCTTATTTGACTGCCAGTGATAAGCATGTTAACCTCACTGAAAATGTGAGTGCATTTTAACAATTTTTTTGTAAAAGTTTTATAGTGATTTTGCACTATACACCGATCAGCCATAACATTATGACCACTGACAGGTAAAAGAAATATCTCGTTACAATGGCATCTGAAAATTGGTGGGATATATTAGGCAGCAAGTGAACATGTTGTTCATGAAGTTGATGTGGTGAAAGCAGAAAAAAGATGGGCATCGCAGTTTGTTGTGTATGGGGCTGTGAAGCCTATGGTTACCCATGTCTACAGCCAAAAGCTTCTACAATGGTCACATGAACCTCAGAACTGGAGTATGAAGCAATGGAAGAAGGTGGCCTGGTCTGATGAATCACGTTTTCTTTTACATCATGTGGATGGCCGGGTGTGCAGGTGCGTCACTTACCTGAGGGAAGAGATGACACCAGGATGCGGTATAAGAAAGCAAGGCGGCAGAGGCATTGCGATGCTTTGGGCAATGTTCTGCTGGGAAATCTTTGGTCTTGCTATTCATGTGGATGTTACTTTGGTGTCCATGCCTCAATGGGTCAGGGCTGTTTTTTGGGTTTTTTTGGTTGTTTTTTTTTGAAAATATTTGAATATAGCATACAGTGCCTTGCAAAAGTATTCACCCCTCCCCCCCTTGGCTTTTTACCTATTTTGTTACATTACAGCCTTTTGTTCAATGATTTTTTAATCTGAATTATATGTGATGGATCAGTACACAATAGTCTAAGTTGGTGAAGTAAAATTAATAAAATATATACATAAAACTATTTTTCAGAAATTAAAAACTGATAATTGGGATGTGCGTATGTATTCACCCCCTTTGTTATGAAGCCCATAAAAAGCTCTGGTGCAACCAATTACCTTCAGAAGTCACAAAATTAGTGAAATGATGTCCACCTGTGTGCAATCTAAGTGTCACATGATCTGTCATTACATATACACACCTTTTTGAAAGGCCCCGGAGGCTGCAACACCTAAGCAAGAGGCACCACTAACAAAACACTGCCATGAAGACCAAGGAACTCTCCAAACAAGTAAGGGATAATGTTGTTGAGAAGTACAAGTCAGGATTAGGTTATAAAAAAATATCCAAATCTTTGATGATCCCTAGGAGCACCATCAAATCTATCATAACCAAATGGAAAGAACATGGCACAACAGCAAACCTGCCAAGAGACGGCCGCACACCAAAACTCACGGACCGGGCAAGGAGGGCATTAAGCAGAGAGGCAGCACAGAGACTTAAGGTAACTCTGGAGGAGCTGCAGAGTTCCACAGCAGAGACTGCAGTATCTGTACTTAGGACGCCAATAAGTCGTATGCTCCATAGAGTTGGGCTTTATGGCAGAGTGGCCAGAAAAAAGGCATTACTTTCAGCAAAAAACAAAATGGCACGTTTTGAGTTTGCGAAAAGGCATGTAGGAGACTCCAAAAATGTATGGCGGAAGGTGCTCTGTTCTGATGAGACTAAAATTTTACTTTTTGCCCATCAAAGAAAACGCTATGTCTGGAGCAAACCCAACATATTACATCACCCAAAGAACACCATCCCCACAGTTAAACATGGTGGTGGCAGCATCATGCTGTGGGGATGTTTTTCAGCAGTCGGAACTGGGAAACTGGTCAGGGTTGAGGGAAAGATGGATGGTGCTAAATACATGGATATTTTTGAGCAAAAGTACCACTCTTTGTGTGATTTGAGGCTAGGGGTTCACCTACCAGCAGGACAATGACCCCAAACACACTGCTAAAGCAACACTTGAGTGGTTTAAGGGGAAACATGTAAATGTGTTGGAATGGCCTAGTCAAAGCCCAGACCTTAATCCAATAGAAAATCTGTGGTCAGACTTAAAGATTACTGTTCACAAGCGCAAACCATCCAACTTGAAGGAGCTGGAGCAGTTTTCCAAGGAGGAATGGGCAAAAATCCCAGTGGTAAGATGTGGCAAGCTCATAGATACTTATCCAAAGTGACTTGGAGCTGTGATAGCCGCAAAAGGTGGCTCTACAAAGTATTCACTTTAGGGGGGTGAATAGTTATGCACATTGACTTTTTCTGTTATTTTGTCTTATTTGTTGTTTGCTTCACAATAAAAAAAAAATCTTCAAAGGTGTGGACATGTTCTGTAAATTAAATTATGCAAATCCTCTAAAAATCCAATTTAATTCCAGGTTGTGAGGCAACAAAACACGAAAAATGCCAAGGGGGTGAATACTTTTGCCAGGCACAGTAGACATAAATGACTCTATGAGCCCAAATAGGTAGATATCAGCAGAACATAAATATAACATGTCTAAACAGTAAACCTATTCCCAGATGGGGTAACAATGTTTAGATGTACATACCCTAGGAGAGGGAAAGAAGAACTCCAGAACACAAAAAAAAAAAAAGGGGGGGGGGATGGGGAAGATGGAATAATGAGCTTTATTAGTCCTGGCCTATAGAGGAACAACTTTCTCTATTAATCTCATCATAACTTATTGTGTTAAAGCGGAAATGCATGAGTGAGATGCCATGGATCTAATGCTAATAAACCATGTATAGCAAGTGGCTCCAAATCTTCCAATCTCCTCTGGCCGTGTCCCTCAGTAGCAGGTAGAAAAATTGAGTGGATCCCCTTACTCCCTGGGACTAAAAAGGAAAAAAAAAGGGGGGGGTTGTAGGGAAAAGGGGAAGGGAGGAAGAGCATAGGGACATAATGAGGAGAGGGGGTGAGGGGGGTCAGGGCTGTTTTAGCAAAAGGGGACCATACTCAATATTAGGTGGGTGGTCATAATGTTATTGCTGATTGGTGTATTTGGTTTATTCTGTCTTCAGTACATAGTTATTGAGTGGAAGCCCTCAGCTGGAGGGCTAAAAGAAGTTCTGTGTATAGAATTTTAAGCTGACCTGACCTAACTGATATATGCTAGTTTGGAATCAGGGGAAAGGTGATTGGGTTTCAGAAGGGGTCCACCCCCCAGCACTGTTGTGAGTAATTTGGAGAGGAAGCACACAAGGGAGTGTTGTGATGCATTATGAAACAAGATTGTCACAGATATATTTTCATGTAGACTTTATGCAGCACCGAGTTGATTGGTATCGCACATGGAATGAAAAGGGATTGGAGCACAGATTAGGGACTTTTTAAAGAATGTTACTTTATTTCTGTATACAGTATTTTATTCATATTGTTTGGGAGTAGGGATGAGCTGAACACCCCTGGTTTGGCGCGCAGCAGAACATGTGAACAGGCAATAAATTAGTTTGAACACGCGAACACCGTTAAAGTCTATGGGACACGAACGCAAAAAAATCAAAAGTGCTCATTTTAAAGGCTTATATGCAAGTTATTGCATAAAAAGGGTCCTGCCCCAGGGGACATGTATCAATGCAAAAAAAAGTTTTAAAAACGTCCGTTTAAATCACGGCACTGATTTTAATAATACCTAAAGTGAAACAATAAGAATGGAATATTTCTTTAAATATCGTGTCTGGGGGTGTCCTTAGTATGCCTGTAAAGTAGCGCATCTTTCCCATGTTTATAACAGTGCCACAGCAAAATTACATTTCTAAAGGAAAAAATATCATTTAAAACTGCTTGTGGCTGTAATGTGCTGTCAGATCCCGGCAATATAGATAAAAATACCAAAAAAAAAAATAAATGGCTTGGATGTCACCCCCAAAGTCCATACCAGGCCCTTCAGGTCTGGTATTGATATTAAGGGGAACCCCGCACCCAATTTTTTTTTTTAAATGGCGTGGGGGTCCCCAGGCACTATATACTCTGAACAGCAGTATATATACTATATGGCCTGCTAAACAGAGGCAGAAAAATCGGGCCTTGGGTGGTGGTGCCACAACACTGTAAGCCCTCACAGATACTCTTGTTGGGCGCAGGAATGGGCCTGCTATGAAATATTAGATCAAAAATTGTAATTACATGCCCCTGTTGGTGGTGATGCCCTAAACCAAAAATATTGTTGGAAGCTAGCATCATCAAGGTTGAGTAGGGATAGGATAGTCAGCATAGGCAGTCTTCAGGTCATCCCACATCCATAGCAAATTCAATCAGTTACATCAGCATCAGGTGCTTGATAGCTGCTGATCCAAGACTGATTCATTTTTATAAATGTGAACTCTTTGATCCGTTACAAACGCTCCAGCAGCACTGAAAGTGCGTTCAGAAAGCATGCTGGATGCAGGACAGGCCAGTAGCTCGATTGCATATTGAGCAAGTTCTGGCCAGTGGTCCATCCTCAAGACCCAGTAACCCAGTGGATGCTCTGTTGGAAAGGTCTCTAAGTCTGCTCTTGCCCCTAGATATTCCTGCACCATGTAATGCAGACGCTGGCGATGGTTGCTTGAGCCAATCAGACCTTGGCACTGAGGACAGAAAAATTGTTTAAAGACATCGGTCAGCCGGCCACCTTCTCTACCGCTCTTCCTCTGCCTAAACGAAGCCTCAGCAACATGTTGTCCAGCACCAGGAAATTGTAACCTCCCAGGGTCTTGAAATGCGTTGCACAAACCTTTCTTCTATGGCCTCCTGAAGATGTTTTATCCACTGCTCCCTCTGCAAAGGCAGGATGAGTTCTGCAACCTTACCTTTGTAACGTGGATCAAGAAGGGTTGCCAGCCAGTAATGATCTCTCTCCTTGACACCACGAATCCTAGGGTCCTTTCACAGGCTTTGCAGAATCAGGGAGGCCAGAATCTTCCTCTGGGTCACTAAGGATTACATGAGCCGTAACTATCTCCTCCCAGCCAACTCCTTGGGTTTCTGGGGACTGAAAACCATCCCTTGAAGACTGCTGCTGAGTGTTATTCTCTACATCCATGCAGACACAATCCTCCTCCTCCTCCTCTTCTTCCTGTGTGTTTGGCGGGCCTGCAGGAATGCTAACTGGATAAAGGGGGCCTTGAGAGGTAAGGAAGTCCTCCTCTTCCTCTCACTGTTCTGCCTCAAGTGCCCTGTCCATGATTCCACGAAGCGTGTGCTCCAACAGGAAGACTAGAGGGACTGTGTCACTGATGCATGCATTGTCGCTGCTCACCATCCTTATGGCCCCCTCAAATGGTGACAGGACAGTGCATGCATCCTTGATCAGTATCTACTGGCGTGGTGAAAAGAAGCCAAGCTTCCCTGACCCTGTCCTGGTGCCATACTCGCACAGGTACTCATTAATGGCCCTCTGCTGTGTATGCACCTGCTGCAGCATTGCCAAGGTTGAGTTCCACATGGTGGGCATTTCACAAATGAGGCGGTTGGTGGACAGGTTGCATTCCTGTTGAATGTCAACCAACCAAGCACTGGCATTGTATGACTGGTGGAAATGATCACAGACTTTTCTGGCCTGCCTCAGGAGATCCTGTAAGCCTGGGTACCTGCTGCACAAGAACCGCTGTACCACCAAATTCAGGACGTGTGCCAAACATGGAACATGGGTCAAGTGTCCCTGTCGGAGGGCGGAGAGAAGGTTGGTGCCATTGTCGCATACAACCATTCCTGGCTAAAGCTGGCGTGGTGTCAACCACCTCTAAGCCTGCCCCTGCAGAGCAGACAGAATCTCTGCCCCAGTGTGGCTCCTGTCCCCTAGGCAGACTAACTTAAGCACTGCATGGCATCTTTTAGCCTGACTGCTTGCGTAGCCCCTTGAACGCTTATGGAGCACTGCTGGTTCAGAGGATAAATCTGCCATAAAGGAGGAAGGGGAGGGGGTGGAGGAGAAAGCTGTGGCAGAATCACCACTAGCATTTTGGAGGCGTGGTGGCAGAACAAGCTCCAACAACACTGAACTCTGTCCTGCATCCTTCCCAGCTGCCAGCAGAGTTACCCAGTGCACCGTGAAGGAAAGGTAACGTCCCTGCTCATGCCTGCTGGACCATGAGTCAGCTGTAATATGAACCTTACTGCTGACCGCCCTGTCCAACCAGACCAAAACATTGCTTTGCACATGCCGGGAGAGCCGGAATGGCCTTCCATGAAAAAAAGGCATTTTGGAACGTGCCACTGAGGTACAGCACATTCCACAAATTCACAAAAGGGGGCAGAGTCTACCAGCTGAAAAGGTAAAAGTTGCAGTGCTAGCAATTTGACCAAGCTAGCATTTAGATGCTGAGCATGTGGATGGCTGGAAATTAATTTCTTTTTACGGTTCAGCAACTGGGGTAGGGAAATTTGCCTGCTAAAACAGATGATGGTGTACTGCTAGCAGATTAGCTGCTAAGGTAAACAGAGTAAGCGTAGTCAAAACAAGCCAGAGTTCAGTAACCGGATCAGGTAGTCAGCCAAGCAAATGTCACAGAGCCAGAGATAAACGTAGTAGTACAGCAAGCAGGATCAGGAGCCAGAAGGAATGTCAGCCGAGCAAGTCTTCAATAAGAACGCAGGAGAAAGTCTCTGTGATGTTGACAAAGGCGAAGGCAGAGATCAAGTGAGCTGGATGACTTTAAGTAGGCAGGACTGACGAGCAGAATCAACAGCTGGGTAACTGTGAAGAGAGATGGGAGCTGGCAATTAGCCGACAGCTAAGCGGCCAGCTCAGAGAAGGAAGGGCTGAGCTCAGCCCTGACAGTACCCCCTCCTCAATGACCCCTCCCCCTTGGAGGACCACCGGGCTTGAGGGGAAAACGTCTATGGAAATCACGGAGGAGGACAGGGGCATGTACATCCGAGGATGAGACCCAAGAGCGTTCCTCTGGACCGTACCCCTTCCAATGCACCAGGTACTGCATGCGCCCACAGAACCTACGGGAGTCAACAGTGGATTGTACTTCATACTCCTCATGGTTCTCAACCTGTATAGGGTGAGGAAGTGGCATTGAGGTGGTAAAGCGATTGCAGACCAAAGGCTTCAATAAGGAGACATGAAACAAATTTGAGATGCGCTTACTAGGAGGAAGGTCCAAGGCGTAAGCCACTGGGTTAATCCTGCGAAGGATACGGAAAGGCCCAATAAAACGAGGTGCGAACTTCAAAGAAGGAACACAAAGTCGGAGGTTGCGAGACGACAGCCAGACTCTGTCCCCAACCTGATAGGAAGGTGAAGGCAGGCGTCTGCAGTCAGCATGGAGTCTGTACCTATCGTTAGCATGTTGCAAAGCCTCCTGAACTTGTGCCCATGTGGAATGAAGACCACGGAGATGCTCCTCTAACGCAGGAATACTCTGCGGAACAAACGAGTCAGGCAACATGGAAGGTTGGAAGCCATAATTTGCCATAAACGGGGACAATCGGGAAGCAGAATTCAAGGCACTGTTGTGAGCAAACTCTGCCCACAGTAATAGGTCTGACCAGTTGTTATGATGGTCAGAAATATAGCAATGTAAGAATTGCTCCAAGGACTGATTGGCTCATTCTGCGGCCCATTAGACTGCGGGTGATTTGCAGAGGCGAAAGCAAGCTGAATTCCCAACTGTGCACAAAAGGCTCGCCAGAACCGGGAGACAAACTGACTACCCCTGTCTGAGACAATAAACTTGGGTAGTCCATGTATGCGAAAGATCTCCCGAGCAAAAATGGAAGCCAGTTCCTTAGAAGTGGGCAGCTTCTTAAGTGGAATACAATGACACATCTTTGAGAACCAGCCAACCACCATAAGGATAACAGTGTTGCCTTGGGAGTTGGGTAACTCCACAATGAAATCCATAGACAGGTGGGTCCGGGGCCTCTCTCCATTGGGTATGGGTTGTAGGAGGCCCACTGGAAGGTGTCGTGGAGTCTTACTCTGAGCACACACGGAACAGGCAGCTACAAAGACAGTTACATCAGCCCGTAGACTAGGTCACCAGAATTGTTGGGAAATGGCCCAAACAAGTTGATTCTTCCCAGGGTGGCCAGCTGCCTTGGGAGAATGGTAAGTCTGGAGCAATGGCAGTACGGAGACTCTCTGGGACAAAGCAGCAGTCACAAGGTTTCTCAGGAGGAGCATGGACTTGAACAGCAAGAATTTTGTCACCCAAAGGAGAAGTAAGACTGGTGTGAACCGTAGCCAGGATATGATCAGGAGGAATCACAGGAACCGGAACCGACTCCAACTTGGAAGTGGAAGAAAATTGTCGTGACAAGGCGTCAGTCCTTACATTCTTAGTACCGAGTAAGAATGAGACAATGTAATTAAAACACGACAAGAAAAGAGCCCATCGCGCCCTTCTGGGAGAGAGGCGCTAGGCCTCAGACAAGAATGTGAGATTGTTATGGTCAGTAAGAATGAGAACCGGCACAGTGGTACCTTCAAGGAGATGTCTCCATTCTTTCAGAGCTAAAATGATCGCCAACAGCTCTCTGTCACCAATCTCGTAATTGCACTTTGCAGGTGACAATTTCTTGGAAAAGTAGCCACACAGATGCATAGCGCTCTCATAGTTAGGACGTTGAGACAGAAGGGCGCCAATTCCAGTCTCAGAAGCATCAACTTCTAGGATAAAAGGCAACGTTCTCGTACTCTGATGGACATGAGGCACTTGGCAGCAGAAGCGGAACGTGCGGGAACGTCAAATGTACTTTTAAAGAGGCCGCAAAATCAGGGTAACTCAAGACAACAGGTTTTTGCATCTCCCATAGAGGGTTTGCCCAGGCCAAGGCTCTCTCAGAAAGCAAAGATATCACAAAACCTACTTTGCTTCTGTCCGTGGGAAACGCCTGGGGCAGCATCTCAAAGTAAATCTCAACGTGGTTGAGAAACCCTCTGCATTGAACTAGATCGCCCTCAAATCGCTGGGGAAGCAGAGCGGAACCAGACATACCTCTTACAGAGGTAATACTTGAGGCGGGTGCCTGCACAGAGACTGGCGCAGCAGCAGGGACGGCCTGCAACTCAGGTTGTACCGGAGCAGCCACAGTGGGAGTTTCCAGGTGAGCCGTGCGACTCAGGAGCATTTGTAACGCTAAGGCAAACTGATTCATGCGGTGATCTTGCTCATCCAATCTGAAAAAAATATTACCAACAAGTGGATTGACTGTATCTTCTGAATTTATGACCTTCGCCTACTATAAGGAACCATGAAACAGACCAAGACAGAAGTAAAGTTAAATCACACTTGTTTAATAATAATAATAATAAGAAGGTAAACAGTGTAAGCGTAGTCAAAACAAGCCAGAGATCAGTAACCGGATCGGGTAGTCAGCCAAGCAAATGTCAGAGAGTCAGAGATAAAAGTAGTAGTACAGCAAGCAGGATCAGGAGCGAGAAGGAACGTCAGCCGAGCAAGTCTTCAACAGGAACGCAGGAGAAAGTCTCTGTGATGTTGACAAAGGCGAAGGCAGAGATCAAGTGAGCTGGACGACTTTAAGTAGGCAGGACACAGCTGGGTAACTGTGGAGAGAGATGGGAGCTGGCAAATAGCTGACAGCTGAGCGGCCAGCTCAGAGAAGGAAGGGCTGAGCCCAGCCCTGACAGTTCCTTTCAGTGCAGGTTTTTGAGAGGACTGGAGGTATAGTAGGGTTGGAGATCCCAGATGAGGAGCAAGAGGAGCCCTGTCTTTGATGTGGGTGTTTCAAGTGCTGTTGCCAACGGACTACATGGCAGGTCATCATATGTCTGGTCAAGCATGTGGTGCTCACATAGGTTGTAAACAGCAATGGTGCGATCTGCTGCACACGTGTCGAAAAAGGCCCACACCAACGAACTTTTAAAAGTCAGCGGGGAGTCAGCAGCACCCTGCACCTGCGGAGCTCTGCAGTGTGATGCAATAGGGTGGCTTCCCTTAAGCTGCGCCCTAGAGGACATCCTGCCTCGGAGTTGTGCCTCCTCCTCCTTCCTCCTCTCTTCTCTTGGCCACCCAAGTACAGTCAGTGATCTGATCATCCCCTCCCTCCTCATCACTGGAGCAAACCTGGCAGTGTGCTGCATCTGGGAGAACATGACTGCCAGTTTCTTGTCCTTCTGTGGCACCCCCTCTCTCTAGGCTCACGTTACTCTCTTCCTCAACCTGGGAACCAACATCGGAGCCTTCAAATCGCTGTGCATACTCCAGCAGCATGTACCCGACACTGTGGTCAAATAATTCTGGGGACTCCTTCATGCATGATGGTGGGGCTACGGAAGGAGTGACTGTGGACAAGGAGCCGGTGGAATAGGCCGCTTTGGCAGCTGTGTTGGAAGGCAAACTACTCTGAGCCTGGGTGACAGAGGATGAGGAGGATGAAGACGGCTTTGTTATCCACTATAACAACTCTTCTGCATGTTGTGGCTCAATAACACGGCCAACAGCAGCAAAAAACCATGTCCACGACCACCACTGTTGACTGTAGACACAGAGGCTGCTCTTTTAGTGGTCTGTGAGTGTCTGCCTCTCCTTGGTGGCCTTCCGGACATGATGTATTTTTTGTTTTGCAACACCATACTATACTGTATTAGATACTGTGTACACCACCTGCACTGTATTAGAAACTGTACTAAGGATGCACTGTATTGTGTATATATATGAGCCGGGGTGGACTGACCCATTGGGCACCGACCAAAGGCCCGGCCTCATGAGAGGCCACTTGAAGCGGCCGTAATAATACCGATAATAATACTGCTAACAGGATTGCTGCTCCCCGCCGCCCCCTCCTTCCCTCCCGTCCACCGCAGGTGCTTGTACTGTACACATCACCTGGGACAGATGAGAGGAGGGGCCGGCGGGGAGCAGAGCGCCGTTAGTATTATTACAGGCATCGGGTGAGTGAAGCTTTTTTTTACTGGAGTATAGAGACACCAGGGCCACCATCGGAAGGAGGGGCAGGACCGCAGGAAGGCCCATGTTACTCTCCTGGTCCCTCCACCGCCACAGTGTCCCCCTGTGTGCTCTCCCCCCCACAGTGTCTCCCTGTGGCCCCATGAGTTGTCAGTCCGCCCCTGTGTGTATGTATATATCTCAAATACACTGCCACTAACTGAATGACCTGCCTGCTTAATCTAAATCAAGCTATCTCTCTGTCCACGCCAACACTACACACGGCCACAGTGTAAGAAGCACCTTATATAGTGTAGGGCATGGACTTAGTCCCCCTGAGCCATGATTGGTCAAAGGCACCCTGCCTTTGGCCAATTATGGCTCTCTTAGCAGAGCACGCCGTGATTGGCCAAAGCATGCAGATCAGGTGCATGCTTTGGCCAATCATTATACAGAAATGCACTGCGATCTTGCAGTGCATTATGGGGCGTTCCGCTGTTTGGCGAACGGGCGAACACCCGATGTTCGAGTCGAACATCAAGCTCATCCCTATTTGGGAGATAAGTGTATTTGTATTAGCACAAGGTGATTTCATATGTGTACATTTAAGGAAGCACTGCACTACAAAAAGGGAAAAAAATAACCCAGCCACAAAAAAAAAACTCTCAGCTCTCTCTGTAATATATTCCAGTTGAGCAGACCTCATACCGCTAGGCCGTACCTCCCAACTGCACCTGATTCAGCAGGACAGTCCCGCAATTGGCAGCTCTGTCCCGGGCACCCTCATCCCGGGACAATACAGTGTCCCGGAATTGCCCCCCTGGCCCGATCTGATGCCCCCTAAAATAGCCCTCACATCGCCGCTGTCACTCACTGTCAGCCTGTGGTGGACCCCTGGCTGGTGGAGATCCCTTTTACTTTGTTCACCACCGCTGCTGACTCAGTGCCCAGTCTGGAGTTTGGCAACCCATTGATCATGGGCAGGTGATGGGTAGACCATAATCTTTCCTTGCCGACTCCTGGAACCTGGACAGGAGGGGAAGTGTTTACTGGATCTGATCTGTATTTTCTTCCTGCAGCAACTGAAAGTCTGCTTCTCCTCCTCTCCCCCCCCCCCGCCAGCATTCAGCGGCTGGAAAAGAAAAATACAGTTGATCGGTACAAGTATATGCCACCCCCGCCGCCCCTACTGTCCCTGTTCCTCTTCTTTTTTTTTATACCAATTGCTCACCATGTTCACTCGTAACTGAATCCAATGGCGGCTGGTGAAGTTTTAGTATGGGGGGGCGCCAGACCCCGCCCTTCCTTTTTGACCCCTCCCACTTGGTAAAAATGGGCGTGGTTTCGGCAAAATAGTGGGCGTGGCTCTAAGGTGGTGTGGTTAGCGTCTGAGATGAACGAGGGATAGAGGGAGAGAGGGACAGCAGGCCCAGATCCTACACAACAATAGAAATGTGTATTCTACAAAGTTTAACAATCAGCAGATAAAGATACTCCAAACACCTGGTGTTAGCACTTCAATCATCCCGGCACCATGGTTGTTATGGTGTCAGGATGATTGAAGCGCATTATTTCTATTATTACATTGTAATATAAAATGAAATCATTCAACTCACCATAATGCAGAATCAGTGGGAGCCCCGAGTGTGTCACTAGCCACGTCGCCTACAACCAGATGCCATCAGGTGTCCCCAGCAGTCCGTCCTTACATGCAGCCTGTGTCACATCAAATGCAGCCTCTGTCCCCCCAAATACAGCCTCTGCCCCCCCCCAAATACAGCCTCTGTCCCCTTACATCAGAGTTGCCATCAGTGTCCCCCCACAGCAGGTGTCCCCCATCAAAGCCCCCCACAGCAGGTGTCCCCCATCAGAGTCCCCCCACAGCAGGTGTTCCCCATCAGAGCCCCCCACAGCAGGTGTTCCCCATCAGAGCCCCCCACAGCAGGTGTCCCTCATCAGAGCCCCCCACAGCAGGTGTCCCCCATCAGAGTCCCCCCACAGCAGGTGTCCCCCATCAGAGTCCCCCCAAAACAGGAGTCCCCCATCAGAGCCCCCCCACAGCAGGTGTCCCCATCAGAGTCCTCCCACAGCAGGTGTCCCCCATTAGAGTCCCCCCACAGCAGGTGTCCCCCATTAGAGTCCCCCCACAGCAGGTGTCCCCCATCAAAGCCCCCCACAGCAGGTGTCCCCCATCAGAGCCCCCCCACAGCAGGTGTCCCCCATCAGAGTCCCCCCAAAACAGGAGTCCCCCATCAGAGCCCCCCCCACAGCAGGTGTCCCCATCAGAGTCCTCCCACAGCAGGTGTCCCCATCAGAGTCCCCCCACAGCAGGTGTCCCCATCAGAGTCCCCCCACAGCAGGTGTCCCCATCAAAGTCCCCCCACAGCAGGTGTCCCCCATCAGAGTCCCCCCACAGCAGGTGTCCCCCATCAGAGTCCCCCCACAGCAGGTGTCCCCCATCAGAGTCCCCCCAAAACAGGAGTCCCCCATCAGAGCCCCCCCACAGCAGGTGTCCCCCATCAGAGTCCCCCCAAAACAGGAGTCCCCCATCAGAGCCCCCCCCCACAGCAGGTGTCCCCATCAGAGTCCTCCCACAGCAGGTGTCCCCATCAGAGTCTCCCCACAGCAGGTGTCCCCATCAGAGTCCCCCCACAGCAGGTGTCCCCATCAGAACCCCCCACAGCAGTTGTCCCCATCAAAGTCCCCCCACAGCAGGTGTCCCCCATCAGAGACCCCCCAGAGCAGGTGTCCCCCATCAGAGCCCCCCACAGCATGTGTCCCCCATCAGAGCCCCCCACAGCATGTGTCCCCCATCAGAGCCCCCCACAGCAGGTGTCCCCCATCAGAGCCCCTCGCAGCAGGTGTCCCCCATCAGAGTCCCCCCACAGCAGGTGTCCCCCATCAGAGTCCCCCCACAGCAGGTGTCCCCCATCAGAGGTCCCCCCACAGCAGGTGTCCCCTATCAGAGCCCCCCACAGTAGGTGTCCCCCATCAGAGTCCCCCGCAGCAGCTGTCTCCCATCAGAGTCCCCCCACAGCAGGTGTCCCCCATCAGAGTCCCCCCACAGCATGTGTCCCCCATCAGAGTCCCCCCACAGCAGGTGTCCCCCATCAGAGTCCCCCCACAGCAGGTGTCCCCCATCAGAGTCCCCTCACAGCATGTGTCCCCCATCAGAGCCCCCCACAGCAGGTGTCCCCCATTAGAGCACCCCCACAGCAGGTGTCCCCCATCAGAGCCCCCCACAGCAGGTGTCCCCCATCAGAGTCCCCCCACAGCAGGTGTCCCCCATCAGAGTCCCCCCACAGCAGGTGTCCCCCATCAGAGGTCCCCCCACAGCAGGTGTCCCCCATCAGAGGTCCCCCCACAGCAGGTGTCCCCCATCAGAGCCCCCCACAGCAGGTGTCCCCCATCAGAGCCCCCCACAGCAGGTGTCCCCATCGGAGTCCCCCCACAGCAGGTGTCCCCCATCGGAGTCCCCCCACAGCAGGTGTCCCCCATCAGAGCCCCCCACAGCAGGTGTCCCCCATCAGAGTCCCCCCACAGCAGGTGTCCCCCATCAGAACCCCCCACAGCAGGTGTCCCCTACAGCAGTTGTCCCCATCAAAGTCCCCCCACAAGCAGGTGTCCCCCATCAGAGCCCCCCACAGCAGGTGTCCCCCATCAGAGTCCCCCCACAGCAGGTGTCCCCCATCAGAGCCCCCCAAGAGCAGGTGTCCCCCATCAGAGCCCCCCAAGAGCAGGTGTCCCCCACAGCAGGTGTCCCCATCAGAGTCCCCCCAAAACAGGAGTCCCCCATCAGAGCCCCCCACAGCATGTGTCCCCCATCAGAGCCCCCCACAGCAGGTGTCCCCCATCAGAGCCCCCCCACAGCAGGTGTCCCCATCAGAGCCCCCCCACAGCAGGTGTCCCCATCAGAGCCCCCCACAGCAGGTGTCCCCCACCAGAGCCCCCCACAGCAGGTGTCCCCCACCAGAGCCCCCCACAGCAGGTGTCCCCCACCAGAGCCCCCCACAGCAGGTGTCCCCGATCAGAGCCCCCCACAGCATGTGTCCCCCATCAGAGTCCCCCACAGCAGGTGTCCCCCATCAGAGTCCCCCCACAGAAGGTGTCCCCCACCAGAGCCCCCCACAGCATGTGTCCCCCTTTAGAGCCCCCCAGATCCCTTTTACTTTGTTCACCACCGCTGCTGACTCAGTGCCCAGTCTGGAGTTTGGCAACCCATTGATCATGGGCAGGTGATGGGTAGACCATAATCTTTCCTTGCCGACTCCTGGAACCTGGACAGGAGGGGAAGTGTTTACTGGATCTGATCTGTATTTTCTTCCTGCAGCAACTGAAAGTCTGCTTCTCCTCCTCTCCCCCCCCCCCCCGCCAGCATTCAGCGGCTGGAAAAGAAAAATACAGTTGATCGGTACAAGTATATGCCACCCCCCGCCGCCCCTACTGTCCCTGTTCCTCTTCTTTTTTTTTATACCAATTGCTCACCATGTTCACTCGTAACTGAATCCAATGGCGGCTGGTGAAGTTTTAGTATGGGGGGGCGCCAGACCCCGCCCTTCCTTTTTGACCCCTCCCACTTGGTAAAAATGGGCGTGGTTTCAGCGAAATAGTGGGCGTGGCTCTAAGGTGGTGTGGTTAGCGTCTGAGATGAATGAGGGATAGAGGGAGAGAGGGACAGCAGGCCCAGATCCTACACAACAATAGAAATGTGTATTCTACAAAGTTTAACAATCAGCAGATAAAGATACTCCAAACACCTGGTGTTAGCACTTCAATCATCCCGGCACCATGGTTGTTATGGTGTCAGGATGATTGAAGCGCATTATTTCTATTATTACATTGTAATATAAAATGAAATCATTCAACTCACCATAATGCAGAATCAGTGGGAGCCCCGAGTGTGTCACTAGCCACGTCGCCTACAACCAGATGCCATCAGGTGTCCCCAGCAGTCCGTCTTTACATGCAGCCTGTGTCACATCAAATGCAGCCTCTGCCCCCCCCCAAATACAGCCTCTGTCCCCTTACATCAGAGTTGCCATCAGTGTCCCCCCACAGCAGGTGTCCCCCATCAAAGCCCCCCACAGCAGGTGTCCCCCATCAGAGTCCCCCCACAGCAGGTGTTCCCCATCAGAGCCCCCCACAGCAGGTGTCCCCCATCAGAGCCCCCCACAGCAGGTGTCCCCCATCAGAGTCCCCCCACAGCAGGTGTCCCCCATTAGAGTCCCCCCACAGCAGGTGTCCCCCATTAGAGTCCCCCCACAGCAGGTGATGGGTAGACCATAATCTTTCCTTGCCGACTCCTGGAACCTGGACAGGAGGGGAAGTGTTTACTGGATCTGATCTGTATTTTCTTCCTGCAGCAACTGAAAGTCTGCTTCTCCTCCTCTCCCCCCCCCCCCCCGCCAGCATTCAGCGGCTGGAAAAGAAAAATACAGTTGATCGGTACAAGTATATGCCACCCCCGCCGCCCCTACTGTCCCTGTTCCTCTTCTTTTTTTTTATACCAATTGCTCACCATGTTCACTCGTAACTGAATCCAATGGCGGCTGGTGAAGTTTTAGTATGGGGGGGCGCCAGACCCCGCCCTTCCTTTTTGACCCCTCCCACTTGGTAAAAATGGGCGTGGTTTCAGCGAAATAGTGGGCGTGGCTCTAAGGTGGTGTGGTTAGCGTCTGAGATGAACGAGGGATAGAGGGAGAGAGGGACAGCAGGCCCAGATCCTACACAACAATAGAAATGTGTATTCTACAAAGTTTAACAATCAGCAGATAAAGATACTCCAAACACCTGGTGTTAGCACTTCAATCATCCCGGCACCATGGTTGTTATGGTGTCAGGATGATTGAAGCGCATTATTTCTATTATTACATTGTAATATAAAATGAAATCATTCAACTCACCATAATGCAGAATCAGTGGGAGCCCCGAGTGTGTCACTAGCCACGTCGCCTACAACCAGATGCCATCAGGTGTCCCCAGCAGTCCGTCTTTACATGCAGCCTGTGTCACATCAAATGCAGCCTCTGCCCCCCCCACAAATACAGCCTCTGTCCCCTTACATCAGAGTTGCCATCAGTGTCCCCCCACAGCAGGTGTCCCCCATCAAAGCCCCCCACAGCAGGTGTCCCCCATCAGAGTCCCCCCACAGCAGGTGTTCCCCATCAGAGCCCCCCACAGCAGGTGTCCCCCATCAGAGTCCCCCCACAGCAGGTGTCCCCCATCAGAGTCCCCCCAAAACAGGAGTCCCCCATCAGAGCCCCCCCACAGCAGGTGTCCCCATCAGAGTCCTCCCACAGCAGGTGTCCCCCATTAGAGTCCCCCCACAGCAGGTGTCCCCCATTAGAGTCCCCCCACAGCAGGTGTCCCCCATCAAAGCCCCCCACAGCAGGTGTCCCCCATCAGAGCCCCCCCACAGCAGGTGTCCCCCATCAGAGTCCCCACAAAACAGGAGTCCCACATCAGAGCCCCCCCCCACAGCAGGTGTCCCCATCAGAGTCCTCCCACAGCAGGTGTCCCCATCAGAGTCCCCCCACAGCAGGTGTCCCCATCAGAGTCCCCCCACAGCAGGTGTCCCCATCAGAACCCCCCACAGCAGGTGTCCCCATCAAAGTCCCCCCACAGCAGGTGTCCCCCATCAGAGTCCCCCCACAGCAGGTGTCCCCCATCAGAGTCCCCCCACAGCAGGTGTCCCCCATCAGAGTCCCCCCAAAACAGGAGTCCCCCATCAGAGCCCCCCCACAGCAGGTGTCCCCATCAGAGTCCTCCCACAGCAGGTGTCCCCATCAGAGTCTCCCCACAGCAGGTGTCCCCATCAGAGTCCCCCCACAGCAGGTGTCCCCATCAGAACCCCCCACAGCAGTTGTCCCCATCAAAGTCCCCCCACAGCAGGTGTCCCCCATCAGAGACCCCCCAGAGCAGGTGTCCCCCATCAGAGCCCCCCACAGCATGTGTCCCCCATCAGAGCCCCCCACAGCATGTGTCCCCCATCAGAGCCCCCCACAGCATGTGTCCCCCATCAGAGCCCCTCGCAGCAGGTGTCCCCCATCAGAGTCCCCCCACAGCAGGTGTCCCCCATCAGAGGTCCCCCCACAGCAGGTGTCCCCCATCAGAGGTCCCCCCACAGCAGGTGTCCCCCATCAGAGGTCCCCCCACAGCAGGTGTCCCCTATCAGAGCCCCCCACAGCAGGTGTCCCCCATCAGAGTCCCCCGCAGCAGCTGTCTCCCATCAGAGTCCCCCCACAGCAGGTGTCCCCCATCAGAGTCCCCCCACAGCATGTGTCCCCCATCAGAGTCCCCCCACAGCAGGTGTCCCCCATCAGAGTCCCCTCACAGCATGTGTCCCCCATCAGAGCCCCCCACAGCAGGTGTCCCCCATTAGAGCACCCCCACAGCAGGTGTCCCCCATCAGAGCCCCCCACAGCAGGTGTCCCCCATCAGAGTCCCCCCACAGCAGGTGTCCCCCATCAGAGTCCCCCCACAGCAGGTGTCCCCCATCAGAGTCCCCCCACAGCAGGTGTCCCCCATCAGAGGTCCCCCCACAGCAGGTGTCCCCCATCAGAGGTCCCCCCACAGCAGGTGTCCCCCATCAGAGCCCCCCACAGCAGGTGTCCCCCATCAGAGCCCCCCACAGCAGGTGTCCCCATCGGAGTCCCCCCACAGCAGGTGTCCCCCATCGGAGTCCCCCCACAGCAGGTGTCCCCCATCAGAGCCCCCCACAGCAGGTGTCCCCATCAGAGTCCCCCCACAGCAGGTGTCCCCCATCAGAACCCCCCACAGCAGGTGTCCCCTACAGCAGTTGTCCCCATCAAAGTCCCCCCACAAGCAGGTGTCCCCCATCAGAGCCCCCCACAGCAGGTGTCCCCCATCAGAGTCCCCCCACAGCAGGTTTCCCCCATCAGAGCCCCCCAAGAGCAGGTGTCCCCCATCAGAGCCCCCCAAGAGCAGGTGTCCCCCACAGCAGGTGTCCCCATCAGAATCCCCCCAAAACAGGAGTCCCCCATCAGAGCCCCCCACAGCATGTGTCCCCCATCAGAGCCCCCCACAGCAGGTGTCCCCCATCAGAGCCCCCCCACAGCAGGTGTCCCCATCAGAGCCCCCCCACAGCAGGTGTCCCCATCAGAGCCCCCCACAGCAGGTGTCCCCCACCAGAGCCCCCCACAGCAGGTGTCCCCCACCAGAGCCCCCCACAGCAGGTGTCCCTGATAAGAGCCCCCCACAGCATGTGTCCCCCATCAGAGTCCCCCACAGCAGGTGTCCCCCATCAGAGTCCCCCCACAGAAGGTGTCCCCCACCAGAGCCCCCCACAGCATGTGTCCCCCATCAGAGCCCCCCACAGCAGGTGTCCCCCACCAGAGCCCCCCACAGCAGGTGTCCCCGATCAGAGCCCCCCACAGCATGTGTCCCCCATCAGAGCCCCCCACAGCAGGTGTCCCCCACCAGAGCCCCCCACAGCAGGTGTCCCCGATCAGAGCCCCCCACAGCATGTGTCCCACATCAGAGCCCCCCACAGCATGTGTCCCCCATCAGAGTCCCCCACAGCAGGTGTCCCCCATCAGAGTCCCCCCACAGCAGGTGTCCCCCATCAGAGTCCCCCCACAGCAGGTGTCCCCCATCAGAGTCCCCCCACAGCAGGTGGCCCCCATCAGAGTCCCCCCACAGCAGGTGTTCCCCATCAGAGCCCCCCACAGCATGTGTCCCCCATCAGAGTCCCCCCACAGCATGTGTCCCCCATCAGAGTCCCCCCACAGCAGGTGTCCCCCATCAGAGCCCCCCACAGCAGGTGTCCCCCATTAGAGCACCCCCACAGCAGGTGTCCCCCATCAGAGCCCCCCACAGCAGGTGTCCCCCATCAGAGTCCCCCCACCGCAGGTGTCCCCCATCAGAGTCCCCCCACAGCAGGTGTCCCCCATCAGAGGTCCCCCCACAGCAGGTGTCCCCCATCAGAGGTCCCCCCACAGCAGGTGTCCCCCATCAGAGCCCCCCACAGCAGGTGTCCCCCATCAGAGCCCCCCACAGCAGGTGTCCCCATCGAAATCCCCCCACAGCAGGTGTCCCCCATTGGAGTCCCCCCACAGCAGGTGTCCCCCATCAGAGCCCCCCACAGCAGGTGTCCCCCATCAGAGTCCCCCCACAGCAGGTGTCCCCCATCAGAACCCCCCACAGCAGGTGTCCCCTACAGCAGTTGTCCCCATCAAAGTCCCCCCACAAGCAGGTGTCCCCCATCAGAGTCCCCCCACAGCAGGTGTCCCCCATCAGAGCCCCCCAAGAGCAGGTGTCCCCCATCAGAGCCCCCCAAGAGCAGGTGTCCCCCACAGCAGGTGTCCCCATCAGAGTCCCCCCAAAACAGGAGTCCCCCATCAGAGCCCTCCACAGCATGTGTCCCCCATCAGAGCCCCCCACAGCAGGTGTCCCCCATCAGAGCCCCCCCACAGCAGGTGTCCCCATCAGAGCCCCCCCACAGCAGGTGTCCCCATCAGAGCCCCCCACAGCAGGTGTCCCCCACCAGAGCCCCCCACAGCAGGTGTCCCCCACCAGAGCCCCCCACAGCAGGTGTCCCCCACCAGAGCCCCCCACAGCAGGTGTCCCCCACCAGAGCCCCCCACAGCAGGTGTCCCAGATCAGAGCCCCCCACAGCATGTGTCCCCCATCAGAGTCCCCCACAGCAGGTGTCCCCCATCAGAGTCCCCCCACAGAAGGTGTCCCCGATCAGAGCCCCCCACAGCATGTGTCCCCCATCAGAGCCCCCCACAGCAGGTGTCCCCCACCAGAGCCCCCCACAGCAGGTGTCCCCGATCAGAGCCCCCCACAGCATGTGTCCCTCATCAGAGCCCCCCACAGCATGTGTCCCCCATCAGAGTCCCCCACAGCAGGTGTCCCCCATCAGAGTCCCCCCACAGCAGGTGTCCCCCATCAGAGCCCCCCCACAGCAGGTGTCCCCATCAGAGCCCCCCCACAGCAGGTGTCCCCATCAGAGCCCCCCACAGCAGGTGTCCCCCACCAGAGCCCCCCACAGCAGGTGTCCCCCACCAGAGCCCCCCACAGCAGGTGTCCCTGATCAGAGCCCCCCACAGCATGTGTCCCCCATCAGAGTCCCCCACAGCAGGTGTCCCCCATCAGAGTCCCCCCACAGAAGGTGTCCCCCACCAGAGCCCCCCACAGCATGTGTCCCCCATCAGAGCCCCCCACAGCAGGTGTCCCCCACCAGAGCCCCCCACAGCAGGTGTCCCCGATCAGAGCCCCCCACAGCATGTGTCCCCCATCAGAGCCCCCCACAGCAGGTGTCCCCCACCAGAGCCCCCCACAGCAGGTGTCCCCGATCAGAGCCCCCCACAGCATGTGTCCCACATCAGAGCCCCCCACAGCATGTGTCCCCCATCAGAGTCCCCCACAGCAGGTGTCCCCCATCAGAGTCCCCCCACAGCAGGTGTCCCCCATCAGAGTCCCCCCACAGCAGGTGTCCCCCATCAGAGTCCCCCCACAGCAGGTGGCCCCCATCAGAGTCCCCCCACAGCAGGTGTTCCCCATCAGAGCCCCCCACAGCATGTGTCCCCCATCAGAGTCCCCCCACAGCATGTGTCCCCCATCAGAGTCCCCCCACAGCAGGTGTCCCCCATCAGAGCCCCCCACAGCAGGTGTCCCCCATTAGAGCACCCCCACAGCAGGTGTCCCCCATCAGAGCCCCCCACAGCAGGTGTCCCCCATCAGAGTCCCCCCACCGCAGGTGTCCCCCATCAGAGTCCCCCCACAGCAGGTGTCCCCCATCAGAGGTCCCCCCACAGCAGGTGTCCCCCATCAGAGGTCCCCCCACAGCAGGTGTCCCCCATCAGAGCCCCCCACAGCAGGTGTCCCCCATCAGAGCCCCCCACAGCAGGTGTCCCCATCGAAATCCCCCCACAGCAGGTGTCCCCCATTGGAGTCCCCCCACAGCAGGTGTCCCCCATCAGAGCCCCCCACAGCAGGTGTCCCCCATCAGAGTCCCCCCACAGCAGGTGTCCCCCATCAGAACCCCCCACAGCAGGTGTCCCCTACAGCAGTTGTCCCCATCAAAGTCCCCCCACAAGCAGGTGTCCCCCATCAGAGTCCCCCCACAGCAGGTGTCCCCCATCAGAGCCCCCCAAGAGCAGGTGTCCCCCATCAGAGCCCCCCAAGAGCAGGTGTCCCCCACAGCAGGTGTCCCCATCAGAGTCCCCCCAAAACAGGAGTCCCCCATCAGAGCCCTCCACAGCATGTGTCCCCCATCAGAGCCCCCCACAGCAGGTGTCCCCCATCAGAGCCCCCCCACAGCAGGTGTCCCCATCAGAGCCCCCCCACAGCAGGTGTCCCCATCAGAGCCCCCCCACAGCAGGTGTCCCCCACCAGAGCCCCCCACAGCAGGTGTCCCCCACCAGAGCCCCCCACAGCAGGTGTCCCCCACCAGAGCCCCCCACAGCAGGTGTCCCCCACCAGAGCCCCCCACAGCAGGTGTCCCCGATCAGAGCCCCCCACAGCATGTGTCCCCCATCAGAGTCCCCCACAGCAGGTGTCCCCCATCAGAGTCCCCCCACAGAAGGTGTCCCCGATCAGAGCCCCCCACAGCATGTGTCCCCCATCAGAGCCCCCCACAGCAGGTGTCCCCCACCAGAGCCCCCCACAGCAGGTGTCCCCCACCAGAGCCCCCCACAGCAGGTGTCCCCGATCAGAGCCCCCCACAGCATGTGTCCCTCATCAGAGCCCCCCACAGCATGTGTCCCCCATCAGAGTCCCCCACAGCAGGTGTCCCCCATCAGAGTCCCCCCACAGCAGGTGTCCCCCATCAGAGTCCCCCCACAGCAGGTGTCCCCCATCAGAGTCCCCCCACAGCAGGTGTCCCCCATCAGAGCCCCCCACAGTATGTGTCCCCCATCAGAGTCCCCCCACAGCATGTGTCCCCCATCAGAGTCCCCCCACAGCAGGTGTCCCCCATCAGAGCCCCCCACAGCAGGTGTCCCCCCACAGCAGGTGTCCCCCATCAGAGTCCCCCCACAGCATGTGTCCCCCATCAGAGTCCCCCCACAGCATGTGTCCCCCATCAGAGTCCCCCCACAGCAGGTGTCCCCCATCAGAGCCCCCCACAGCAGGTGTCCCCCATCAGAGCCCCCCACAGCAGGTGTCCCCCATCAGAGCCCCCCACAGCAGGTGTCCCCCATCAGAGTCCCCCCACAGCAGGTGTCCCCCATCAGAGTCCCCCCACAGCAGGTGTCCCCCATCAGAGGTCCCCCCACAGCAGGTGTCCCCCATCAGAGCCCCCCACAGCAGGTGTCCCCCATCAGAGCCCCCCACAGCAGGTGTCCCCCATCAGAGTCCCCCCACAGCAGGTGTCCCCCATCAGAGTCCCCCCACAGCATGTGTCCCCCATCAGAGTCCCCCCACAGCAGGTGTCCCCCATCAGAGTCCCCCCACAGCATGTGTCCCCCATCAGAGTCCCCCCACAGCAGGTGTCCCCCATCAGAGCCTCCCAAGAGCAGGTGTCCCCCATCAGAGCCCCCCAAGAGCAGGTGTCCCCCACAGCAGGTGTCCCCATCAGAGTCCCCCCAAAACAGGAGTCCCCCATCAGAGCCCCCCACAGCATGTGTCCCCCATCAGAGCCCCCCACAGCAGGTGTCCCCCATCAGAGCCCCCCCCACAGCAGGTGTCCCCATCAGAGCCCCCCACAGCAGGTGTCCCCCACCAGAGCCCCCCACAGCAGGTGTCCCCCACCAGAGCCCCCTACAGCAGGTGTCCCCCACCAGAGCCCCCCACAGCAGGTGTCCCCCACCAGAGTCCCCCCACAGCAGGTGTCCCCCATCAGAGTCCCCCCCACAGCAGGTGTCCCCCATCAGAGTCCCCCCACAGCAGGTGTCCCCCATCAGAGGTCCCCCCACAGCAGGTGTCCCCCATCAGAGCCCCCCACAGCAGGTGTCCCCCATCAGAGCCCCCCACAGCAGGTGTCCCCCATCAGAGCCCCCCCAAAACAGGAGTCCCCCATCAGAGCCCCCCACAGCATGTGTCCCCCATCAGAGCCCCCCACAGCAGGTGTCCCCCATCAGAGCCCCCCCACAGCAGGTGTCCCCATCAGAGCCCCCCACAGCAGGTGTCCCCCACCAGAGCCCCCCACAGCAGGTGTCCCCCACCAGAGCCCCCTACAGCAGGTGTCCCCCATCAGAGCCCCCCACAGCAGGTGTCCCCCATCAGAGCCCCCCACAGCAGGTGTCCCCCATCAGAGTCCCCCCACAGCAGGTGTCCCCCATCGGAGTCCCCCCACAGCAGGTGTCCCCATCAGAGCCCCCCACAGCAGGTGTCCCCCATCAGAGTCCCTCCACAGCAGGTGTCCCCCATCAGAACCCCCCACAGCAGGTGTCCCCTACAGCAGTTGTCCCCATCAAAGTCCCCCCACAAGCAGGTGTCCCCCATCAGAGCCCCCCACAGCAGGTGTCCCCCATCAGAGTCCCCCCACAGCAGGTGTCCCCCATCAGAGCCTCCCAAGAGCAGGTGTCCCCCATCAGAGCCCCCCAAGAGCAGGTGTCCCCCACAGCAGGTGTCCCCATCAGAGTCCCCCCAAAACAGGAGTCCCCCATCAGAGCCCCCCACAGCATGTGTCCCCCATCAGAGCCCCCCACAGCAGGTGTCCCCCATCAGAGCCCCCCCACAGCAGGTGTCCCCATCAGAGCCCCCCACAGCAGGTGTCCCCCACCAGAGCCCCCCACAGCAGGTGTCCCCCACCAGAGCCCCCCACAGCAGGTGTCCCCCACCAGAGCCCCCCACAGCAGGTGTCCCCGATCAGAGCCCCCCACAGCATGTGTCCCCCATCAGAGTCCCCCACAGCAGGTGTCCCCCATCAGAGTCCCCCCACAGCAGGTGTCCCCCACCAGAGCCCCCTACAGCATGTGTCCCCCATCAGAGCCCCCCACAGCAGGTGTCCCCCACCAGAGCCCCCCACAGCATGTGTCCCCCATCAGAGCCCCCCACAGCATGTGTCCCCCATCAGAGTCCCCCCACAGCAGGTGTCCCCCATCAGAGGTCCCCCCACAGCAGGTGTCCCCCATCAGAGCCCCCCACAGCAGGTGTCCCCATCAGAGCCCCCCACAGCAGGTGTCCCCCCCCCATTCTCCACACAGCGGTACTTACCTTCAGTCTCCTGCGGTGTCCTCCTCCTCACACTTTCACCAGCATTCTTCCTGTTTCCTCTCTCGGGCGCAATGAGAGAGAGAATCAGGAAGTGACATCTGACTCAGGGCAGATGTCAATCAAATCTGACGTGCCAAGTAGCTTCCGCCCGGCGCCTGTAGTATGTATTGCTATGGCCGAGCGGAAGCTACTTGGCGCTTCAGAAAACGCCCCAAGGCGGGCTAAACGCCCGCAAATGCAGCGCCACGTCTGCAATCTCGTGATTGCATAGACGTGGCGCTTCCTATAAGTGCACTGTGTCCGGCGTCGCACTGTATCCGGCGTCCGAACACAGTGCACTTAAGGACCTGTTTTTTTCTTTTTTTTTTTTTTTAAAGGGCCAGTAGTAAAAAAAAAAATTTTTTTTTTTTTTTTTTGCTACCTGGAGGGGGGGGGGGGGGGGGGGGGCGGCGCCCAGGCGCCCCCTATGGACGGGCCACCACTGACTGAATCATAGTAAACTGTGTTTACTATGGTTCAGTTTGTGAATGAACAGGAAGCCGCTCAGGGTAGAGCACTTTCCATTCATTTACTGTCTAGTGCAGCTGAGGCTGCAGAGAAATGGACTCGGAAATCTCTGTCCCCAGTCCCTTTATCTGTCTCAAAAGTGAGACGCCATGGGTCTATTTAGACCCCTGATATTTCACCAAAGCCCCCTAATGGAGCTCCTAAAAAATAAAAAAATTAATTAATAAAAAAAACTACTGTCACCGTCAACTGCCCTACTGACACTGTCCAGGTTTTAATAATTGTATATATATATATATATATATATATATATATATATATATATATATATATACACAGTATCTCACAAAAGTGAGTACACCCCTCACATTTTTGTAAATATTTTATTATACCTTTTCATGTGGCAACACTGAAGAAATGACACTTTGCTACAAATGTAAAGTAGTAAGTGTACAGCTTGTATAACAGTGTAAATTTGCTGTCCCCTCAAAATAACTAAACACACAGCCATTAATGTCTAAACTGCTGGCTACAAAAGTAAGTATGCCCCTAAGAGAAAATCCACAAATTGGGCCCAAATTGTCAATATTTTGTGTGGCCACCATTATTTTCCAGCACTGCCTTAACCCTCTTGGGCATGGAGTTCACCAGAGATTCACAGTTTTCCACTGGAGTCCTCTTCCACTCCTCCATGACGACATCACAGATCTGGTGGATGTTAGAGACCTTGCACTCCTCCACCTTCCGTTTGAGGATGCCCCACAGATGCTCTATAGGGTTTAGGTCTGGAGACATGCTTGGCCAGTCCATCACCTTTACCCTCAGCTTCTTTAGCAAGGCAGTGGTCGTCTTGGAGATGTGTTTGGAGTCGTTATCATATTGGAATATTGCCCTCAGTCTCCGAAGGAAGGGGTCATGCTCTGCTTCAATATGTCACAGTACATGTTGGCATTCATGGTTCCCCAATGAACTGTAGCTCCCCAGTGCTGGCAACACTCATGCAGCCCCAGACCATGACACTCCCACCACGATGCTTGACTGTAGGCAAGAAACACTTATCTTTGTACTCCTCACCTGGTTGCCGCCACACATGCTTGACACCATCTGAACCAAATACGTTTATCTTGGGCTCATCAGACCACATGACATAGTTCCAGTAATCCATGGCCTTAGTTTGCTTGTCTTCAGCAAACTGTTTGCAGACTTTCTTGTGCATCATCTTTAGAAGAGGCTTCCTTCTGGGTCGACAGCCATGCAGACAAATTTGATGCAGTGTGCGGCGTATGGTCTGAGCACTGACAAGCTGACCCCCCACCCCTTCAACCTCTGCAGCAATGCTGGCAGCACTCATACATCTATTTCCCAAAGACAACCTCTGGATATGACGCTGAGCACGTACACTCAACCTCCTTGGTCAACCATGACGACGCCTGTTCTGAGAGGAACCTGTCCTGTTAAACCGCTGTATGGTCTTGGCCACCGTGCTTCAGCTCAGTTTCAGGGTCTTGCTAATCTTCTTATAGCCTAGGTCATCTTTATGCAGAGCAACAATTCTTTTTTCAGATCCTCAGAGAGTTCTTTGCCATGAGGTGCCATGTTGAATTTCCAGTGACCAGTATGAGAGAGTGAGAGCGATAACACCAAATGTAACTTACCTGCTCCCCATTTACACCTGAGACCTTGTAACACTAATGAATCACATGACACCGGGGAGGGAAAATGGCTAATTGGGCCCAATTTGGACATTTTCACGTAGGGGTGTACTCACTTTTGTTGCCAGTGGTTTAGACATTAATGGCTGTGTGTTGAGTTATTTTGAGGGGACAGCAAATGTACACTGTTATACAAGCTGTACACTCACTACTTTACATTGTAGCAAAGTGTCATTTCTTCAGTGTTGTCACATGAAAAGATAGAATAAAATAATTACAAAAAAATGAGGGGTGTACTCACTTTTGTGAGATACTGCATGTACACACATGCATCTGAGCTTTGGGGATCACACCCAAATGCAATAGGCTGCGCACACCTATTATGCTGCTTTAGTCAGGTATGTTACTTGAAAATATAAATGACTGCTAATTTATAATGGAAGTGTTCTTCAACATTTCAAACCTTGCCATAACTCTGCTTTATACTGTACATTTGCAGAAGGTGCTATGGTGTTGATATGCTATTCATTAAAAAAAAAGTGGTAAAGGAAAATAAGATAACTGTCCCTTATAATGTACACAGAAGAAATAAGAACTTGAGTTTTCTCTTTTCCTAGACGCCTCATTCCAGACCTCTGACACTCCTCAGTGTGTGACTCTCCATGGAGTCAGTTCTCCCCTCTGCACATCTCTGGAGGAAGCTGGAAGCTAGTCAGATATGTCAGGAAGACATCAGCCGTTACGCACACATCTGACCAGATGAGGGATGGTAACCTCAGAACAGTCACAGCAGAAAGACGCAAACAGCAGCAATGCTTTTCAGAGGCTCATTAGCATCTCAGATAAAATAAGGTGACATTTCAGAAGCTGCTTATCTCAAATATTAAATCTGATAAGAATGTTTTCTCTTTTTATTCCCTGAAGGAAAATCTAATTGTGATCATTCCAAACAATGACAATTTATTTTCATTCCATTTTTTGTACTCAGTCTTCATATAATGCAAAATATAAGACTTTTGTACTTAAATAGGTAGTAAATGCACTTTTAAACATTATGATCTAACTTACTATTCAGTGTCTTTAAAAGTTTTTCAAGATGTGCCATTTAGGAGACATTGCTCCCTCCTTACGTCCACTAGTGCATACACATTGTAAATCCAATTGACTAAGTGTGCCATCTATACATCAACGTGTCGTCTGTACATCATTATATTTTCTTGGAACAACTGTGAAATCCTGCAAGAATGAACATTTCTTGAAATGGTTTGCTTGGTTCACTTTAATTGTGCATGCGCGAGATTCCCGCACTGACCTTTGAGAAAGGGAGGAAGTATGGGAGGATAAGGCTTTGGAAGTCTTCACAAACATGGCACCAGTTTGAGCTGAAACGGACCTAAATAATAATAAACTACAGAGATAATAAGAGTAATTATAAAACATTATAACTTATTTCTTTAAGTTGATAACTACATCATTATTTGGTATTATGCTTGCTGTGGATTTATTTGTTAAGTTTACTACTGTTTTAAAGTGACACTAAACTCTGGTTTAAATTGAAGCATTTGCCTACAGGGCTCTTTTACCCCCCTTCCTGCCAAGGCCAATTTTCAGCTTTCAGCGCTGCCACACTTTGAATGACAATTGTGCAGTCATACAACATTGTACCCATATGAAATTTTTATCATTTTTTTTTCACACTAATGGAGCTTTCTTTTAGTGGTATTTAATCACCTCTGGGTTTAAATTTTTGCTAAACAAAGAAAAAAAATACCAAAAATTTTGAAAAAATGCAAACATTTTTCACAGTTTGTTATAAAATTTAGCAAATAGGTAAATTTTCTCCTTCACTGATGTGCGCTGATGAGGCTGCACTAAGGGCACTGATAGGTGGAATCAATGGGCACTGATGAGACGGCACTGAAGGGCACTGATAGCTGGTACTGGTAGGCAGCACTAATAGGCAGAACTGATAAGTGCCGCCTATTAGTCGGCACTGATAGGTGGCACTGATGGGCACTGATAAGCAGCACTGATAGGAGGCACCGGTAGGCGGCACTGATTGGCAGCACTGAGGAGCATTGATTGGCAGCACTGGTGGCCATTTTTGGGACTGTACTGATAATCAGTACAAAACAGATTACAGCGCACACATACAAAAATGACATTTATCCTGCAAGGCTAGTTAAAAACACCTTTTTGGGTTTGGTCACACTATATGATCATATAGTGCTAAGCCTACTTACTGCGACAAAGTACCCTGAATAAGTGGGTACTTTGTCACAGTAAGAGACTTTAAGTGAAACAATAAAGTGAAACAATAAAACATGAAAAATTTCTTTAAATATAGTGTCTGGGGGGTCCCCTTAGTCTGCCAGTAAAGTGGCGCTTCTGTAGCATGTATAGAATATGCTGCAGCAAAAATTACATTTCTAAAGAAAAAAAAATGCATGAGATGACATTAAATTTGCAGCAATACAATACCATTGCCGGAAATAGAAAAATGTTAAAAAAAACGCCAAAATAAAAAAGAAAGGCGTGGGGTCCCCCCCAAAATCTATAACAGACCCTTATCCAAGAATGCAGCCAGCTCTGCTGGGGACACTGAGGACCGGGCTCTGCTGGGGACACTGAGGACCGGGCTCTGCTGGGAACACTGAGGACCAGCCTTTGCTGGGGACACTAAGGACCGGCCTCTGCTGGGGACACCGAGGAATGGACCAGGTTCTGCTGGGGACACCGAGGACCAGCCTCTGCTGGGGACACTGAGGAATGGACCGCTCTGCTGGGGACACTGAGGACCAGGCTCTGGTGGGGACACTGAGGACCAGGCTCTGCTGGGGACACTGATGTAAGGACCGGGCTCTGCTGGGGACACTGAGGAATGGACATTGTTCATTTTAGACGCTAACCACACCCCAATTTGAGCCACTCCCTTTAAGTCAGGCCCTCTATTCACTTAAACCATGCCCATTCACCACCGCGGTGCCCCGCATTTTTCTTTCCCTGCTATGTCACACCTGCAAACGAATGCCCCGCCCCTAGTTATAATAAGATTCCTCCTACAGGCAAAAAAGTGTACCTATAAATTATTTTACAATGCTGGCAACTATCCATCTAAGGCTATTCACTTTACTAGGTATATGTGAGGGTTTACATTCACTTTAACCACTTCAGCTGTGGAAGGTTATACCCCCTTCCTGGCCAGACCATTTTTTACGATACGGCACTGTGTTACTTTACTGACAATTGCGCTGACGTGCGACAATGTACCCAAAAAAAATAGAGCTTTCTTTTGGTGGTATGTGGTCACCTCTGCGGTTTTTATTTTTTGCGCTATAAACAAAAAAAGACCAACAATTTAAAAAAAGAAAACAATATTTTTTACTTTCTGCTATAAAACATTTCCAATAAAAAAAATGTAAAAAATCTAATTTCTTCATAAATTTAGGCCAGTATATAATCTGCTACATATTTTTGGTAAACAAAATCCCAATAAGTGTATATATTGATTGGTTTACGCAAAAGTTATAGCGTCTATGAACTATGGGATAGATTTAGGGACTTTTTATTTTTTATTAGTAATGGCCGCGATCAGTTATTTTTAGCGGGACTGTGACATTGCGGTGGACAAATCTGACACCAAGTGACACTTTCTTGGGGACCAATGACACCAATACAGTGATCAGTGCTTTTTTTTTTGCGCCGCTGCCTGGAAGTGACCTACTTCAGTGTTTGCCCAGAAGGCTTCCAGCCTTCACCAAGATGGCTGCAGACCAGAACCGCGTGACCGGAAATTACGCTTCCGGTGTTTCAGCGCCATCTTGGTACACCTCCTGGGGCCCTCCCACATACACACTTGCCTGGGGAGACTGCAGGATGCAGCGGACAGCATGCTGTGCGCTGTGGAAAGCGCTCCGTGGAATACGGCTGGGTGACCCTCCACCAGTGTAGAAGCAGCATCCGTGGGAAAATACCAGCGGCATGTGATGCAGCTTGGGGGGATAGTTGCATACTCTTCTGTAGGGGCGAAACTTCAGGCAGATCCTTAGGCTCAGGTTGCTGCCCCTGCTCGCCCTCCCAAGGCCTGCTGGGCTGAATGGGCTGAATGGGATGCTGGTCAGCGAGTCCCCTGCAGAAAGCACAGAGACTGGATAAAATAATAAACGTTTGAAGCTCCTGTGGGTCTGGAAGAAACACAAAACAACTGAGGCACACAGGTAAGACTAACAAATTTATAATGGTGGACTTGTGTTTCCTGTTGCAGGAAGGAGGAGCCTAGCTCTCGGATGCAGCCCTGGAAGACGATTGGAGAAAAAAATGCACTGACACTGTATAAATGACACTGGCAGGGAAGTTAACATCAGGGGCAATGGAAGGGTTGAATGTGTTCCCTGTGTGTACTTTGTATCTGTAGGGGGAGTGCTTTGACTAAAGGAAAACAGAGATCCTTGTTTCTGCTTTGTAGTACACCAATGTAGTAAATATGAGATCTTCATTTTCCTTTCTGGCATAACAGCAGTCTGGCTTATTTACATAGGCAGACTACTGTTCTGCCTCTCTACGAACGATCGCCAGGTTCCCACCGCTGATTGGACACAGCAGGAGCAGGGCTCCAGCAGCACACATGCACGAGAATCACGTACAGGTATGTGATTTTGCGCTAAAGGGCCGCCCTGCCGCAGTATATGTACGCGGGACAGTCCTTAAGCGGTTAAGCTTATGATCTACCAGAACACCCAGATCCTTCTCCCCCATTGACTCCCCCAGCTGTTCCCCTCTTAGTATGTATGGTGTAGCATATTTTTAGCCCCAAGTGCATAACCTTACATTTATCAACATTAAACCTCATCTGCCACATACAGTATCTCACAAAAGTGAGTACACCCCTCACATTTTTGTAAATATTTAATTATATCTTTTCATGTGACAACACTGAAGAAATGACACTTTGCTACAATGTAAAGTAGTGAGTGTACAGTTTGTATAACAGTGTAATTTTGCTGTCCCCTCAAAATAACTCAACACACAGCCATTAATGTCTAAACCGCTGGCAACAAACGTGAGTACACCCCTAGGTAAAAATGTCCAAATTGGGCCCAAAGTGTCAGTATGGCCGCCACCATTATTTTCCAGCACTGCCTTAATCCTCTTGGGCATGGAGTTCACCAGAGCTTTACAGGTTGCCACTGGAGTCCTCTTCCACTCCTCCATGACAACATCACAGAGCTGGTGGATGTTAGAGACCTTGCGCTAATCCACCTTCCGTTTGAGGATGCCCCACAGATGTTTAATAGGGTTTAGGTCTGGAGAAATGCTTGGCCAGTTCATCACCTTTACCCTCAGCTTCTTTAGCAAGGCAGTGGTCGTCTTGGAGGTGTGTTTGGGGTCGTTATCATATTGAAATAATGCCCTGCGGCCCAGTCTCCGAAGGGAGGGGATCATGCTCTGCTTCAGTATGTCACAGTACATGTTGGCATTCATGGTTACCTCAATGAACTGTAGCACTCCAGTGCCGGCAGCACTCATGCAGCCCCAGACCATGACACGCCCACCACCATACTTGACTGTAGGCAAGACACACTTGTCTTTGTACTCCTCACCTGGTTGCCGCCACACACGCTGGACACCACCTGAACCAAATAAGTTTAACTTGGTCTCATCAGACCACAAGACATGGTTCCAGTAACCCATGTCCTTAGTCTGCTTGTCTTCAGTAAACTGTTTGCAAGCTTTCTTGTGCATCATCTTTAGAAGATGCTACCTTCTGGGATGACAGCCATGCAGATCAATTTGATGCAGCGTGTGGCGTATGGTCTGAGCACTGACATGCTGACCCCCCACCCCTTCAACCTCTGCAGCAATGCTGGCGGCACTCATACATTTATTTCCCAAAGACAACCTCTGGATATGACGCTGAACATGTGCACTCAACTTCTTTGGTTGACCATGGAGAGGCCTGTTCTGAGTGGAACTTGTCCTGTTAAACTGCTGTATGGTCTTGGCCACTGTGCTGCAGCTAAGTTTCAGGGTCTTGGCAATCTTTTTATAGCCTAGGCTATCTTTATGTAGAGCAACAATTATTTTTTTCAGATCCTCAGAGAGTTCTTTGCCATGAGGTGCCATGTTGAACTTCCAGGGACCAGTATGAGAGTGATAACACCAAATTTAACACACCTGCTCCCCATTCACACCTGAGATCTTGTAACACTAACGAGTCACATGACACCAGGGAGGGAAAATGGCTAATTGGGCCCAATTTGGACATTTTCACGTAGGGGTGTACTCAATTTTGTTGCCAGCAGTTTAGACATTAATGGCTGCGTGTTGAGTTATTTTGAGAGAACAGCAAATTTACACTGTTATACAAGCTGTACACTCACTACTTTACATTGTAGCAAAGTTTAATTTCTTCAGTGTTGTCACATGAAAAGATATAATAAAAAAAATATTTACAAAAATGTGAGGGGTGTACTCACTTTTGTGAGATACTGTAACTGCCCAAGTAAACAGTGCATTAATGTCGGCTTGTAATTTGGAGACGAACTGTAAGCATGTTATTCCACTGCATAGCTTGGTGTCATCTGCAAACACTGAAATGGTATTTGAAATTGTTTTTTTAGGCTAGGTTCACCTTATCGTTGGTAGTTGCGGGTGGAGGATTTGCCAGAAACCAAAGCGCACTGCTCTTTAAAACATGTAGGGCTGCCATTCATTCTTAATGGCACCACCATGCATTTAAAAATGCAGTGCATTTGCGGGAGCAGGAACCACAGGGTAATCGCATGGTGCAAAAGCATGCCCGAGGAGTCACGGGTGGAGCAATCAGCCATAGAAGTGAATGGCTGTACGCCAATGTACTCTTTTAAATGCTGATGCTTCCATGTCTGCATTTACATATTTTCTGAACATGAAACTTCCGTCTCCAGTAAAAACACTGAACGTGAATGCAGACCAATGCCAATGCACAGCGGCATCTGCGTTTACACTAGTACAGGGTCGTACAGCCATTCCCTTCTATGGCCATTATACACCCCACCTGTGGCTCCCTGGGTGCAGGAAAATGCTGTGATTTTTTACGGTACATGTCTGTGCGCATGAAGCTTTTTTTGCTATGTAGTTGCTGGCAGATTTATTAGAGATTGTAGACTGTAATGTGTTTGGTCAGTCGTGGGTGAATAGAAGTTGTCACAAATAGACAATACTGTTCTGCACTGCAACACTTTTTTGTGTAAAAATATTGTATGGAGATGCATCCTTGGGCATCATTCACATGAGCGGCCAGGGTGCAGTAAAACCAGGTGGTTGTGCCTGCAATAAAATGTAAGTACCAGTTGCATAGTTCAAGGTTTATTTATTTTCTCTGTTTAAACTTTATTTGAAATGTGACAAAGTGACAAAGTGCAGTGTCTCTGCAGTGCAGCACAGTGTGGTGACTTGCAGTGCTTTCCAGTTTGCTTCAGTAAAATACTGTCTCTGCATTTTACTGCAGCTCACTGCACTGTACCTCCTGGCTGTGTTGCAGTGTAAATAGAGCACAAAGTAAACATTTAATGTCTATATGCCCTAGCCAGTGGCAAACTGAGCATTTTTTCACTTAACTAAAAAAATGGTAGGAGGACATAAACCGATGCGCCAAATTGTGGGTGTGGTCAAGTTGGGTTAACAGTGGGAGGAGCCTAAAAGGAGCCTAGTTAAATAAAGAGTCTATACTACAGTACCCATAAAATATGCTTTAATGACTCTGCCACAAGCAAGAGTGTAAGGGCTCGCTCACACTAGCTAGCCTTGGTTTCTGGAAAATTATCTGCATTTGGATCGCTCTTCAGAAAACATTTGACAGAAGGAGAGGGGGTGTATTTCCTTTTCACTGCCTGCTTTAACACCTTGAACCCCGCACTAATGGGCCGCAAAGAAGACCTTTAGCACCTGCCAAAAGTCGCAGGGGGCATCACTTAGTGGCTGCTGCATGTTTGCACTCTCAATCACTGGCTCTACACCTAAAGGGGGGTGACCGGTCTGCATTCGTGCCAGAGCACGAGTCCAGATGAGACATTGGAATGCCTCCCCAAAAACGTTGTAGTGCCCTCCTTGCCCACCCACACTTCAATGTTAGAGAGAAGAGCACTGGACCACCAGCTGTGTGGGTCTACAGGTTAGGGCCCATTCACATCAGCTGAAGTGTTGGTTAACACATGGTAAAAGCACACGTTATGGTAATTGGTGTACTACAGTTCCATTTATTATGAATGACACCTCAAGGCATCTGTGCTGCTATGCCCTGCAGCAAAGCACAGTGTACCGCCCTGACCAATCAACATGGCCGAAGACCAGCACCCAGAAGAAGCAGGGGAGAAGATGCCGGCGAGTGACTGCATGCTCCGGAGGGTTGGAGCATAGGTATTTGTGCCTTGGTTTAATAATGGTGGAAGCAAAATAATCGAGGACCTGTTTTATTAAAGTATCAAGTGATGATGGTCCTGGTTTACTAATGTGTGAAGTGATGGTGGTCCTGGTTTACTAAAGTGTAATATGATGGTGATCCTGGTCCACTAAAGGGTGAAGTGATGGTGGTCCTGGCTTAGTACAGGTGAAGTGCTGGTGGTCCTGGTTGACTAAAGGTTGAGGTGATGGTGATACTGGTTTAGTAAAGCTGAAGTGATGGTGGTCCTGGTTTAATTAAGGGGAAAGTGATGGTGTTCTTGGTTTACTAAAGCCAAACCAATGGTGGTACTGGTTTAACAAAAGTTGAAGTAATCAAGGACCTGTTTTTACAAACTATGAAGTGATAGCGGTCCTGGTTTACTAAAGGGTGACATGATGGTGGTACTGGTTTACTAAAGGGTGACCAGATTATGGTCTTGATTTACTAAAGCCAAACTGAGCCAAAGCGAGTGTGAAAGAGGACCTGGTTGATGGAGAATGTGATGAGTCTGAAGCACTATGGGTGGAACTGCATATAGATGTCCGTAGTTCAAAGTTATTTAATGGAGTTTGATGTAGACTACCCAATGTTAATGAGGAGGTGGAGACTCAGTTCCTTGCACAGATGGAAAGGGCTGCAAGGGCTGGGACGGTGATAATAATGGGGGATTTTAACTACCCAGAAATTATGAGGGGCTCCCACCATCCCTGTGCTGTGCTGACTTCCTGGGTTTTTTAACTTCATCATAACGAATAATTGTAATTAACGAACATTCTCGTTTCCGTTGTAACGTAATTTGGATCTGAAATCCGTAAATGAAATTTCGTACAAAATTCGGAAGCATAGCAATTCGTATTTTGGATCCTCCCGAATGTACGAATTTACGGAAATTCGTACAAATTTTCGATTCGTACGAAACTAATCGCACATGTCTACCCAGAAATTGACTGGAGTAATGGCACTGCTGGGACACTTAAAGGGCAAAAATGTATAAACCTATTACAGGGCAATTTTATGGTCCAGTTTCTTGAGGCCCCAACTAGGAATGATGCTCTGTTGGACCTGGTAATCTCAAACCATGCAGAGCTTATTACTAATGTTCACATAAAGGAACATCTTGGTAGCAGTGACCATAACATGATTTCATTTGATGTTAGCTGTAAGCAAAAAACACATACGGGAAAGATAAAAACACTTAACTTCAAGAGAGCAAATTTTCCAAGGATGAGGGCTGCACTCCAGGACTTGGACTGGAAGGGATATTGGTATCAATGGGCACAGAACAGAAATGGGAATTCTTTAAAGTGACTGTGAACTCACTGCAGAGTATATTGCCATGGGCAATACGTTTAAAAGGCTAAAAATAAAACCTACGTGGCTCATGGACAACGTTAAAAAAGCTATAAACAATAAGAAAAGAGCTTTTGAAAAATATAAAAATGAAGGAACACTAGCGTCATTTAAATGTTACAAAGAATATAACAGAATATGTAAAAAGGAAATCAAGGACGCAAAAACTCAAAACGAATGACAGATTGCAAAAGATAGTAGGACAAACCCCATAAAATTCTTCAAATATATTAATAGTAAAAAGGTCAGGTCTGAGCATGTAGGCCCTTTACAAAATAATCTAGAGTGGGTGACTGGAGACAAAGAGAAGGCCAATTTATTAAATACTTTCTTCAGCTCTGTGTATACAAAGGAGCATGGGGAGCTCATGTCCTTAACCACTTGCCGATCGCCTCACGTCTATATACGTCAACAGAGCGGCACGGGCAGGCAAAATCACGTACCTGATACGTGATGCCTTCCCGCGGGCGGGGGGTCCGATCGGACCCCCCCCGGTGCCAGCGGCGGTCGGCATTTGTCTGGCAGCGATCAGAGATGAGGGGGAGGCCATCCAATCGTGGCCCCCCCCTCGCGATCGCTCCCAGCCAATGAGAAACATCCCCTGCCTGTGTATAGTACACACAGGCAGAGGATGTGATGTCATCTCTCCTCGGCTCGACAGTTTCCGTTCCAGCGCCGAGGAGAGAAGACATCCGAGTAAGTGTAAAACACTACACACACACAGTAGAACATGCCAGGCACACTAAACACCCCCGATCCCCCCCCAATCACCCCCCCCCCCCCCTGTCACAAACTGACACCAAGCTGTTTTTTTTTTTTCCTGATTACTGATTGGTGTCAGTTTGTGACAGTTAGAAGTGGTAGGGCAGTGAGTATTAGACCCCTGTAGGTCTAGGGTACCCCCCTAACCCCCCCTAATAAAGTTTTAACCCCTTGATCACCCCCCGTCACCAGTGTCGCTAAGCAATCATTTTTCTGATCGCTGTATTAGTGTCGCTGGTGACGCTAGTTAGTGAGGTAAATATTTAGGTTCGCCGTCAGCGTTTTATAGCGACAGGGACCCCCATATACTACCGAATAAATGTTTTAACCCCTTGATTGCCCCCTAGTTAACCCTTTCACCACTGATCACCGTATAACTGTTACGGGTGACGCTGGTTAGTTTGTTTATTTTTTATAGTGTCAGGGCACCCGCCGTTTATTACCGAATAAAGGTTTAGCCCCCCGATCGCCCGGCGGTGATATGCGTCGCCCCAGGCAGCGTCAGATTAGCGCCAGTACCGCTAACACCCACGCACGCAGCATACGCCTCCCTTAGTGGTATAGTATCTAAACGGATCAATATCTGATCCGATCAGATCTATACTAGCGTCCCCAGCAGTTTAGGGTTCCCAAAAACGCAGTGTTAGCGGGATCAGCCCAGATACCTGCTAGCACCTGCATTTTGCCCCTCCGCCCGGCTCGGCCCACCCAAGTGCAGTATCGATCGATCACTGTCACTTACAAAACACTAAACGCATAACTGCAGCATTCGCAGAGTCAGGCCTGATCCCTGCGATCGCTAACAGTTTTTTTGGTAGCTTTTTGGTGAAATGGCAAGCACCAGCCCCAGGCAGCGTCAGGTTAGTGCCAGTAGCGCTAACACCCACGCACGCACCGTACACCTCCCTTAGTGGTATAGTATCTGAACGCATCAATATCTGATCCGATCAGATCTATACTAGCATCCCCAGCAGTTTAGGATTCCCAAAAACGCAGTGTTAGCAGGATCAGCCCAGATACCTGCTAGCACCTGCGTTTTGCCCCTCCGCCCGGCCCAGCCCAGCCCACCCAAATGCAGTATCGATCGATCACTGTCACTTACAAAACACTAAACGCATAACTGCAGCGTTCGCAGAGTCAGGCCTGATCCCTGCGATCGCTAACAGTTTTTTTGGTAGCGTTTTGGTGAACTGGCAAGCGCCAGCGGCCTAGTACACCCCGGTCGTAGTCAAACCAGCACTGCAGTAACACTTGGTGACGTGGCGAGTCCCATAAGTGCAGTTCAAGCTGGTGAGGTGGCAAGCACAAGTAGTGTCCCGCTGCCACCAAGAAGACAAACTCAGGCTCGTCGTGCCCAAAGTGCCCTTCCTGCTGCATTCGCCAATCCTAATTGGGAAACCACCGCTTCTGCAGCGCCCGTACTTCCCCCATTCACATCCCCAACCAAATGCAGTCGGCTGCATGAGAGGCATTTTCTTTATGTCCTCCCAAGTACCCCTACCCAACGAACCCCCCCAAAAAAGATGTCGTGTCTGCAGCAAGCGCGGATATAGGCGTGACACCCGCTATTATTGTCCCTCCTGTCCTGACAATCCTGGTCTTTGCATTGGTGAATGTTTTGAACGCTACCATTCACTAGTTGAGTATTAGTGTAGGGTACAGCATTGCACAGACTAGGCACACTTTCACAGGGTCTCCCAAGATGCCATCGCATTTTGAGAGACCCGAACCTGGAACCGGTTACAGTTATAAAAGTTACAGTTACAAAAAAAAAGTGTAAAAAAAAAAAAAAAAACACAAACAAAAATTTAAAAAAATAAATAGTTGTCGTTTTATTGTTCTCTCTCTCTCTATTCTCTCTCTCTATCGTTCTGCTCTTTTTTACTGTATTCTATTCTGCAATGTTTTATTGTTATTATGTTTTATTATGTTTGCTTTTCAGGTATGCAATTTTTTATACTTTACTGTTCACTGTGCTTTATTGTTAACCATTTTTTTGTCTTCAGGTACGCCATTCACGACTTTGAGTGGTTATACCAGAATGATGCCTGCAGGTTTAGGTATCATCTTGGTATCATTCTTTTCAGCCAGCGGTCGGTTTTCATGTAAAAGCAATCCTAGCGGCTAATTAGCCTCTAGACTGCTTTTACAAGCAGTGGGAGGGAATGCCCCCCACCGTCTTCCATGTTTTTCTCTGGCTCTCCTGTCTCAACAGGGAACCTGAGAATGCAGCCGGTGATTCAGCCAGCTGACCATAGAGCTGATCAGAGACCAGAGTGGCTCCAAACATCTCTATGGCCTAAGAAACCAGAAGCTACGAGCATTTTATGACTTAGATTTCGCCGGATGTAAACAGCGCCATTGGGAAATTGGGGAAGCATTTTTTCACACCGATCTTGGTGTGGTCAGATGCTTTGAGGGCAGAGGAGAGATCTAGGGTCTAATAGACCCCAATTTTTTCAAAAAAGAGTACCTGTCACTACCTATTGCTATCATAGGGGATATTTACATTCCCTGAGATAACAATAAAAATGATTAAAAAAAAAAAAAAAAAAAATGAAAGGAACAGTTTAAAAATAAGATAAAAAAATAATAAAGAAAAAAAAAAAAAAAAAAAGAAAAAAAAGCACCCCTGTCCCCCCTGCTCTCGCGCTAAGGCGAACGCAAGCGTCGGTCTGGCGTCAAATGTAAACAGCAATTGCACCATGCATGTGAGGTGTCACCGCGAACGTCAGATCGAGGGCAGTAATTTTAGCAGTAGACCTCCTCTGTAAATCTAAAGTGGTAACCTGTAAAGGCTTTTAAAGGCTTTTAAAAATGTATCAATTTTGTTGCCACTGCACGTTTGTGCGCAATTTTAAAGCATGTCATGTTTGGTATCCATGTACTCGGCCTAAGATCTTCTTTTTTATTTCATCAAACATTTGGGCAATATAGTGTGTTTTAGTGCATTAAAATTTAAAAAAGTGTGTTTTTTCCACAAAAAATGCGTTTGAAAAATCGCTGCGCAAATACTGTGTGAAAAAAAAAAAGAAACACCCACCATTTTAATCTGTAGGGCATTTGCTTTAAAAAAATATATAATGTTTGGGGGTTCAAAGTAATTTTCTTGCAAAAAAAAATAATTTTTTCATGTAATCAAAAAGTGTCAGAAAGGGCTTTGTATTCAAGTGGTTAGAAGAGTGGGTGATGTGTGACATAAGCTTCTAAATGTTGTGCATAAAATGCCAGGACAGTTCAAAACCCCCCCCAAATGACCCCATTTTGGAAAGTAGACACCCCAAGCTATTTGCTGAGAGGCATGTCGAGTCCATGGAATATTTTATATTGTGACACAAGTTGCAGGAAAGAGACAAATTTTTTTTTTTTTTTTTGCACAAAGTTGTCACTAAATGATATATTGCTCAAACATGCCATGGGAATATGTAAAATTACACCCCAAAATACATTCTGTTGCTTCTCCTGAGTACGGGGATACCACATGTGTGGGACTTTTTGGGAGCCTAGCCGCGCACGGGACCCCGAAATCCAAGCACCGCCTTCAGGCTTTCTAAGGGCGTAAATTTTTGAATTCACTCTTCACTGCCTATCACAGTTTCGGAGGCCATGGAAAGCCCAGGTGGCACAAACCCCCCCAAATGACCCCATTTTGGAAAGTAGACACCCCAAGCTATTTGCTGAGAGGTATAGTGAGTATTTTGCAGACCTCACTTTTTGTCACAAAGTTTTGAAAATTGAAAAAAGAAAAAAAAAAAATTTTTTCTGGTCTTTCTTCATTTTCAAAAACAAATGAGAGCTGCAAAATACTCACCATGCTTCTCAGCAAATAGCTTGGGGTGTCTACTTTCCAAAATGGGGTCATTTGGGGGGGGGTTGTGCCATCATGGCATTTTATGGCCTTCAAAACTGTGATAGGCAGCGAGGAGTGAAATCAAAAATGTACTGTATGCCCTTAGAAATCCTGAAGGCGGTGCTTGGTTTTTGGGGCCCCGTACGCGGCTAGGCTCCCAAAAAGTCCCACACATGTGGTATCCCCATACTCAGGAGAAGCAGCTGAATGTATTTTGGGGTGCAATTCCACATATGCCCATGGCCTGTGTGAGCAATATATCATTTAGTGACAACTTTTTGTAAATTTTTTTTTTTTTTTTTGTCATTATTCAATCACTTGGGACAAAAAAAATAAATATTCAATGGGCTCAACATGCCTCTCAGCAATTTCCTTGGGGTGTCTACTTTCCAAAATGGGGTCATTTGGGGGGGGGTTTGTACTGCCCTGCCATTTTAGCACCTCAAGAAATGACATAGGCAGTCATAAACTAAAAGCTGTGCAAATTCCAGAAAATGTACCCTAGTTTGTAGACGCTATAACTTTTGCGCAAACCAATAAATATACACTTATTGACATTTTTTTTTACCAAAGACATGTGGCCGAATACATTTTGGCCTAAATGTATGACTAAAATTGAGTTTATTGGATTTTTTTTATAACAAAAAGTAGAAAATATCATTTTTTTTCAAAATTTTCGGTCTTTTTCCGTTTATAGCGCAAAAAATAAAAACGGCAGAGGTGATCAAATACCATCAAAAGAAAGCTCTATTTGTGGGAAGAAAAGGACGCAAATTTCGTTTGGGTACAGCATTGCATGACCGCGCAATTAGCAGTTAAAGCGACGCAGTGCCGAATTGTAAAAAGTGCTCTGGTCAGGAAGGGGGTAAATCCTTCCGGGGCTGAAGTGGATAATGGGGGTGGTAGTGAAACAGCCCCAAATGATCCACAATGGCTCAAAAGTGATATGGTCCAGAAATATTTAGACAGAATAAAGGTGGATAAAGCCTTTGGACCAGATGGCATCCACCCACGGATCCTAAAAGAATTGAGCTCTGTCATTTCAAAGCCATTGTTTCAAATTTTTAGGGACTCATTAATGACGGGAATGGTACCACTGGATTGGTGTATGGTCAATGTGGTGCCTATATTTAAAAAGGGAACAAAGTCTCACCAAGTAACTATAGACCTGTTAGTTTAACTTCTATAGTCGGGAAGATACTGGAGCGTTTAATAAAAGACCACATAGACGAGTTCTTGCTGGAAAAAAATATTTTAAGCAACAGACAGCATGGATTCATGAAAGACAGAAGCTGTCAAACAAACCTGATTTTTTTTTATAAGGAGGTAAGTAAAACCTTGGACAGAGGGGTGGCTGTGGACGTGATATACTTGGATTGTGCAAGTTCCCCACACACAGCTAATGTGTAAGGTAAAGTCTACAGGCTTGGAAATATCAGTTTGTAAATGGATAGAAAACTGGCTAAAAGACCGAATTCAGAGAGTAGTGGTTAATGATTCTTACTCTGAATGGTCTAAGGTAATTAGTGGTGTACCCCAAGGTTCAGTGCTAGGACCCTTACTTTTTAATACCTTTATAAATGATATAGGGTATGGGATAAAATGTTAACATTTCTGTCTTTGCAGATGACACCAAGCTATGCAGTGGAATAACGTCCTTACAGGATGTCTCCGATTTACAAGCCAACCTCAATGCAATGTCTAATTTGGTGACTGTGGCAGATGAGGTTTAATGTTGATAAATGTAAAGTTATGCACTTGGGGGCTAAAAATATGCATGCATCATACATACTAGGGGGAGTACAACTGGGGGAATCAGTTGTGGAGAAGGATCTGGGGGTTTTGGTAGATCATAAGCTCAATAATAACATGCAATGCAAAGTCCTTTCTTGTATTGAGAGGTATGAACTCCAGAGAGAGAGACATCATTTTGCCCCTGTACAAATCATTACTAAGACCTCATCTGGAATATGCAGTTCAGTTTTGGGCACCAGTTCTCAAAAAGGATATCGGGGAACTGGAGAAAGTGCAGAGAAGGGCAACCAAACTGATAAGAGGCATGGAGGAGCGCAGCTATAAGGAAAGATTAGAGGAACTGAATCTATTCTCTCTTGAGAAGAGGAGTTTAACCGCTTGCCGACTGCCTCACGCACATTTATGTCGGCAGAATGGCATGGACAGGCAAAGCAACGTATATATACGTTGCTTTGCACCTGCCCCCTAGCAGGCGCTCGTGTGCCCGCCGCAGTCTCCATGACCCTGCCCGCGTGACCCGCGGACTCGTTGTCCACCGGTGTCCGGTCTCAGAACTGCAGAACGGGGGGATGCCTTTGTAAACAAGTGTGGCATAGACTCCCTCGAGGTGGTTCTGGCCAGCTCAGTAGATTGCTTTAAGAAAAGCCTGGATTATTTCCTAAATATACATAATATAACTGGTTACTGACATTTATAGGTAAACTTGATCCAGGGAAAATCTGATTGCCTCTCTGGGATCAGGAAGGAATTTTTCCCCTGCTGTAGCAAATTGGATCATGCTTTTCTGGGGTTTTTTCACCTTCCTCTGGATCAACTGTGGGTATAGGATTGGGTATATGGGATTGTATGATATTTTTAATTTTATTTATTTATTTTTTATGGTTGAACTAGATGGACTTGTGTCTTTTTTCAACCTGACTATGCAACTATGATGGTGGTACTGGTTTAATAAAGGTTGAAGTGAAGTAATGAAGTACTTGCATTACCAAAGCATGAAGTGATGATGGTCCTGGTTTACTAATGTGTGAAGTGATGGTGGTCCTGGTTTAATAAAGGTGATTTGATGGTGGTCCTGGTTTAATAAAGGTGATTTGATGGTGGTCCTGGTTTACAAATGTGTGAAGTGATGGTGGTCCAGGTTTACAAATGTGTGAAGTGATGGTGGTCCAGGTTTACAAATGTGTGAAGTGATGGTGGTCCAGGTTTACTAATGTGTGAAGTGTCAGTGGTCCTTGTTTAGTAAGTGATGTAATGATGGTACTGCTTTGGTTAAGATTATTTGATGGTGGTATTTCTTAGTAAATGTAAAGTTATCAGGTTCTTGTTAACTGGAGGGTGAGGCAATGGTGTAACTGAATTAGTACAGGTGAAGTGATGGTGGTCCTGGTTTACTAAAGCATGAGGTGATGGTGGTCCTGGTTTACTAAAGGGTGAGGTGATGGTGATACTGGTTAACTAAACCTGAAGTGATGGTGGTCCTGGTTTACTAACGGGTAAGGTGATGGTAATTTTGGTTTACTATAGGCAAAATGATGGTGGTACTGGTTTAACAAAAGTTGAAGTGAAGTAATCAAGGACCTGATTTAACAAAGTATGAAGTAATAGCTCCCTGGTGCACTAAAGGGTGACATGATGGTGGTACTGGTTTACTAAAAGGTTGCCAGATTATGGTCCTGATTTACTAAAGCCAAGCTGATGGGGGTACTGGTTTAATAAAGGTTAAAGTAAAGTAATGAAGGACCAGTTATACCAAAGTGCGAAGTAATGATGGTCCTGGTTTACTAATGTGTGAAGTGATCGTGGTGGACCTGGATTACTAAAAGGTGATGTGATGGTGGTCCTGGTTTACTAAAGGGTGAAATGATGGTGGCTGTGGTCTACTAATGTGTAAAGTGATGGTGGTACTGGTTTACTAAAGATGACACCATTTCACTTTAGTAAACCAGTACCACCATCACTCTGGTACTAGTTTACTAAAGGGTGAGGTGACAGTGGTCCTGGTTTACTAACGTGTGAAGTGATGGTGGTACTGCTTTGATAAAGGTGAATTGATGGTGGTACTGGTTTACTAAAGGGTGACATGATGGTGGTCCTGATTTACTAAAGGGTGGGGTGATGGTGGTCCTGATTTACTAAAGGGTGGGGTGATGGTGGTCTTGATTTACTAAAGGGTGGGGTGATGGTGGTCTTGATTTACTAAAGGGTGGGGTGATGGTGGTCCTGGTTTACTAAAGGGTGGGTGATGGTGGTATTGGTTTAGTAAAGGTGAAGTGATGGTGGTATTGGTTTAGTAAAGGTGAAGTGATGGTGGTACTGGTTTACTAATTTATTTATAACGTGTCCTTATTTACACAGCGCTCTACATATATGATGCACATTCACATCAGTCCCTGCCCTCAAAGCAACAATATAAGGTCCCTAACTAACATTCATACATACACATACTAGGGCCAATTTAGAGAGGAGCCAGTTAACCTACCAGCATGTATTTGGAGTGTGGGAGGAAACCCACGCACAGGGAGAACATGCAAATTCCAGGCAGGTAGTGTCAAGGTTGGGATTCGAACTGGCAACTCTAGTGCTGCTGGGCAGAAGTGCTAACCACTTAGCCACTATTGTGTAAATGATGGTGGTCCTGGTTTACTAAATGGTGATGTGATGGTGGTACTGGTTTTCTAGTGTGTGAAGTGATGGTGGCCCTGATTTTCTAAAGGGTGATGTGATAATTGTACTGGTTTACTAAAGGGTAGAGTGATGGTGATGCTGGTTTACAAAAGGTGATGGTAGTACTGTTTTTCCAAAGGTGAGGTGATGGTGGTGCTGGTTTGGTAAAGGTGAGGTGCTAGTTTGGTAAAGGTGAGGTGATAGTGGTGCTGGTTTGGTAAAGGTGAGGTGATAGTGGTGCTGGTTTGGTAAAGGTGAGGCAATGGTGGTACTGGTTTGGTAAAGGTGAGGTGATGGTGGTACTGGTTTGGTAGAGGTGAGGTGATGGTGGTACTGGTTTGGTAGAGGGGAGGTGATGGTGGTACTGGTTTGGTAGAAGTGAGGTGATGGTGGTACTGGTTTGGTAGAAGTGAGGTGATGGTGGTACTGGTTTGGTAGAGGTGAGGGTGGTGCTGGTTTGGTAAAGGTGGTACTGGTTTGGTAAAGGTGAGAAGATGGTGGTCCTGGTTTGGTAAGGATGAGGAGATAGTGGTACTGGTTTGGTAAAGGCGAGGTGATAGTGGTACTGGTTTGGCAAAGGTGATGGTGGTCCTGGTTTGGTGAAGGTGAGGTGGTCCTGGTTTGGTGATGGTGGTCCTGGTTTGGTGTACTGGTTTGGTAAAGGTGAGGTGATGGTGGTACTGGTTTGGTAAAGGTGAGGTGATGATGGTACTGGTTTTGTAAAGGTGAGGTGATGATGGTACTGGTTTGGTAAAGGTGAGGTGATGATGGTATTGGTTTGGTAAAGGTGAGGTGATGATTGTACTGGTTTGGTAAAGGTGAGGTGATGATGGTACTGGTTTAGTAAAGGTGAGGTAATGTTGGTACTGGTTTGGTAGAGGTGAGGGTGGTGCTGGTTTGGTAAAGGTGGTACTGGTTTAGTAAAAGTGAGAAGATGGTGGTCCTGGTTTGGTAAAGATGAGGTGATAGTGGTACTGGTTTGGTAAAGGTGAGGTGATAGTGGTTCTGGTTTGGTAACGGGGCGGTGATGGTGGTACTGGTTTGGTAAAGGTGAGATGATGGTGGTCCTGGTTTGGTGATGATGGTACTGGTTTGGTAAAGGTGAGGTGATGGTGGTACTTCTTTGGTAAAAGGTGGAGTGATGGTGGTACTGGTTTGGTAAAGGTGGGGTGATGGTGGTACTGATTTGGTAAAGGTCAGGTGTTGGTGGTCCTGGTTTGGTGATGGTGGTCCTGGTTTGGTAAAGGTGAGGTGATGGTGGTACTGGTTTGGTAAAGGTGGGGTGATGGTGGTCCTGGGTTGGTAAAGGTCGGGTGATGGTGGTACTGATTTGGTAAAGGTCAGGTGACGGTGGTCCTGGTTTGGTAATGGTGGTCCTGGTTTGGTAAAGGTGAGGAGATAGTGGTCACATAAACCTCCCTCTGCCATGACAATGACATGGCTATAACGGATCCCTCCCTGTAGTATTGGCTCAGTAGATTTCTTCAGTCTCTCTCACAGTTGAGTTCCCTCCTTCACCCCGGAGATGTGTGTCCCTTCCGTGGCCTCTCCTGGCCGGCTCCCCCGTTCTCCTCCATAGCGCAGGCTCGGTCCCTCCCGCTTCCCGCCGTGCTCGGAGCAGTGCTGTGCCAGGTCCAGGCGGAGCCTGTGTCAGGCCTCGTCCCCCTCCTCCAGTGATCAGACCCCTCCTCTTCCCCAGGCCCAGTCTCTGTCCGCCATGTTAGTGTCTCCCGGTCCCGGCCTACTAATCAGGCCGATTCCCGGTGCCGTGTGCGGTGTGTGGGCTCGGTGCCCGGACGTGTGAGCGGTGCAGTCCGGACAGGACGGGTGAGTAGAGGCCGCGCTCATCCTGGGGCCGGTATATGGGGAGGAGACGGGCAGTACAGTGCAGCTCCCCGCATAGAGATGGATGTGCCCCGGGCTCAGCATTGTACAGTACACCGTGTACCGAGCATGTGTGTCCGGACTGAGAGCAACACTGACCCGGGACGATGAATGGAACCTACACCCCCCCCCCCCCCCAACTACATGGTGTGTGCTACACCCCCCCCACTACATGTGTGTGCTACACCCCCCCCCCAACTACATGTGTGTGCTACACCCCCCCCCCAACTACATGTGTGTGCTAACTACCCCCCCCACTACATGTGTGTGCTACACCCCCCCACTACATGTGTGTGCTACACCCCCCCACTACATGTGTGTGCTACACCCCCCCACTACATGTGTGTGCTACACCCCCCCACTACATGTGTGTGCTACCCCCCCCCAACTACATGTGTGTGCTACCCCCCAACTACATGTGTGTGCTACCCCCCCCCCAACTACATGTGTGTGCTACCCCCCCCCCCAACTACAATGTGTGTGCTACACCCCCCCACTACATGTGTGTGCTACACCCCCCCACTACATGTGTGTGCTACACCCCCCCAACTACAAGTGTGTGCTACACCCCCCCACTACATGTGTGTGCTACGACCCCCCCCAGCTACATGTGTGTGCTACACCCCCCCACTACATGTGTGTGCTACACCCCCCCACTACATGTGTGTGCTACACCCCCCCACTACATGTGTGTGCTACACCCCCCCACTACATGTGTGTGCTACACCCCCTCCCACTACATGTGTGTGCTACACCCCCCCCACTACATGTGTGTGCTACACCCCCCCCCCCACTACATGTGTGTGCTACACCCCCCCCCCCACTACATGTGTGTGCTACACCCCCCCCACTACATGTGTGTGCTACACCCCCCCCCACTACATGTGTGTGCTACACCCCCCCACTACATGTGTGTGCTACCCCCCCCCACTACATGTGTGTGCTACACCCCCCCACTACATGTGTGTGCTACACCCCCCCACTACATGTGTGTGCTACACCCCCCCCACTACATGTGTGTGGCTACACCCCCCCACTACATGTGTGTGCTACACCCCCCACTACATGTGTGTGCTACACCCCCACTACATGTGTGTGCTACGCCCCCCCCACTACATGTGTGTGCTACACCCCCCCACTACATGTGTGCGCTACACCCCCCCACTACATGTGTGTGCTACACCCCCCACTACATGTGTGTGCTACACCCCCCACTACATGTGTGTGCTACCCCCCCCACTACATGTGTGTGCTACACCCCCCCACTACATGTGTGCGCTACACCCCCCCACTACATGTGTGTGCTACACCCCGCCACTAGATGTGTGCGCTACACCCCCCCACTACATGTGTGCGCTACACCCCCCCCACTACATGTGTGCGCTACACCCCCCCCACTACATGTGTGCGCTACACCCCCCCCACTACATGTGTGTGCTACACCCCCCCACTACATGTGTGTGCTACACCCCCCCACTACATGTGTGTACTACACCTCCCACTCCAGGGACCCCTACACTACATACCGACCCTACCTCCCTGTCATAGAGGGACCCCTACACTCCACACCAACCTACCCCTACACTCCAGGGGGGACCACATCCAATAAAATAAATAAAAAATCAGATTTCTTCCTCACGTAAGGCCAGTATGTATTCTGCTACATATTTTTGGTAAATCCCAATAAGCGTATATGATTGGTTTGTGTAAAAAGTTCTAGTGTCTGCAAAACTATGGGATATATTTATGGCATTTTGTATTTATTTTTTTACTAGTAATAGCGGCGATCAGTGACTTATAGCAGGACTGTGATTTTGCGGCGGACAAATCGGACACTAACTGACACTTTTTGGAGACCAATGACACTAATACAGTGATAGGTGCTAAAAATATGCACTGTCACTGTACTAATGACACTGGCTGAGCAGGGGCTAACATCAGAGGGTTAGCTGTGTGCCTAGGTTGGTACTGTGTGGGAGGTGCTTTTACTAGGGGAAGGCTTGGATCCATATTCCTGCTTTGGCCCGGAGACACAGGATCCAACCCTTACCTACTCACAGAATGGCGATCCGCCTAGTTCGGCCTGTGCTAGCAGACATCGAGGTCCGCGGTACCGCAGATCAGCTCTCGCTGTGTATAATCACCAGCGGCGTATATGCACGCCCCAGACCTGGAAGTGCAGGATCGTATACTGGGTACGTGATCCTGCGCAGCAGAGTCGCCTTTCCATCGTATATGTAAGTTATACGGTCAGTAAGTGGCTAACTGGATTGTAAAGGAAATTATTTATTTATTTTTTAACCAAGATGACCAACTGACCAAATGGCTTTATTGACCATGCAGTAAAAATCCAGAAATGTCTGATATAAAAAACCCAATGTTGTGCCTTCCAGCACGTTCTACTTGCTCTGTGCAGTCCTGATCCTCCTCTTCTCACCGGCACTCTGGGTCCCTCTCCCTTGCGGAGTGCTTGCTCCGGATCTGGCTCTCTGTGTCCATAAGATAGTGTGCTGCTCAGCCCTGCCCCCCGCTGGCTGTGATTGACAGCAGTAGGAGCCAATGTCTTAGCCAGTCAGGAGGAAGAGCGTTGGCTCTCATGCACATTGCTGGATTGGTTATAGGTAAGTATTGTGGGGGCAGCCGGACCGTGAAGGTTTTTTTAGCTTCATGCGTAAAATGCATGAAGGTAAAAAAAATACTTTCAGCCTTTATAATCACTTTAAGAGAAGATATTTTCAGTTTCCTCTTACACACCCTGGTGCACACTCCTCCTCCTCATACCTACCATTCTCATAAGATGAAGCTTTCGAGTTCATTTCCTGTGATTGCTATTCTTTTTAATTCAAGCTGAACTCCAGGATAAGCAAATATTGTTCAAATACAGGAGACTTGTGTAGTCTTCCTTGGGTTTTTTGCTTTGTGTATTTCTTCTTCACATCTGCTGTAATCCAGTGTGGAACTTTGCCTCTGTGTAGGAGTTTCCTATAATAAAGACCACTCACTGCGGCTCTCTCTCCTTGTGCAGTGTGACAGATCATGTCTCCGCCCCTTCCTGTGCTTTTCTGCAGGAAGCCTGTAATGGGTGGAGCCATTGTGTCCCTCCCACAGCTCTGATTTCTGCACTATGTATAGCACAGACATTATGTCGCTGCCACTTTTCAATGATAATATCTGGATTTGTAAAGGCAATTAGTGCCCTCGAAGTAGATTTGAGTTAGTTTTATCTATTGAGTCGTATATTTGAATGAGAGGTTTTGTACCCAGAGTTCAGCTGTAAAAAGCTCTTTACTTTTTTTAATGTGCATGAAATCATGGGCATCTTGCAGATGGGTGGGGGGTCCTATTAGAAATAATCGCACTCCTACCTGTCTGCTAAACAGCAGCTGTTTCTCTCGCATGGTGGGAACATGTGAATAATAGCACATGCAATGGTGTTCACTTCACTTAATGCCTAGTACACAGGGGCCGATTGTTGATTGTATGTCAGTCGGTCTGACAGAAGCCGGATTCTGTCAGACAAGCATGCTGGAAAACAAGCAGCCGACCAGCTCAGCCCAATGACTGAGAGTGCTAACCAGAGTGTTCTGGCAGGGGGGGGGGGGGGGGGGTGAATGAAAGCGAAACTATTCGTGTGTACCAGGCTAAAGTAATACTTAAATCTCGTTTTTTTTTTTTTTTTTTTCTTTCTTTAAAAATAACAATTATGTTATAATTACCTTTTCTGTTGCAGTGGTTTTGCACAGAGCAGCCCCGATCCTCCTCTTCTTGGGTCCCTCCTCTGTGCTCATTCCTCCTTGGTGCCCCCACAGCAAGCGACTTGCTATGGGGGCATCGGAGCTGAGCCGCAGCTCTGTGTGTCCATTCAGACATGGAGCTGTGGTTCAGCCCCACCCTCTCTCTCTCCTCCTTGGCTAAATAACTGACAGCAGCAGGAGCCAATGGCACCTCTGTTGTGTCTCAGCCAATCAGGAGGGAGAATCCTGGACAGCCGAGTCTCTCATGCAACATCAGTGGATCGAGATGGGGCTCAGATAAGTATTAGGGGCGGCTGAGTGGGGCTGCTGCACGCAGGTTTTTATCTTTATGCATGGAATCCATTAGGATAAAAAACCTCCTGCCTTTACAACCACTTTAGGGCATCATTTGTATTGGTGTTCATCCCTTTAGAGCTCCTTCACACCATATCTGTTGAGCTGCGTTGAATTTGATCTGGATGAATCAACACAGGCTTGGTGTAAGGGCATGTGGAAAACAGTTGTTTTCTATGTTCCCTGTTCACACTATAATGCAGCATTGAGGTGCGGTACCCTGCTTAAAAATACAGCCACGGCACTGCTGGGCATCACAATGCTATGTAGTGATAGATTAGAACAAAGTACCCTTTTTTTCACACTTAAAGTGATTGTAAAGCTCTGTGTTTTTTATTTATTTATTTTTTTGTTTTGTTTTTTTTCCTTTTAAAATAACAAAGATGTTAGGCCCCTTTCACACGATCAGACCGTTCAGGTCCGCCTGTCAGTTTTGTCGGCGGACCTGAACGGGCGCTCCATGCTAGTCTATGGAGCGACGGATGTCAGCAGTGACATGTTCGCTGACATCCAACCACGTCCAATCTGCTCAAATCAGACGGATGGCCCTACGTTCACATCCATCCCTATTGGATCGGTGAGATCTGATGAAAATGGACACGCTGTCTCAGCGAGCAGAGAGGGACCTGTCATCCACCGGCTCAGCGGAGATCAACAGAAAGATCTCCCGCTGAGCTGGCGGACTCTGTGGCAGCGGATCCACCTCGTGAGAATGAAGCCCTAAACTTTACCTGCTCTGTGCAATGGCTTTGCACAGAGCAGCCCTGATCCTACTTTTCTGGGGTCCCCCACTGGTGCTCTTTGCTCCACCTCAGCGAGTGCATAGAAAGCTGCTTTTTCTGGAGGCACTCGTATGTGCTCACTCCGGTTCTCTGCTGTGTTTTTCCATAGAGCGTGACTCGGCCCGCTCCTGCCTCACTGGCTCTGATTGTCAGCAGTGGGAGCCAATGGATCCTGCATGCAAAAGGTATTTTATCTTAATGTGCAGAATGGTAAAAAAAAATCTTCTACCGTTACAACCACTTTAACCACTTACCGACCGGCTCACGTCGATATACGTCGCCAGAAGGGCACGTACAGGCAGATTAACGTACCTGTACGTTGCCCTTTAAGAAGCGTTTTGCGCGCGCACCGCTGCGACCTCCGTGAGTGTGATCACGGGTCCCGCGGACTCTATGTCCGTGGGGATACCTGCGATCGTCTCACGGAGAGGAAGAACGGGGAAATGCTAATATAAACAAGCATTTCCCCGATCTGCCTAGTGACACTGACATTGATCACCGCTCCCTATAATCGGGAGCAGTGATCAGTGTCGTGTCACACATAGCCCCCTCCCAGTTAGAATCACTCCCTAGGACACACTTAACCCCTACAGAGCCCCCTCCTGGTTAACCCCTTCACTGCCAGTCACATTTACACAGTAATCAACGCATTTTTAATCACACTGATCGCTGTATTAATGTGAATGGTCCCATAATTGCGCCAAAAGTGTCCGATCTGTCCGCTATAATGTCGCAGTCACGATAAAAATCGCTGATCTCCGCCATTACTAGTAAAGAAAAAAAAATTATTAATAAAAATGCTGCAAAACTATCCCCTATTTTGTAGACGCTATAGCTTTTGCGCAAACCAATCAATATACGCTTATTGCAATTTTTTTTTTTTTTTTTTTACCAAAAATATGTAGAAGAATACGTATCGGCCTAAACTGAGGAAAATAAATGTTTTTTTATATATTTTTTGCTGATATTTATTATAGCAAAAAGTTAAAAAAATTTGTTTTTTTTTTTCAAAATTGTCGCTATGTTTTTGTTTATAGCGCAAAAAATAAAAACCAAGGTGATCAAATACCACCAAAAGAAAGCTCTATTTGTGGGGAAAAAAAGGACGTCAATTTTGTTTGGGAGCCATGTCGCACGACCGCGCAGTTGTCAGTGAAAGTGACGCAGTGCCAAATTGCAAAAAGTGCTCTGGTCTTTGGGCAGCCAAATGGTCCAGGGCTTAAGTGGTTAAAGCGATATTAAATCCAAAAGCAAACCTATTATTATATTATATCACTTCTGATGTGATGGCTGCATTAGTTTTCCTTTTTAGGCATTCTTCTATTTTCTGTTGTTTTTCAAAAGCACAAGCTCTCCAGCAGATTGTATCAGTTTACACGGATAAGACAACCCTTTTAACAGTGACAGGGACCGATGATCATATTTTATTTTTTCATGTAAAACTTTTATAATCAGTTATAGCAACAATTTTTTCCCCTTTTTGGAATAAAGTGTGAGCTGGAGTTTGGCTTCAATTTTTCATGTTTTTAAATCTGCTAATACATGCAACCCCCCCCCAAAGTGATGGTCACTGGGAGCCTGCTGGTGGTATCGTAGCAGGGGTCACTGTGCTGGATGCTGCGAGTGAGTTTGTTCCCAGCACAAACAGAGGAGGTTGGCTATACACATATTCCATGTTCCATTAAAGGCCCCTGCCATGTTGTCACATATGTGTGTATAGCTGTTATTGTGGCAGGTGTGTGACTCAGGAATACTGTTTTTGCTCGGTGATGTTTTCTGACCCTGTGGTACTCATTTATGTAATTTGGGATATCGGTGGAACCCGTGACCCTGTCCTTACTTGCAAGCATAGGAAAATAAAGGCAACCTGTAAAAGAACAATCGCTAGTAAAAAGGCTTTATTTAAATTATACATTTTAAAGAGCAACTGTCATCTCTGACCCGCTGTTGACTCACCAACAGTCCCCATTACCTTTAATGGGGTGGCAGTGATACAGCAAGGTGAGGGACATGGCGGCAGCAGGTGAGTGGATGCCCGCTAACAGGCGCTGCCATGATGGATCTGAAACGAAAGGTGCTCTTTATATGTAAGGACACATTCTTGCAGGTAGTTAGAATCTTTAATATTTGCAAACAAAATGAAGGTTTCCCATTTAGAATAATAAGTGGTCAGGTTAGTAGAACAGTGATATCAGAACCAATTCAATCATACAGTTTATAGTGTACATAGATTTGCAAAACAATGGGATAAAGGAATATTCCTGAACTTTGTTTTATCTCATGGTTACTGTGAAATTGTGTGAATGCATCAATGCAGTGCATGTTATCCTAGCTTGCAGAGCTTGGATTCATTGAATGAGTTTACCAAAAATGTAAATATTGCAGAGTATACAGCCTCATGCTACATAACTAAGCTCCATTTCATGCTGAATAAACTAAATTATTACTGTATCTTAAAAAAGAAACATATCTTTAGACAGATTTTTACGCCAAAAGCATTTTATTAGAATAAATTTGATATAAATCAAAAGATCTGATTAAAATCAAAATGATGCGTTTTTTTTTATTTTTGCCTTTCCCGCAGCCTGTGCTTTTATATTGATGCTGTCTGGCCATCCATCTCTGGTTCCCATCATTTCCAGGTGTGATGAATAACTGCCCCCCTGCCACGGTTCCTCTTAACAGCCTCCACTACTTCCCGGTACACCTCCTGAGTGTAGGTACTGACATAGCAGCCAATTGGGCTTCAACATTAAAGCAGAACCTCACTGAAAATTGGAAGATCTGATCTCCCCGAGACTCATACCAGCCATTTTCAACTGTGGGGTGCCTTTAGGTTTTTTCAGGGGTGCCTTGGCAAAATACCTAAAAATTGCCCAAAAATTGTATACAAGCCAGCGGGTGGATCAAGCTTGTCTTTAAGTAAGGCCGGCAAATTTCTTACCTGCAACCACAGATTGATTGATGAACACACTCGGTGTTGATGTGGGAATGCCTCCTGCTGGGCCATTGTCTACCCCCAGCAGGGGCGGATAGGGGAAGCCAACCTCGCCGGGAGAAGACAGTGATTATCAATAGCGGCTATAGCAGTCGCTAGTGTTTGCAAAAGAATCCGGCAGGCTGGTTGTACCAAAGTTGATCGATCAACTTGGTACTTTCAGCCTGCCCATTACCGTCTTGCATCTCGGCTGGTTCAGCATGAACTGGCTGAAACTTGAACCATGTATGGGCCGGCCTTACACAAAGCCACAGGTTTTAATTGTGCACCTTTACAATGACATCATCAGTTGAGAAGGAGGACTTCAGTAGCCTGTCTAGCATCCTTGCTTGCCCCTCTCTGATAGCACTGGGGTCATATTAGCTGAGTGGGAGAAACTGAGGTGGAAGAGAAACATTGGAGTACTTGTCAGTACCAGTGTGCAAAGGCATATTTGCTTTGAAAGAATAAATCACATCGATGAGTGTCCGGTGTGTGTGGATGTTGCTGCGTTATGTAAAACTATTTGTTTCGTTTTTTTACATTTTAGATAATATCGATGCCTCGATATTGTGCAGAAATGTGACCACTTCAGGCCCGGAAGATTTGGTTGCTCAATGACCAGGCCATTTTTTTGGGATTCGGCACTGCGTCGCTTTAACTGACAACTGCGCGGGTGTGCAATGCTGTACCCAAACAAAATTGACATTCTTTTTTTTCCCCCCACAAATAGAGCTTTCTTTTAGTGGTATTTGATCACCTCTGCGGTTTTTATTTTTTTTTACTATAAAACAAAAGAAGAGCGACAATTTAGAAAAAACACTATCTTTTCCTTTTTGCTATAATTATCCCAATTTTGTATAAAAAATACAAATTTTTTCCTCAGTTTAGGCCGATATGTATTCTTCTACATATTTTTGGTAAAAAAATCGCAATAAGCGTATATTGATTGGTTTGCACAAAAGTTATAGCGTCTACAAAATAGGGGATAAATTCCATAAATCTTTCTTATTTATTTATTTTTACTAGTAATGGTAGTGATCTGTGATTTTTGTCAGGACTGTGATATTGCGGTGGACAAATTGGACACTTTTGACAAATATTTGAGACCACTGACAATTATACAGCTATCAGTGCTGTAAAAAATGCACTGATTACTGTATAAATGTCACTGGCAGGGAAGGGGTTAACACTAGGGGTCGATCAAGGGGTTAACTGTGTTCCCTAGGTGTGTTCTAACTGTAGGGGGGATGGGACTGACTAGGGGAGAAGAGAGATCGGTGTTCATACTTAGGTGGCCGTTTATCATCCAGCGGTAAAATACCGCTACTCAGTTCTCAGGCATTCTCAGAGGAGATCGCTCTCCTCTGAGTGCCTGTTTATCAAGCTTTGTAGATCGCTTCTCCTGTTGAGTAGCGATCTACAAACGCCGGGAAATCCTGAGAACGGCTCCTCTCACTGTAATCTCGTGCGATGTAGCGAGAAAAATTCCGAAGTTTAACACAAAGCACCACACATTACACACCTCATATTAATAAAACAATAAAGTTACATTCCCCCTACACAATATACATTAACCTAATTATTCAAAAACATTGGTTTTATCAATATTTAAAGATCATACATGTGCCTATTTAAATGTGAATGGTGTACAGTAAATTAATTGAATCCACATATGTAATGAAGCTAAACACCATTCATATAAATGAAAAATACATTTATAATCATTAAAAAAATAATTTGAATAAAGTATACAAATATAAATATTTATTAATAAATTAAAATAAAATCTGTTTCATAATTCATAAACCCCCATATAACTGTAATAGAACAGTCCATGGGTAAAAACATATTTTAGAGTTTACAAAATTTTTTTTAGTAATAAATTAAAAATGATATAAAAATTACTTTAATAATAGCATTTTAATGCAGGTAGAATTTTTTTTATATATGTGTGTGTGTGTGTGTGTGTGTGTATATGTGTATATATATATATATATATATATATATATATATATATATATATATATATATATATATATATATATAATCTCTATCGTTAATAATAGTGATTTCAGCTGCCATCATCACAGTATAACCACTTTCAGTACAGCGACTTACTGCTATGTCACTTGTCATCAAGTGTTATTTAGATGTGTATGTGCATAGATATACAGTATTGCCTTATTTCCACTGAGCGGATCGGTTCGGGTCGGTACAGTTTGAATGGCCTAGAATGGTCCGGTCTATTCTGGTGAGTGTTTCCACTGCAAGTGGGACCACAAGGGGCCATACAGGGTTAAGAAAAAATGCCTCAGCATAGCACAGCAGAGGGTTTTCTGTCAGCCAATCAGTGGAATGTATCGTAGCTCCGCCCTAACCGAACCGTTCCATTTTCTATTGCCCCACATCTGAAGCAGGACCCTGAATGGAGTGGCACGGTTCGGTTGTATGGGCCGCTTTCATAATGGAAACACCCAAAATAGCGTACCGTACTGAACCGAACCAATCTGCTCAGTGGAAACGGGGCATATCTCACAAAAGTGAGTACACCCCTAACATTTTCGTAAATTTGTTGTTATATCTTTTCATGTGACAACACTGGAGAAATGACACTTTGCTACAATGTAAAGTAGTGAGTGTACAGCTTGTATAACAGTGTAAATTTGCTGTCCCCTCAAAATAACTCAACATACAGCTATTAATGTCTAAACCGCTGGCAACAAAAGTGAGTACACCCCTAAGCGAAAATGTCCAAATTGGGCCCAAAGTGTCAATATTTTGTGTACCCACCATTATTTTCCAGTTGCCACTGGAGTCCTCTTCCACTCTTCCATGAGGACATCACGGATCTGGTGGATGTTCGTGACCTTGCGCTCCTCCACCTCCCGTTTTGAGGATGCCCCACAGATGCTCAGTAGGGTTTAGGTCTGGAGACATGCTTGGCCAGTCCATCACTTTTACCCTCATCTTCTTTAGCAAGGTAGTGGTTGTCTTGGGTCGTTATCATGTTGGAATACTGCTCTGCGGCCCAGTCTCTGAAGGGAGGGGATCATGCTCTGCTTCAGTATGTCACAGTACATGTTGGTATTCATGGTTCCCTCAATGAACTGTAGCTCCCCAGTTCCGGCAGCACTAATGCGGCCCCAGACCATGACACTCCCATCTCCATGCTTGACGGTAGGCAAGACACACTTGTCTTTGTACTCCTCACCTGGTTGCTGCCACACACACTTGACACCATCTGAACCAAATAAGTTTACCTTGGTCTCGTCAGACCACAGGACATGGTTCCAGTAATCCACGTCCTTAGTCAGCTTGTCTTCAGCAAGCTGTTTGCGGGCTTTCTTGTGCATCATCTTTAGAAGAGGCTTCCTTCTGGGACAACAGCCATGCAGACCAATTTGATGCAGCGTATGGTCTGAGCACTGATAGGCTAACCCCCCACCCCTTCAACCTCTGCAGTAATGCTGGCAGCACTCATACGTCTATTTCCCAAATACAACCTCTGGATATGACGCTGAGCACGTGCACTCATCTTCTATGGTCAACTATGGCGAGGCCTGCTCTGATTGAAACCTGCCCTGGTAAACCTCTGTATGGTCTTGGCCACTGTGCTGCAGCTGAGTTTAAGGGTCTTGGAAATCTTCTTATAGTCTAGGCCATCTTTATGTAAAGCAACAATTCCTTTTTTCACATCCTCAGAGAGTTTGTTGCCATGAGGTGCCATGTTGAACTTCCAGTGACTATGAGAGAGTGAGAGCGATAACACCTGCTCCCCATTCACACCTGAGACCTTGTAACACCAAGTCACATGACATTGAAAGGGAAAATGGCTAATTGGGCCCAATTTGGACATTTTCATGTAGGGGTGTACTCACGTTTGTTGCCAGAGGTTTAGACATTAATGGCTGTGTGTTGAGTTATTTTGAGGGGACAGCAAATTTACACTGTTATACAAGCTGTACACGCACTACTTTACATTGTAGCAAATTGTCATTTCTTCAGTGTTGTCACATGAAAAGATAGAATAAAATATTTACAAAAATGTGAGATACTGTAAATAGAGAGAGAGAGAAAGAGGTGGCCATCACAATTGTGCAATCACAGATATTGCATGTGACGCATTGCTGTGCGATGCAAATTTAAATCATATTGCATTTGCACCAAAATGGTACAGGACCCTTTATTTGGTCCGCACTGGAGTCGGATTGCATGGGTGTCATTAACTTTACATTGACACCCGCAGTGGTGCGCAGATGTTAATGCAGGTGCGATGTGGAAACCCGCACAGTAATCGCACTGGTTCACGCATCGCACAAGCGTAAACTCAGCCAGAGAAGTGTACATCTAAGAAAAATATATATATTTATCTATATATGTGTGTGTATGTATATATGTGTGTGTGTGTGTGTGTGTGTGTGTGTGTGTGTATATATGTATGTATGTTTATTTACACTATAAATTCCTAACCTGCTCGTTTTGGGGTGTGTAATGGTGGGGAAGATGTGCTCTGGCCACTGGGTGAAAGAAGGAAGTCAAAACACTTCCTGCTTTCTCCAGAATACTCAGCTAGCTTTGCGCTTCTCTCTCTGATTCTCCACCTCTGAGCTGGTGAATCAGAGAGGGAGAATTCTGTCACAGATCGCCAGTGAGGTGCAGAGATCGCACTTTCATAAACTGTCTGTTTCTGTGACAGTCAATTACAGATTCTCTGTGTGCTGCGATGATCAGTGGAGAACATGTTCTCCGCTGATTACCTCAGTTTCATAAACTGAGGATCGCCGCTGATCACAGTTTGATAAACGGACACCTTAGTATGAACACAGAATCAGTCTTCTCTCCCCTGATTGAACCGGGATTTGTGTGTACACAAAAATGTTTAAACCGCTGGCAACAAAAGTGAGTACAGCTCTAAGTGAAAATGTTCAAATTGGGCCCAGTTAGCCATTTTCCCTCCCCGGTGTCATGGGACTTGTTAGTGTTCCAAGGTCTCAGGTGTGAATGGGGAGCAGGTGTGTTACATTTTGGTGTTTTCGCTCTCACTCTCTCATACTGGTCACTGGAAGTTCAACATGGCACCTCATGGCAAAGAACTCTCTGAGGATCTGAAAAAAAGCATTGTTGCTCTACATAAAGATGGCCTAGGTTATAAGAAGATTGCCAAGACCTTGAAACCAAGCTGCACCACGGTGGCCAAGACCATACAGCAGTTTAACAGGACAGGCTCCACTCAGAACAGGCCTTGCCGTGGTCTACCAAAAAAGTTGAGTGCACGTGCTCAGCGTCATATCCAGAGGTTGTGTTTGTGAAATACAACCTCTACCGGCATTCCTGCAGAGGTTGAAGGGGTGGGGGGTCAGCCTGTCCAGTGCTTAGACCATGCACCGCACACTGCATCAAATTGGTCTGCATGGTGTCGTCCCAGAAGGAAGCCTCTTCTAAAGATGATGCACAAGAAAGCCCCCCAACAGTTTCCTGAAGACAAGCAGACTAAGGACATGGATTACTGGAACCATGTTCTGTGTTCTGATGAGACCAAGATAAACGTATTTGGTTCAGATGGTGTCAAGCGTGTGTGGCAGCAACCAGATGAGGAGTACAAAGACAAGTGTGACTTGCCTACAGTCAAACATGGTGGTGGGAGTGTCATAGTCTGGAGCACTGTGACACATGTACTGTGACATACTAAAGCAGAGCATGATCCCCTCCCTTCGGAGACTGGGCCACAGGGCAGTATTCCAACATGACAACAACCCCAAACACACCTCCAAGACCTTGCTAAAGAAGCTGAGGGTAAAGGTGATGAACTGGCCAAGCATGTCTCCAGACCTAAACCCTATTGAGCATCTGTGGGGCATCCTCAAACGGAAGGTGGAGGAGCGCAAGGTCTCTAACATCCACCAGCTCCGTGATGTCGTCATGGAGGTGTAGAAGAGAACTTCATTGCCAACCTGAGAAGCTCTGATGAACTTCATGCCCAAGAGGGTTAAGGCAGTGCTGGAAAATAATGGTGGCCACACAAAATATTGACACTTTTGGCCCAATTTGGACGTTTTCACTTAAGGGGTGTACTCACTTTTGTTGCCAGTGGTTTAGACATTATTGGCTGTTTTGAGTTATTTTGAGGGCAGAGCAAATTGACATTGTTATACAAGCTGTACACTCACTACTTTACATTGTAGCAAAGTGTCATTTCTTCAGTGTTGTCACTTGAAAAGATATAATTAAATATTTACAAAAATGTGAGGGGTGTACTTACTTTTGTGAGATACTGTACATCCCCATTATAAGGTTTCCTCTTGCCTCCCATCCCTGTGACAAAGCTGTTGAGTTTCATATCCTTTCTGTACTGGAGACAGTGGTTTCTAGCACAGATTATAGAGTGAAACACAGTAATAAAACTTGACAGCATTTCTAACTTTTCTGTACTCTAACCAAAAATGTAATATGTTGCAGCTTACCATTCCTTCAATGTGATTGCTTCATTCGTTTTCTTTTTTTCTCCCTTATTTTTATATGGTTATTCTGCCAGTAATACACTTCCTGTCCAAGGGTGACAGCGCTCACTTACTGTACCGTATCTATGGAGGAGCATCGCTGTTACCTTAGGACTGCAAAAAAATGTGGGGGCGAGGGGGTTTGCAAAGTTCCTTATTAACCACTTCCCGACCGCCGCACGACTATGTACGTCCTAAGTTTGAACGGGGATATCGTTGTTATGGCAGCAGCTAGCTGCCATAACCCCGGTATCCCTGTTTTCGTGCGGCAGCCGGCTTTCAGATAAAAGTGGTCCCTGCGGCGGATTCGCCGCGAGATCACTTTTATCGGTGGCGGGAGAGGGCCCCCCCCCTCCCGCCGCGATCCGGTGCCCTCCGCCGCTTACCGGAGCCGTCGGTAGCGGCGGAGGCGATCGCGTCCTGTGCCGTGGTGTGTCTGGAGACGAGTGGGGCCAAGATGGCACTCACTCGTCTCCATGACACTGCTGGGCAGAAGCGACGTCAAAACGTCACTTCCGTCCACGCATCTTAAAGGCATATTTTTTCAAATGATATTTTTCTAAATGACTTTTTTTTTTTTTTATTGCATTTTAGTGTAAATATGAGATCTGAGGTCTTTTTGACCCCAGATCTCATATTTAAGAGGTCCTGCCATGCTTTTTTCTATTACAAGGGATGTTTACATTCCTTGTAATAGGAATAAAAGTGACACAATTTTTATTTTATTTTTTTTAAACAGTGTAAAAATAAATAAAATATTGTAAAATAAATAATAAAAAAAAACAAAAAAAAAATTTTTAAACCCCCCTGTCCCGACGAGCTCGCGCGCAGAAGCGAACGCATACGCGAGTAGCGCCCGCATATGAAAACGGTGGTCAAACCACACATGTGAGGTATCGCCGCGACCGGTAGAGCAAGAGCAATAATTCTAGCCCTAGACCTCCTCTGTAGCGCAAAATATGCAACCTGTAGAATTTTTTAAACGTCGCCTATGGAGATTTTTGAGGGTAAAAGTTTGACGCCATTCCACGAGCGGGCGCAATTTTCAAGCATGACATGTTGGGTATCAATTTACTTGGCGTAACATTATATGTCACAATATAAAAAAAATTGGGATAACTTTACTGTTTTATTTTTTTATTCAAAAAAGTGAATTTTTTCCAAAAAAAAGTGCGCTTATAAGACCGCTGCGCAAATACGGTGCAAAAAAAAGTATTGCAATGACCGCCATTGTATTCTCTAGGGTGTTAGAAGAAAAACCATATATAATGTTTGGGGGTTCTAAGTAATTTTCTAGCAGAAAAACCTGTTTTAAACATGTAAACACCTAAAATCCAAAACGAGGCTGGTCCTTAAGTGGTTAAAAGAGAAAGGGGGGTTCAAAATCATACTGACCTAGGTGGATGCAGCATCAGTTCCCTGCTGGCTCCAAGACTGAGAACCAATTGATCAAAGACCGTTGATCGCTCGGTTCTCAGAGCTCCTTGAGCAGAGACCTGGTGACTCTCAGTCACCGCTGTCTGCTCTCCCCCCTGCACTCACTGGAGCGCTGGGCTGTGGAGGGGACGGGAGCAGCTGACTTAGCCTCTCAGCGAGCCAGGTGCCGATCCATGGTCGTGGGCAGGTCCTGGCTTGATTGTCGTGATCTTGCCCGAGCCTGGACCGGCTCTGTGATGTCAGGTGACAGTGGGCTGAAGCCCACTGTCTGCTAAAAAAGGGTCACAGTAGTGCAGAACGAGCAACACTTCTGTGATCCACAGAAGAAGTACAGCCGCCGTCATACTGTGGCAGGTCGGCACGAACCGTCGTAGCTGTACGTCGGCCCTTTAAATGCCTATAGCAGTCGCGCCCCCTGCACGGCAGGGGAGCTGATGTGTGTGGCCGGCGGTCGCGGGCACGAGAGCCAGAACAGGGACGTGTGTGTGTAAACACACAAATCCCTGTTCTGTGAGGAGAGACAATAGTCTGCTCCTACTAACTAGGAATGATATGTCTCCTCCTCTAGTCAGTTCCGTCCCCCCACAGTTAGAAACACAAATGAGGGAACACATTTAACCCCTTGATCGCCCCCTAGTGTTAACCCCTTCCCTGCCAGTGACATTTATACAGTAATCAGTGCATTTTTGTATCACTGATCGCTGTATAAATGTCAGTGGTCCCAAAAATGTGTCAAAAGTGTCTGATCTGTCCGCCGCAATATCGCAATACCGCTAAAAATCGCTGATCACTGCCATTACTAGTAAAAAAAATAAAAATGCCATAAATCTATACCATCGTTTGTAGACGCTATAACTTTTACGCAAACCAATCAATATATGCTTATTGTGATTTATTTTTTTTTTTTACCAAAAATATGTAGAAGAATATATATCGGCCAAAACTGATGAAGAATTTTAGATTTTTAAAAACATTTTCGGGGATATTTATTACAGCAAAAGTAAAAAATATTGTGTTTTTTTTTTTTTTTTTCAAAATTGTCGCTCTTTTTTTGTTTATAGCGCAAAAAATAAAAACCGCAGAGGTGATCAAATACCACCAAAAGAAAGCTCTATTTGTGGGAAAAAAAAAGGACATCAATTTTGTTTGGGTACAGCCTCGCAGGACCGCACAATTGTCAGTTAAATCGATGCAATACCTAATCGCAAAAAATGGTCTGGTCAATAAGCAGGCAAATCCTCAGGTCTGTAAGTGGTTAACAAACTGGATTTTTGTCAGGATCAACGTGTATTGTTTGCACTTAATAAACAGTTCTGGCAAAACATACTCAATGATGCATTTTACAGACCCCCCAAAAGAGTAAATAATCGAAGCTCATTGTTGGGGTTTACATACACTTTACCAATGGCTATTCGGTTTTATTCCAGTGTGGCTAATCTTGTGCCACAAAATACTATTCAATAATATGAGCTTCCCAACTGTTCTACAATCAGTATCTGATTTGTGTTTTGTTTTTTTTTTAGCTTACGTCTGTAGCCTAGGTGTTGGTAGCTTTTTCTGCTTTGTGTGCTTCACTGCACCCCAATATTCAAAATATTCCGGTATTATGAAGGGGAATGTTGTCCAACTAAAAACATATCAGCAAATATGTGCATATTATTGAATCTAATGATCATTAATTAAAGGAAATAACCATTTTAGATAAACATGTCATGTGCTTGGCTACAATTTGGCCTGTAAATATATCCCATAGGCTCAAAGTATTCCCATCGTTCACTACAATTGATTTTCCTCTTTTCTCTAGGCGGCATTTTTTTTGTCTTGAACATCTGTGGATATTTGGACACCTGATGGGCATGTCGGGAGCAAAGCAGAAAACATCCTAGGGACAGCGGGCTAGAACGAATCTCAAACATAGGGTGAGCAGAGATCACGTGTATTCTGCTTTTACCTCTCAATATTTTATTTTGTTATGCTTACTTTATATTGACACGTGCTATACTACGCTTTTTATTAGATTGCTTTTTGTTTTGTACATATGGCAATAAAAATACAAATTACAGAACACAAATACATAGAATCAAGTATAACAATGGTTTTCTGATACAGGACAGGTATTCCATACATCCTTTACAAATAACTGCATATGTACATAAAGCATTTTGTTTTCCGTAAATTAATCCAAAACGCAAAGAACAAATAAAAACGAAAAGGGTAAACTCCCCAAATTGTTTCAGAGTGGGCTGCTACTATTCACCTTATAATATACCATATTTGATGGTTTCATCTGACTTCTCATGTCAGGTGGGATGAAGGCATGTAGCATCCCATGAACTACAACAAAAACCTTCCAAGGTAATATACTATTTCTCCCCACTGATTAAGGGCTTTCAGACACTTGTTTCCATGGATTCCACCCATCTAGCCCAAATTCTGGTAAATATTTTTAGCACACCACCTAGCATCATCCAAGTCATTCTGTATAGGGTAACATTAGAGTTTACCAGAGATTTCCAGGCCGATAATGTCAGTAGTCTGTCCGAATACAGTGTATTGCAATCAATTTGCGGGCATAAAAAATGAATAATCTTAGAAGGGTTCTCATATTTTTTTCCATAAGCTCATCATCTTATTCCCAAAAGCCTAACCATAGGACTGCATGTGTTTGGAAGGTCAAATGTATCCGCCTGGCCCCTAAACTCCATGCAGGGCGCCGGACGCATGGATTTCAATGCAGGTTGTTTTTTTAAGCACATGATTAGAGCCCGAGGCTCTATTTGGCTTCAAAAAAGGGTGGACTTGGAGCACAGAGCACTGTGCCCTGAGCCTACCCAGTTGTGTGACATTAGCTAATTAATATTTGCTAATGTCTTCTCCTCCCAGCCAATCAGGAAGCAGTTCCAGAAACCCGATTGGCCAGGGAGTCTTAGGACTCCCGGCCAATCGGGTCTCAGGACCCACTTCCTGTTCGGTCAGGAGGAGTAGCAACAGCCTCTTCCTGGAGCCCTACCCTAGATTCAGCTCACCACCGGTCCCCTTCCCGCACCTGTACCGCAGCACCACGTAAGGCCATGGATTGCGTGCCGGGGGTTGTTTGTAGATCGCTGATTGAGTGAGCGCTGTGGGGGGGGGGGGGGGGGGGGCTTAGGTTCCTGATCGCTGGTCTTTCCAGGCAGCTGTTGGCTTTCCCCTAGGATGTTTATCAACATATCCCCAGCACATGGGATAGTTTATATACAGATTATGGGTTAAAAATGTTAGAGTGGTTCCCTCTTATGTGACAGAATGAGTGGCTTTTACAATGAATACTCCTTGGTATGGTGTTCACTTTGGCATTAGCTAGCCTTAGGTAGAAGTGCTAGTTTTTGTAATTGAAGTTTTAACATTTTGTGTAATTTTCATGCTACAAGCACAAATATAAAAAATAATATATTTAATTTTTTTAATCTAAAACATCGATTTTTCCCTCATTAAAAGAAAAGTATGACCGAAGTGCTTTTGGCCATACCTCTCTTGTGAGTCACAGAGCCACTCCAGCGTCTAGAGCAGGGGTGTTCAAACTTTTTACAAAGAGGGCCAGATTTGATGAAGTGAACATGCGTGAGGGACGACCATTTTGCCTGACATTCTTTGAACCATTAAAATTCGGTCTAAGTGTGTTCGTTCAAGCACTAATACACTGCCCAACAAGAATTCTCTTGCCTTTGTGGCAGTGTGTGAGTAAAGAGATGAGCTCGGGCATATTATTTGGATATACCATATTTATTGGCGTATAACACGCACCTTCACTTTAAGAGGGAAGTTTCAGGAAACAAAAATAAAATTTTGAATAAAGAACTGTGAAGCAAAATAAGGGTCAGTGCCCATTTGCAGACCCACCATTGCCAGGAATGCAGCACCCACCATTGCCAGGAATGCACTCACGAGCGCCAAAGATTCCCTACAGAAGAATCTCCTGTTAACACGACGGCCTCTTTAATAGAAAGTCCCGCCTCTTTTGATGGACAGAACAGTCGTCCAATGGCAGCCCTGGAGACGGGACTTCCTATTACAGAGGAAATTCTCCCTTGTGTGTACGGCGCTCGTTCTGCCTCCTCCCTGTCCCCTCCAAGGGGAGAGCCTCGGGGGCCACAAAAGATCTATATGTCCAAATAACCAGGTGGGCCGTTCAAAACCGGAATGCGGGCCGCACTTTTGGACATGGCTGCTCTAGAGGCATCCCAACAGTAATGTCAGGATCCACCCAGATGCCTTACAAGCAGCTGGCTTAGCCTCTTAGAGTGCTGCTTAGAGTCTGAGCCAACCTCTTCCACCCCTTCTCTTGCCCAGTGGAAGGGGAGGGCAGAGAGCTGACCCAATAACTGAGTGATCAGCAGTCATGTAATCATTCAGTTCTTGGCAGGGACAGCTGCAGCATTGAACCGATTTCTGCAGCAGGTAAGTTTTTTTTTTTTTTTTTTTTTTTTTTTTTTTTACTGTTCCCACTCTTCTCCTTTTTAAAAGGGTATTCTCTTGTGAGAAAGATAAGCTGGCAGCCACTTCTTACCACCAAAAATACTAGTTCTAGGCTTTTCATTGCAATATTTTGATTTCTCAGTCCAAAGCTGGCATGTGGCAAGTGAAGTCAGAACTCCTGATCTGCATGTTTGTTCAGGTTAGTGGATCCAAACTTTGAAGCCAGAGGATTTATATGTCAGGCATGCAGCTTGCATTTTCAAGATCAACAATGGCTGCCTTCATATTTCTGTTGTGACAGGTTTCCTTTCAAAAATGTTACTTGGTTGCATTTATTTTATAATATGAAGGGTTGACAACATTGCCAAAGTAATGCTTTGTTAGCCTTGGTAAGTTTTTTTTTTTTTTTTTTTTTTTTTTTTTTTATTGCACTTGCTTAAAAAAAAAAAAAAAAAAAAAAAAAAAAAGCTCTTTGTTAAAGGGATACAGGCATGCCATGCGATATTACTGTATGATTATTGTACTCCAAGATGCATTTTTAGGGAAAGTGTAAATTTTATGATAGAAATTACTTATTTTCTAATCTGGTTATCCATTTATAGGCTTTGTGAGGTGTCTACTCAAAGTGGAGCCATGCAATAGACCCACTTGGTAAGTTCCCCTCCTTTTTATAATGCAATCTGTTTTTGGGCTATACATTTAATGATGTTGTAATTTTATTGCCATACTTCTCAAGATGGGAGAGCATTACAATAAATGTGGCTTTAATCAGTTGGTTTTGCATTTTGTTCCTAAGCATTAGAAGTAACTGTGTAAAGGTTGTTAATCTCGTTTTTGAAAGGCAGTTGGATCGCTGGGTACGGGGATTGAACATGAAGTTGCTGAACAGCACTGTTGGGCAGAAGAAAGGTTTTTTTACCACCGAAAGTGATAATCCAGTTTAATATAAAAGTCACTGCATGATACAGACTGCTGTGAGGGATCTGCAGCAAGGGTCTGTTTTTTATATTAAATTTTTTTTTTTTAATTCTCAATTGTGTTTTAACTGTGCATATGTTTCCACTGTATTTCCTTATTTAAATAATTGCTAAATGTCTAAGTAGTTTTTCCTCTAACTGGGCAGTGACACTGTCCTATAGCTATGACACCTTTAATTGCTGCTGTTTTGTCCAGGGTTGATTTGATTTAAATCAACTTGATTTCAATCACTAGTAAAAAGGTTTGATTTAAATCAACTCGATTTAAAATCATAATTTTTTTTAAAGCACAGCTGTCATCTCTGTCCTGCAGCGGCTCCTCTGACCCGCTGTTGACTCACTGACAGTCCCATTCACTTTAATGGGACGGCTGGTGATGCGGGACTTGGCGGCAGCAGGTGAGTGGATGCCCGCTAACAGGCGCTGCCACGATGAATCTAAAATGACAGGTGCTCTGTTAATGTAAGGACTCGTTCTTGCTGGTAGTTAGAATCTTTAATATTTGCAAACAAAATGGAGGTTTCCTATTTAGAATAATAAGCTGTCAAGTTAGTAAAACAGAGATATCAGAACGGATTAATCATACAGGTTTTTAGTGTACATAGATTTGCAAAACCATAGGATAAAGGAATATTCCTGAACTTTGTTTTTTATTTCATGATTTCTGTGAAATTTTGTGAATGCATCAATGCAGTGCATGTTATCCCAGCTTGCAGAGCTTGGATTCATTGAATGAGTTTACCAAAATGTAAATATTGCAGAGTATACAGCCTCATGCTACATAACTAAACTCCATTTCATGCTGAATAAACTAATTTGTTAATGTATCTTAAATAGAAAACTAATCTTTAGATAGTTGTTTTTTTTTTTTTTTTTTTTTTTTTTTTTTTACTACAAAAGCATTTTTTAAATAAATTTAATGGGAAAAAAAAAATCTGATTTTAAATTTAAAAAATCTTTTCTTTTTTTTTATCATCGATTTTTATTAGGGTTGCACTGATGCCACTTTTTTAAGACCAAGTACATGCACCGATACTTTTTTTCAAGTACTTGCCGATACTGGTTTTTATTTTTATTTTTTTTATTAATGTCCTGTGACAGTGGCACTGATATGCAGCACTGATGAGGTGTGGACTGTGTCAGTAGTTTTATTTTTTTTTTAATATATATATATATATATATATATATATATATATATATACACCGTATTTATCGACGTATAAAATGCATCCCAAGTTCAGGAGGGAAGTTTAAGGAAAAAAACTTACATTTAAATGCCCATCAATACAGCCTTGTCAGTGTCCATCATTGCAGCCTTGTCATTGTCAGTGTCCATCTGCAGCCTTGCCCCTGTGTCATTTGCAGACTGCTGCCTTTTAAAAATGGTGCTTTCGGCTTTCGGCCATTCTCGGCCGCTCTCGGCCATTCTCGGCGTGTCTTGGCCATTATCGCCGTGTCTCGACCACTCTTGGCGGCTTTCGGCGGCTCACGCGGGACTGCGAGAGCCGCCGAGAACGGCCGAAAGTCACCGAGAGCCGCCAAAAGGCTCACAATCGGCGGGGGATCGGCGTATAACACGCACCCACGATTTTCCCCTGATTTTAAGGGGAAAAAAGTGCGTGTTATACGCCAATAAATACGATATAGATTTTTTATATATATATATATATATATATATATATATATATATATATATATATATATATATATATATATATATATATATATATATATATATATATATATATATAATTATAATTTTTTTTAACAATGCTTTCTTGCGAGGGTAAGGAGTGGATGGTGTCACTGGTCTTTTTTTTTTTTTTTTTTTTTTTTTTTTATCTTTTATTATTTTTACTTTTAAATATTTATTTATTACAATTTTTTTTTTTTTTTTACCAACCCTGTTGGGGGCAGGGTGCTTGGAGGGGGATATCAGGGGTCTCCTGACATCTCCCCTTTGAGACAGGGAAGAGAACTGAGGACACAGATTCCCCAGTCCCTTTCCGAGCAGCCTCAGCTGCACTGAGGATGGATAAGGAGCCGGTAAATGACAGAGCCAGGGAGGACACAGGGGACATTTGGGGATGATTGGTGCGGCAGTGGGGGCAGTTACAAGCACCAATCTCTCTGACAGCCGCGAGAGGGAGAGGAGGAGAAGCGGCTGTCAGAAAAGCAGTACAGGGAGATCGGTGCTTGTAACTGCCCCTACCGCCACATCGATCCCCTGTGAGGCTGCCTGGCCCCCCCTGTTACACTGAGGACTCGGGGTGTACTGGCCTCCTGCCTGGTATCGCGTCAAGCATCAGAGCTTTTGCACGAGTACAAGTACTCGTGCAAATGCTCGGTATCAGCACCGATACTAGTATCGATATTGGTGCAACCCTAATTTATTTATCGTACATCATGGGACACAGAGCCTAAGTGTTTACTTAATGGGTTATGGGCCACCTTCAGGTGTTGACACTGGTATACCCAATCAAGGAAGTTCACTCCCTATATAAGCCCTCCTCCTTCCAGGAGCACATCAGTTTTTTCGCCAGTGTCTAAGGTGTTGGTCACAAGTGAAGATGTGCTCTGAGGAGCTCCAGGAGGGATCCATGCTGGATTTAAATTCCTCCATCTGACCGGATCCATCCAAGCCACTGACGCCACAGGATAGTAACCAGGCCTCGCATAGAAGAACGAGGTTTTGCCTGTAAGCCTCTCTTGAGGGCTGGACCCCAGGAACCAGGACTCTTTTTGGTCATGCTACATTACCTAAAGTTGTTTCTGAGGGGTGCTATACAGGTCCAAAGGAGTGGAACCCCTATAATAGGGACCCAGTCTTTGAAGGTTACTAACGCTGCCCGCCGTGATGGGTGAAGTTTGCATCTGTCTGTTTCAGCAGTATCCTGCAGCGAGGAAAAGGTAAGGGAAGAAGCTTAGGAACTGCAAAGCCTTTTTTTTTTTCCATATGAAAACATTGTAAATGCCCTAAAATCTCCTCTAAAGGGAGTACAAATTACCTTGTGCTTCTCAGTAGCTCTGTGTCCAGCTACAAACAGCAGTGTGTCCCAGTAGCAGGTGGGGGTTTGTAATTTAACAAAATGTCCCCCACCCCCCTGAATTGGGAAACTAAGGGGCTGGGGGTACAACATTTTTTATGTAAAAGCTGTACTACATCCTACCTTTGGATAGTGTTGCATGTCTGAATAAGTCATTACATTGAATTGGCAAAAATGACAGCGCTAAACTAATTTACACTTATGATAACAGAATATAAGCCTCAACGGTTAAATAAAATAAAATGGCTAAATGCATTCAGACCCGAATGCCGTCCCTTCCGCGCGTGCGATGGTTCATTTGAAAGGAGGACAGGTCACTGAAGGGGGCGTGGCTAAGGCAGGCGGTGCCGTATGCAGGACTCAGCGTCCATGTGGAACACACGGCACGCGCACTGGGAAGTAATCAGGCTCACACCTGAAGTCTCTTCTATAAAGCCTGCGCTCTTAGGACAAACAGTCTCTGTCAGAGCAGCTGAAGAGTAGAGGCTGTCACACAGGACACAGGAGCGCTGGGGCACGTAAGCGGTGTATACAGGCATTTCCAGTACAGGAAAATACAATTGTTATTCAGCATCAAAAGCTCATCTGTATGGTAGCATTTGCTGCTAGACTATTGCTCAGCAAATAGTATATTTGTCTTTAAAGTGCCTCTGCTTTTGTGCTTAGCATTATGACTTCCAGAACTACCACAAAGGTGCCAAAAATTCCACTCCCAGGTGCTGGGAACTCCAGTGAAGGGTAGAGAAGGAAGCGCCATCACTTCCGGGAGAGGGCTTTACTCAAGGGAAGAAGCTGTTGATAGGCTACGCACTCGGAGCTGCTGCTCCTTCAATGGTCAGACTCAGACTCAGGCCTATTGAAGGAGCAGCAGCTCCGAGCGCGTAGCCTATCAACAGCTTCTTCCCTTGAGTGAAGCCCTCCCTCGGAAGTGATCGGACGACCCGTGACGTCACGTGCGTTCCACGCTGGCCCCAGCCTCTTCCTGATAGCCACAGAAGGAGCTCCAGGCCGATAATCAACAGTCTGCGTCCCTGCATCAACACCGGATCAAGACCTGAGGAATACACCATGGACCACATATAACAGATGAGCCCTTTTAATGTTTTTATCCTGTAAGTGTGACCTTACTTTGTGTCATTAAAAGCATTTTTTAATACCACACTCAGGTGGCGCTTCCTTCTCTACCCTACTCTTGCCTACCACAGAGCCAGCTCTCTGAGGATAGCAGCTGCCTTTGAACAGCTACCATACTTAAACTCTTGAACTGCCAGTCACCTGTTTAACCCCTGAACTGCCAGTCTGATTGCTATGGACTAAGTGCCTAGCCGTTTTACATCCCAAGTATTGTATGCACCTGTGTATTTGCACTTACAGTTACCTGTACTTTTGCTGGGAACTCCAGTCATGCCGCTACACTATCATCCTCTCTGGAGATACCAGATAGGGCAAGCCAGGGTGAGTCATTGGAACCTATTGGTGGTGCAACTGCTTGTCCTGTATATGTGACTGAAGATGCATTTTCCTCGGCCCTGCAGGGCTTAGAAGAAAGATTAGCGGCTTTAATCGCATCCTCTATCCAGGTGGATAGAAAGCATGCTAGATTCCCTTTCCCCACCTCAAACCCTTTTACCAAGGGAACAGTGGGCACAGGATGAGATATTACCCTCCGGCGATCACATAAAAAAAAAGCCCATTATTCCTCTGCGTCAGCTGAGTCAGCTGAAAGTTTGGTCTCTTCCTTGGGTTTTTAAAACCCTTACAACCTTTTATGCGTTTCTGGTCCATGCATTACTAGAAAAGCCTATTTATGCTGATGGGATCACCCGGATAAGCATTGTTTCCCTCCAAAGAGATTCTCAGTTCTCTATCCCATAGAGGAGAAATTCACAAAAAGATGGAAAGTACCAGCAGTTGACGCGATTTCCAGCATCAATAAAAATTTAACTTGTCCAGTAGACAATGCACAAATGCTTAAAGATCCAACAGATAAAAAGTTGGAATTTCTTTTAAAATCCTTTTTTTCCTTGACAGGAGCCACTTCTCAGCCTGCAGTTGCTGCAATAGGCATCTGTCAGTCCCTAAAGGACCAGTTCAAAGAGGCCCTTAAGGATATCCTGCACAACAGTCCCGTGAGTTGGCCGAACTACCAAAGGCGCTATGTTTTGCCATAGACGCCATGAAAGACTATTCCCCAGGCGTCCTGCCTTGCGCTTGTGCTAATACACATGCGTAGGACCCTGTGGTTAAAAAAAAAAAAAAATTGGTCAGCTGAAGCACCTTGCAAAAAGCTTTGACTAGTTTCCCTTTTCATGGGGAGTGACTATTTGGGGATGACTTGGATAAATATATCCGAACGATTTCTAGTGGGAAGAGTACTCTTTTACCAGTCAAAAGAAAGTATAAACGTCCTTCACTTAAATGGACTTTTTCTCCTGTGCCTGGGGCATCCGCCTCTAGGCAGTGGCGACAACCTCCACTGTCAGACTCTAGAGGAAAGCCTCAGGGTCAGGCCCAGGCACAGAAAACGTTTCAGCACTATATACATGATTGAAAATGCGTTTTTCCTCCTTCCTGCAGGGCCTAGAAGGAAAATTAGTAACCTTAATCGCATACGCTATCCAAAAGGATAGGAAGCGTGTTAGATCCCCCTCCCCCACCTTAGACCCCTTATTAAGGGAACAGTGGGTAGAGGATGAGGGGTTACCCTCAGGTGATCAGGAAGAAAGGCAAACCGATTACTCCTCTGTGGAGAAAACAACTGGAGTTGAACCTTTTTCAGCCTCGCAATCTGAGAGATTGCTGGTACAAATCTCTTACAGAGATGGTTCATGCCTCTTTCAAGCTACCTCTAGCAGAGTCAGCTGATCTGTTTCTTCTTAGGTTCCTTAAAACCTTCACAGCCTTTTCATGCGTTTCCTGTACATGTACAGATCCACACAGAAATTCAACAGATCCATTCTAGATCTAAAGAATCTAAATCAGTTCCTGAAGATCCGCTCCTTTCTATGGAGTCCATCAGGTCAGTAGCTTCTATCCTACAAGGAGGAGAACTTCTGGCGTCTATCGGCATCAGGGATGCATATCTACGCGTCCCTATATTTTCCGCTCGACAAAGGTTTTTGCGGTTCGAAGTAGAACAGCAGCATTTCAGTTTGTAGCCTTGCCCTTCGGGCTAGCTACAGCACCCCGAGTGTTCACGAAAGTGCTAGCCCCACCTCTAGCCAGGTTAAGGGCACAGGGCATAAACAGTCTTGGCATACCTAGACGATCTATTGCTAATAGACCAATGGGTGTTTGGAGCAAAGTGCACGCATTACAACCAGTTACCTGGAAAAGTCTGGGTTGCATTCTCAACCTAGAGAAGTCTCCCTTAAATCGCTAAAAAAGCTGGAGTATTTAGGTCTGATCGTAGATACAGCCCAGAAAAAGGGTGTTCTTGCCCCAGGCAAAAGACAACTCCATAAGAGAGTTGGTGCGGAGGGTCAGGTCAAAAGGAGATCCCTCCATTCGCCTTTGCATGAGGTTGTTAGGAAAGATAATGGCTTCATTCGAAGCAGTTCCCTATGCCCAGTTCCATTCGAGACTGTTGCAAAACAGTATTCTTTCTGCTTGGAACAAAACGATCCAAGCTTTGGACTTGCCAATGCGGCTGTCCCCAAGGGTGTCCCAAAGCCTCAATTGGTGGTTACTAACGAATCTGCTAAAAGGAAAATCCTTCAGACCAGTTATGTGGAAAGTGGTAATGACAGATGCCAGCCTTTCAGGCTGGGGAGCAGTACTAGAGAAGACAACTGTCCAAGGACAGTGTTCAAGAACCGAAAGAGCCTTGCCCATCAACATCCTAGAGATTCAGGCAGTGCATCTGGCTCTGAAAGCCTGGACTTCCAGGTTAAGGGATTGTCCTGTCAGGATCCAGTCGGACAATGCCACGGCTCTTGTCTATATCAGTCACCAAGGGGGCACCAAGAGTCTCTCAGCGCAGAGAGAGGTGAACCATACTCTAACTTGGGCAGAAAGGAATATTCCGTGCCTATCGGCAGTCTTCATTCCAGGAACAGAGAATTGGCAGGCGGATTGCTTAAGTCGCCAGCAGTTATTCCCAGGGGAATGGTCAGTTCACCCCGACATTTTTCGAACTGTTTGCCAAAAATAGGGGACTCCGGACGTAGATCTTCTAGCATCCAAATTCAACATTAGTCAACTTTGTGTCCAGGTCAAAGGATCCACTCGCATGCGTTAACAGATGCGTTGGTGACCCCGTGGGATCAGTTCTCACTGATCTATGCATTCCCCCCTATTCAGTTGCTCCCACAACTTTTTTGCAGGATCAAGCTGGAAAGAAAGCCATTAATTCTGGTAGCACAAACATGGCCCAGAAGGTCATGGTACGCAGAAATCGTAAAGATGGCAGTGGAGGACCCATGGTTCCTTCCACTAAGGCCAGACCTGCTCTCACAGGGGCCGATATTCCATCCTACTTTATGATTGCTAAATTTAACGGCCTGGCTATTGCAACCCACATTCTGAAGAAACGTGGGCTTTCTGGGTCAAGTATCTCTACTTTGATTAATGCAAGGAAGTCATCTTCCAGAGCTATATATTATAGAGTCTGGGAGGCTTATGTTTTCTGGTGTGAATACACAAGGGTTGGCACCCTCAGAGATATATCATAGGCAGAATTCTTGCCTTTCTACAATTAGGCGTAGAGATGAAGTTGGCCCTGAGTACTATTAGGGGCCAAGTCTCAGCCTTATCGATTTTATTTCAAACAAGGAAGCTGGTATTTTTGGTTACTATATCCTCAGCAAGGAGGGTTTCAGAATTGGCTGCTCTTTCTTATAAAGAGCCATATTTGATTTTTCATGAGGACAGGGTGGTGTTACACCCTCATCCGGGTTTTTTTTTATACCAAAATTAGTCTCAGGTTTCCACCTGAACCAAGATATTGTCCTGCCATCATTTTTTCCAAAACCATGTTCCAGGGAAGAAAGGTCACTACATTGTCTTGTACATAGTTAGGCTCTGTGTCCCATGTTGTATAATAAATAAATTAGGGTTGCACCAATACCGATACTAGTATCGGTGCTGATACCGAGCGTTTGCACGAGTACTTGTACACGTGCAAAAGCTACGATGCTTGACGCGATACCGGGCAGGAGGCCAGTACACCCAGAGTCCTCAGTGTAGCTGGGGGGGGGGGGGGGCGGCTGCCAGGTAGCCTCACAGGGGATCTCCCTGTACTGCTTTTCTGACAGCAGCTTCTGCTCATCTCCCTCTCTAGGCGGTCGGAGAGATCGGTGCTTTTAACTACCGCACTGATCATTCTCGATTGTCCCCTGTGTCCTCCCTGGCTCCTCCTCTGGCTCTGTCATTTACTGGCTCCTTGTCCATCCTCAGTGCAGCTGAGGCTGCTGGGGAATCTGTGTCCTCAGTTCCTTGCCCTGTCTTAAAGGGGAGATGTCAGGAGACCCCTGATATCCCTTCCAAGCCCCCCCCCCCCCCAACAGGGTTGCTAAAAATAAACAATTGTAATAAATATTTAAAAGTAAAGATAATAAAAGATAAAAATAAAAAACAGTGACACCATCCACTCCTCATCCTCGCAATAAAGCATTGTAAAAAAAAAATAAATAAATAAAAAAATATATATATATATATATATATATATATATATATATATATATATATATATATATATATATATATATATATATTAAAATAAAAAAATACTGACACAGTCCACACCTCATCAGTGCTGCATATTAGTGCCACTGTCACAGGACATTTTACAGCTTACCTGGAAAATCCTTTTCTTGGAGTACATCATGGGACACAGAGGTCCCTTCCCTCTTTATGGGGTTTAAGTATATTTCTTTGCTACAAAAACTGATGTGCTCCTGGAAGGAGGAGGGGTTATATAGGGAGTGAACTTCCTCGATTGGGTATACCAGTGTCAACACCTGAAGGTGGCCCATAACCCATTAAGTAAATACTTGGGCTCTGTGTCCCATGATGTACTCCAAGAAAAGGATTTTACCAATTGACTTGCTTAAATAACAGGTAGTAGTTTTCTTCTCATCTGAGCTCCAGTAGCTAATAGTGTAAATTCACTTAAAAGCTTGTTTGTATGCTGTATTCTGCATAGGCCGTTATCGTGCACATTTGCTGAGTCCAGACCAATCTCCAGAACGTTCATTTTAACATTTACTTTTGTGCACTTTCATTTTATGGAACCTTTACATAGTGGAGCCCTTAGAATATTTGAGAAAGTTGTACTGATTACTTTTAGTTAAAACATATGGCATAGTCATTCTGTTCACTCCCATTTCAGATCTTGTCATATTTCCAGTCATGGGGGACATGAAGACTCCGGACTTTGACGATCTACTTGCTGCCTTTGATATCCCTGATGCCACAAGTTTGGACCCAAAGGAAGCTATCCAGTCTACAAGTGATGAGCAGGAGAACCATCTTAAAACTTCAGGAATGTGTTTGGATGAAAACCTGTCTTTGGCTCAGTCTGTGTCAGCCCCTGATGTACCTGCAGTAAGTGTGATTGTGAAAAACACCAGTCGGCAGGAGTCATTAGAGGCAGCAGAAAAAGAAGGAAATCACATGGGTCCAACGCTTCTTCAAAATGGGTTTCGTGGTCCAGAAGTGAGTCCTGAGCCACACGCTGTTGGACCTGGCTATGGAAAATTTGAGCCTGGTTTTATCAATGGGGACAACTCTAGAGGTTACAGTGAAAAAGTTGAGTCACATAAAACAGAACCATTGCCAACTTTTAGCCAGTTCAGCCCAATTTCAAGCCCTGAGCCAGAAGACCCAAAAGATGGAGTGCTGAACAAGCAAAAAGCAGCAGAATCTCCTTACTTTCCACAACCTTCTATGTATGTTCCTGAGGAAGGCTGCATGGTGGATTCATTAGGGAAATCTACAGAGCCTGAGCTTAGTATGTTTGATGAATATTGTAAAAAGGAACAAAAATCAGACTGCATGGAAGCAGAGAAAAATAAACCTGCTGAGCAAAGCAAGGATATTGATAAAACCAACAGTTTCCTTGGACCTTCCCTGGCATTCAGGGATGTTCAGGATGGCAGCATTTCTGAGGAGAAATCCTTTTCTAGTGCAGGGGACACTTATGACAATTTGGCTGATTCAGCACCTGTGTGTTCCTCAGCTGTGCCACCCCGACAACGTATTAAGCCGGCTCACTCTAAATTATCTTCCTGTGTAGCTGCTTTAGTGGCATTGCAAGCCAAAAAAGTTGCCGTAGCCCCAAAGGAGGAGCCCTTGAATATTTCAAAAGACGTTGGTATACCATTAAAGGACAGTATTAAAGGAAGCCCAAAAATGCCGAAGTCACCAAAAAGCCCAAGGAGTCCACTTGAAGTAGTTAAAAAGATAATAAAAAATCCAGATAGCCCAATGAGTGTCTGCAGTGACACCAGCAGCAAAGACTCTCCATCGGTCTGTGCTGGCTCACCTCCTGCAATACCAAAAGTCAGGATCAAGACTATAAAAACGTCATCGGGTGAGATCAAAAGAACTGTAACTAGAATTTTGCCAGAAGTTGAGCCAGATGATGGGGTAAAATCTCCTGAGGAATTCCTTGGTGAGAATTCATCTGGAGAAGATATTAAACCACTTGTGAATGTTGAAGAAGTTGCAGATTCAGAAAAGGAAAAGACAAGGAATTCTGGAAGGCTTTTAGCTAGCAATCAAGAGCAAAATGCAGTCAGTAATCAAATAGCCAATGCTAAAGGGGACAAAAAGAAGAACACACAAACATCAAGTGTTCAGAACCCTGGTGGTAGTTCCTCAAAGAATACAAGTTCATCACAAAACAAAAAGCCATCACCGGCTCCTATCAAGACCACAACCAGTACAACTAGTTCAACCAACCTGCTCCCCAAAGCTGTCCACCTTGCCAGCCTAAACCTAGTCCCCAATAGTGTTGGCACTAGTGGGGGGCAGAAGGCTACGCCATTGAGACAGACTGCGCACAGTGCTCCTATGGCAGTGCCACTTGTACATCAAGTTAAAATTGCAGCTCCTGTAATAGTGGATGCTTTTAATAAACTTTTACATAGTGCTAACCCTGTCCCAACATACACCCCAAATTTGAACCCCCCACCTGACTGTAATATTTCTCTGCCAGCTTCTGGTTACTCTTGCCTGGAATGTGGAGATTCATTTGCTTTGGAAAAGAGCCTTGTTCAACACCAGAACAGGAGGAGTATCCATATTGAGGTAATGTGTACCCAGTGTTCTAAAACAGTTCAGTTCTATAACAAGTGCAGTCTGTTAAGTCATGCCAGGGAACACAAGAGTAAAGGACTGATTATGCAGTGCTCTCAGCTAATGATGAAGCCCATATCCTCAGAACAGATGCTGGCTTCACCACCTTTGGTTTCCACAGTACTTGCCTCCCAACCTTCAACTTCCACTCAACGAACCATAGCTCCAGCAACTTCACTTGGAGTGTGGTCTGGGACTTCTTCCTATGCTCCACCAGCCATGCCACTTTATGCAGACCCATATGGACTTATCCGCCATGGATTCAAGTGTCTTGAGTGCAGTAAACAGGTTGAGGACTACACCAGTCTTGCGGGACATTATCAGAGAGTGGCAGAGGAAAAAGATGGACTGGTGAGTGAAACTTCACTCATTTATGAACAACTTGCTTCTTAAAATTAGAGTGTCTGGTAAATACACTTTAACAGCTCTTTTAATCACAGCACAGGCCTCTAAATGATAATAGTGCTATGTTGGTATGATTGTTTATATATTGTTAGACCATTTAACCATTTGACCTCCAAGAGATTTACCCCTCTTCATGACCAGGCCACTTTTTGCTTTTTGGCACTACATTACTTTAACTGATAATTGTACGGTCATGCAACGCTGTACACAAATTAAATTATTTTTTTTCCTACAAATAGAGCTTTCTTTTGGTGGTATTTGATCACCACTGCTTGTTTTTTTTTTTTTTTTTTTTTTTTTGCGCTATAAACAAAAAAAGACCGACCATTTTGAAATAAAAACAATATTTTTTACTTCTAGAAAACATCCAATAAAAAAAAAAAAAAAAAAAAAATCTAATGTCTTCAGAAATTTAGGCCAATATGTATTCTGCTACATATTTTTGGTAAAAAAAAAAAAAAATCCCATTAAGCGTATATTGATTGGTTTGCCCAAAAGTTATAGCATCTACAAACTGTGGTATATGTGTGTGTGTATGTATGTATGTGTGTGTGTGTGTGTGTGTGTGTGTGTGTGTGTGTATATATATATATATATATATATATATATATATATATATATATAGTGTGTGTGTGTGTGTGTGTATATGTATATATATATATATATATATTTGTGTGTGCTACAGCGAATATAAAAAGTCTACCCTTGTTAAAATGTCTGGTTTCTGTGATGTAAGAAAAATCATAAATAATATAAACTGCGTGAACCCAGTCCATATATAGGTGACGCATATATTTAGTCCATATAAAGTATTATAGAGAATGTGACGTATAAGAAAATGAAAGAGTGAAAGGACATCATCTGGGGTCCTAGAGGACGAAACGCATCGGGACGGACGATACCACTGGTTCTGCCACACATCTTGTTTTACAAAGCGCTTTTTTATCTCCTAAATGTGAGTGTTTTTTATCCACAATAAATGCTAAGAGATTTTCATAATACAGTATTACGCTATGTGCTCTCATATTTTTTTCTATATAAAACCTTGATGCCTGATTGGACCTATCTACATCCAACATTTTTACAAGCATTTGGGCCACCTTGAACCGTGCCTCCTATGGTAGCTGCTATCAAGGATCTTCACCTTATAAGCCTGATTGACCCAGGGGGTATATGCCCATCTGGGTCCATTTTTTTTCTGGTAAGCCTCCCTTTTGAGCAGTGGTGGATCATCTATCAACACACTCTTTCATTTTCTTATAGGTCACATTCTCTATAATACTTTATATGGACTAAATATATGTGTCGCCTATATATGAACTGGGTTCACGCAGTTTATATTCATTTATTTTATTATATGTTTTTTCCTATATGGTAATTTCACATGGTATTTCAGAGTTGTAAATATCAAAGGTTGCAATTTTCTGGCACTGCACCTTTCCACATAAGTATATTTCTATGCAAGATTTGATCGCTTGTTGCGTGTCAGCTGCTCATTTTTTGACAGCGCGATATACACACTTTTTTATTTTTCAAAGAAAAATCATTTCAGAACTTTTTCCAACTTTAGGCCCCGTTCGCACCTCTCCCCCCTTCTCCCTGCTCACTGATCCGCAGCTACAACTCAGAGGAACCGCTGAACAGCTGTTTTTTCTCTTCGCAGAGAAAACTGAGCTGGAATTCGCACCGCACATGTGTGAACCCAGCCTAAATGTGACCTATAAACTGTATAACTCAGTTGAACAACATATTTAAATCTTATAGGTGGAGGGAAGTAAAAATAAAAAAATAAAATAATATGGTTGCATAAGTGTACATATCCTTACACTAATACTTTGTTGAAGCATCTTTTGATTTTATTACAGCACTCAGTCTTTTTGGTTGAGTCTATCAGCATGGCACATCTTGACTTGGTAATATTTGCCCATTCTTCTTTACAAAACACTCCAAATCTGTCAGATTGCAAGGGCATCTCCTGTGCACAGCCCTCTTCAGATCACCCCACAGATTTTCATTTGGATTCAGGTCTGGGCTCTGGCTGGGCCATTCCAAAACTTTAATCTTCTTCTGGTAGATCCATTCCTTTGTTGATTTGGATGTATGCTTTGGGTCGTTGTCATGCTGAAAGATGAAGTTTCTCTTCATGTTCAGCTTTCTAGCAGAAGCCTGAAGGTTTTGTGCCAATATTGACTGGTATTTGGTACTGTTCATAATTCCCTCTACCTTGACTAAGGCCTCTGTTCCAGCTGAAGAAAAACAGCCCCAAAGCATGATGGCGCCACCACCATGCTTCACTGTGGGTATGGTGTTCTTTTGGTGATGTGCAGTGTTATTTTTGCGCCAAACATGTCTTTTGGAATTATGGCCAAAAAGTTCAACCTTATTTATTTATTATATATTCATGTTACTTATATAGCTTGGTTTCATCAGACCAGAACACATTTTACCACATGCTTTTGGGAGACTTCAGATATGTTTTTGCAAAATTTAGCCAGGCTTGCATGTTTTTCTTCGCAAGAAAAGGCTTTCGACTTGCCACTCTACCCCATAGCCCAGACATATGAAGAATACAGGAGATTGTTGTCACATGTACCACACAGCCAGTACTTGCCAAATATTCCTGCAGCTCCTTTCATGTTGCTGTAGGCCTCTTGGCAGCCTCCCTGACCAGTTTTCTTAACTTTTCACCAATTTTGGAGGGACATCCAGTTCTTGGTAATGTCACTGTTGTGCCATATTTTCTCCACTTGATGACTGTCTGTCTTCACTGTGTTCCATGGTATATCTAATGCCTTGGAAATTCTTTTGTACCCTTCTGACTGATACCTTTTTAACAATAAGATCCCTCTGATGCTTTAAAAGCTTTCTGTGGACCATGGCTTTTGCTATAGGACACGACTAAGAAAATGTCAGGAAAGACCTACTAGAACAGCTGAACTTTATTTGGGGTTAATCAGAGGCACTTTAAATGATGGCAGGTGTGTACTGACTCTTATTTAACATGAGTTTGAGCCTAGGTTCACATATATGCGATTTCAGCGCCGGTTCCCGCATCGTATCTCTCCCGTATCTCTTCACACTGCCCTCTGCGGGTGTCAAAACAATGTTAATGACACCCGCAGATCGGTTCACAGATCGTAGTGCAAACTGTGCCCTCGCACAGGAATTGGCTTTCATGGGTGAGAACACCCATGTGATCCGATTCTAGTGCAGGGAAAAAGTCCCTGCACTATTTTCCTGCGAATCCAATGCAAATTCAGCCATACAACTGTATGAAAAGTATATATTACGCTACTGAATTGAAGAGAAATATTATGTACCTTTGTCCTATCAATTCTACAAAAACAACTATGAAATTGAGGCAATCTTGGACTATCGTGGTAGACTTACAATGCTCAAACGGCTTTTTATAAAATTACAAATTTATTGAAAAAATCCATTAAAAGGTACCCAAAAGGGGTAAACATATGACATACAGAAGATATAAGGTATCCCATGATAGGGAAAAACCTTAAACAATTAGATTTCTTTGATGTGAACTGGAAAGAAATAGATGTATCTACCCACAATGGGGGTTTGGATATTTGTCTTTTTCCAGTTACAGACTCCACATGTTTCGCAGAGACCCGCTTCTTCAGGAGTATAGTTCAGAGAGACTTTTATTCTAAACGGAATTGTTCACATAAGAAATCTTCATATAACATGACATGATAATATGGTAGAACTGCAGGATGTGGAGCAGACCACCAGGTAGCTGCCACAATGGTGAGACGCCCCACAGCTACAGTCAAATCCACTACACATGGTAAATACTTATATTAATCCCCAACTGCTATCGTCATCAGGAGAAAAATCCTATGGGCAAAAGTACTCACCAGCAGGACCGCCGCCAGAAAATCGGGCACCTCAAGGCTGCAATGGCAATCTCCCGGGCGAATGCAGGAGCCAGGTGAGGGTAACACGGAATAAACAGCTGTTAAATAAAAAACAAAAGGGGGTATAAGGCAAAAACACCCTGATGGGCATATAGGGTCTGTAACAGGGGTTGGGAAATCCTCCCAATCTCCCTGAACCCTCGAAACATGTGGAGACTATAACTGGAAAAAGATGAATATCCAATCCCCCATTTTGGGTCGATACATCTATTTCTTTCCAGTTCACATCAGAGAAATCAAATTGTTTAAAGTGGAGTTCCACCCAAAAATGGAACTTCCGCTTTAAGGGAAGGTGACCCCCTGACATGCCAAATTTGGCATGTCATTTTTGGGTGGGTGGGCGGGGGGCCGTAAACCCTCTTTTTAAAGGGTTTTAGCTCCCACTTCCTCCCAGGGCGCTGGAAGTAAGTTCACCTCTCCCCCCTCCCTCTCGCCAATCATCTTGGACACATCACAGGTCCCAGATGATTACCTGGCCAGTCACAGTGCGCAGCGTGGCATGCGCAGAGCGTGCCCGGCTGTTAAGCCACCATGACAATGCCGGCGCCGCAGAGAGGAGGGGGAGACGAGCGGGGCTTCGTTCCCCTGCATCGCTGGACCCTTGGATAGGTAACTGTCCAATTTATTAAAAGTCAGCAGCTGCAGTATTTGTAGCTGCTGATTTTCAATTTTTTATTTATTTTTTTTTAGTCGGAACTCCACTTTAAGTTTTTTCCCTATCATGGGATACCTTGTACCTTCTGTATGTCAATATGTTGGCCCCTTTTGGGTACCTTTTTTTTTTTTTTTTTTTTTTTTTTATTTAATGGATTTTTTCAATAAATTTGTAATTTTATAAAAAGCTGAGCATTGCAAGTATATACTGTATCACGAAAGTCCAAGGTTGCCTCAATTTCATAGTCGTACAACTGTATGGTTGAACTTGCATTGCACAGACACCGCATGTGATCAGCACCGCAGCGTGAACCCGGGCTGAATGTGATTGCTTAATTCTAAACACAGCTACATCCCCATTTATAAGAGGGTGTGCACGCTTATGCAACCACAGTATTTAAGTTTTTTATTTTTACTCCCCCTTCCTTAAAAGATTTCAGTTTGTTTTTCAATTTAGTTGTACAGTTTATAGGTCACATAAAAGGTGGAAAATTTTCTGAAATGGTTTAGCTGTCATTATTTTTTTTCATTTTTTTTTTTTTTTTTTACATCACAGAAACCTGACATTTTTAACAGGGGTGTGTAGACTTTTTATAACCACTGTATGTTGTGGTTTTACTAAGGGATGTGGTGGATTTTCAGGGAATTAAAATCCGTCACTACCCCACTGACAGGACAAAGCTCTTACATAGGAAGAGCTCTGTCCTGTCTCTCTCCTTGCCAATCAGTGGGTGTCGGTGGGCATCTATTGGCCAGCACCTACTAATCAGCTTGTGCTGTGTCTAATCACAACCCAGCCCAGATCCCGGCAGAGCTCGCGTCCGTCCGCCCGCCCCCTTCCCGTAAGTGACAGATCACGTACTAGGTACATGATCTGGCACAGAAGAGCCGCTCTGCCGCGAACATCAAGTGATGCGGTCAGCAGGTGGTTAAGCAAGGTAACCAATGTTATGAAAATTAGGCTAATGGTTAAAAATGTGTTTTTTGAATAATGAACTCCATTTCCCCACATTTACTGTTTAAAGCTCAACAGCAGCTTTTGTTACACATAGTTTGTTTGGGCCAGCTTGGTTCAAATTAATTATGTCCCTCACTAACATGTGAGGCCGCTGGATGTGCGGTATAAACTGTAGGCTACATACAGCACTGTGTTCCAGGTGTGAACCGAGACTTCCTGTCTCATACCTGGAACAAACTGGAGTCTATCTGATCACCACTCAGCCAATCGGAGAAAGCGATGTATTCAAGCAATGAATACAAAGCTTCTTCTGATTGGCTGATTCAGAGGTTGTGACATCCTCAGCCCACCTCTCTGACTCAGAGGAAGCTTTGTATTTATTGCTAGAATAAATCACTTTCTCTGATTGGCCGATCAGACTGTTTTGTGTTTTCCGGGTATGAGACAGGAAGTCTGGGCTCGAACTTGGAACACGGTGCGGTATGCTGCATGTAGCCTCAGCTACATACAGTTTATACCGTACATCCAGCGGTCTCATTTTAGTGAGGGGCATCGTTCATTTGGGCCAGCTTGGTAAAGTGTAGCAAAAGCTGGAGCCCAGCTTTAAGGGCTCATTTATACATATCGCCACTATGGATCACTTTTGAGAGGGGTGGAATTATAGTTGCACATGTGAATGAGCCTTTACACCTCCTTCACATGGGTGGCGTGGCTTATTAGCCTTTTGTTTACGCAGCTGGAGCTGTATGCGAGCATCCTGTCACTCTGTTGATTCGCAGCAGCATTATAGACACAGTGCACATCTTAGTTTGATAGGTGTGCCAATAAAGCGATATTAAACCCAAAAACAAAAATGTAATGAATTGCAGCTTACCAATCATTAGATGTGGTGGCTGCATTTGTTTTCTATTTTTAGTTTTTTTTTTTTTTCCCCTCTGTTTACGCCTGTTGATCTGGCCAGTAACGCACCTCCTGTATTAGTGAGACACCACTCTGGATAAGCGAGCACAGCAGACAACAGCATTGCCAGTCTGATGAGAGGGGAATGTTAGATGTACTAGCAGATTTAGAGACACTAACAAATTGAAGCCACACTCCAGGTCATACTTTATAAGCAGTTACAGCAAACAAGTTTTTTTTTTTTTTTTTTTGTTCCCCTTGGGCTAAAGGTTTCACATGAAAATGAAAGCTGATCATTATAAGCACTTCTGTCAGTGGTTTGTCCCATTGTTGTAACTTGATACATCCTGCAAGAGAGCTTGCTCTTTTTGAAAAACAGACTTACTGGCCAGATCACCAGGTGATAATAGAAGAAAAAAGCCTAAAGAAGAAAATGAATGCAGCCATCACATCTAAGAATTGGTAAGCTGCAGTATAATAAATGTTTGCTTTTGGGTTTAATCCTGCTTTAAAAAATGACTGCATATGCTGTTGGATGGGATCATAATAGTTCATCTAATCTGCTCATATAGTTTTAGCCTAAGAATTAATCAAATTATAGATATGTCTACATTTGGTTACTGCTGGCTTTCCAGATATGGCTTATTTTCATGCTTTAAGCACCCACTTAATTCTTTAAGATATTAAGCGAGTGTTTGCACATTTATTCATTTTGCTTAGCAAGTAATGGAGACATAATATGTTCAGAGGCTTTTTATGTTATCTGAAGTAGGGGTGGTGAATATGTATGCTAGCATATGGTGTAGCCTTCCAGGTATTTGATAGACACCATATAAAAGCTGACCCAGAACTCTTAGCAAAGTGTGTAAACTCTATATAGACCATCCTTTTAATGCCCACCTTGTTTATTCCTATTTTGAAAATGCTTCATGCACTTTGTAGTTTCAGTAAAGCATCTGTGGATATTGAATGTGCCCATTTGTTGTAAAGCACATGTGATTGTACACAACCCCCCTGTACATTTTGTTTTTGGATAGGCATTGGAAGCATTCTGTCTGTGAATGTTCCATGCCATTGTGTCTTCATCCACCATGTGTTTATTACTCATATCTGCATTGCCACAGTAACCATATTAGAAAATGTTTTCCTTCCACAGCGGTAATATATACATTTCCTTTCTGCCCCTACCGAGGCTGCAGCAGCTATTGATGGAATAATGTTTAATAATAAGTATGCCTTATTAATTATTGAAGGCCAATTCCAGAAAAATCTTATTTAATATTTGCTAGTGTATGAAATTCTTGGGGTTGGTCTACTTTTCTTTGCATAAAATGGGTTTTGCATGTCCATGTAAGTCTACAGGAATGAAAATCCCACCAAAGAGGTCCAAGGAAAGTCATATAAACCGATTTTTGAATGTTATTAGAAGTATCTCAAACTGATATTAAACTGATGACAAGCTCAAAGCCCACCAACACACTCTTTCAGACTCTTATTGCTTGCTGCCTCTGTATTGGAGATCTCCCCTAAATTTCTGTCAGGGCAAAACATAATTGGAAATCTCTCTAATGGGGGCACAGTCTTCATGCTGTACTGCCTCTGTTTTTTTTTTTTTTTTTTTTTTTTTTTTTTGCTAGTGTCCTAGGAGAATGGATATCTTTTTTTTTTATCGTACACCATAGGACATAGAGCCTCAGTTATTTACTTAGTGGGTTATAGCTACCTTCAGTTGTTGACACTGGCACTTCCAGGAGTACCAGTTTTTTCGCCAGTTTCTAAAGGTGTTGGCACGAGTGAAGATGTGCTCTGCGGAGCTCCAGGAGGGATTCAAAAAGCCTCCACAACCGGATCCATCCTGCCACTGCAGCTCCAGGATGGTACCTGGGCCTCGCATAGAGGAATGAGGTTTTGCCTGTAATGCTCCTCTTTGAGGGCTGGACCCTAGGAACCAGGACTCTTTTTGGGCTTGCTACATTACATAAAGCTGTCCTGAGGGGTGCTATACAAGGTCCAAAGGAGTGGAACCCCTACTAAAGGGGCCCCAGTCTTTGAAGGTTTTACCACGCTGCCCGCCGTGATGGGAGAAGTTGGGATCTGTCTGTTTACAGCAGTATCCTGCAGTGAGGAAAAGGTAAGAGGAAAGCATAGGAACTGCAAAGCCCACCTATGACTTTTCTTTCAATTATATTGTAATGCCTTAAAAACTCCTCTAGAGGGAGGAATAATGTATAGACCCTGTTTAAATCTGTGCTAAAACAGCGTGTGTCTCAGCAGCTGGTGGGGGGGGTCTCCTCTCTCCCTAAATGGGCAAACTGAGTGGATGGGGATACGTGTTATGTTTAAACAAGCATAAATCTGTGTAAACCCCCTTCCCCCCTCCCCCGCTTCCCCTCTGGGGTGACTCTTGCAAAGCATAGGAAACAGTTACTTACCGTTTGCCTGCAAAGTATTGGAGACATGCCGCAGCGCGGCTGTAGTCTCCTCTCCACCTCTGATGTGTGTTCAAACGAAGCCGCCACGCACGTGCACAAGGCTGACGTCAGAGGGCGGGGAAGGGGCGTGGCTTAAGCGGTTGGCACCGTGTGCGGACTCGGTGTCCTTGCAAACACACGGCGCATAGACAATCGGGCTCACCTGAAAAAGCTTAAAGCTATAACTCTGGGAAACAGTGTCTATCAGAGCAGCTGAAGCAAGGCTGCCACAGGACACAGAAGCGCTGGTGCACGTGAGGGGTTTACACAGGCATTTGCAGTACAGGAAAAGACTTATTGTTTAGCATTAGATCATTCTATGCTGCCACTGTTTTTCCTACTATTTTTCAAGTAAATAGAACAGTTCTTAGAGTGCCTCTGTTTTTTGTGCTTTGCATTATGGCTTCAAAGCTTACTACTAGGGCACCAAAACCACTCCCAGGCACTGGGAACTCCAGTCATGCCTCCACATTGTCATCATCTTCGATATCTGACATGGCAAGCCAGGGTGAGTCATTGGAAGCAATTGGTGGTGCAACTGCTTTTCACACTTCAGCCCCTGTATACGTGACCTGAAGATGCATTTTCCTCTGCCCTGCAGGGCTTAGAAGGAAGATTAGCCGATTTAATCGCATCCTCCATTCAAGGGGGATAGGAAGCGTGCTAGATCCCTCTCTCCCACTCCAAACCCTTTACCAGCGGAACAGTGGGGACAGGATGAGGTATTACCCTCAAATGATCGGGAAAAACAAACCGATTATTCCTCTGCGGAGGAAACAACAGCTGATGTTTCAGCTTCACAACCTGAGGTACAAATCCTACGGAAATGGTTTGCTCCACTTTCATGCTATCCCTAACAGAGTCAGCTGAAAGTCTGGTTTCTTCTTTGGGTTCTTTGAAACCTTCACAACCAGTCCACGCAATACTAGAGAAGCTTATTTTATACTGAATGGAATCAACTGGATAAGCATTTTCTCTCTCCAAAGAGATTCTCAGTTCTCTATCCCATGGAGGAAAAATTCACCAAAAAATGGAAAGCTCCAGCAGTAGATGCTGCGATTTCCAGTGTGAATAAAAGTTTAAAGTGGTGTTCCGGCTGAAATTATACTTTTTAAATAAAAATACCCATATAATACACAATCTTAATGTATTCTAGTAAAGTTAGTCTGTAAACTAAGGTCTGTTTTGTTAGTTTATAGCAGTAGTTTGTTATTTTATAAACTTACAGCAGGCCGTGGCCATCTTAAGTGTGGGCATCTGAAGCCAGACTGTATTTCTTCCTGGATCTCATCCTTGCAGATCTCGTACATGCTCAGTGCAGCACAAGCAGTGTAATAGGTTTCAGGTCAGGTTTCCATAGCAACGGCAGTGTCAGAGGAAGTTGCCACCCCTTCCCAGAAGGCATTGCAAACAGGAAATGATTAGAGGCCGACCGATATGGGTTTTTCTCTGGCCGTTGCCGATATTTAGAAATCGCGGTGGCCGATATATGATGCCAATTTTTTTGGCCGATATATTAGGCCGATTTTTTTTTTTTTTTTCCCTTCATCTCATAAAATCTAACAGTTAGACCCCTTTCACACTGGGGCGTTTTTCAGGCGCTTTTGGGCTAAAAATAGCGCCTGTAAAGTGCCTGTAAAACGGCTCCCCTGCAGTCTCAGTGTGATATCCCGAGTGCTTTCACACTGAGGCGATGCGCTGGCAGGATGTAAAAAAAAGTCCTGCAAGCAGCATCTTTGGAGCGGTGTATACCCCTCCTCCACCACTCCTGCCCATTGAAATGAATGCGCACCGCTGCCGAAGAGCCTGCAAAGCGTTTCGGCAGCAGCGCTTCATGGGCGCATTTAACCCCTTCCTCGGCCGCTAGCTGGGTTATAAGCGCCCCGCTAGCAGCCGAATAGCGTCGCTAAAACTAACAGCGTTTTACTGTCAACGCATGCCCGCTCCAGTGTGGAAGCAACCTATAAGTAATAAGTGATACAGAAATTTTTTTACATTTAAACATTTATTAAACAAAACAAACCTCCAATCAGTTCACTTGTATGTATAATTTAGGTTAAAAAAAAAAATAACTATATCTTAAATATTAAATACACAAAAACAGGTAATCAACACTTTTGGACGAAAAAAAAGGGCTAACTTTACTGCTTATTTTTTTTTTTTTTTATTTCATTAATTTAAAAAAAAAAATGCGTTTGAAAGACCGCTGCGCAAATACCGTGTGACATAAAATATTGCAACAACCGCTATTTTATTCCCTGGAGTCTCTGCTAAAAAAATATATATAATGTTTGGGGGTTCTAAGTGATTGTCTAGCAGAAAATACAGGATTTTTACTTGTAAGCAACAAATGTCAGAAAAGATTTAGTCTTTAAATGGTTAAACTGAGAACTTCTAGACACAGAGTTCAGCTCATTGATAAAAGAACCTGAAAAGATACAATGTATCTTCTAACCAGACTTGGCAGGGTGCCCAGGGAGGAGAGTATCCTCTCCACAGATAACCTCAGGAAACTTGCATTGACTTCTATTACAGAAGTCATTTGCAAGTCCCTCTGAAGTTATAATCAGCTTTTTTCAGCACAATCGGCTAATGCCGATTAAGTAAATAAAGCCAAATATTGGTTGACCTCTAGAAATGATGCGATGGGCCACGGCCAGGGAGGAGGAAGTGAAAAATGAATACAGCAGATATACAGTAGGTGCTGAGAAAAAAAAATATCCAATTTGTTTATAGTGCACAGTTTAGTGAGGGATGCTGAAGAGTTGTAAAAGTGGGTGGAACTCCACTTTAACTTGTCCAGTGGACAATACGCAAATGTTAAAAGATCCAACAGATAAAAAGTTGGAATTTCTGTTAAAATCCTCTTTTTCTTTAGCAGGTACTGTTGCTCAGCCTGCAATTGCAGCTATAGGCATCTGTCAGTCCTTAAAGGACCAGTTCACAGTGGCCCTTAACGAGCTCCCTGCACAACAGGCCTGTGAGTTAGCCGAGTTACCAAAAGCATTATGTTTTGCCATAGATGCTATGTAGGATTCTATTCACCAGGCGTCTTGCCTTGCACTCGTGCTAGTACACATGCGTAGGACCCTTTGGCTAAAAGGTTGGTCTGCCGAAGCACCCTGCAAAAATCTACTGTCTAGCTTCCCATTTTATGGGGAGCGACTATTTGGCGATGATTTGGATAAATACATCCAGACAATTTCCAGTGGAAAAAGTACTCTTTTGCCAGTCAAAAGAAAGTATAAACGTCCTTCATTTAAACAGACTTTCTCTCCTGCGCCAAGCGCATCCATCTCTAAGCAGTGGCGACGGCTTCCACCATCAGATTCCAGAGGAAAATCGCAGGGTCAGGCCCAGGCTCAAAGGAAGACCTGGAGCCGCAAAACTACAAAGCAGAATACTAAGACCTCTTCATGAAGAGCCGTCTCCCCTCAACAAGGTGGGGGGAAGACTTCTGCATTTCGCAGAAGTCTGGCAAAGGGAAACTAAGGATAGATGGGCGCTCTCCACAGTGACTCTAGGATACAAACTAGAGTTTTGGGAGTTTCCACCATCTCATTTTCTGAGATCAAACATTCTCAAGGATCCAGGGAAAAGACAATCCCTATTTCAAGCATTAGACCGATTATTGACTCAAGGGGTAATCCTACAGATCCCCACAGAAAAACAGGGTTTGGGATTCTATTCAAACCTGTTTACGGTACCAAAACCGAATGGAGATGTCCGACCCATTCTGGATCTAAGAAATCTAAATCGGTTTATGAAAATCCACTCATTCTGCATGGGGTCGATCAGGTCAGTGGTCTCTATCCTACAAGGGGGAGAACTTCTGGCATCCATCGACATCAGGGATGCATATCTGCATGTCCCTATATTTCCCGCTCACCAAAGGTTTCTGTGATTCGAAGTGGAACAGCAGCACTTTCAGTTTGCGTCCTTACCATTTGGGCTAGCCACAGCACCCCAGGTATTCACAAAAGTACTGGCCCCACCTCTAGCCAGGTTAAGGGCACAGGGCATAACCGTGTTGGCGTACCTAGACGATCTATTGTTAATAGACCAGTCAGTGACTCACTTAAAACAAAACGTATACATTACAACAAATTACCTGGAGGGTCTTGGTTGGATCCTCAACCTAGAGAAGTCTTCCTTAAGACCAGTAAGAAGGCTGGGATATTTAGGCCTGCTCATAGATACGGCCCAGAAAAGGGTGTTCTTGCCTTCAGCAAAGATCAGCTCCATACGAGAGCTGGTACGGATGGCCAGGTCAAAAGCAAATCCTTCAATTCGCCTTTGCATGAGGTTGTTAGGAAAGATGGTTGCTTCATTCGAAGCAGTTCCCTATGCCCAGTTCCATTCAAGACTGTTAAAATGCAAAATGCAAAACCGTATCCTCTCTGCTTGGAACAAGACGATCCAAGCCTTGGACTTGCCAATGCGACTCTCCCCAAGAGTGTCCCAAAGCCGCAATTGGTGGTTACGAAGCCAGAATCTGCTGAAAGGGAAATCCTTCAGACCAATTATCTGGAAAGTAGTAATGACAGATGCCAGCCTCTCAGGCTGGGGAGCGGTACTTGAAAAGACGACTGTCCAAGGATTGTGGTCAAAACTCGAAAGAGCCCTGCCCATCGACATCCTAGAGATTTGGTCAGTGCGTCTGGCTCTGAATACCTGGACTTCCAGGTTAAAGAATTGTCCTGCCAGGATCCAATCTGACAACGCCACGGCTGTGGCATATATCAATCACCAAGGGGGCAATAAGAGTCTCTCAGCTCAGAGAGAGGTGAACGACAGTTTTCATTCCGGGAGTAGAAAATTGGCAGGCAGATTATCTAAGTTGCCAACAGTTATTCCCGGGGGAATGGTCTCTTCACCCTGATGTTTTTCGGGCTGTTTGCCAAAGATGGGGGATACTGGACATGGATCTTCTAGCGTCCAGGTTCATCATGAAGTTAGTCAACTTTGTGTCCAGAACAAGGGATCCACTTGCATACGAAAAAGATGTGCTGGTAACCCCGTGGGATCAGTTTTCACTGATCTATGCTTTTTCCTCGATCCAGTTGCTGCCTCGACTTCTTTGCAGGATCAAGCTGGAAAGAAAGCTGGTAATTATGGTAGCACCAGCATGGCCCAGAAGGTCATGTAGATCGTAAAGATGGCAGTGGAGGGTCCTTGGCCATTCCCACTAAGGCCAGACCTGCTCTCGCAGGAGCCGATATTCCATCCTACTTTACGAACGCTAAATTTAACAGCTTGGCTATTGAAACCCACATTCTGAAGAAACGTGGGCTTTCCAGGTCAGTTACCTCAACTTTAATCAATGCAAGGAAACCAGTTTCCAGAGCTATATATTATAGAGTTTGGAAAACTTATGTTTCCTGGTGTGAATCCAATGGTTGGCACACTCGGAGATATAGGCAGAATCCTTGCCACAATTGGGCGTAAAGATGAAGTTGGCCCTAAGTACTATTAAGGGCCAAGTCTCAGCCTTATCGGTTTTATTTCAAAGACCGCTTGCTGCGCATTCTTTAGTCCGGGGTTTTATGCAAGGGGTGATGCGGATTAATCCGCCAGTTAAATCACCTTTAACCTCTTGGGGCTTGAATTTAGTTTTGTCAGCGTTACAAAAACAACCATTTGAACCATTACAGCATATTCCCTTAGTCCTAAGTAGGAAGCTGATATTTTTGGTTGCTATATCCTCAGCAAGGAGGGTTTCAGAATTGGCTTATTCATGAGGACAGAGTGGTGTTACGCCCTCATCCAGGCTTTTTGCCAAAAGTGGTTTCAGGCTTTCATCTGAATGAAGATATTGTCCTGCCATAGTTTTTCCCAAAACCATGTTCCAGGGAAGAAAAGTCATTACATTGTCTGTATGTGGTGAGAGCAGTGAAAATCTATTTAAAGAATACTGCTCAGATTCGTAAGACTGATGTCTTATTTATTCTGCCAGAGGGTCCTAAGAAAGGACAGGCAGCGTCGAGATCCACTGTTGCTAAGTGGATTCGGCAAGTTATAATTCAAACTTATGATTTAAGGGGTAAGATTCCCCCTTTTCAAGTTAAGGCACACTCTACCAGAGCGGTTAGTGCTTCTTGGGCAGTGCGTCACCAGGCCTCATTTGCTCAGATTTGCAAGGCCGCAACTTGGTCTTCGGTCCATACATTCACAAAATTTTATCAAGTGGATGTAACAAGGAATGAGGATATCGCCTTCGGCGCAGTGTGCTGCAGGCAGCAGTATAAGTCCTCAAGGTCTGGGGGTGCCCTACATGTTATGTCTCCCTCCTCTCAAGTAGCATTGCTATGGGACGCCCCAGTAAGTAAATACTTGAGGCTCTGTGTCCTATGATGTACAATAAAGAAAATAGGATTTTTATAACCGCTTACCCGTAAAATCCTTTTCTTGGAGTACATCATAGGACACAGAGCTCCCGCCCCTCTGTTTTATGGGGTGAAAGTATATTGCTAATATTGCTTGGCTACAAAAATGGAGGTACTCCTGGAAGGAGGAAAGGTTATATAGGGGAGTCAACTTCCTGTATTGGGTGTGCCAGTGTCAACACCTGAAGGTAGCTATAACCCACTAAGTAAATACTTGAGGTTCTGTGTCCTATGATATACCCCAGGAAAAGGATTTTACAGGTAAGCTGTTATAAAAATCCTATTTTTTCTTCAGCACTACCGTTTGAATGGCTAAACTGTGTGTGTGTGTGTTTTGTTTTTTCTCCTAGCAGTCTAGTTATTTTTTTCAAAACTATCCTTTAAAGTTCTGCTTGAGGTTTCTCTTCCGATTTGCAGCTATCCAGCACAGTTGCCTTGCTACCCGTAATCCATCTAGATTTCACTTGACTGGATGTTGTGGGGCTAGCCTGAAAGTGACCACCTGGCACAGGGTTTTGTGGATAAAGCTTTAAGATCATCAGCCTGTTGCTTCTACCACTGCTGTTTCCAACCTGGAGACTTTCCCTTTGCACCTGCATTTCTAAGATTGGAAGTGGTTTGATAGGTTGTCTGCTCCTCTTAAGTGCTTGCTGGCCTTGTATCTGTTTGGTGCAGATTTTGTTAAGAAATGGTCTGTTCCTGCTGTGGTTCAGGCTGTGTTTTGCCTTAACAAGACAACTACCACACAGTGGAGTGGAGGATACACCTGCTTTTAAAGACTGAATCAATAAGCAGTTGGATGGCCTTTCCTGAACTCTGTTCTCACAGGCTATGACTGATTTTTGTCAAACCATGTTTGACTAGGTGAAATCCCTTTAAAAGAGATCTAACCGCTGCTGTTGTTGACCCTCCGCATGAAGATGGAGCAGATGGCTGTGGCACTAAATTTCAACCTTGCCTACTTACTGGAAGCGTTTCTCGTATGTGTATTCTGTCAAGACATATGCGTAGGGCACTTACAGCAAAAGTGCTGGACTGCAGAGCTGCTTTGTAAAAGAAGAATTTAGTTCACATGGTCTTCAAGGGGCAGCACATCTTCTTATAAGTTCTAGATGTTCTCATCAAGGATGTTACTGATGGCTAGTACACTTCTCTTACCTAGCAGAAGAAGAAACCTTCAATGTTGTCTTCCTCTCTGTGTTTAGGAAGCATCCTTTTTGTGTTCCTCCACTATATCGACTTTAGCATTCAGCCCCTCCAAATCTGGCTAACCTTCCACCAGCAAGTCTGAACTTCAAGCTTTCCAAATCCTCAAACAAGGATAAATTACAGTGCTCACAATAGTGCAAAATTATCAGTAAACAAATACATGAGTAAAGACAATTGATAAGTGAATGTCCATATAATGGCGAACGCTGTGCTCCAATCGATAAAGTGCAGTAGTGCTCCGAAATTCAAGGTGCGCCACACCCCCTCCTGTGTCCCCACTCACTGGATGGAATGGACCCCTAGCTTTTCAGTCTAGGAGTCGTACAGGCTTAAAATGTTGGCCAGAGATGGATGATTCACTTCAGGATGCAAAGAAGATCTCCCATATCGTAACAGTCATACGTGGATAATAGTGCCCAAAAAGAGATAAGTGGAGCCTAATTGTGAAGTACTGTTTGGCAATTGTTTTATTGCGCAGATTAAAAATGCATACTTACAAAAAGGTAGGTGAAATTAAGCATGTATTGGCAAGAGATTACAATAGGAAACACTGGTGGTGTGCGTTCTGACAACCGGAAATTACGCCGTTTGGCCTTGAAACCGAAAATTGCGTCAATGCGTTTCGCCCTCCCACAGGGCGCCATCAAGGTTCCTTGAACAACTGGCCAACTTTTCTTTCTTTCCATCTTTTGGAACATGATGGATGCCAGTTATCAGGCTTGAAGTTTCTGGCAATTTGGCTGGGCCTTTGGCATTGGACTAATGACATACATCAGTCATCAGGATGACACCAGATGTTATATTGCAGCAAGATAATTGGCAGATTGCAGGGTGTTCAGGACCTATGCTGCAGGTGGCGCATGCCAATTGTGGACCTCCTGGCTTCCAGGTTTATTAACAGACTGGACAAGTTTTTATGCAGGAGTAGGAATTCACTGGCAGAATCGTGGATGCTCTGGCAGCTTTGTGGGATCAGTACACCTTTAAACTATGCCTTTCCATTTACTGAAACTTTTTTTCTCATCTGCATGGCAGGACCGAGTTGGAGGGAATTCCAGTAATCCTTATTGTTCTGGGTTGGCCCAGGCCGATGTGGCATGCCGGCCAGGTAAGGCTTCCAGCAGATGCTATGTGGTCTTTGTCAGACATTCTAGATTTTCGGTCTCACTGGCCAATTTGCCATCTTGCTTTTCAGTTGCTGGCTTTAATGGTATGGTTGTTAAAGCCCAGTTCTAAGAGTACAGGGGACTCTGAGTCTGTAATTTTGTAAAGTATATCATTGGACATGAAAAGAGTCCCGGGGATGGATTCCCTCCTTTCTGCAGTTGGGTCTTGACCATCGTTTTGCTCTCAGCAGCATCAAGGATCGGGGCTTTCCACTTTCCCTTCTGTTTCAGAAACTGTTGATTTAACACTCTGTGAATTAGACGTTCATGCAGGGGGCCTCACATTTGGTCCCACCAGTCTAGTCACCTGTGACTCCATGGGATTGGAGTCTTTTTCAGTCTGCACTGTACAAGCCACCATTTGAACTACACAAAGACCTTCCTTTCCTACTCTCTCAAGTTTGATTTTTTTTTTTTTTGTAGCTGTCACTTCTTCAAGTGTTTGGATATGGTTCGGACTTTTCAAGTCTGTCTCTTAGCCAGGATTTGTAATACCGGATGGACCCAGGAAGGGCATCCGGTTTCTTGCTCCACCATTTCTAGGTGGCTCAGACAACCTGTTCAAGCTTATGGTCTCAAGGATTGGTTCCCCACATTCCAGTTAGAACTCGCTTCACTAGATCAATGAGCGCCTCTTGGGCTTTTTGGTATCATGGCCTCTGTTTCCCAAATTTGCAAGGTTGCCACCTGATCTTCTGTTTGCATGTTCTCTAACTTCTATCAGGTGGACTTTTCTGCCTTTATCTGATGCTAGCTTCAGACTTGGTGGCTTTTTGAGCTTCTGGTGACTTTAAGTCCATTAAAGAGACACAGGTTCCAATCCTCGTGTTTATGATCATGTTCCCTGCACTGCTTTGGTACAAAACTGAGGTATGCTGGTAATAGGAGGGGTTATACCCTTGGTTGGTCTATAGTTTGTTTGCCAGTGTCAAATCCTTCTGTAGGCAGTAGTAACATGCCAAGGTTAAGCCTTCCAGTTTCCCAAAAAGGACACTCCATTGACAGCCATACCCCTAGTCTTAGTATGGGGATGACAGGGAATTGGGGAGAAAATCTCCCCGGTGGGAGCACAGACCTAGATAAGAATCTGACAGATTTTTTTTTTCACTTTTTCCCAATCTATTTGAAACGAAAAAACACATTTTGACCAGAGTTAGGCTTTACTCACAAATCTCCCTCTCCCAATCCTACATTTCAGAAGAGTGTCTGATGTGCACTGCCAGAAAAGAGATCCTGACTTCCCCCCTGTTCTCTTTTAAAATATTCTGTCACATCAAAAGGAATGTAGGGGAAGTTGGGTCCTGCTTCTCAGCAGCACACCACATTTGCATAGGCAAGGTATAACAATAATCGTTTAACAATATAAAACCAACAATGACAATGTTTGTATGCCCTGGCTTAGTTGTGCCTATGATCAGGTTTTCCTGGGCACCAGTTTTTTTTTCTTGTTGCCAAGGCAAATGGGACTTGTTGAGCCTTGCTAGAAGATTCTAACCTTTAAAAAAAAAAATCATGTTAGTGTAGTTTTGCCAAGTGCTATGTTGTTTTTTTGGTAGGTATAAGATTTTTTTTCTTTCCTTCCATTTTTTTTTTTTTTTTTGTCCCTGTTGTCTGTGTAACTTTGTTTTCCTCCTAGTTTTGGTCACTCTGGTCCATTTAAGTTAATTGTTAGCCTTTTTATTTGTGTTCAATTGAAGTTATATTACATTATATTCATCCTGAATCATATATTTAAGACCGTTTTTTTTTTTTTTTTGCCCTCTGTGTAGACCTGCCAGGTGTGCCAGATGATGCTCCCAAATAAATGCAGCTATGGGGCTCACCAGCGCATTCATACTCACAAATCTCCATATTGCTGCCCTGAATGTGGTGTGCTTTGTAGATCAGCCTATTTCCAGACCCATGTTAAGGAGAACTGCCTACACTATACACGCAAAGTGGCATTCCGGTGAGTGTGACACCATTCATTTGACAGTATGCATTTTACACATGTAATAATGTACAATTAAAGAAGAATTCTAGGAATTAGAGTACTTTACACACTCACTTTGGTTCAGCTTGCCTTAAAAGAATTATGCAGATGCCATCTCCTTGTGGTTGATGGTGAATTAGTACTTTACTGTTGTAGCCCATTCTACACCCAAAAAGCAGTGTCCTCATCAGGCAGGTGCTCCAGCAACCTCTGTTTTGTTTAGTAAATAAAGAGTGCTGCTCGCTCTGGCACCGCCACCACTCAAAAGGAGCCTTGTATTTTTGTTTTTCAATAAGTAGAAGGCCTCCTCTGACTGAACGAATTGAAAAAAATACAAGTGGTGGAGGCGCAGGAGCAAGTGACGCTCATTTTTTAGTATACTGAGTTGGTGGAGTACCTGCTGGAAGAGGATGCCACTTCCTGTATGTAGCATAGGCTAGAACAGTATATGTGTTACTGATTCAGCATAGGCCACATGGAGGTGCCATCTCCATAATTTAGGGAAAGCTAGCCCAAAGTAAATGTGCAAACTAATCTAATTCCTGCAGTTCTTTAACAACCACATGCATGTTAAAAACAAATAAACCCATCAGTTGTAATATTCACAAGGGAATCTGTAAGTTGCAAGTTATTCAGTCTTGGTTATTTTTAGGGGATCGTGTGTTTTGGGCAGCAGTGAAAAATACATGGTCTTTAATGGGCCCAAATGGGTTGAGAATAGGACATTCTGCATTCAAATGCAGTGGAACGCAATACAATGTGTTACACCGTGCATTAAGAAATAGTAATTTTGGCTTTTGCTATGAAATTAAAAAAAAAAGTGTGTATATATATCTATATATCTATATATAGATATATAGATATATATCTATATATCTATATATATATATAGATATATATCTATATATATATAGATGGATAGATAGAGATATATATAGATAGATAATATGAGAGAGAGAGAGACTCTTCTGTTTTTTTGTGTTTATATGTATGTTTAGCATGCTTTTAAACGCAGTGCACATGGTGTGAATCCAGCCTAAACTGTTTTAACAGCGCAAGATACTCTAGGGCTTATAGTTAATCATCAAAGGGAGCGAGGAGATGTAGATAAATTACACAATCGCCACCCTGTATGACAGCTGCAGCAGGCCAAAAGCAGAGCCCTGGCTGTAGCATTGGTACAGATATGAATGGTACAGTACACAGACGAGATCTGTATAAAAAAAAAAAAAAAAAAACACACGTCCAGGGTTTTTTTTCCCTAAAAGCAATACTAAACCGCTAGAAAAATAACAATGGGACCCACTGCAGGTTTAGGTCATAACGTACTAGTATGCACCACATACTAGTACATCATGACAGATTTATTGCACAGGGAGCCTTCTATCGCATGGGTTAGACTGTTCTCTGTAAATCAAATAAAACAAGCCAAATGTAATTCATCTGACTACACCACGTTGGAAGGAAAGTAATTTATTGTTAAAGGTAGGCAAAGCTTTTAAGTCACAAGTTCACTTTTTAAAAAATTACAAAATAACTTTTTGTTACACCTTTACTACTTTATACTTCTCTTCACTCCAGCGATGTGGCTCCCAGCTGGCCGCTGACATCTTTGGGTGGCTGGGTACTGATTGTTGGCCGCTTTTATTGGCCGGGCTGAGATGATGTCACTAAATCTCTGGTTTGCTGAAATTGTGCAATGAGCTGCGTGTGCACAGCTCAGTGTACAGGGGTGGACAGCCAGGTAAGTAACTTTTAATGTAGATGAGACAACAGTGTTGATTTACAAAAGTCAAATAGACTGGGCACTTGGAAGTGCAGCTGCTCCAGTGATTAGTAAATGAGATAAAGCTTCACTTTACAAAGAATATCCAATTGCATGCAAAAAAAAAAAATTAAAGAAAAAGAAAAGCATTTTTCTTGCACATGATTGGATGATAGAAGTCAGCAGAGCTTTCCTTCACTTAATAAGCTCCGGGGCAACTACGCTTACTGAGTGCAAGTGCACTTGGAAAGTGCACAATCTATTTGCCTTTAGAAAATCCACCCTATAGTATGTCTCCTCTGCATTAAAAATCTTACCTGTTTCCCATAACCTTTTTTTCTAATGACGTTCCACTTTAAACCATATCTATATGATCTTCTTACTGAAGTGTAAATATACTGTACTGCTCCCTTCTCCAAAAGGACTTAATCTTCTGCCATCATTTTCTGTAGAACACCGCTTCCCTTGAGTCTGCATTTTACTAAACACTTCATCAAATGTATATACACTGACAAGACCACACCCATGAAAACTGCATGTTTGCATTAAATTCTGCAGCCTGTCCAGTAGAGACTTTTGAAAAGTGTTTGACCTAGGAATGCATTTACAGAAACTTTTTTTTTTTTTTTTTTTTTTTTGTTACTAATGTGAAATGTTTCAACAGGTGCATCCACTGTGGGGTGGTATTCATGTCACTGGGGATGCTGAAGGCTCACATCCAGGACAAACACTGCGAAGTTTTCCACAAGTGCTCCTTCTGCCCCATGGCCTTCAAGAGCACAGAAAGCACGACTGCTCACATCACTGCCCAACATCCCACTGCTAGCCACAAAAATGCACAGTATGTTTTTTTTTTTTTTTGTTTGTTTTTTTTTTTTGTTTTAGATTTATGGAAAATACTCTGTTTTTTCTCAAAGTTGTCAACCCAACCACCTACCATTGCCTTTACTTCTCAAATGTAGCATTTTCTGTGATTCAGTTTCCATTAGCAGCAGTTACTTTTTAGAGTTGAACTTAACTAGTTACTACTCGCTGTATTGTGACCTGGATGAATGAGAACCTTCACAGATCTCTAAATGCTAAACTGTTTTCAGTACAGACATAGTTGGTCCTATGGTATGATAAAAATGGAACATTCCAGTGCTCAGTCCATTACCAGAGAAACTGAACAGTAAATGTATGGCAAGTTTTAGGCTCATCCAGGGGAATTCAGAATAACCCTACTGATAGATTTTTGGCGATTTAGTTTCCTTAAGAGTCTGTCCCTTGGCAGTGACAAATTCCTAAAGAACTACAACCAGTTTTCAGATTAGGAAATTGGTGGTAATTAAGACGAACCTTGAGCTGGCATACATTGGTATGCCAGTACTGAGAGCGAGCCCTGCCTGTTCTGGGAAGCTGTCATAAATGTGACAGCTTCCCGCACAGAGCTTAAACCCGGCCCCATTTAGCTACGGCCAGGAAATCTAAATGTAAACAAAGGTGATGTCGTTACTCAAATATGGCAACGTTCATATTTGGGAAATGACTTGTCACTGCATGGGCGGAGCCTGATGGTGAATTGAGAGATTCTTTACGTTTAAATGAGTGCATGGCAGTGGGTGGATTCAAAAACTGCTATTAGACAGAATAGCGGCTATGTATCCACCCACTGCGGTGATCTGTTAATCAAAAGTAGAGCAGACCTGTAGTCCCTCAGTTTCTCATCAGGCTTGGCCAACCCCTAGTTCAAAAGGGGGAGGGAGAGTAGGAGTGCACTAAGGATGGAATGTCCAGGGAGGACACGCCAACCGCTGTGCAGACACATTCTAAGGCATGTCTAAAACACCCTTTACAATTTTAATGTGAATAATAAGTGTTGCGCTAATATATAATCAAAAATCAAAACCCATTAACATCCCAATAAATGCATTAATGTCCCAAGCTACATTTAAACCAAAAGGAATATACGTGTTAACATTACATCCACTTTGTTTCTAGCTTGGAGATCTTTTGTTAAGGCACTACCTTGCCAATGAAGAATACATTTATCTTTGCCTAAAAATAATGTGCCTGTAGGGTCCTTATTATGGACAGTAGCATAGTGTCTGGAGACCTTTTGTCCCTTAAATCCACGTTGAATATTACCCAAGTTTTCTTCTAAACGGACCTGCATTGCCCCGGTAGTCCTCCCTATATATTGGAGGCCACACGGGCACTGCAGGAAATACACTATATTGGTAACAAAAGGTTTAATTAAATGACTGCGAGAGGTGGCGTTAAACGCAAAGGACTCAACCTTTTTATCCACACTATTCACTTTTGGTGGCGGGTGACACTTGTGATACTAAAGGAAGTAAGAAGATATTAAAGCGGAGTTCCACACAAAAATGGAACTTCCGCTTTTCGGAACCCTCCCCCCCTCCGGTGTCACATTTGGCACCTTTCAGGGGGGAGGGGGGTGCAGATACCTGTCTAAGACAGGTATTTGCACCCACTTCCGGCATAGACTCCCATGGGAGTCTATGCTTCTTCCTGTCCCTCCGCGCTGTCTCCTGGGAAACACACAGCTCCCAGGAGAGAGCGGGGACCACTTGGGATGCGCAGTGTGACTCGCGCATGCGCAGTAGGGAACCGGGAAGTGAAGCCGCAACGCTTCACTTCCTGATTCCCTCATCTAGGATGGCGGCGGTAGCTGCCGAGAACCGAGCGGGTTCTCGACGTCGCCTGCCGAAATCGCTGGACCCTGGGACAGGTAAGTGGCCATGTATTAAAAGTCAGCAGCTGCAGTATTTGTAGCTGCTGGCTTTTAATATTTTTTTTTTAGCTGATGTAGGTGGACCCCCGCTTTAATTTATTCATACATCTATGCACTTGAAATGGGACTGGAGTTGCTCTACCTTTTTCACGGAGGACTATTTCTTTGTATTTAAATAAGTTTTGTTTTTTTGGTTGCTATTTTCTGGATAGTACAAGTATTTATGAGTTTGATTTTTGATTATATATTAGTTCAACACTTGTTATTCCCATTGTTTTATTAGAGAGGATATCCCCTTTTGTGTTTGCAGGAAAGAAGGAAGCCCCTCCTAAGTGCTTTGGAGGTGCTTCCTTCTTCTTTCCTGCATACAGAGTTGGCTGGTCATATGGACATTTAAGGACTTATTCCCATTGTCTATATGTACTATACAGGACAATCATGTGCGCCAATATCATTGCCTTTTAATTATCTTTTGTGTTTGCGGCTCACAGTTTTTATTTATGCTCATCTTTGCGCGGTTTGCAATTTATATTACTTACCCTTTATAAATACCCCCGATTTATGTATGTCTGCTTCTGTAGTTCTACAGAGCCTAGCTTTCAGTCTCTTTAAAAATGATTCAGCACTGTAATTTCCTTTGCTGTGCACTAAAATGGAGTTCTTTTTTTGTATTACAGGATAATCTATAAATGTTCTTGTGAAACTGTCTTCAATAAGAAAAGACTTTTACACCAGCATTTCTACCAGAACACAAACAGTCTTCTAGTGAGCGTGTTCAAGTGTCCCGAATGCCAGCTGGCATATATGCAGAAACAGCTGCTAGTGCAGCATCTGAAGGTGAGCCATGAGGACGCGAACAGGAAAAATAAAAAAAAAAAGCTTTATTGAAATGCCACACAGTGACGTTTTATAAAGTTATATCAGCCGGCGTTCAGTGACTGTGCTGCGCTGGAGAAAAGTATTGCATGCTGTACATTTTTCAGCACACCACAACAACGCAGTGGTATGAACTGGCCGGCATTTTGCCTTGTGCGGTGGGACTGCACTGGAAAAGCCGCCCAACGCATTCCCACCAGACCTGGTGTGACAGTACCCTAAGACATGGGAAACTGGGAAACTTTCACTGCTAGTGTTTAAAATGCCAGGGCTGTTGGTCAAACTGATGGTTGTGGCTGTGCAATAGAAAAGATTTTAAAAGGACTCAGATTGTTATCTTAACTTGGATCCCTTGCTAGCGCTGTTAACTGCCACCATTCAGTTCTGGGACTTGTAATAATTTCAGGGCAAGGTGCACCTCTGCAGCAGGTTTTTATTTAAATTTAAAGGCTCTTTGGGCTGCTCTTCTTTGTTTTCCACAGAGATTTAAAAGCTAAACAAGAGGTGTTTTTTGTGTATATATCGCTTGTGTGCCGCCCTGCTCTGAAAGTCTAATAAATGTAATGATTCTCTGTTTTTCTAGCATTTACAATTAGAGAATTACAGGGGGATGCCATCACTGACCTCTTTCTGAAAGTGCTAGTTGCTTCGCTGTCCTTCTGGCTTTATTTTCAGTGACCCTAAAGAAATATGGCAGGTAATACTTTGCTTACCTGGTTGTGGGTGCTGCACAGTTAAAATACTCGGCCGCCCAGCTGATTCAGCATTGTCCTGCCGAGGTCCTCTGCTCCTCCCCCCCGGCTCGGTCCTGCTCTGTCTTGCGTGACGCCATCAGGAAGCTTTCAGCTCTTCTGGGTTTAGCTGGCAACTTTCCCGATGACGTAGTTATAGGCTTGCCCCCATCCTCGTTTCTCAATAAAGGAAAAAATGCATGTCAGTTGCCTAGGTGACATGCATGGGGGGGACAGGCCAGAGGTTTTTTTATTTAAAATAAAAGCCCTATTTGCACAAGGTATGGGAAGTGGGGTGGAGAGGGGGCGATATAAAATTGAGGGTGAAGATCCACTTTAACTATTTGTTACACGTTGGAGAATCAAGAGGGTCAGCTTGGCAGCCAGGCAGTAGGTATTTTCACAAAGGTTAGCAATGGCAGACACTTTTGACGCTCTCATGCTAGGTCTCCTTTAAAGTGCACCTGTTACATGAGAATCATGAAGGTGGCCATTGCTTTCTTCCTTTTGTTCTGGATCAGTGACTTCTTGACAAAAGGAATCCCAATCCTTTTTCTTATTCATTTACATCATATTTTAGGTCAGTGAATCAAAAAATAGAAGCGAAGAGAAGACCAGGCAGTTTGCAGCAGAAAGAGGCCAACAATGGCAGCCCTATACTCGCCTCACAACAGGTGTACCTTAAGTCAGTATAAAAAGTAGAGTTGCCCTTTGGCATCACGATTACCAACAAGTGAAAAAAGGCAAAGGTATGTAAGAGCAAAGCTTACACACCGTTTGTTTTCGTCATATTCTTTGTTATTCTACCTTGAGGTGTTCCACAAAGCAGTACCAGAGGTCCTATTCTTAATTTACTTTGGATATTAGCATCACTAATCCATTATATCACAAATCAAATTGAGTATTCTCTTTGGCACTTTAATTTTAAGCAGGCACTGGCTCCTTTTAGTATTGATTCCCACTGATCTTTTTCTTTTTCCTTTCAAATATTTTTTTTACTGTTCAGGGCGTCCATGGCCTTTCTAAATCACTTGAAGATTCTTCATCCGCCCTGAAAAAGCCAGATGCTGCAGCAGAGAAGAATGACGACTCCACTTCAACGTCAAAGTCCACGGGAAAGACTGGGGCTAATTCCTCCTCTAACAAGAAAGACAGCGAGTCTGCAGAGGCGCAGCACAAGCAGAAACTTTCAGGTTGGACGTGTCCAGAGTGTTCGGAATGGATTCTGGATCGGGAAACGTATGTGTTCCACATGAAGAAAAGTCATGGGAAGGTATGATTATAATCATTTTCTTTTTTTTTTTTTTTCCTTTTATTCTGAAGAAAAAAATACATTGTTCATTTACCATGTCACTTTATCAGTTTCATTTAGTTGCCAAAATACAGGGACAGACAAACCATGATACCAGTCTGAGTTTTGCTAGCAAAATTAGGTGAATTACTTTAAAGGGGAACTCCATTTGCCATCCCCTCCCTAAAGTTATAGCAATACATGCTGATAAATCATGCTAAAGAATTTTGTGTTACAAATATTTTGATACCATTTGTTTTGCAGAGTATGAAAAGGTATCCATGCCGACAATGTGAGCGCTCCTTCAACTCTACAGCCAGCTTACGACGACATGTTAAAAATGACCATGACGCAAAGAAGGAGTATACCTGCTGGTAATATCTCAGTGTACACACTTTCAGTGCTAAGAAATACAATATGTTTTATTTGTCTTGACTTAGTAGTAGTGCTATGTTTTATGACCCTTTATGGTCACTAGCTGTCTTTTTGTATAGCCTTTATGTAAAATATAACTACATGGGTGCAATGTTGGTTAGAGCTTTAGGCTCCGTTCACACACAGACACTTTGAATCGCCGCAGTTTTGCCCGTGATTTTTTTTTTTTTTTATTTAAATCTGTTTGTTTTTTTTTTGTTTTTTTACATTTTTATCAAATTTATTTTAATAAAATGCCTTTGGAGTAATTTTATCTAAAGATAGTTTTCTATTTAAAGCGGACCTTCAGTCATTTTTTCAACTTTCCATCTATTAAATCTTCTGCCCTTGTTTTAATTTTGGATTGTAAAATATTTTTTTTTCTGCCAGTAAATACCTTATACAGACCACTTCCTGTTTCTTGTCTGGTAAAAAGCCTAGGCTTATGACATCATGCACAGCTCTCTTTCACTCTCGTGAGAATTTGCCAGGAAGGGAGGGGGGGTGAGTCATAAGAGGGCCAATGAGGGCTGCAGAGCTGGAGGCGTGCCTCTGTAAATCCAGGAAGTGAACAGGCAGCAGCTTCAGCTGCCTACAGTTAAAATTGTTGCAGCCAGACTCAATAGAGGGAGATTTCTGCAGCATATTTGGCAAGTACAGAATCACAGTATGTATAAAATAATATGCAAAGTGGTTGGAGGGAAGCTTTAGAATGGCAAAGATGTTTTTATTACAAATTATGTGAGCAGACTGCAGTTCCTCTTTAAGGTACATTAATAATTTTGTTTATTTAGCCTGAAATGGAGCTTAGTTATGTAGCATGAGGTTGTATATTCTGCAATATTTACATTTTTGATAAACCTAATCAATGAATCCAAGCTCTGCAAGCTAAGATAACATTCACTCTCAATGTTGTTGTTTTAGTTAAATTTTTAATTAAATAAAAGAATTTGAGTAGTTCTCCAACTATGTGTGATTAACCTATTAACCTAAAATCGGTTCTGATATCTCTGTTTTTACTAACCTGACCGCTTATTATTCTAAATGGGAAACCTACATTTTGTTTGCAAATATTAAAAATTCTAACTACCAGCAAGAAGAAGTCCTTACATTTAGAGAGCACCTGTCATTTCAGATCCATCATGGCAGCGCCTGTTAGCGGGCATCCACTCACCTGCTTCCGCCACATGCCTCACCTTGTTGTGTCACTGCCGCGTCACCAGCCGTAACATTAAAGTGAATGGGACTGTCGGTGAGTCAACAGCGGATCAGAGGAGGAGCCTCTGCAGGACAGAGATGACAGTTGCTCTTTAAAAATGATGATTTAAATCAAGCCTTTTTACTAATGATTTAAATAAAATCCACCCTGTCTGTACGAGATTAGTTACTATGTTGCTCCTCCCCTTTAGGCTGCACATCAACACAGTCAGAAAAGGGTGGTCCAGAACATAATTTTGTGTGTCTGGATCAAACATGTTCCCAGTGACGAGCATTATCTGAACTCTGGCCACATATAAAAAAAAATGTAATCCCAGTTATAACTTCATTATATTATTAAATGTATTTGACAAGCATTGGTACCTGAATCAGTCATGATATCGGCCTCCTAGAATTGCACTAGGACTTGAAAATAAGGGCCTTCACTCTCGTGGCAATCAGTGCATTCATTATTTTCTAGGTGCTGTCAGTCAAAAACTGAACATGGAGACCAAAGCAAAGAAAAATACCTTATTCATGTTCTGCTACGCCTTCATTGTGTCAGGCAGGACTGCCTATATTGCAAGACTGGCTGAACCTTTGGCACTTTAAACCATTCTGTATTTAACGATTTGCTTGGTGTTAAAGCAAACTTTGTGGTTATGTGCAGCATAATTGCACATTTACCTTTTGAGTGTGCTTACCTTCAGAGCTGCAAGGTTGTAGCTTACTGCCACTGCTCTGTCACCGCGACTCCCATGGTTTTTTTTTTTTTTTTTTTTCCCAGCTATTTTTATTGTTTAAAATAGCAATTTACAAGACGAACATAATGTATATATCTTGACACATTACATTTACCATTCTTCACGATAGCTTTATATTTATTTATTATATTTTGGGCAGAGACTAGAAGTCTTTTCTACCCAATTTGTCTACTGACAAATTTTTGTTTACTTCCACTTGTCTTAAACTATTTTATATTTTTCACCTTGGACAATAAAAGTAGAATCAATGGTTTCTAGATCATTATTTTTGCTGCTTTATACAGCAGTCATGTGACACAATCTACCTGCTTTTTTCTGCACTGAGGGAGCAATAGGTGAGCAAGCATATATCTTGATGGAGCCTTTATTTTCTTGTGGTTGCACAGAGCCGATTGGCACTGTTGTGGACATGAGTGTTAGCCCCTTTCACACTAGCGGACCGATTGGGTCCATCTGTCAGTTTTTTCAGACAGACCCGATTGGAATCTACAGTCTCCTCTATGGAAAGGCAGGTGTAATGTGTCCATTTCCACCTGCCAACATCCGACCCGGTCTGCTAAAAACAAGAGGGATAGGGATCCTTTCCTCATCTGTCTGGTGGATCGGATCAGATTGTAGTTGGGTGTAAACAGACAGGCAGTCCATTTACATCCAACCGCTCATAAAGGAAAGTAGGCTGCGTCTGTGTCCCCTCTACATAAGCGGAGTGCACACAGACCAACCATCCGCCTGCTTAGCGGGGGTCAGCGGAAACATTCCACACTGAGAAGATGGACTCCAGCAGAGGCCGCCCCATGTGGAAGGGGCCTTAAAATTAAAAATGTGCACCAAGAGTGGCACCACAGCAGCCTGAAGATCTGCTGTGATGGCATAGACACTAGCAATGGGAAATTGCATGCAAAGGCAGGATCAACCAGATACTTGCAAATAATTAACAGAAGGGTGATGGCAAGCTTCAGCACACAGATATAGTACATCATTAAATAAATATAAATTAAGTATTTATTTGAATTTAATGACACTTTAAGGTTTAATATGTAAGGCTAGAGCTTTGACAGGTTTATTGCTTTAGATTTTAATCTTTTTCTAAGTCCACTGGCTAATGCAGATTTAGGCTCCATTCACACTAGACGCTCGAAAAACAGCGACAAAAACTCTGGATAAAAACGCTAATACTTCTCTTTTTTTTTTTTTTTACGTGTTTTTGCAGTGTTTAGGAACGTTTACAAGTGTTTAGGAGCAGTAGCACTTTCATTAACAAGCGGCAGCCGCCGGCATCCTTAACAACCAGTAAATATCTGGTTGTTAAGGAGCAGGCCGGGAAGCCGACCGCCGCGTCCCTGACAACAGATGACTCATCAGCTGTCAGTGGGGTTCTCCGCTGACAGCCAAATATAAACTCAACAATTGCCGGCAACAAAAAAAATTGAGAGAAAAAACAGCGTGGGGGTACCCCCAATCCATACCCGGCCCTTTTGGGTCTTGTTCAGATTTTAATGGGAACCCCGCGTCAAAAATAAAAAAGCAAATGGTGCGGGGTCCCCCACAAATCCATATCAGACCCTTAGGTTTGGTATAGAATTTAAAGGGGAACTCCACACCAAAATTTTTTTTGAAAATGGTGTGCCCCCCCCAAAATCCACACCAGAGCCTTATTTGAGCATGCAGGCCAGGAAAGGAGGGGGGGTAAGCGAGAATCCCCCCCCCCAAACCATACCAAGCCACATGGCCTCCCCCCAACCCCAAAGCACCTTGTCTCCCCATGTTAAGGACAAAGGGTCTCTTCCCCACGTCCCTGGCTGGTGGTTGTGGGGGTCTGCGGGCAGGGGGCTTATCGGAATATAGAAACCCCCTTTACCAAGGAGAGTCCCAGATCTCCCCCCCCCCCCCCCCCAAATGTGATTGAGTATGGGGTGCATTGTACCCCTACTCATTCACCAAAAAATGTGTCAAAAAAAGAGAATAATACAGACAGTTTTTTTTTTTTTTATTCCTTTATTAAAAAAAACAATGTCCCCCAGTGTATATCCATCGTCGATCACGATGCTTGGTTAAGGGTTCGGTATAGATTTGGGGAGGAGGGGCCCCACCCCTTTTTTTTAATTTAATTTTTTTTTATTTTGGTTATGGGGTTCCCCTTTAAAATCCATACCAAACCCGAAAGGGCCTGGTATGGATTGGGGGCCCCCCCACGCTGTTTTTTTCTTTTTTTCAATTTTTATTTTTTCCTTGCCAGAAATTGATTAGTTGACATTTAGCTGTCAGCGGGGAATTCCTCTGACAGCTGATGAGTCATCCATTATTGAGGACGAGGTGGACAGTTTCCCCGCCCGCTTTTTAACCACCTATACACTGGTTGTTAAGGGCGCCTGGCTAAGAAAAAAAAATGTCGGAAACTGGTGCTTAGCAGTGGTTAACAGCTTTAGGAACGTTCAGCGTTTTTTTTGTTTGTTTTTTTGTGTTTTTTTTCTGCTGGAAAAATGCTCCAAAAAAACTCTACAAAAAGTTTTTTTTTTTCTTCTGCTCCTAGACGTTGAAGCTCGAAAGACACTAATAGCCTAAAATAGTGTGCATGGCCACATAGGATGGCATTTTTTTCTGCTCCTAGAAGCTAAGTAGTGTTAACAGCTTCTAGGAGCTTAGAAAAATGCTTGTGTGCATGGAGCCTAAGATTTACAGGAATATTTGATGATATTTGACACGGTATTTACCCCACTAAATGCTACTTCTCCTTGGCACAGCATTTTTTAAATTAATTTTGGCCAGTAATTTCAATAATAGGAAATGTTTACTTTTGTTACATGTAGGTATCAATTTTGCCTAGACTGTGTGGTTATGTCTTGAGGTTAGAAAAAATATATCAGTTTTCTGTAGATTAAAATGTTATATGTTTTTAATTAAAATGGTTTCACTGTATTTTCTTCTGTCCTTCAGCTACTGCACAGAGAAGCCCACTTTTGCCAAGCCGTCCATGTTGGCTAATCACATTATTTTAATGCACGGCATCAAAAACCCTGAACTTACCCAGGTGTCCTCTTCTATTGTAACAACAGACGCAGCTTCACAAAGCATAGTCCAAGATCAGGTATTATGCTTATATTTAGCAAAAATATTCTGGATATTTTCTAGATTATAAAAAACTAAGGGGAATAGGAAGTTAGTAAGCTGCCTGCTGTTAACTGCATGAACTTTGTGGGTACCTGCATATTTTTTAATTTGTTTGAAGCAATATGATTTTTATAGTTCTCAGGGTACAGAAAGTAGAGTGGGGTTAATGAGTGTCAGGGTCTGATTAAAAAAAGCATAACAGGCTCACAGTTGAATAGTTACAGTAAGATACAGAGCTACCCAATCTATATTTAATAACAGTGATCCACAATTATGATGGGGGAACTGCAGAAAAATTTAGCTTGGGTATGATTATGACATTTCACTGGTGATCCTTGCTGAGCTATGCAGACACATATAAAGACAAAGTAGGGGAGACAGAAATGAGCACAAGAAAGGGAAAAGGAAAGCAGAACAGAAGAGAGGGAGAGCCTGAACAGGGGAGTCCAATGTGCCTACTTCGTAAAGCTTATGTTTAGTCAATTAAAGTAATAGCAAAGGAATTTTTTATTTTTACCACTTCCATACCGGGCCTATTCTGGCGCTCCTCTCCTACATGTAAAAATCATCATTTCTTTGCTAGAAAATTACTCAGAACCACCAAACATTATATATGGTTTTTTTTTAGCAGACACCCTAGGGAATAAACTTTTTATGTCGTACGGTATTTGCGCAACAATTTTTCAAACACGTTTTTCAAATGCGTTTCATGAATTAAAAAATAACAAAACAGTAAAGTTAGCCCAATTTTGATGCTGATGTTACGCCGAGTAAACAGATACCCAACATGTCACGTTTTAAAATTGCACACACTCATGGAATGGCGCCAAACTTCAGTACTTAAAAATATCCATAGGCGACGCTTGAAATTTTTTTACAGGTTACCAGTTTAGAGTTACAGAGGAGGTCTAGTGCTAGAATTATTGCTCTCACTCTAACGCACATGGCGATCCCTCACATGTGTGGTTTGAACAGCGATTACATATGCTGGCGGGACTTGCATGAGCTACTGGGGACAGGTATTTATTTTTTTACACTTTCTCTTTAAATTTTTTATTTTTTGTATCGCTTTTTTATTCCTGTTGCAAGGAATGTAAACATCTCTTGTAATAGGAATGGTGTGTGACAGGTCCTCTTTATGGAGAGATGCGGGGTCAATAAGACCCCACATCTCTCCTCCAGGCTGGAAAGCATGAGATCAAAAAAAAATTCACGATCCCATGCTTTCCAGCCGCGATCGCGGCTTTGTTTACAAGCGCTTCTTGGACGTGACGTCATAACGTCGCACCCTGGCCTCCGACGGTCATAGAGATGACTGGTGACCATCTGCTCACCGGAAATCTCTATGATCATCATCCATGATTATGGAGTATTTGTTGGACACAGCTGATTGGGTGGTAAAGAGTTGATGTGATTGACTCTTTACCACGATCTCTGATCAGTTGTGTCCCAAGGACACAGCAATCACAGATGGGGGCATGCGAGAAGCGCCATCATGGGGGACATCATATGACACCCTCCCGGCAATGTATGTCCCTTTTTCTATTTTTTATATCTGTACTAATAAAGCGGCGTTGTTGCCTTTTAATGAAACTTATTCTTTATACAATATTTTCTGCCTAAAAGGTCCATGGGGGGGGTTGTTCTATATGCACTTTTGTGCATGTCCTGAAAATGTTAAGCTGAAATATAATAAATGCTTTTGGGTTTAACACTGTTTTAAGGTGTGATGGGTAATCTTAAATATAAAGAGAGTTCCAATCAGTTTTTTTAGAATAGAAGAAAATAAGGACATTTTCTAAAACACATTTATCCTTTAATTTCAATAATATCTTCTGCTTTTCAGTCATCAAGCTCCAAGAAAGCTGTTAAGAAAGAACTTGAGGACTCTGAAGCAAAAGAAGGCGGCCCCGATGCTAAGAAAATGAAATCGATGTACAAATGTGCAAAGTGTGGCTTTGCAGCAGACAGCAGCTCTGAATTTCTTGAGCACATACCTCAACACAAAAGTGACAGCTCATCATACCAGTGTGTGCATTGTGGTTTATGTTACACATCCCAGATATCACTAAATAGACACCTTTTCATTGTACACAAGGTGAAGGAGGATGAGGAGGAAGAAGAGAATGAGCGACCTCCAAGCCCTGACGCAAAAACATCAGAAAAACAGCTTTCAAGTTTTAAGTCAGAGCAGGGGGGGACATGGGAGTGCACCCAGTGCAATTTAACCTTCGATCTGGAGAGCGCGCATGCTGCCCATGTACGGACGCACAAAGACAGTACGGATAACAGACAGAAGGCAGGATCCCCTGTGGCCTGATAAATACTGGACTTCAACAGCAAAATCAGAGTTTTGAAGCAAAAGCAAATCAGATGTTAATAAAATACTTAACAATTTTTACTGAGAAACTGGGAGGAATGTTGATTAAAATTAAAAAGATAGAAATTAAGATATAAGGTACTGTGTTTGTTTATGTGAACTGTTAGCCTTTCATTTAGGATATACTTGTCCATTGTAGGGACCAACAATGCCCAGAAATATGAGTGGACAGTAGAGAAACAAAAAAAAAAAAAAAAAAAGGGAAATGTAAATTTTTATTTTTCCAGTTCTTGAAAGTTACTGCGTTCACTTTTCAGTATACCCACATCATAGTATTCACTGCTGTCATATATTCATTCTACCTTATTAGAGATACATGTGCTATCATGATATTTAAAGACCTGAGAGCTGGAACTTTCAAATGGTTTATTTTCCTTCTGGACAGACTTTAATTTAAATGATGCAGTGGTTAAAGAGATTCCATGCATATCAGAATCTGGTATCATTGCATTGTAACTTGTGGCATACAGCGTTAAAATTAATATATAGTGCAATTGAGGCTAAATGTCAACAGATCAGTAGCTGCTTTAGTTTTACTAGACAACATTAGGGGGACTTGCCTAGAGCAGTTGATATATGCAAGTTTCAACCGGTCGTAATAAAGGAACAGTGCTGTGCTTGGCTTTCCTGTAGAAAATGGTGCTGGATCTGGTACCAAGCACATGATATGCTGATCAAGAGCAACCTTAGAGTGCATGCTGGAAAAGCCTTTTACAGCTGCTGAGAACCGCTTACTCTATCCAAGGGAAGGGCATAGGGCAGGATTCAATGCTAGATCAATCAACTCATTGTAATGGTTAGCACCTTGTCTACATGCTGGAGAAGTTGTATGTTCTCTCTGTTACTGCTACAGGCCGAAAACTTTTTAAAACAATACTTTTCCTCTAATCGGCACATCCAAAAACTTAAAACCATTTCATCTGCATATTTTTCACCGAGTTGTGAATTTTTCGGGAGTTCTTTGAATTTTAAATCAGCATGGCAATTTTTTTTTTTTCCCATTTCAATTCTGTTCTGACTAGGGTTGCACCATTATTGGTATCGGTGGCGATGCTAGGCATTTGCACGAGAATCATACTCATGCAAATGCTCCAATACCTGAAACCGATACCTTTGCGATTTGAGCCCATACAGAACGAATGGGCTCAAATCGCACTGCAAAGAATTGCATGGAATTTGAACAGGAATCTGGTGCGATTCCTCTCCAAATCACAAGCGGTGACCCCAGGCTTGCCATAGCGATTTCAGCCTGGGTTAACACAGGAGCAGTGCAGGAAACCACTTGTGATTCAGACAGGAATTGCATAGCATTCCTGTTCAAATCGCACATAATTCTTTGCAGTAAGATTTCAGCCCAATTATTTTGTATGGGCTAAAATGACACCGCAAAAGTATCAGTGAGTACTTGACCGAACGTATAAGTACTCGCCGATAAAAAAACGCCATCAGTGCAACCCTAGTGCTGACCATTGTTTTATTAAGAAGGCTTAAGGTACGTGATGCTAGAAAATAAAACAGCTGATAGTTATAAGTAATAGGATTCAACGTTAAGCCTTTTTATTCTTTAATACTAAACCTAATTAGCCCTATGATGGCACTTGTGTACCGATGTATACAGCCAAGGGTAAGCACTTTATTGCAGTTGCTTTGGGCCCTGCTTCATATGTAGTTTTATGGTTTCAATGCTGCATTACTCATAGTTGCCCTTACCGCCAGCCACTCGGAATAAGCAGAAGTGAATTTGGACATGGGGGAGGGGTTTATTTACTAAAGGCAAATCCACTTTGCACTACAAGTGCACTTAAAAGTGCGGTCACTGTAGATTTGAGGGGGACATGCAAGGGACAGCATTTTTGCTTTTACATGATTGGATGACAAAATCAGCAGAGCTTCCCCTTTAGATATACAGCGACTGCACCTCCGAGTGCACTTGTAGTGTAAAGTGGATTTGCCTTTAGTAAATCAACCCCACTGTGTTGCTACTTGTGCAAAAACTTTGTTATTTGTAATTTATCGCAGGTCTTTGAGACCTCTGCAGAAAATTCACCATTTCACTGAAATTTATACTGTATAAGCGGTTTTTAAAAGAGGACTAATTCTCGGTTATGTGCATCCTTTGAAGAATTGCCTATGTAGCATTCGTCATATTTGCAAACTTAATAGTATACAAAGTACCTGCAGTGTTATTAATCTGCACTATATAATTAGTAGGCAAACATTTTCCTTCTGCTTGTTTTAAACTTTGGTCAGACAGCATTGTTTGTATATGTAAGGTTTGCAAATATGATAAAACCTGAAGCAAATCATTTCTAAATTATTGGTTACCCCCTAATTTCAGATTATCTTTGATATTAAGTATGGTAATTTCATATTGATTATCATGATGCAAAAAAAAAAAAACGGTTATATGGTACTTCCTTCTTTAGGTTGATTTAGTAAAGGAGTAGTAGATCAAATCCCGCGTGTTTGATTAGCTTTCAGTTTAGTGTGGTCTGATCAAAGGTACATTGTTTCTGTTTTATTCATTGCTGCATATTGCACATTGGTATCTCGGCAGTTTTGGACAAAAAAGAAAAACCTGGTGGGACTTTATATGAGGCATGCACCCCGGGAGATAACACGATAACAATGAAAATGGCAGGTACCTGAAATAATGTAATTGAACCAAAAACTTTGCAAGAAAGCATTACATGACATCAATTGTCATTCAGTGGTTTAATTGTATATAAAATATGACAGAGGTAAAAATAATAACATAATTAGTTCAGACTGGAAATACTGTGTAAACCACATTCATTTCAGGCATGTCTCTATAGATAATTGTATCCCTGGTTGATTGGTATGTTCAATTGATATATAAGATAATAATGCAATTATAAAAGTAATAAGGGGGCAAATATTGGCTCATAATCCCATAATATAGCAACATAATTAGTTCATACTATAAACATTATCAATGACCAAATGAATTAAAGCGTGTCTCCATGATAAATAGTTGTAGCCATGTTTAGTTGGTACAATCTAGTTAGTATGTAAGGTAGTTAATGGTAGTAATGTAGTATACTCTCCATTGTCAATACATATTCAGGGGTCTATTTTATTTAAACACTAATATTTACATTGCCAATCTAGTTGCTTATGTCAGTTTAGGTTCAGAGGAGCTTGGCTTTACAATGTTACTGTCCTACACTGTTACACACAATGTATTTGCTTGGCTATGCTGCCTATGTGTACTGGGCTGTGTTGTGAACTGGGTTGGTTGTTTCCCGGCCGTCTTGCTCAGTCCCGGGAGCTGTGATGCGCTCCTGGGGTCCTCCCCTTCCCCCTCTTCCCCTTTTGAGTGACGCGGAGGTTTTGGCGTACGTCCAGTTGCGCATCGATGTCACGCATCCGGCACCGGACGCGCTGCGTCACCATCTGTGATGTCGGCGTGCTGACGCTGTTGATTCGATCTGGCGTCGGATGGCGAGCAGCTGATTGGCACCGTCTCCTCCCATTAGCTGCCATTGTGTCGTTGCTTGGACACCCATGACCACATTGGAGTATTTATACTCCCTCCAGCTGATCCCTAGCCCCCACACAGTTGTTACCCCCACTGCCTCTACACTTCCGGACCTTCATTGTTCATACCCTTCTTCCAGGTAATCTTTCTGGCTCTCCCTAAACTTTTTTCTTTTTGTGTCACATTACCATTCCCATTACTTTGTACTGATCCTACACTTTGTTTCACTTCCTTGCCCCTGTTCGGTACCTGCACTAGTACACTCTTTCTACTAGTCACCCATTATATATTTCCAAGTTTTAATTATATTTTACCACTTATCCCCTCCTTTTTATAGATGGCTACTACGTGGATTACACCAATTTTTGAAATTCATGGGGGTGCATCCCTGGGGACTAGTGTCTTTTTACTGGACTTCCATCGCTGTCTATCTGGGTTAGTCCACCTCAGCTCCCGGGGGCTGATGTTTCTTCGGTCGGACTCCAGCCCTAATGCCTATGCCCAAACTCATAGAAATACTTGTAAGTAGTTCTGGAAAATCAGGGTTTCCCCCCCCCCCCTACTCTCCTTCCACACAGACCTCATATCTGCTCCTGAAGAGTGGCAGTTGCCACGAAATGCGTCAAGCAAATAGATGCCCTTTCACTTATACTACATTACTACCATTAACTACCTTGCATACCAACTGGATTGTACCAACTAATCATGGCTACAACTATTTATCATGGAGACACGCTTCAATGAATTTGGTCATTGATAATGTTTATAGTATGAAATAATTATGTTGCTATATTATGGGATTATGAGCCAATGGTTGCCCCCTTTTTATTACTTTTATAATTGCATTATTACCATATATATCAATTGAACATACCATGAACCAGGGATACAATTCTCTATTATAGAGACATGCCTTAAATTAATGTGGTATTTCCAGTATGAACTAATTATGTTATTATTTTTACCTCTGTCATGTTTTATATACAATTACACCATTGAATGCCAATTGATGTCATGTAATGCTTTCTTGCAACATTTTTGGTTCAATTACATTATTTTAGGTACCTGCCATTTTAGTGTTGTCCCGGGGTGCATGCCTCATAAAGTCCCACCGTTTTTTTTTCTTTTTTGTCCAAATTATTGGGGATAGAGACGCATGGCTCTACACACCTTGCGCCTCATACAAAGTCCCACCTTGCTGCTCTGCGTTTCATTTTATTCACCTCAGCAGTTTTGCTGAATATCTCATCACTCCTAAAGCTTCTGCTACCTCAGTGAGACTTGTCTGTTTTTTACCTTGACAAACCAAATTAAAGATAATGTACAGTCTGTATAAAATCATGATGATTGAGTTTTGTTACTCATTTCCATTTCTCTGTGGTTATCCAAAATAATTTTTCATACTTTTAAAAGCTTGCTCCTTCTAGATTTTCTGTTATTTTAATCAAAATTCGATTAGGTGCAATTAGGATTTATGTACATGATCCTCAGACTAAGAAGCAATCAAACGTGGCATGTTTTTAAATACGATCGTGGAGAAATTGCTTGCATTTGAGGTCATTTTCAGTTTATTCAAACCTCCTGCCTAGTTTCTGTTTGCATTTACCATAACTTAGCTTAGTGAATGTGGTGAAAATTCACTATTAAATCCATATCCAATGTCTTGCAAGAGAAAAATATATGTAGAAAATTTTGCTTTCACATGATTGAATGAGGGATGATGGTAGTCAACAGAGCTTCGCCTCATTCATTAAGCTAAGATGAAAATTTCCCTACAGAGTAAAAATTCCCTACCTTGCAATTTGAGCAGCCTGTTTGCCTTTAGTAAATTAACCCAAGAGATTTTCATTGTGTGCAGGAGTAGGAGAAAAGATAACCACTGCAATGGAAGAAGTAGAGAGTATGACATATATGTTCCTATTTAATTACAAATTAAACCTAGTGCATTTTTTGCATACCAAGCTAATCCCCTATGTGAAAAATGTTTTTGGACAACCTATACATTGCGTTTTTTAAGTGCTATTGCAGCTTGATGAATCAACCCCAATGATTCCACAATCACCTGCAATTAAGAGTGTTCTGAAACATATTACAAAGTAGTAGGTCATATTTTGCTACCTTTTCAGATAATTTTTTTTATCCCAAGTGACTATCTGATTTGTCTCTCTTAGTTTTATTTGCCTGTTTTCAATAGCGTTACATGGTGTAGGGCACTTGTACGCTAATTATTCTCTATAGAATGTGTCATCATACAATAAGGTATCCTGAAAACATTCTTGAGGTTTGTAAGTTGCATGCCTTATTTTTTCATACAAGTTGGGTTATCTGTGGCGTCTATTTAAAAATTCACACAAATTTCACCCAAGATTCACATTTTTTCTGTTAGGATTCGATGTGTGAATCTTCAGTGAAACCATAACTAGACTCCTATGTGTTTTAAATATTGTCCTATTAAATGTTCTAGATGTATCAGTAAAACCTCTCAGGGAAGATGAGTATCCATTAAAAATCAATGGAAGGCCATACTGATTTCTTCTTAAAAACGCTTTCTGCAGCATCTCCATTCTAAGCTGCATGGTTTTCATGGTATGAAAATAACTTATTCCATTGCTCATGTAAAACAGTTAATGTTTTAGTATATTCTGTACCAGGCTTTATCTAGTGTTTACTTTTGCCTTGGATTAAACTGTGAAAATGACTGTTAGATGGATCACTGTTTAAATCTTATAAATTTGAATCATAAATTTTGGTCAAAATGGCTCTGTTATACCGTTTATTGATGTGCCCTTGTTCAGAGGCCTTGCTTAGGCCAAAACTGGCCAAAATCCAGGAGCAAAGTATTGAGTACCTACAAAATTACAGGTGGTATCTAAAATTCTTTTAATCAATATGATCAATAAAAACACGTCCTGCCTTGTATACATGAGCCCGCAAGATGGCTATTGTCTATGCCAACTGCCAATTACTCACCACCACCTATCGCATCAATCACTTAAGCTATGCGGCTCTGTAGAAACAGCATTTTGCAAAGTACTGGCTTCGCTTTGCGTTCAGGTGAACCTGGCAATCTACATTCTAATATTGCAGTCAGTCTGCAATCTACTACTGCAATCTGTTCTTTAAACCAACCCTTGTAGGTGGACCCACCATACAGTGCATTAAAAGAGAAGCACGGAAATGGCAAAAAAAAAAGAAAATCTTACCTAGATGGCTGCAGCTGTCCCCTGCTGGCTCTGCCCCAAGAACTGAGCGATCAAATACCTCTGATCACTCAGTTCTCCCCCTCTGGTCTGAGCAGAAAGCCATGACTGTCAGTCACTGGGTCTCTGCTCTGCTCTGCCCCTCCAGTGCTCACTGGAGTGCTGGGTTGTGGAGGGGCTGGTTCAGGGTCTCAGTGGCTCGTGGAGGGGCTGTCTCATGGTCTCGGCGGCTCACGGATGGGTTGGCTCAGGGTCTCAGTGGCTCACAGAGGGTTTAAGCCGGCTGCCGGTCCAGGCTTCTGGGCAGATCTTGACCATATGGTCAGAATCTTTTCAGCACCTGGATCATTGAGTGACATTAGCTGACAGTGGACTTTAGCCCGCTGTAGGCTGAAAATGGGTCACAGGAGTGCTGTATGAACTGCACTCCTGTGATCCATAAGAGAAAAATAGCCAAAAAAAGCTTTGGCTATACTTCTTAAAATTTGCAGTCCAGATTAGATTTGCATTCATGAACCCTAAAATGTGTTGGCTGTCTTCTAGTTTGAACTGCTTCAATTGTTGATAATCACAGTGTAGATGGTTTGTAGGAATGAACTGCTTCCAGGTGGGCTAAAACCCCAATCTCCTGACAACGCAGGTAACTGGAAGAGCTCTCTAGATTGCCCAGTGAAATGATGTAGACAGACTTTCACTTTTAATAATGTTCTTTGTTGGCAACCCACTGGGCAACATGCACTATATATCTGATTTATTCTGATCACTGTGGCCACAAATATTTTTTACAAATAACAAACATGTTATACCTACCTGCTCTGTGCAATGGTTTTGCACAGAGCAGCTCCAATCCTCTTCTTTAGTTCCCCGGACAATGTTCCTGGCCCCTCCTTTTCTCCAACTGGCACCGTAGCAAGCTGCTTGCTATGGGGGCACTCATGCGTGCATGCTCCTGAGCCTCGCTCTGTGTGTCCACCCCCCTGCTCCCTCCTCAATGGCTCCCACTGCTGTCTCTGAGCCAATAAGGAGGCAGAGACTCAAGAGAGCAACCACTCTCATGCACATCTCTAGATCGCAATTGGCTCAGGTAAGTATTGGGGGGAGGGTGTGAGGGAGCTTCATACTGAATTTTTTTTTTTTTTTACCTTCATACAAAGCAAGAACCATCAGTCTTTAGAATCACTTTAAAGGCTTAATTCTTGTAACGTTTACACTTTAGCAACACGATGTTAACAGGCTACCTATAACAATATGACATGATCAGTTTTTTGAGGATATTCAGATGCCAAAACTGCATAAAGGCAGGGGACAGAGCTGGTTTACCTTACTAATGGTGTACGTGTACAGTGTATGAACTGGAGCCTGCTATTTGTGATAAGAATTACATTAAATTATTCTTCCTGCATCATTTAAATGTTAAAATCTGAAGCCAGGATTTGTGTTGTTCCTCCCGTGTTTCTTTGCTACCATATGTAACATTTGACTTTCCATTATGCTGTATTACTGTTTGCAATGTGTTGCTGCTGAATACATCTTGTCCCTTTTCAGGCAGGGACCCCTAGTTAAGTATTTTGATGGGATTGTAATTAGCCCATTCTCTCCCAGATTTCAATGTTCTAATGACTTATTAAAGATGGTTTTTATTGTATTTAAATGTAGTCATATTGACTATGTATAAATATATAAATAAATATATATACTTTCACAAAATGTTTTTTAAGGTGCTGTTCCACTGGCTATATTCTATATTGTTTTATATATGTGTTTTTTTTTTGTTTTTGTTTTTTGTGCGTGTGTACATACATGCATGAGCGTGTATATAGTAAATATATTTCTGTATTTATATATTATCTATCTTATAGGTAGAGAAATATAATTCCTCATTCACAAACTGCTTTTATTTTCCATCTCACATGTTCCTGTGACCTTGATATGATTTATATCCCTAACTATGTAATAAATACATAACTACCTTATACTACCATACAGATGTGCTCAGTATGGTATTCGTTTAATATATTTCTCAACCCACTCATCATAAATATATGTAAAAATGTTCTTGGGTTGGGAAATCAACATGGCTCCAAAAGGAGTAATACGTTCCCTTATGTAAGACTATCGCATACTTCCATAAACTAGAACCATGATTCTCCATGCATTTTCCGTCTCCACCCCTGCAACTCCTGTTTTTACAAAGTTAAAGATCACATTATGTTCTTGGCTTTATTCCAATTTGAGATACAGACAGTAACACAAAGAAAAGCACACAGATACAGATGTTTTGAGACATTAGAACAGGAACACTATGAAAATTTTCATACAGCTGTCCCATTTTGATCTAAAATAAAATTCCATAAACTGCATGATGATGCACACATATGAACATACCTGGTCTTCCATATATAGTAATGGTAACTATTTTGTGGTCAGTTAATGCACTTAAACACTTCTCATATCTTTATGAAGTCACTGGTTTCTAAGTAGATTTGAAGTAGAACTAAAGGCAAAACATTTTTTTCATTTTGAATGGGGTAGAATTGGGTTATAACCCATGGGAGAGATTCCCTTTACTTCCAGTCCCATAGCCAAAACAGGAAGAGAAAGAAAATCCCTCTAAAGTGAGGGAATCCTTGGTTGCCCCCTAATAAAAGTCCCAATTGGAAGAAATCCCTACTATTTCTGTTCTGGGGGCAACCCAAAATTTGGGATTTTCTTTGACTTTCATTTTCAGTGATAATGGTAAACATAACAGAGAGGGTGAGTCTCCCTAATGGGGGCACAGACAGCAAAACAATCTGAAAGGTGTTCTAATCCCTCTCCACTCTATCCAAAAATAAATAAATAAAAAAGTTTTGCCTTCAGTTATACTTTACTGCGTTCTAACATACAGTAATGGTGTACATGGGCAACAAGTGCAGTAACTGCCATTTCCTTATTAACAGAAATGGAGATTGTAAATGTTAGTCTGGGGGAGTGTCACAAAACCTGAAACTGCCTACCCAAACAAATGGGTATAGGTTTAATTGGAATTAAGGATCTTGGTCAAATTTCATCTGCAACTGTACTGAAGGCCAAAGGATTTTTATTTTCAGTAAAGTGATAGATACATTTTATGGATGATTAGAATAATGCCAGTTGCATTGTGTGAAATAACTGCAACAATCCCAGATATACGCTTAAAAGATTAGTAAAGTGATAAAATGGAACAGCATCCTTTGCCGTTTACCTATCTACCTTTATATTTTAGAAAAAAGAAAAAAAAGTCAGGGGATGCAATGGAAGGAAACCAAATTAAATTGAAAATACATGTCAAGAAAGTGCAGTTTTTACATATGTTTTTGTGAATGTGTTTCCATAGGTCTGTATTAAGTTTAATATAAAACCAGACTTGCTGCTAAGTGGCACTGCACCTAACATTGGCATAAAAGGCCCATTAAGGGTCTTTTGACCATGCCATTGGTCTGTACTGAAGCAGAGAATAGAGTGCAGGGCCCCAATATCACAACCCTGTCAAAAATGTCCTTGAGGTACAATGCCTATTAGATTTATCATTTGTAATATGTACCTATTTTTATGCTGAACCAAGTTTTCATTTATTTACTTGCTTTAAATAATTTAATGAAAAACAGAAATAATTGCTATTTATCTTGTCACCTTTACAAATTAGGGATTTTACGCTCGTCGTCTCGTGTTTTGATACGAACAGATCTGAGTATTTCTACCCTCTTTTTTTAACAATGTGCATATTAGAATATTGTACAGAGTAGACTGTCCTCGTGGATTTTCTGTTATGAGAACATCCTCACATTTGTGTAATTCTCCGGGGATTGTATGTATGCTTCAGATTGTTTCAAATAAAAATTTCAAACAGGCGGCCTGACTGGCAGTCTATGTGTGTATGTATTTATGTACAGATGGTTCATAAATATATTTTCATTTCTATATCTAGTAGTAGTCACATCCAACATGGACATGCTCTGTAATGTAGACATTACGTAAGCTATGAAACCTCTTTGACATTACCCACTTGAAGACCAGGCCTTTTCTGGCACCTTTTGTTCATTTTTTTTTAAAGCAGAGGCCCTAGAGAATAAATTGGTGGGGGTTGCAATTTTTTTATGTCACACGGTATTTGCGCAGTGGTTTTTCAGAAATTTTAATGCAAAAAAACAATGCTTAATCCATTTTTTGGTCAAACATAAAAGATGTTATGCTGGTTAAATAGATATTAAACATGCCATGCTTTAAAATTGAGCAAGCCCATGCAACAGCAACAAACAATGTAAATTTTACTTTCCATATGCAACACTTTAAAAGCCTTTACAGGTTACCACTTTAGATTTACACAGAAGATCTGGTGCCCATGATCTGACGTTCGCGGTGATCTCTCACATGTGTGGGATAATCACGGTTTGCATGTGAGGGCAGAGGCACTTTACACTTTTTTTTTAAATTTATTTATTTTTTTATTTTTTTACACTTAAAAAAAAAAAAATTAAAATCACTTTTATTGCTGTCACGTGGGATGTAAACAGCTACTCTTTATGCCCTTAAAAGCATTTTTATCAAACCAAGATCGACTTAATTTTTAAAAAATAGCGCCGTTTACATCCAGGTAATCCAGAAGTGATGTAAGGTCATCGCTTTCAGTTCCCTATATGATAGAGGCAAACAGAATGGTTTCAGTCTTCGTTCACCTCTATGATCAGCTGGCGGAAGCATCGCCTGGTAGATCGGGTATCCTGGTGGCACAGCACAATAAAGCCTCGTGAGGTTGGGGGGGGGGGGGGGGGAGAACAGGGAAGGTCCCCACCTACTGCTTGTAAAAGCAATCCAGTCGCTAGTTAGCCACTAGGTCTGGTTTTACAAGACCGCCAACCGTCGGCTCATAAAAACAGTACAGTGATGATGCCTGCAGGTATAACCAGTTGAAGTCCAGCGATGTACCGTGACGTTGCTGGTCTTCAAGTGGTTATAAAACAAGTCTAGTTGAATGTGACTGTGATTAGCTATAACATGACCTGGATAAATGAGAATGGTCAGACATATTTACATTGCTATTTTTGTAGCTTTAAGAATATAGAGTTGTATGTCATAGTGATAGGCTAGGATAATATCATGAAAGTCACAGTTTAGAACACCTAACCAGATATAATCCTCTATACATCCTTAAGCTAGATGTCTAAAGGACGTTCTACTCAGAAAGTTTTGTTTATATAATTCTCTTCTGCATGAGAGAAAAATACAGTGATAACTTTGTTTGCGAGCATAATTCGTTCCAGAAGCATGCTTGTAATACAAAGTACTCTTATATCAAAGCAAATTTCCCCATAGGAAATCATGGAAACTCAGATGATTCGTTCCACAACCATTTAATATAAAAATGATTACAGCAAAACAAAATACAGTATAAAGTTTACTGTAAACAAAAATTAAACTGTACTTCAAAATACAGCACTGTACATTAGGCAGCACCTCCTGTGTTGCAAAAGTTTTAAGGTAAAAAAAAAATGTGTACACTTACAATGTTAAGGAGTTTGGTGCTCATCTATCTAAAGCCGCTGTGTATACTGTATGTAGAGTAAAGCTGCTGGTGTACAGTATACAGCTTTGTATGTGGCCAGAGGTTGGTTTTCATCCATTTAAAGCCGGTCTTTATACAGTACCGTATGTTCAGTAAAGCCGCTTGTGTACAATATACAGTACAACGCTGTATGTGGCCAACTCCTAGCGCTTGCTAGAGAATTAGGAGACACTCGGGAACTGTTGATATCATTTCCAGGTACGTCCGCCCCTGCTGGGAGTGTCTCCAGAAAGCGCTGGGAGTCACCATCGCCTGCGAAACTCTGGCCACATACAGAGCTATACTGTACACCAGCGGCTTTAATGTACATATACACAGCAGCTTTACATGGATGAGCAGCAGACGCCTTCACATTGTGAGTGTAATTCTTTTTTTTTTCCATTAAAAAAAAAAAAACACTTGTATGACAAGACAGCGCTCGCAGATCAAGGCAAAACATTTTTTTTAAAAAGTTGCTCATCTTTCAAAACGCTTGTAAACCACATTACTCGTAAACCAGGGTTTCACTGTAGAAGGATTTTGCCAAACTTGATTTATATTTGTGTGTGTAGCAGCACTGGGTAAAAAAAAAAAGTATATTTTTTTACAAATAAATATAAATACATGACAGAATTTCCAAAGCACTATGGCAGGGGTCAGTAACCCCGGGATCGCGTGCCACCTAAATGCTGTGGCACACAAGGGGAATCCTAGAAGACCCACCTCCCGCACATTGTAACTAGGCTTTTAACCCCTTTCAAAACAATCTTTTTGAGTACCTCATTGTAATGGAGGATTTTAAGATTTTAGGATTTTGGAGAGAGAGGAGGGTTTTAAAGACTTTTCTGCCATACCAGCTAATGACAAGTATTAATTTAGGCTACATTTGCATGGATGTTTAGACACCGTGTGAATAGCTGTGGCAAGACTCTGGTTCCTGCTGCTGTTTTTGACACCAGTTAGCTGCAGCCACCAAGCCTGTACAGTACACTATAATGACATGTTGCTAGGGGCTGCAGTTATTCTTGATTGCACAGCCAGTGATTACCAGCAGAGATGGCTGAAAGTGTACGTCCAGCAGCCATCACCACAGGTAATTGCTGGTTGTGTGAACAACCACAAAAAGCTACAGCCGCCGGCAACTTGTCATTTGTCACTTGTAAAGGAATTAGAGCTGATCTGAGGCCTGAAGAAAGAGGAATTGAGGCTGATCTGAGCTGTGAAGATACAGGAATTTGAGCTAATCTGGAAGGTAAGGGAACTGAAGCTAATCTAGAGCATGAAGGTAAAGGAATAGGAGCTAATCTAGTGTGTGAAGGTGCAGGAACTGGAGCTACTGGGGCTGAAGTGAGGCCTGCTCAATGGTGTAAAAAATGGCAGCAAGAATCAGCAGAGTCCATGCACACCGTTGCTAAACATCCGTGCAAAATATAGCCTTAAACCAGGCTTTGGGAGCTGCTACTTTAGAAAAGAGTTTGGTAACTAGTACTTTAGAACAAACAGAAGTTCTAAAGTAGTAGTTTCCACAACCCTATTCTAAAGTAGTAGCTCCCTTTAAAAGTTATAAAGTAGTAGTTCCCAGTAAGGAAGGAACTACTACTTTAAAACAAGGTTTGGTATCTGCTACTTTAGAACTTTTGATTGGAACGCCAAGGCAGCTGTTGCTCAAAATTTTTGGAAGGGGCGCAAACAAACTGAAAAATTCTGAAAAAAAATCCTCATCAATTGCAGCCTCACTGTGCCCGTCGAATGCTGCCACTGGGCCCCCTGCCCACCCTGCATTTACTCTGTCTTGGTGGGGCAGCAGGTGACAGTGGTGGGTGGTGTCCTCCTTGCTCCACCATGTCCTCTATCTTCTCCTGTCCCCTAATATGATTGGACGCCTGATAGGCGCCTGTCGTTTCAGCCAATCAGATGACGGGTAGCAGACCCGAGCACCTGATTGGCGGAGAGGCAGTTCAGTGTTAGGAAAGCGAATATTCATTTGCTTTTCTAACACAGCTGGGTGAACTGCCAGTGCCAGGCATGGCATGGCACTCGCTGTTTACCTTTTATGACACCTATTAGAGACTGGCTCTAATCAGGTGCTTCAAGACCACCCCCCGCTACTGTAATTCAAGCGTCCGGCGCCAGAAAAGGGTGCCTTTGGCCAATCATGGCTCAGTGGACGCCCCACACTATATAAGGCTGCTTACATAGCGGCCGTGTGTAGTGTTGTTGGTGTGGACAGAGAGATAGCTTGAGTTAGATTAAGCAGGCAGGTTATTCAGTTAGTGGCAGTGTATTTGAGATTATATATATATATATATATATATATATATATATATATATATAATTATGTCAATGTCTAGTGTGTGTGTGTGTGTATATATGTGTGTATATATATATATATATATATATATATATATATATATATATACTCTGAATTTAGCAGAGACTTTATATTCAGTATTTACTCTATATTCAGTCAGTGCAGGCAGTGTATTAAAGAAAAAAAAATATATATATATATACTCTGCATCCAGTGTAGCCTATATCTACAGTGCATTCGGTGGTGTACTGTTTCTAATACACTTCAGGCGGTGTATTTTTATATATATATATATATATATAGTCTAGTACAGAATACAGTGTAGTGTGGTGTTGCAAAACAAAAGATACATCATGTCTGGAAGGCCGCCAAGGAGAGGCGGACGCACACAGGCCACTAAAAGAGGGCAAGCAGCCTCTGTGTCTACAGTCAACAGTGGTGGTCGTGGACATGGTGCATCCTCTGCAGGTGGCCATGGGGCACGCTTGTCCTTTTTTTCTGCTGCTGGCTGTGTTATTGAGTAACAACATGCAGAAGAGTTGGTGGAGTGGATAACGAAGCCATCCTCATCCTCTGTCACCCAGACTTAGTAGTTTACCTTCCAATGCAGCTGCCCAAGTGGCCTATTCCACCGGCTCCTTGTCCACAGTCACGCCTTCCCTAGCTCCACCAATATGCACGAGAGGAGTCCCCAGAATTATTCAACGACAGTGTTGGTTATATGCTGCTGGAGGATGTGCAGCGATTTGAAGGCTCTGATGTTGGTTCACATGTTAAGGAAGGGAGTAATGTGAGCCTAGAGAAAGAGGGTGCCACAGAAGGACAAGAAACTGGCAGTCATGTTCCCCAGCTGCAGCATACTGCCAAGTTTTCTCCAGTGACGAGGAGAGAGGGGATGATGAGGTCACTGACTGTAGTTGGGTGCCTGAGAGGAGGAGGAGGAGGCTCAACTCCAAAGAGGCAGGATGTCCTCTAGGGGGCAGCTTAAGGGCAGCCACCCTATTGCATCACACGCAGAGCTCCGCAGTTGCAGGGCGCTGCTGACTCCCCCCTGACTTTTAAAAGTTCCTTGGTGTGGGCCTTTTTTGACACGTGTGCAGCAGATCGCACCGTTGCTGTTTGCAACCTATGTCTGAAGCGGAACAAGCGTGGCCAGAACAGCAGCCGCTTGGGCACCACATGCTTGACCACACATATGACGACTTGCCATGCAGTCCATTGGCAACAGCACTTGAAAGACCCACATCATAGAAAAAGGCAGACTTCTCCTTGCTCCTCATCTGGGATCTCCAATCCTACTATACCTCCAGTCCTCTCAAAAACCTGCACTGAGAGGAATGAAGGTATAGCAATAGGTGTCCCAAGTACTTGCAGACAATCTGCTAATTTGGTCCCAGCCATCCACATGCTCAGCATCTAAATGCTAGCTTGGCCAAATTGATAGCACTGCAACTGCTGCCTTTTCAGCTGGTAGACTCTCTGCCCCCTTTCGTGAATTTGTGGAATGTGCTGTACCTTAGTGGCAGGTTCCAAAATACCATTTCTTTTCACGGAAGGTCATTTCGGCTCTCTACTGGCATGTGGAAGGCAATGTTTTGGCCTTGTTGGACAGGGCGGTCAGCAGTAAGGTTCATATTACCGCTGACTCATGGTCCAGCAGGCATGGGCAGGGATGTTACTTTCCTTCACGGCGCACTGGGTAACCCTGCTGGCAGCTGGGAAGGATGCAGGACAGGGTTCAGTGTTGTTGGAGCTTGTTCCGCCACCACACCTCCAAAATGCTAGTGATGATTCTGCCACAGCTATCTGCTACACCCCCTTCTCTTCTTCTTTCTCTATGGCCTCTTCTGCAGATTTGTCCTCTGAATCAGCAGTGCTCCGTAAGAGTTTAAGGGGCTAAGCAAGCAGTCAGGTTAAAGATGCCATGCGGTGCTTCAGTTGGTCTGCCTAGGGGACAGGAGCCGCACTGGGGCAGAGATTCTGTCAGCTCTGTAGGGGCAGGCTCAGAGGTGGTTGACGCCACACCAGCTACAGCCAGGAATGGTTGTATGCGACAATGGCACCAACCTTCTCTCCGCCCTCCAACAGGGATACTTGACCCATGTTCCATGTTTGGCACACGTGCTGAATTTGGTGGTACACCGGTTCTTGACCAGGTACCCAGGCTTACAAGACCTCCTGAGGCAGGCCAGAAAAGTCTGTGGTCATTTCCACCGGTCATACAATGCCAATGCTCAGCTGGCTGACATTCAAAGGTAATGCAACCTGCCCACCAACTGCCTCATTTGTGACATTCCCACCAGATGGAACTCAATGTTGGCAATGCTGCAGCGGCTGTACACACAGCAGAGGGCTTTCAATGAGTACCTGTGTGAGTATGGCACCAGGACAGGGTCAGGGGAGCTTGGCTTCTTTTCGCCATGCCAGTGGCTTCTGATCAAGGATGCATGCACAGTCCTGTCACCATCTGAGGAGACAACAAGGATGGTGAGCAGCGACAATGCATGTATCAGTGACACTGTCCCTCTAGTCTTCTTGCTGGAGCACTTCATGGGATCATGGACAGGGCACTTGAGGCAGAACAATGCGATGAAGAGGAGGACTTCCTTTCCTCTCAAGGCCCCCTTTATCCAGGTAGCATTCCTGCGGGCCCTCCAAACAACAGGAAGAAGAGGAGGTGGATTGTGTCAGCATGGATGTAGAGGATAACACTCAGCAGCAGTCTTCAAGGGATGGTTTTCAGTCCCCAGAAACTCAGGGAGTTGTACGTACCTGGGAGGAGGTAGTTAAAGATAATGTGATCCTTAGTGACCTAGAGGACTCAGAATCTAATGCTTCTGCAAACTTATGCTGCATGGCCTCCCTGATTCTGCAAAGCCTGCGAAAGGACCCTAGGATTTGTGGTATCAAGGAGAGGGATCATTACTGGCTGGCAACCCTTCCTGATCCACATTACAAGGGTAAAGTTGCAGAACTTATCCTGCCTTCGCAGAGGGAGCAGAGGATGAAACATCTTCAGCAAGCCTTGAAGTAAGGTTTGTGTAACGCATTTCCAGACCCTGGGAGGTTACCATTTCCTGGTCCTGGACAACGTGTTGCTGAGGCTTTGTTCAGTCAGAGGAAGAGCGGTGGAGAAGGTGTCCGGCTGACTGATGCCTTTAAAAAATCTTCCAGTCCTCTGCGCCAAGGTCTGATCAGTTCAAGCAACCATCGCCAGCATCTGCATTATATGGTACAGGAATATCTAGGGGCAAGAGCAGAGTTGGAGACCTTTCCAACAGAACATCTACTGGGTTACTAAGTCTTAAGGATGGACCACTAGCCAGAAGTTGCTCAATATGCAATCGAGCTACTGGCCTGTCCTGCATCCAGCGTGCTTTCTGAAAGCACATTCGGTGCTGCTGGAGGGTTTTTAATGGATCAAAGAGTGTGCCTGTCCACAGACTCCGTTGATGGGCTCACATTCATAAAAATTAATCAGTCTTGGATCAGCAGCTATCAAGCACCTGATGCTGATGTAACTGATTGAATTTGCTAGGGATCTGGGATCCCTTGGAAACTGCCTATGCTGAATATCCTATTCCTCCTCAATCTCAATGATGCTAGTTTCGAACAATATTTTTGGTTTAGGGCACCACCACCCAAGGCCCAATTTTTCTGCCCCTGTTTAACAGGGGCATGTAATTACAATTTTTGATACAATATTTCATACAATATTTCACAGCAGGGCTCGTTTTTGTGCCAAACAAAAGTAACTGTGAGAGGTTACATTGTTCTGGCGCCACCAAAACCAAAGGCCCAATTTTTCTGTCCCTGTTTAACAGGGCCATGTAATTAAAATGTTTGATATAATATTGGCATGGTTAGGCAGTAATGTTTGTCTGTCAGCTGACCTCTCCGTGTGTTCAGCTTAAGAGGCCAGCCACTCTCACCTGGCTGCTTGAGTAATCTCTCCTCAAAGCATGGCTCCACCCCAGCCCCTATCAGGGAACTCTATATTAACTTGTGCACTGCAAGCCAGCCCTGCTGATCAATATTTTGTGTTTTGGCTTCCATGTGCTCATTGCTCTGTGTCCTACGTCTGATCCTGTTTACCGACCTTGGCTTGTTCTTGACTGTCCTCATCTGCTTCATATCCCGACCTTTGGCGTGTTCTTTGACTATCACTATCTGCTTGTTGCCCTGAACTTTTGGCTTATCTCCTGACTATCTTTTTTCCAAGCTGCTGCTTCCTTTCTATCCTCCAGTAGTCTACTGTGAGCGTGAGCTGGGAGACCCTGGGGCACACGACCTAGAGCCAGACTGCAGCAAAGACCATCCCCACCATTGGGGGCCCTGGTGAACACCCGCTGGCTCTTAGATTCCACGCCCTGGGAAATCTCATGCTCTAGCTCCCAGTGTCATCCGCGTTGGTGCTCCAGAGTACCTGCTTTTCTGAAACACCCAGGGCTCCATTCGCAGCAGTCAGCCGTAGGGTCCACTACCTTGCGGTGCACTCCAGACTCCAATGGGGTGCATCTGTCACCTGGACTCAGGTGACCTGACAAATATTAAACAGCAGGGCCTGTTCCTGCGCCCAACAAGAGTAACTGTGAGGGTTTACAGTGTTCTGGCACCACCAAAACCAAAGGCCCAATTTTTCTGCCCCTGTTTAACAGGGCCATATAATTACAATTTTTGATACAATAGTTAAGCAGGGCTCGTTCCTGCGCCATACAAGAGTAACTGTGAGGGGTTACTGTGTTCTGGCACCACCAACACCCAAGGCCCAATTTTTCTGCAGAGTATATAGGGCAGGCCGTATAGTATATATACTGCTGTTCAAAGTATATAGTGCTTGGGGGACCCCCACGCCATTTTTTTTTTTACATTTTGGTGCGGGGTTCCCCTTAATATCCATACCAGACCTGAAGGACCTGGTATGGATTTTGGGGGGACGTCCACGCCATTTTTTATTTTTATTTTTGGCGCGGGGTTCTCCCTAATATTCATACCAGACCCAAAGGGCCTGGTAATGGACTGGGGGAGACCCAAGCCTTTTTTTCCAATGATTTTTATCTATATTGCTGGGATCCGACAATACATTACAGCCGCGAGCAGTTTTAAATGACATTTTTTCTTTTAGAAATGTCATTTTGCTGTGGTACTGTTATCAACATGGGAAATGCGCTATTTTACAGGCAGACCAAAGAGAACCCCCAGGCACAATATTTAAAGCAATATTTCATTTTTATTGTTTCACTTTAAGCATTATTAAAATCACTGCTCCCCAGAAAACATCAGTTTTTAAAACTTTTTTTTGCATTGATACATATCCCCTGGGGCAGGACCCGGGTCCCCAAACATTTTTTATGACAATAACTTGCATAACAGCCTTTAAAATGAGCACTTTTGATTTTTCACGTTCGCGTCCGAACTGGGGGGGGGGGGGGTGTTCAGCTCATCCCTACTCATTTGTACTGACCAGGGATGAACTTGGGTTTGGTCTAAACCTCAAAAAGTTAGCATAAGCCTGACTGGAACTGGAAGACAACTAGATATAATAAACAGCAAAAAAGGGAAGTGGGGTGCCTTCGTGGCAGTAGAGAACAATGGAATATCAGTGAGAAGGTATAAGAAAGATTTTATTGGCAAAGGTTTAAGAGGCGGAGCTTAATCTGTTGTATGCAAATGTGCAAATAGAATGCTAAGAAAAGACCTAAACTTGCATTTTTCCTCCACCCCGCATCATCATACTGAATAACAACCTGTCTTTTAGAGGGAGAAGCACCAACTGCATCATGGGAGTTTGGACCTTGTTCAGACCTACTCAGTTATGGCTGACTGAAAAAATTTCTCCAATTGGGTCCTACTGATTAGATGAGGAAACCTTGCATTCACTAAAAAAACACATCTAAAAGTTTCTTGAATTTATCTACACTCCCTGCTGAAACCACCAACTGTGGAAGGGCATTGCAGATTCATACCGCTCTAACAGTAAAGAACCCCTTTCACAGTTTAAGATTGAACTGCCCCTTGTCCAACCTCATTGTGTGTGAACCTGTGTTTAGAGACCTTAAATTAAATAGATTTCTCCCAATGCTGAAGTCACCGTTTATAGATAGATAGTAGATACATAGATCGCAGGGCTTTTTTTCAGCGGGAACGCGGGGGAACGCAGTTCCGGCACCCCCAGCACCTCCAGCACTGAATGTATGTAATGGTAAGAGGTGCTGGGGAATGCTGGAAGGTCTATTGTTGCTGGCTGCGGGGGGATCTATTTTTCCTGGGGTGCTCTATTATTGCTGGTGGGGGGTCTGTTGTTGCTGGAATGGTCTATTGTTGGTGGGGAGGTCTGTTGTTGGTGGGGAGGTCTGTTGTTGCTGGTGGAAGATTGTCGCTGGGGGGGGTCAATTGTTGCTGGGTGGTCTATTAAAGTGGATGTAAACCCACTCTCATCATTTCTAAATTACTTCCATAGTGCTGATCTATTAGGATATACATGCCTCCTGCATGTATCCTTACCTGTCAAATATCTCCCCTTTTGCTGTTTGGAACCCTGCAATACTCCGGATTCTGTGGGCGGGTCTGTTGTCTGGAGCTCAGTGGGTGGAGTCGTGATGTCAGACTCCCCGCCCACCTCTACACTCCCCTTGGCCAGGCATCAATATTTCTTACACTGAACTTCTGCCGGTCTCATGGATTATGCTCCATGATAACTAATATCCAGCCAAAACCCAGGAAAGTCACCACATGCCTTCAGCATGCCCAGTCATGCTGAGGTGTGGAGCAGCCAATCATGGGAGAACTGGAGAAGAAATGAGGGGGGATGTGAAGTACACAGAATGCCTCTGTCAGACTTGTGCATGAGATAAGGAAATCACCTGTCACTCACAGCAAGGGGGAAGAATGGACACCTATTTCTTTGTGTGTCTGTTTTTATCTTACTGAAGAATGATAAGAGGATTGTTCAGAGCTGGATTAACTGTGGCAAGACTGGGCACAGATGACATTCTCTGCTGTTACAGATATGAGTCTTAATTAAAAAAATTTTGGGGGGGTTACATCCACTTTAATGTATGTCCGCCCTCTGGGTGTTGTGCTTACCCCAGTTGTCACCCTCTCCCTTTGCAATTTTGTTAATCCTCTCCATGCAGTAGTCATCCGGTAAAGACCCCAAATCTTTGCCACTCTCATTCCCCAGAAGTGCAAAACAAGTAAAGTTGTCAGGGTATGCCGAGACAGCAGGGGGTATCTGAGGTCTCTGAACCTGGGGAAACAACAAACTTAACATGTGACAGGGTGTGTTGGTGTCAGGTTTGTATGTTTTTTTATATAGCTTTAGCATACACTCTAAACCATCTGGATCTATATTGTTATTTAAGGGAAAAGGCACTGTAGCCAGCTGGGGTCTGGCCCCTGCACAGACCAAGCAGTTCTCTTTTTTAAGGATGTTAGCAGTATAGATTAACCATTCAAGCCATTCATTCTTATCCTGGTATCCTGTTTCTAATGTTATAGCTTCTTCCACTGTGAGATTGGTGAATCTCACTGTGGATCCTAATACCTCTACTTTAAATTGGTCCTTATTATCTAATTCTTTCTTCTTGTTTGTCTCATTCTTTGGTTTAACTTCAAGGAAGAATTTTCCCAAAAGGTCAGTTTCTGATATCCAAGCTCCTAAACGGTATAACCTCTGATCTTCTAGTTTTGGGTCCTTCAGGGAAATCAATAATATATTGCAATTCTTTGATTCTGTACAGGGAGAGTGAGCCGCTTTTAGTTATGGTTAATCTATTCTTTAAATCTCCTGCTGCTGGGATCTCATATCCCCAATCCTGGGCTGCAGTTGTCCACATGACTGAATCCCAAGTAGTACACCTGGTAGTTCCAGCCAGGTAGCACCGTATTTGTCTGCCCAGGTCAACTTGCTTGCTTCTACCTTATCTCCACAATCTGTCATCTGGCAGAAATCCACCTGTATAGTACTGGTGGTTCCTTCAACAAAGGTGAGGTTCAATGCTCTTCCTGCCTCTTCCCAATTGATTGGTTCCACTATCCTCCCGTGTCTCTTACCTCCCCGTATAGAGGCTTCTCCTAGAGTCACCAATACTCCCACGAGGAACAAAATCCCTACCATCCTATCTGAAGTGAGGGGGGCCTAAATAGGGCCTTTTCTTCACCAAGGTTGAGACAAGCAGACCTTTTATCTGCCTCCCTTTGTAGTTGGACTTTCCCCCTCCTTCAGTCTTTCTGTCCCTACTCTGCCTATGTTTACCTTTTTACAGTGGGATTGGTGAATCCAGATAGTCCTTTCAGCAATTCTTACTGCAGTGGGAGTAGTAAGGAGTACTTGATATGGCCCGTCCCACTTAGGGGAGTGCCAATACTTCTTTCTGATCACCTTGATGAGCACCCGATTTGTACTTTGTCTTCTCCTATGGGCTCTCCTTCTGGAATGGAACACTCTTGGTTAATTTGTTTCTGTTTTAATAACCTTGACATGTATTCTGCTAAGGTTCTCTCCCCTTCCTCTGTGTGGGTTTCATTTGGTAATAAAGGTATTTTATAAGGTCTACCCTACATCATTTCAAATGGACTCAGCCCCTCTTTAGTGAGGGTGATGTGCATGCCTAAAATAGCTAGTGGGAGACAGTACATCCAATTTTTCCCTGTCTCTTCCATAGCCTTTTTTAGCTTGCTCTTTAATATCCCATTATGACTTTCTATGAGCCCTGCTGACTGAGGGTGATATGCACAGTGATTCTTTACTTCTATACCCATCACTTCTGTTAGGTGTTTTATGATCTGATTTCCAAAAATGTGAACCATTATCACTATAAATCTTCTCTGGTATCCCAAATTGTGAAATTATATCTTTTAGTAAGGCTTTGGATACTGTTAGGGCGTCAGCACTTCCTGTGGGAAATATCTCTACCCATGTGGTCAATGCATCAATGATTTCCAAACAATATTTCTTCCTTTTCACATTTGTCTAATTCAATAAAATCCATGCAAATGTGTTGGAATGGATATTGCGGTGTGGGGAACTTCCCTTTCCGTGGTCTTATGCCTCCCTGAGCATTGTGTCTTGCACATATAATGCATTGAGAACAAAAAGTTTTTTTTAGTAGTTTTTGAAGCCATAGGCTGTACATACCTTATTAAACATCTCAGTCACCCCCCTGTTTGACACATGAGTTACTCCATGTGTCAATACTGCTGCATACCTAAATAAGGATTTTGGCAATGCCAGCTTTCCTTCAGGTGATGTGTAGATGTTATCTATTATTGTGCAACCTTTTGTTTTCCGATATTGTTTCTCCCCAGGGGATACATTCTGCTGTATATCAGTAAGGACTGTATGATCTATCTCTATGATTTCCTGTTCTGTCATGTGTCACTTCTGCATATCCAGTTACACTTGTGCCATCTGGATTTTTCGTACTGGAGCCATCAACAAAAAGTGTCATGTCAGGGTTAGATAACGGTACATCTTTCCAATCACTTCATGGCAGTACCTTTTCAGCGATGGCAGCAGTACAGTCATGTTTATGACCATCAGTAGGAAGTGGTATTAGTGTGGATGGGTTTAATGTAGTACATCTCTGTATTGTTAAGTGAGGTTGTGTCGAAAGTATTGTCATACAGTAAAGGTGTCGTGCTGGGCTCAAATGTATGGACCAACGGGGCGCGGTCAGTACTGAATACCCAGAAATCCAAGCTCTACAAAAATTTGTCATGCCCAAAAAAAGACATCATTTGTTTCTTTGTTTCTGGCTTCGGCACCTGATGGAGGGCTCAAATTCTCTCCTCATCCAGGTGTCAACCTTCTTTTGAGATATTATACCCTAAGTATTTGACCTGCTGTTGCCACAACTGGAGTTTAGTTTTATTTACCTCATGCCCTTGGTATAACTGCCTGGTTAACAGCTTGTAAATCCTGTACCATTCTCCAGCCTGTGGAAGGCGGAGCCTTCTCAACAGGAAAAAGAGGGGTATTGCAGGGGCTATACCCTCCTCTGCTTCCTTCTTAAGGGGGTATCTCCATCACCTTGCACTAAAACCTTTACTTTCACATTTTTTTCCATCACTTTCAAATACTTCTCAGAATGCTTAACATATTGCAAAACATCTAAAACTGATGCAGTTCGGTAAGTAACCAAGTTTTTAACAATGTAATACTTATGATCCTGTTTTAATCCATTAACAAAAGCTATCTTTAGCTGTTGTTGATATGCACTATTCACATCCTCAGCTTCGGGGAGCCCAGAGAACACTTTAAAAACTTCTCGTAGTTTATTTAGATAATCACTGACACTTTCCTTGTCTTCCTTTACAGTCATATTAATCTTTTGCCAGTCAGTTCGTTATACCCATTGGAGATTGCATCTCTGATAGAAGGCAGTCAATCTGTCTGTCAAATCTTGGCTATCAAGGGCCAGTGGTTCCCCTCTTTGTTGAGGGGGCACTGTGGCTACACAGGGGTCCCAATGGACACTGGCCGCCTTCTGGTAGCCTGCAATGTCAGGGTCCGCCCTTACTGTGCAGAGGACAGTACTTTTTAAATAAAGTGCTGCAAAACAAATGGTGATTATTGGAATCTCTGATGCATGATTTGCTTATTGCATTCCTATAACAGAAAACATTTGTGATAACAAAAAGGATCATACTGGATTAACAACCCCGCATCTGCTGTTCATATAATGTATATAGACTAGGCTTTCTGTCATGCTTTCATAGCATACCAGAGTATATATATGTAGACTTGCAATGCTTAAAGGGTAACTCCACTTTCATGGGGAAAAAAATAGCAAATAAAGAAAAAATAATATAGCGCATATGATTGCGACACTGATCATTTTGTAATTGAATGTTATTAAAAATGACCTTTCCTTTTCAATCTGCAGCCAATTTAATTTTCTGAGAATACATTGCAATATGGCTACCTGGAGTTTTCTGTACACAGAGTGTGTACTGACCACTCCCCAAAACATAATTTCCTGCTTATGTGATTGGCTCACCAATTTTCCCAGAAGTCTGCCTAAGATACAAGTCAGATTTCAGGCATCCCTTGCAACAAAAATGTCATTTTTTGAGAGATACCTTCAATGGGAACCCGTCTAAAGGGATGCAGGTCCAGCAGATTGCCCTGTAGCTCCACACCTGACAGTTAATAATGAAACCACTCCCATTAGACCTACACTTTGCAGAGGCACAGAGAAACACACAGATTTCTTCAGAATAACAAAAGGTAGGAATCTGCAACAAAGTTTGTTATAATCCTCGCAATGTACACTGATCACCCAGAGGAGAACGTTTTTTTCTTAACAAAGTGGAGTTATGCTTTAAAGGTTATTTCACCAATTAATATATATAAGACTTGAATTTGAAATAAAAGGTAACTAAACATTTCCAGTACACTTAACAAATGTGTTACAGTGTTCCATCAGCTTTCTGTTTTCCCCAGCAGAATAAACAATATACGCATTTCAGAAAGGAAATATGATTTTTTCTAGGCAAGTCTGTAACATGACAAAGAAGCAGCTCAGTGAAGCGAGGCAGAGGGAGAACCACACGACTGCCTTCTGTCCCACTGAACTGTTGGGAGATATTCTCTTCTCTGCCTCCATTTCAGTCTGCTAAGCAAACTCCAGATGGGCAGCAAAATGTGTATGGTACACATTTATCAACAACATGTTTTTTTTCTGATTTTAGTATTAGGTTTTCTCTTATATATGCCTACTGTTCTAGTGAAAACATTTTAGATGCAGATTATTTCATTTTAAAAAAGGATTCCAGGTCAGTACAAGATGTAAGGGGAACATTTTATAACATATCAGAGAAAGCTAATAAAAGAAAATCCTCCAGTTTGCGCCATATGCAAAATCACTATATTTCAAGTTGCTCATCTTGCCATTGCAGTATGGCCTCATTAGCTTGGAATAAAAGGTAAATCAATATCCAAATGGCCATGGATAAGCTCTTTAAAGGGATACTAAAGCCAAATTGTTTTTACCTTAATGCATTCTCTGCATTAGGGTATAGAATGCCCCACTACTTACTTGACTTTCTCGCCGCTTCAGTGCTGCCTCTGGCTCCAGCACTGCTCCCTTCACTTCCTGCTTACCGGCACTGCGCGTGTCATTGGACACACATTGCCCAACTCGGAAGCCAACAGGATCACACACACACGTTGGTGCCTCCTTAGCACCTGGCCTGCTACATACAGGAGGCACTCTAACTCCCTTGTGCATGAGTGTGAGTTAGGTCATCCCGTCGTGGCCAATCAAGAAGGCCATATATGAAGGTATGAACAGGGTTCTCCACAACCATGAAACAAGTGGAAGGGATGTCTGGAACATACTTAGCTATTCTCGTTGGTGCAGGGTACCATATAGATAATACCTTGTAGGCTGTTTTGATTTATGACAAGCAAAATGTCCATCCAGTCTTCAGTCTCAAGTTCTTAATTTAAATCTGCCATCCATCGTGTGACATAGGTGGGGGAAGAGCTTTAGGGCTGGTTAATAGAGTCTTAACAAGCTTACAGATCACCTCTTTCGCATGTGGGTCAGCTGTACATAAATATTCAAACATGGTCATACTGTAAAGGCCTGTTTGTAAATTAATTTTCATGGGGTAAAAGTGCCTAACCTAAAGGTAACAAAATAGTTAGAAATTCATAAGTTTATCCCTTTCATGACTAAGCCTATTTTTGAAATTTGGTGTTTACAAGTTAAAATCCGTATTTTTTGCTAGAAAATTACTTAGAGTTCCCAAACATTATATATATTTTTTTAGCAGAGAATCTAGAGAATAAAATGGCGATTGTTGCAATATTTTTTATCACACGGTATTTGTGCAGCGGTGTTTTAAACGCAAATTTTTGGAAAAGGGACACTTTCATGAATTTTAAAATATCCAAACAGTAAAGTTACCCCAATTTTTTTGTATAATGTGAAAGATGATGTTACGCCGAATAAATAGATAATAAAACATGTCACCCTTTATAATTGCACGCACTCGTGGAATGGTGACAAACTACGGTACCTATGAATTTCCATAGGCGATGCTTTAAAATTTTTTTACGGTTACCAGGTTTGAGTTACAGAGGGGGTCTAGGGCTAGAATTATTGCTCTTGCTCTGACGATCGCGGCAATACCTCACATGTGTGGTTTGAACACCGTTTACATATGCGGGCGCGACTTCCGTATGCATTTTTTTCGCTGCGCGAGCTCGCGGGGACAGGGGCACTTTAAAAAAATTTTTTTTTTTTTTTATTTATTTTATTTATTTTTTTACTTTATAAATTGTGTTTTAAAAAAAATTTTATTTTTTTTTACTTTTATTGCTGTCACAAGGAATGTAAACATCCCTTGTGACAGTAATAGGTGGTGACAGGTACTCTTTATGGAGGGATGGGGGGTCTAAAAGACCCCCCATCCCTCCTTTACACTTCAAAGTATTCAGATCGCTGAAAACGGCGATTCTGAATACTGTGTACTTTTTTAAATTCGGCGCCATTGGCAGCCGAGTAAACGGGAAGTGACGTCATGACGTCGCTTCCGCGTTTACAACAAGAAGGCTGTAACGAAGCCGCTCACAGCTTCGTTCCAGCCCGCCCCCAGCCGCCAAAGGTAGCCGATTGGACACCGGGCCTCCCGATCGCACGGGAGGCCCGGTAACAGCGGCGGGAGGCGGCGGGAGGGGGGGATGTCCCCTCCCGCTCCTCCGGTATAACAACCGAGCGGCTTTTAGCCGCATCGGTTGTTATACACGGGTAGCCGATCGCCCGCTGTAAACAACGGTACCGGGATGATGCCTGCAGCTGCGGGCATCTTCCCGGTATAACCCCGGAAAGCCGAGTACGCATATCTGCGTACGGTCAGCGGGAAGGGGTTATTCTGTTCTTGCAAAATGGGGAAGGGCTTAAAAATCAGTAAAGGTGACCAGATGATATAATCTTGTGAAACGTAAGTGAACGAGTGATGGAATATGGCTGATGAGACAAACGCCAGATAAAATGTTGGGTTGTGAAGGAAAAAGAACATCAGGTTATGTGGAGATAACAGTTTTGACGTGCATTTTATCCTGTCCTAAAGACCTAAGGAGTGTTGGGTAGTAGGGTTTAGAAGCGTCCCCCAGTTTCACGTTTAAAGCAAAAGAATGTTATTGACTGAGTGAGGATCATAGTCCATTGTTTCCAAACTAACATATAACTTCTCGAGTGGTGTGATATTTTAGGACTGCGCAAAAACTAGTCCCCCCCCTGTTTTGGGGCACAGTAGTATTGATCTAGAGAGGCGTGGTCAGACTTGCACCATAAAATTTGAAACCCTACTTTGCAATATGCAAAAAAGTAAGGAGGAACTGCTATGGGCAGGACTCTAAAGAGGTAAAGAATCTTTGGCAGCACTGTCATTTTCACTGCAGAAATCTTGCCTAATCAAAATATTTGTAGGAAAGACCATTTAAGCATAAGGTTTGTCATGTAGGCCAGCATAGGAGGATAAATAAGTATTTTATTACACACAGTATATATATATATATATATACACACACACACACACACACACACTAAAACCATGGATTGCGAGTATAACTTATTCCAGAAACGTGCTTCTAATCCAAAGCACTCGTATATCAAAGCAAATTTCCCTATAAGAGATAATGGAAACTCAGATGATTCGTTCCACAACCATTTATTCATATAAAAATGACTACAGCAATACAAAAAACAGTATAAAGTGTACTGTAAAATAAAACAAATTAACCTGCACTTCAGGAGCTACAGAGTATAAAAGAGAAGAGAGAGCTCCACACTGCCCTGACCTGAAAGTTGGCACGACTTTGCCAGGCAACTTCGATCCAAATCACATAAATTAAGATAAGGATCTGACTTGAAGGCAACTTCCATTAAAGTCTATAGGCACAAGTCAGATAGGAGTCGCCTTGAAGTAGTACAGGAACGTTTTCTAAAGTCTTCTTTCTAAAGGATTTCACATGTCACGCGACTTTATACTCTGCACTATATACTCTGCAGAAGAATTGGGCCTTAGGTGTTGGTGGTGCCAGAACACTGTAACCCCTCACAGTTACTCTTATTGGGCGCAGGAATGGGCCCTGCTGTTAAATAATATTTAAAAAATTGTGATTACATGCCTCAGTCAAACAGGTGCAGAAAAATTGGGCCTTGGGTGTTGGTGGTGCCTGAACACTGTAACTCCTCCACACAGTTACTCTTGTTGGATGCAGGAATGGGCCCTGCTGTTAAATATTATTTCAAAAATTGTAATTACATGTCCCAGTCAAATAGGTGCAGAAAAATTGGGCCTTGGGTGTTGGTGGTGCCAGAACACTAAGTCCTCCTCACAGTTACTCTTGTTGGGCGCAGGAATGGGCCCTGCTGTTAAATGTTATTTCAAAAGTTGTAATTACATGTCCTAGTCAAATAGGTGCAGAAAAATTGGGCCTTGGGTGTTGGTGGTGCCTGAACACTGTAACCCCTCACAGTTACTCTTGTTGTGCGCAGGAACGGGCCCTGCTGTTAACAATTATTTCAAAAATTGTAATTACATGTCCCAGTCAAATTGGTGCACAAAAATTGGGCCTTGGGTGTTGGTGGTGCCTGAACACTATAACTCTTCCTCACAGTTACTCTTGTTGGGTACAGGAAGGGGCCCTGCTGTTAAAAATTATTTCAAAAATTGTAATTACATGTCCCAGTCAAAAAGGTGCAGAAAAACAGGAACTTTTTCTAAAGTCTTCTTTCTAAAGGATTTCACATGTCACGCGACTTGGAGTCCCACAAGGCAGATCCCAAGTTGTGGCAGTATGAACCGAGCCTTTATACTCAATAGGGATGGGCCGAACACCCCCCGGTTCAGTGCGCACTAGAACATACTAACAGGCAAAATATTTGTGCGAACATGTGAACCCTATTAAAGTCTATGGGACAAGAACATGAAAAATTAAAAGTGCTAATTTGAAAGGCTTATATCAAGTTATTGCCATAAAAAGTGTATGGGGACCCGGGTACTGCCCCAGGGGACATGTATCAATGCAAAAAAAAGTTTTTAAAACAACCGTGATTTTAATAATGCTACCTTCGGATCTGGTATGGATATTAAGGGGAACTCCACTCCAAAATTAAAAAAAAAACAACCTGGGGTCCCCCCAAAATCCCTACCAGGCCTGATTTTAAGGGGAACTCTACGCCAAAATTTTTTAAAAAAATGTACCCCTACCCATTCCCTATAAAGTGCCAAAAAGTAAAAACAACAAAAATGTCCCACGATGTATATCCATCGTCAATCATGCAGCCCGACGGACCCGAAAAATAGAAAAAAAACAAAACAAAAATACTCTACCTCCATGGGAGGGATCCCGCCGACTGCTGTCTTTTCGCTGTGACAGCTCTTATATAGGCAAGGGCGGGTCTATCCACTGATGTAACCGGATGACCCCGCCCCTTCTGACAGCACATGTCGTCAGAAGGGGTGGGGTCAATCAGTTACGTCACTGGGTGGCCCTGCCCCTGCCTATATAACAGCTGTCACAGCCAAGAGAAAGCAATCCGCAGGACGCCTCGCATCGAGCGGAGGGTTTTTGTTTTGTTTTTTTCTATTTTTTGGGTCCATCGAACGACGTGATTGAAGATGGATAGACATCGTGGGACACTTTTTTTTTCTTTCTTTTTTAATAAAAAAGTTATCAAAAACTGTCTTTTGTGGTTTTTACTTTTTGCCACTTTTTTTGGTGAATGGGTAGGGGTACAATGTACCCCATACACATTCACATAGGGGGGTGGGATCTGGGGACCCCCTTGTTGAAGGGGACTTCCAGATTCCGATAGGTCCCCCCACCCGCAGACCCCCACCACCACCGGGCCAGGGTTGTGGGGATGAGGCCCTTGTCCCCCATCAACATGGGGACAAGGTACTTTGGGGGGGACCCCAAAAAACCCTCTCCATGTTGAGGACATGTGGCCTGGTATGGTTCAGTAGGGGCGCTCGCTCGTCCCCCCCTTTCCTGGCCTGCCAGGCTCCTTTTGGCATGGAGTTCTCCTTAAAATCTATGCCAGACCCAAAGGGCCTGGTATGGATTGGGGGGGGGGGGGGGCGCCACGCTGTTGTTTTTTTTTTTTTTTATTTTGGAGTGGAGTTTCCCTCAAAATCTATGCCAGACCCAAAGGGTCTGGTATGGACTGGGGGGGGGGACCCATGCTGTTTTTTTTTTTTCTTAATTTTGTCATAGCGTTCCCCTTAACCACTTCAATACACTATATTATATACCTTGCACTGCACTATATACCCTGCACTGACTGCACTATATACTCTGAACTGCAGTATATGTACTATACAGACTGCATTATATACTCTGAACTGCAGTATATATACTATACAGACTGCACTATATACTCTGCAGAAGAATTGGGCCTTAGGTGTTGGTGGTGCCAGAACACTGTAACCCCTCACAGTTACTCTTATTGGGCACAGGAATGGGCCCTGCTGTTAAATAATATTTAAAAAATTGTGATTACATGCCTCAGTCAAACAGGTGCAGAAAAATTGGGCCTTGGGTGTTGGTGGTGCCTGAACACTGTAACTCCTCCTCACAGTTACTCTTGTTGGATGCAGGAATGGGCCCTGCTGTTAAATATTATTTCAAAAATTGTAATTACATGTCCCAGTCAAATAGGTGCAGAAAAATTGGGCCTTGGGTGTTGGTGGTGCCAGAACACTAAGTCCTCCTCACAGTTACTCTTGTTGGGCGCAGGAATGGGCCCTGCTGTTAAATGTTATTTCAAAAGTTGTAATTACATGTCCTAGTCAAATAGGTGCAGAAAAATTGGGCCTTGGGTGTTAGTGGTGCCTGAACACTGTAACCCCTCACAGTTACTCTTGTTGTGCGCAGGAACGGGCCCTGCTGTTAACAATTATTTCAAAAATTGTAATTACATGTCCCAGTCAAATTGGTGCACAAAAATTGGGCCTTGGGTGTTGGTGGTGCCTGAACACTATAACTCTTCCTCACAGTTACTCTTGTTGGGTACAGGAAGGGGCCCTGTTGTTAAAAATTATTTCAAAAATTGTAATTACATGTCCCAGTCAAAAAGGTGCAGAAAAATTGGGCCTTGGGTGTTGGTGGTGCCTGAACACTATAACTCTTCTTTGCAGTTACTCTTGTTGGGTGCAGGAAGGGGCCCTGCTATTAAAAATTATTTCAAAAATTGTAATTACATGTCCCAGTCAAATAGGTGCAGAAAAATTGGGCCCTGTGTGTTGGTGGTGCCTGAACACCGTAACCCCTCACAGTAACTCTTGTTGGGCGCAGGAACAGGCCCTGCTGTTAAAAATTAGTTCAAAAATTTTAATTACATGCCCCTGTTAAACAGGGGCAGAAAAATTGGGCCTTGGGTGTTGGTGGTGCCCTAAACCAAAAATATTGTTGGAAGCTAGCATCGTCAAGATTCAGGAGGAATAAGATAGGCAGCATAGGCAGTCTTCAAGGGATCCCAGATCCCTAGCAAATTCAATCACATCATTTACATCACAATTACATCAGAGGCTTGATAGCTGCTGATCCAGGACTGATTAATTTTTATAAATGTGAGCCTATGAACAGAGTCTGTGGACAGCTGCACTCTTTGATCCATTACAAAGCCTCCAGCAGCACTGAATGTGCGTTCAGAAAGCACGCTGGATGCAGGATAGGCCAGTAGCTCGATTGCATATTGAGCAAGTTCTGGCCAGTGGTCCTGTCAGGTAACCTGAGGCCAGGTGACAGATCCACACCGTTGGGGTCAGGAGCGCACCGTTAAGGTAATGGACCCTATGGCTGACTGCTGATGTTGGAACTCTGGGTGGTTCAGAAAAGCAGGTCCACTGGAGCACCAACATGGATCCCACTGGGAGCTAGAGCATACGATTTCCCTGGGCGCGGAGTCTAAGAGCCAGCAGGTGTTCACCAAAGCCTCTAGTGGTGAGGATGGACTGCGCTGCAGCTGGCTCCAGGTCGCGGCCCCCAGGGTCTCCCAGCTCACGCTACAGGAGGATATAGAGGAAGCAGCAGCCCAGGACAACAAGGGATAGTCAGGAGAAAAGCCAAAGGTCGGGGCAACTAGCAGTCAAGGATAAACAGGGAACACGCCAAAGGTCAGGGTAACAAGCAGGCAGGTATAGTCAAAGAACAAGCCAAGATCGGTAACAGAAACAGACGTAGAGCACACGGCAAGCAGGAGACAGGAAACCAAACACACAATATTCCTCGGGCAAGGCAGGCTTGGACAGCACAGTGTTAAATAGTGTATCCTGTAGAGGCTAGGGTGGAGCCATGCTAAGGGAATATTACTGTCAGGACTAATACTCACCGAGGCCGAGATGCCGAGAGCGGCTCACCCTTACGCGCACCCTTACGACCACGCGCACCCACACCCCCGAAGTTGGTACAGGGCACGCGGAGGCACGGGCTTCCGGTATGCAGGAGATCCGTAGGTGTGAAACTGATGCACTGGAGTCCGTATATATTAGGCCAAAGGTCAGAACCGGGTATCAGGCAGAGGCAGGTCCGAATAACAGGCAGAGGTCAGATGGGTATCAGGCAATCAGGCAAAGGCAAGTCCGCTATGCAGGCAGAGGTCAGGGTATCAGGCAATCAGGCAGAGGCAAAGTCCGTTATGCAGGCAGAGGTCAGGGTATCAGGCAATCAGGCAGAGGCAAAGTCCGTTATGCAGGCAGAGGTCAGGGTATCAGGCAATCAGGCAGAGGCAAAGTCCGTTATGCAGGCAGAGGTCAGGGTATCAGGCAATCAGCGGAGTAGGTGTTAAACAAGCCAGGGGTTCGGTACACAGAGCAGTAGACAGGTCTCACAGGAACAACTAGGCACAGGGATCAGGAGGAGCTGATGACGAACCAGCAACCCGACTGGGTGCTGGAGCCGTCAGAAATAGTCTCCCCCCGGCGAGCGCGTCAGCATGACGCGCTACCGGGTACCCGCACGGGCGACGGCGCACACACGGGGACCGCCGTGCACGCCGCACCATCAGGCCGCGGACGGGTGTGCGGCGAAGTGCCAGTCCGCCGCGCATGCGCCCCGTAGCCCGGCGAGCGGAGACGCTCTCAGTCTCCTGACAGTGCCCTCCTCCTAAGGGCGGACACTGGACGCCCAGGCTAGCCATCAATTCCGGGTGATCTTGGTGGAAGGCTTGGATTAGCCGTGGAGCATGCAGGTTCCTAGCGGGTTCCCAAGAATTGTCTTCAGGTGGGTAACCCTTCCACTGGATCAGGTACTGTAGCTGCCTGCCCTTCTTTCTACAGTTCAGGATGGACTCCACCTCGAACTCATTTTCGCCATCTACCCTGATTGGCGGAGGAGGAGGCTCTCCTCTTCCCGGAAAAGGGCTAGGCACAACAGGTTTCAACAATGATACGTGGAAGACAGGATGAATCCGGTATGTCTTGGGTAGTGCTAGCTCAACAGCCACAGGGTTAATGATTCTCTTGACTTGGAAAGGACCAATGAACTTGGGTCCAAGTTTTCGAGATGGCAAAGGTAATTTAAGGTTAGTGGTGGATAGCCAGACCTCCTCTCCTAAGTCAAACTTTGGGTTCACCCTCCTGCCCCGATCGTACTGTTTTTTGTAGTCTTCCTGCGCTTTGTGTAATATGTCTTGAATTTTTTGAAAGTTGGATTGCAACGAGATTATCCTGTCCTGGACTGCAGGAACTGTCATTTCGGGGACGTCGTTAGAAAAGAACGTGGGGTGGAACCCACAATTTGCCCAGAAGGGTGTTTGGTTAGTAGAGGCATGAACTGAATTATTATACGCAAATTCAGCATATGGGAGAAGACTTGCCCAATCGTCCTGGGAACCTGAGCAGAAGCAACGGAGGTATTGCTCCAACGTTTGATTTGTCCTCTCCGTTTGGCCGTTGCTTTGAGGGTGATAAACTGAAGAGAGACAGACTTTGATGCCAAGGGACTTGCAGAGTTCCCTCCAGAATTTGGACGTAAATTGCACGCCCCTATCCGACACAATACTCCTTGGTACACCATGGAGCCTAACGACCTCTTTCAAAAAGATATTGGCTGTGTCTACGGCAGAAGGAGTGCCCCTCACAGGTAAAAAATGGGCCATCTTGGAGAGACGGTCGATAACGACAAAAATGGTAGAAAAATTTTCTGAGGTTGGTAGATCGACAATAAAATCCATGGACACATCGGCCCATGGCCGTTCCGGGATGGGCAACGGTTTGAGCAAGCCCCAGGACTTAGCGTTTTGGCCCTTGTTCCGTTGGCACAGAGGGCAGGACGCCACGTACTCCTTACAGTCCCGTCTCCATCCAGGCTACCAGAAGGAGCGAGAAAGTAGCTCAGACATCTTCTTTATCCCGAAATGTCCTGCCATCTTATGGTCGTGACACATCTTAAGGGTTAAAGGCCGTGTTTCTTGCGGTACGAAAATTTTTCCTCTAATCCAAAAAAGATCCTCATATTTCCTCAAGGAGTGTACTTCTGGTTCAGTACACGAGCTAGATGAGGATCTAATGGATGACATTAGGTCCGCCTGAGTTAATCCAAGAAAGTTTTGTGGAGAGAGGATAGTGCTTGGTGCTGGTGTTTGAGAATCTGTGGAGAACATCCGAGAGAGTGCGTCTGCCTTTCCGTTCTTTGCCCCAGGTCTGTAGGATATATGGAAGTTGAAACGGGAAAAGAAGAGGGCCCAACGGGCTTGTCGGGGTTTTAGTCTTCTTGCTGTTTGGAGGTATTCTAGATTCTTGTGATCCGTAAAGATCATGACCGGGTGTACTGCACCTTCCAGCAAATACCTCCATTCCTCCAAGGCGAACTTTATGGCCAGCAGCTCCCTGTCACCCACATCATAGTTGAGTTCCGGTGGACTGAGTCTCCTGGAAGCGAAGGCTACAGGATGTAGAATGGCTTTTGGTCCCTGTCTCTGGGAGAGAATTGCTCCAGTTGCGATCTCTGATGCATCTACCTCTAGCACGAATGGTTGAGTCGGGTCAGGATGACGAAGAATCGGGGCGGAACTGAACAACTTCTTCAATTTCAGAAAAGCTTCTTGAGCGGCTGGGGACCACTGAAAAGAACTGTGCTGACGGGTTAGTTGGGTGATAGGTGCCACAATAGCAGAGAATCCAACAAAAAATTTTCGATAGAAGTTGGCGAACCCTATAAACCTCTGTACCCCTTTTTTGTCAGATGGGGCCGGCCACTCTTGAATTGCCTGAATCTTCTGTGGGTCCATTGCGACCCCATTGGTTGAAAGGATGAACCCAAGAAATTGTATGGTCGATTTTTCAAATTCACATTTTTCAGCTTTCAGGTATAGCTTGTGTTGTCGTAGTATGGTAAGGACCTTTTTTACGTGTGCCTTGTGCATCTCCAGAGTGGAGGAAAAGATAAGAATATCATCCAGGTATACAAGGAAATCATCCAGGTATTCTCGGAATATATCATTCACCAGGTGTTGTAAGGTGGCCGGGGCATTACAGAGTCCGAATGGCATCACTAGGTACTCGAAATGCCCAAATCTGGACCTAAAAGCCGTCTTCCACTCGTCCCCAGCCCTGATCCTGACGAGATTATAGGCCCCCCGGAGGTCGAGTTTAGAGAACACTTTAGCTGATCGGAATCGTTGAAATAGCTCGGGAATGAGTGGTAGTGGATACCGGTTTTTAATTGTGATGTTGTTGAGCTGCCGATAATCTACACAAGGTCTCAAAGTACCATCCTTCTTTCCAACGAAAAAGACACCGGCTCCGGCAGGTGAGGACGAGGGACGGATGAAGCCTTTTTTGAGATTTTCATCGATATATTGTTTAAGAGCTTCTAGCTCAGTTTCTGAGAGAGGGAATATACGGCCGAACGAGATCTCGGATCCGGGCAGGAGGTCGATCGGACAGTCGTAAGACCGATGAGGTGGTAGGCGGTCAGCCATCTGTTTACTGAAGACCTCTTGAAACTCAAGGTACTCGGAGGGGACATGTTGGAGGTTGCCTGATGGAGCAGCAATCGTAACACAAACTTTGGGAGCCGTGAGAAGACAATGTTGAAAGCAATACTGAGAGGAGAAGGATACCGCCTTGGTGCTCCATTTAATCTGTGGGTCATGAGCCTGTAACCAGGGCAAGCCCAGTATAACAGGGAAGATGGGTGAATGAATCAGGTCAAGCCGTAGAAACTCCCGGTGGCCGGAATCAGTGGTTACCGGAATAGGTTGGGTTTCCTGGGTGATGGGTCCTGAGCGAGGAAGAGATCCGTCGGCCAGATGTACCCGTAAACCTTGATTTTTGGTTTGCAGAGGGATATTCAGACTGTGAGCCAAGGCAGCATCTATGAAGCAACTGCATGCTCCGGAATCAATGATGGCCTGCAAGCGGGTCTCCCCTTCCGGAAGCTGTAGGGAAATAAACAACATCACGTAAGTCTTTGGGATACTGTTGTTTGGATAGTTCAACACATTTGGCTGAGGGGACTTACTGGGCCTGATCGGACAGTTGCGCAAGAAGTGTCCGGCTCCTCCGCAATAGAGACACAGGTTGGACGGGCCCTGGACCAGGCCGAGCTGCATAGGTTCGACCTCAGGAACTGGTGTAGCAGCAGCCGTAGTTGAAGTCGGGGTCTGAGCTGAGTGGGGTCTTGGTAGCGCCCAGGTGGGGCGCGGGCCTTGGAAGCGCTCTGAGCGTCGCTCCCGCAGTCGCCTATCCAATTTCGTGGCTGCTTGAATTAGTTCTTCCAAAGAAGCAGGGGTTTCCATCCTAGCTAATTCGTCCTTGAGTAACTCGGACAAGCCTTGGCGGTACTGATAGCGTAGGGCCGGCTCGTTCCAATTTGTATCGGCCGCCCATTTACGAAATTCCACCGTGTAGTCCTCAATAGGTCTTCTTCCTTGGGACAGATGGTGCAAGATGGCCTTAGCTGTAGCCATACGCTGCGGGTCGTCATAGAGCTGGGACATACTCTCAAAGAAGGCATCGATTGTATTCAGAACTGGACTGCTCTGTTCCATCAAGCCGTGGGCCCAGGCTTGAGGTTCTTCAGACAATAGAGAAATCGCAAATCCCACTTTAACGATTTCTGAAGAAAAGGTTCTAGGCTGGAGGGCGAAGTAGAGGGAACATGCGTTTTTGAAGGCCCTGAACTTCTTACGGTCCCTTGAGAACCGTTCCGGTGTGGGGACCCTGGGTTCCGGGAGTGCCATGACGACGGTGGGGTTGGCGGAAGCCTGAGGAAGCGAGCCCCCACTGCTGGGTGCGGGAGCTGCGGCTGCAGAGGTCAGTGACCCTGTGATTTGCTGAAGGCGGTTATCAATTTGGGTATAGCCTTCCTGTAACTTCTGTACTGAGTCAGCGAGAGTGGATACCTATTGACACAGGATCTCCAGAGGAGAGCGCGCTCTGTCAGCCTCGGACATCTGGCTGGTTCGTACTGTCAGGACTAATACTCACCGAGGCCGAGATGCCGAGAGCGGCTCACCCTTACGACCACGCGCACCCAGACCCCCGAAGTTGGTACAGGGAGCTGGGGGCACGCGGAGGCACGGGCTTCCGGTATGCAGGAGATCCGTAGGTGTGAAACTGATGCACTGGAGTCTGTATATATTAGGCCAAAGGTCAGAACCGGGTATCAGGCAGAGGCAGGTCCGAATAACAGGCAGAGGTCAGATGGGTATCAGGCAATCAGGCAAAGGCAAGTCTGTTATGCAGGCAGAGGTCAGGGTATCAGACAATCAGGCAGGGGCAAAGTCCGTTATGCAGGCAGAGGACAGGGTATCAGGCAATCAGCGGAGTAGGTGTTAAACAAGCCAGGGGTTCGGTACACAGAGCAGTAGACAGGTCTCACAGGAACAACTAGGCACAGGGATCAGGAGGAGCTGACGACGAACCAGCAACCCGACTGGGTGCTGGAGCCGTCAGAAATAGTCTCCCCGCGGCGAGCGCGTCACACGGGGACCGCCATGCACCCGCACGCGCCGCACCATCAGGCCGCGGACGGGTGTGCGGCGAAGCGCCAGTCCGCTGCGCATGCGCCCCGGAGCCCGGCGAGCGGAGACGCTCTCAGTCTCCTGACAATTACTTAACCATGCAGGTGTGAGAGCACGGGCCCAAGGCTGACACACAGAGCAGGTAAGCAGACAGACAGGGCATGAAGGTATTACTGGCGATTCATGGCAGTACCCTCCCTCTTACAAGGCCTCCCCCTTCCCCTGCTTGGCACCAGGCTTGAAGGGGAACTTCAAATGGAACTTCCTCAGAAGACGAGGTGCGAAGATTTCAGATGCAGGAATCCAAGACCTCTCTTCAGGACCAAAACCTTTCCAATCCACGAGATATAGAAGAACACCTTTACAGAAGCGAGAATCTAAAATTTGACTAACCTCGTGCTCCTGATCATCCTTAGAGACTGGTAAGGAGAGGACGGGAGAACTTATTGAGAACTAAAGGTTTCAGAAAGGATACATGAAAGGAGTTTGAGATCCTGAGGCTTTTAGGGATCTGGATTTTAAAACAAACAGGATTCAGCTTTGAAATTATATTGTAAGGACCAATGAATCTCGGGGCAAATTTCAGAGAAGGAACCCGGAGTCTGATGTTTCTAGTGGAAAGATTGTCTCCTGGTCAGAAAAACCATTGAATTTGTTGGAAGCTGTCTGGAGGGATTCATAAACACCAACCCACATGGAATTGAATGATTCCTGAATGGTAGCCAAAGCTGGGATGTCGGAAGAACGGGTTATAGGAAGAGGGAGCTGAGGATGTCTTCCATAAACAGTGACAAAAGGTGTCTTCTGAGAACTGACGTTGACATGATTATTGTGAGAGAACTTGATCGTGATGAGCCAAAACCAAGGTACAGAGAAAGACCTATAACTCCTGATTAACCCTCTCAGTCTGACCATTGGATTGAGGATGGTAAGAGGAGGTAAAATCCAAGGTAATTTTGAGGGATTTGCAAAAGGGTCTCCAAAAGCGATAAAGTAAACTGAACACCCCTGTCCGAAACAACATGGGAAGGGACTCCATGAAGGCGGAAAATCTCTCGAACAAAAATGGGAATCAAGCCAGGAGCAGAAGGGAGACCAGGAAGAGGAACAAAATGAGCCATCTTGGAGAATTGATCAATTACCACCCAAATGACTGTATTCTTCTCAAAAGGTGGAAGATCGGTGATGAAGTCCATGGCAATGTGAGATCAAGGCTCCTTAGGAATGGGCAAAGGCATGAGAAGACCAGCAGGAGCTTGCATGGAGGACTTAAGGCTTGTCATGTCTGTGCCCAGTCTAATGTAGTCTTTAACATCAGAAAGAAGTGTAGGCCACCAGTAGTGGCGGCTGATGAGGAAGAAAGATCAGAGGGCTCCGGCATGACCTGCCACCTTGGAATCATGACCCCAACGAAGGATCTTAGTTCTTAGCTTGGTTGGAACAAAGGTCTTGCCAGGATGAATTTTTAAGTCCAGGGTAGAATGGGCAAGAACACATAAGGTAGGATTGATCGACTCAGGTTCAGAGGTGGGCTCCTCATCCTGAATGTCAAAAGACCTAGAGAGTGCATCAGCCCGACTGTTGCAGGAACAAGGTTTGTATGTAATAGAAAAATTGAACCGGAAAAGAAAAGAATCCGCCTGGCCTGTCTGGGATTCAGTCTTTTGGCATTCTTTAAGTACTGCAGATTTTTATGGTCAGTGAAAATTGTTATGGAGTGCGGGGAACCCTCCAAGAGATGACACCACTCCTCCAATGCCAAATTTATTGCAAGAAGTTCCCGATCACCAATAGCGTAATTTTTCTCTGCCTGAGAAATTTTTTGGGAGAAAAACGCACATGGTTGACGTTTGTGCTCAAAGGATTGCAGAAGCACAGCTCCCATCCCAGTCGAGGAAGCGTCCACTTCAATAAAAAATGGATCCCCAGGGTTAGGTCACCTCAACAAAGGTCCAGAAAAAAAGGCCTGTTTCAAGTCATGAAACGCAGAGACAGCTTCAGGGGGCCACTCCTTTGCATTCACACCCTTCTTGGTCAAGGCGATAATAGGCGCAGCAATGGAAGAGTAATTCCTAATGAACTGCCTGTAACAATTAGTGAACCCAAGAAAGCACTGTGTGGCCTTGAGGCTTGCCGGAAGAGGCCAGTTGGTAATGGCCGAGACGTTTCCAGGATCCATACGAAGATCCAAGCTAGAGACAAAGCATCCCAAAAACAGAACCTCAGAACAATCGAAAGAGCATTTCTCTAGCTTGGCATACAGATTGTTTTCTCTAAGGTGCTGAAGTACAATCCGGACATTGTTTTTGTGAACAAGCAGATTTTCTGAAAAGATGAGAATGTCATCCAGATAGATGACAACAAACTGATAAAGCAGATCCCTGAAGAACTCGTTGACAAAGATTTGGAACAGCTGGGGCATTACACAGACCAAAGGGCATGTTAAATGCCGTTTTCCATTCATCACCCCTCCGTATCTGGATCAGATTGTACGCACCCTTGAGATCCAACTTAGTGAAAATGGAGGCGCCTTTCGATCTGTCGAACAGTTCCAGTATTAAGGTTAAGGGGTATCAGTTTTTGATTGTCAGAGCGTTTAAGCCTCGATAGTCAATGCAGGGTCTTAAGGTCCCATCCTTCTTGGCTACAAAAAGGAACCCTGCTCCTGCAGGGGATGAGGATTTCCAAAACAACCCTCTCTTTAGATTCTCCACAACATACTCAGACATGGCCTAGGTCTCCAGAATGGACAAGGGATAAGCCTAGCTCCTGGGCAGGGTTGCGCCAGGAACAAGGTCAATGGCACAGTCAAAAGGCCTGTGAGGAAGAAGTACCTCAGCTAATTTTTTTGCAGAATACATCCCGGGAACTCACTATATGCAGCAGGAAGAGCAGGAGGTGCTGATGGTCACAGGAATTCTCTCCCTTGGGGTAACCTTGGGTAGGCAGGACAAGAAACAAGAGGTACCCCAAGCTAGGATCTGCCCAATAGTCCAATCAATGTGTGGAGAATGGAGCTGTGACCAAGGAATGCCCAATACAATGGGGGTTGAGGCTTTAGGTAGCACGAGAATGGATTTCCATGCCTGGTGGAGTACCCCTATAGACATCTTGACAGGGAGGTTCTTGGAGCAGATGGGCCCCCCAGGAAGAACAGTACCCTCAATCACCAAGATCACCAGCCGAGTGGTGAGAGGTGAAAGAGGAATTTTCAAGGAAGACGCCATTCCCCAGTCCATTCAGGTAGGCCGCTATGCATGAGGGGAAACGTCGACATGGAGGAGCACAGAAAGAAGGAGACGGGATGATGAAGGTGATTTTCCTGGGTCCAATATGCCACCTTCCAGATGTATTAGACCCGCATTTCTCAGACAGATAGAGCAGGTGTCCCGAAAATGACCTTTGCCCCCACAGTAGAAACACAAGCCCAGAGTTCTGCGCCTAACACGCTCTTCAGGAGGTAACCTAGTCCAGTCCAGCTGCATAGGTTCCACAGCTGGCAAGGGATGCCCCACGCATCGAGGAGATGGGAGCTTGGGCAGCTCCCTAGGGGCCTCTCCTGGAAGTGAATATTGATCTGATTGCAGAGGGAGATGACATCATCCAGACCTGAGGGAATGGTTCCTCCTGCCAACTCATCCTTCAATCTGTCAGAGAGGCCTTGTAAAAAGGTTGCAACTAAGGCCTCATTATTCCAGCTCAGCAGTTAAAATGCGAAAGTGAAGGGCATACTGTCCCACCAAAGAAGACTCTTGACTGAGACACAAAAGGGCATTGGCCATGGAAGAGACACAGCGTGGTTCCTCGAAAATATTCCGGAAGAGTTTCAGGAAGTTAGACAAGCTGGAGACCACTGGATCATTCCTCTCCCACAGAGGGGCAGTCCAGGCTAAAGCCTTGTTGATCAGGAGGGAGATAATATAGGCTACTCTTGCTCAATCAGAGGAAAAGTTTTGAGGCTTGAGCTCAAAATGGATGGTGCACTGACTAGGGAACCCCCCTGTAGGCCTTGGAGTCACCAGAGAAATGAGAAGGAGCTGGTAGATGCAATGAATTTGTGGTAGGGACCGTAAGCGGAGTAGGTACAACTGCCGGCTGCGATTGAGGTTGTTAAACCTGGGATCCAAAGGAGGCCTGAAGCTGTTTAAAGCGGGAGGCCAAACCCTGCAGGAATTGCATCACTTGGGTCCGATTAGACTCCCCTGTCCTGAGTCTGCAGACTATGCCCTGCAGCTGGTCAAGGGCAGGTAGCGCAACATCAGCCGGGTCCATGGCCCGAGCAAACTGTCAGGTCACCTGAGGCCAGATGACAGATGCACACTGTTGGGGTGAGGAGTGCATCGCTAAGGTAGTGGACCCTATGGCTGACTGCTGCGAATGGAACTCTGGGTGGTTCAGAAAAGCAGGTCCACTGGAGCACCAACACAGATCCCACTGGGAGCTAGAGCATAAGATTTCCCAGGGCGCAGAGTCTAAGAGCCTCTAGTGGTGAGGATGGACTGCACTGCAACTGGCTCCAGGTTGCGGCCCCCAGGGTCTCCCAGCTCACGCTCACGGTAGGCTACAGGAGGATAGAGAGGAAGCAGCAGCCCAGAATAACAAGGGATAGTCAGGAGATAAGCCAAAGGTCGAGGCAACTAGCAGACAAGGATAAACGGAGAACACGCCAAAGGTCAGGGTAACAAGCAGGCAGGGATAGTCAAAGAACCAGCCAAAATCAGTAACAGACGTAGAGCACACGGCAAGCAGGAGACAGGAAACCAAACACAATATTGCTCGGACAAGGCAGGCTTGGACAGCACAGTGTTAAATAGTGTATCCTGTAGAGGCTAGGGTGGAGCCACGCTGAGGGAAGAATACTTAACCAGGTGTGAGAGTAAAGGCCCAAAGCTGACACACAGACCAGTTAAGCAGACAGACAGGGCATGAAGGTATTACTGGCGATTCATGACAGGTCCATTCTCAAGACCCAGTAGATGCTCTGTTGGAAAGGTGTCCAAGTCTGCTCTTGCCCTTAGATATTCCTGCACCATATAATGCAGACGCTGGCGATGGCTGCTTGAACCTATCAGCCCTTGGCACTGAGGACTGAAAAATTGTTTAAAGGCATCAGTTAGCCAGCCACCTTCTCCACTGCTCTTCCTCTGACCGAACCAAGCCTCAGAAACACGTTGTCCAGCACCAGGAAATGGTAACCTCCCAGGGTCTGGAAAGGCGTTAAACAAACTTTTCTTCAAGGCCTCCTGAAGATGTTTCATCCTCTGCTCCCTCTGTGAAGGAAGGATGAGTTCTGCAGCTTTACCCTTGTAATGTGGATCAAGAAGGGTTGCCAGCCAGTAATGATCCCTCTCCTTAATACTACGAATCCTAGGGTCCTTTCGCAGGCTTTGCAGAATCAGGGAGCCCATGCAGCGTAAGTTTTCAGAGGCATGAGATTCTGAGTCCTCTGGGTCACTGAGGATGATATTGTCAGGCACTACCTCCTCCCAGCCATGTACAACTCCTTGGGTTTCTGGGGACTTAAAACCATCCCTTGAAGACTGCTGCATGTTATCCTCTACATCCATGCTGACACAATCCTCCTCCTCTTCTTCCTTTGTGTTTGGTGGCCCCACAGGAATGCTATCTGCATAAAGGGGGCCTTGAAAGGAGAGGAAGTCCTCCTCTTCCTCCCGCTGTTCTGCCCCAAGTGTCCTGTCCATGATTTCATGAAGCGTGTGCTCCAGCAGGAAGACTAGAGGCACAGGGTCAATGATGCATGCATTATCGCTGCTCACCATCCTTGTGGCCTCCTCAAATGGTGACAGGACAGTGCATGCATCCTTAATCAGAAGCCACTGGGGTGGCAAAAAGAAGCCAAGCTCCCCTGAGCCTGTCCTGGTGCAACACTCACGCATTTTTGGCCCTCTGCTGTGTGTGCAGCCGCTGCAGCATTGCCAATGTTGAATTTCACCTTGTGTCACAAATGAGGCGGTTGGTGGGCAGGTTGAATTTCTGTTGAATGTCAGCCAGCCGAGCACTGGCATTGTATTACCGCCGGAAATGGTCACAGACTTTTCTGGCCTGCCTCAGAAGTTCCTGTAAGTACATAGGTATATATAAAAATGGTATATTAATACAATCTATATATTATATTGTGGGACGTCCAATAATATATGCATACAGTTACACTACATCGTGAACAGCGGTGTTTACACATGCATGAAGTTGTTTGAATCAAAATACTCAAACGAATACAAATTTAAGAGAGTGTGTGTTGAAAGTGTCTACATATGAGAGTTTGATTTTCTATGTGTATCGATATGGACAGTTTTATTCCAAATACATGCATTTCGACTCACCCAGAGACTGTAAACGGAAGACGCCGGCTCAGAGGGACTTAGGTTAGGCCTTTCAGACATAGATTGCAAACAGCAACGGTGCGATCTACTGCATATGTGTCGAAAAAAGCCCACACCAATGACATTTTGGAAGTCAGTGGGGAGTCCGCAGCGCCCTGCACCTGTGGAGCTCTGTGGTGTGATGCAATAGGGTGGCTGCCCTTAAGCTGGCCCCTGGAGGACATCCTCGTTGGAGTTGTGCCTCTTCCTCCTCACTTTCCTCCTCTCTTCTCTCAGGCACCCAGGTACAGTCAGTGACCTCATCATCCCTTCCCTTCTCGTCACTGGAGCAAACTTGGAAGTATGCTGCAGGTGGGGGAACATGACTGCTTGTTTCTTGTCCTTCTGTGGCACCCCCTCTCTCTAGGCTCACGTTACTCTCTTTCTCAACCTGGGAACCAACATCAGAGCCTTCAAATTGCTGAGCATCCTCCATCAGCATGTAACCGTCACTATGGTCGAATAATACTGGGGGCTCCTCCATGCGTGGTGGTGGGGCTACGGAAGGAGTAACTGTGGACAAGGAGCCGGTAGAATAGGCCGCTTTGGCAGCTGCGTTGGAAGCCAAACTAATATGAGCCTGGGTGACAGAGGATGAGGAGGAGGAGGACAGCTTAGTTATCCACTCCACCAACTCTTCTGCATGTTGTGGCTCAATAACACAGCCAGCAGCAGAAAAAAAGGACCAGCGTGACCCGCCGACAGAGGCGTGACCCGCCTACAGACCATGTCCGCCACCACCACTTTTCACTGTAGACACAGAGGCTGCTTGCCCTCTTCTAGTGGCCTGTGAGCATCTGCCTCTCCTTGGTGGCCTTCCGGACATGATGGGGATTTTTTTTTCACACCACACTACACTGTATTATATACTCTGTACACCGCCTGAAGTGTATTATGTACTGTACACCGGCTGCACTGTATTATATACTGTGTACACCACCTGAAGTGTATTAGAAACTGTACACACTGTATTATATACTGTGTAGACCGCCTGCACTGTATTATGTACTGTACACCGGCTGCACTGAATTATAGACTTTGTACACCTCCTGAAGTGTATTAGAAACTGTGCACACTGTATTATATACTGTGTACACAGCCTGCACTGTATTATGTACTGTACACCGCCTGCACTGTATTATATGCTGTGTACACCGCCTGAAGTTTATTAGAAACTGTACACACTGTATTATGTACACCACCTGCACTGTATTATGTACTGTACACCGGTGTTCTGCCGAGAAAGTTCCGCTCGGCGGCTAAGTTCCCCCCTCTACTGCGCAGGCGCTGCGCCTGCGCAGTAGGATCCGGCGGAAATAGCCGAAGCGGAATGGCTGAAAATCAGCTGTACACGGCGCCTGTAAGAGGGCCCCTCGCGGGCTCGCTTCGCTCGCCACACTTCGGGCACGGCCTCGCTTCGCTTGGCTCTTTTAGATTCCTCCTCTAGGTCCACTTGGATGGTGGGGAAGGAACCTGGACCCAGAGCGCAGGCGCCGTGTACAGCTGATTAAACATTTTGAGCTTCGGCTATCTCCGGCGGCTGACAGAAGTCCGTACTGCGCAGGCGCTGCACCTGCGCAGTACAGGGGGGGAACTTATCTGCCGAGGGAACATTCTCGGCAAGACACCGGCTGCACTGTATTATATGCTGTGCTTGCTCGTCTATCAAGTTAAACTTTAGGAAAAAAAATTAAAATTTGCTGGTCTTGTAAAACGCTTGCAGACCAAGAGATACATGCACACGCACACACACACACACACCTAATCTATAGGCCATATAGGAGAGTAAGGTCCTCTCCCTATATATGATTTGAGAGCACTGTGGTAAAAATCCTGAACATAAGCAGCAGAGTTTAGGTCCACTTTAAAGGGGTTATAAAGTCTTGTTTAAAAAATAAAAATAAAAATAACAAACATGTCATACTTACCTCCTCTGTGGAAGGGTGGCCACTGATCCTCCTCTTCTGGGGTCCCTCCATGTGCTCCTGGCTCCTCCTCTTCTCCAGTGCCCCGACGGAGAAGCGACTTCCCTGGGTACACTCATGCGGGCGCGCTCCTGTGTCTTGCTGCTGTGTCCGTTAACACAAACAGCAGGATCTGCCCCCCCATTGGCTCCTGCTGCTGTCAATCTAATCCAATGGAGCGGGAGCCAATGTGATTTTTTGTGACATCGCATGTGATTTGCACCGCACTGCAAATCACATGCGATGTCAGTACAATGCGATTTCAGCCATACAGACTGTATGGCTGATATTGCATCGCATTCGGACCAAACTCGCACAGGACCCTTTTTTTGGTCCACACCAGAATCCAATTGCATGGGTGCGAACACCCATGCGATCCGATTCATGTCCGAACTGTCAGTTCATAGTGTGATATGCGAGCTGAAATGGGGGGTGTCATTAACAACAATGTATTAACTCCGGGCAGTTCGCATATGGCAACATGAACTGCTGTGCGAGTCCGGTGCGATGTGGGAACCCGCAGTGGATTCGCAGGGGTCCCCCATTGCACAAGTGTGAACCGAGCCTTAAGGGATGCAACCCTATGTGGAAGCAATTAGGTGGCAGCGAGAGAGAAAGTGTCAGAATTGGCCCTGTAGGCAAGCGGTTAATCATTTCTAAGATCCCTATCACACTGGAGGCGTTTTTCAGGCGCTTTAGCGCTAAAATAGCGCCTGTTAAAAGCCTCATCTGAAATCCCAGTTTGAAAGCCCGAGTGCTTTCACACTGGAGTGCTGCGCTGGCAGGACGTCAAAAAAAGTCCTGCAAGCAGCTTCCTTGAAGTGCGTTAGGAGCGGTGAATACACTGCTCCTAAAGCGCCCCTGCCCATTGAAATCAATGGGCAGCACCTGCAAAGCGCCGCTTTTAACCCTTTATTTGGCCGCTGGCGGGTGTTAAAAGAGCCTCGCTAGCGCTGAAAAAACTACGATAAAGCGCCGCTTAAACTAGCAGCGCTTTACTGCTAACGCCCAGACGCTGGCTGTGTGAAAGGGCTCTAAAGGGATGTAGATCTTGCAATTTTCCTCATTTGAAGACTGCAAGTGCATCAGCTGATTAAGTTGGTTCAGATCCACTCTGCAAACAACAAACAGCATTTTCTCAGAGCAGAAATAGGTAGCAATCTACAACAACGTTTGTTAAAATCAGTGCAATGTACATATATTACTCAAAGGGGATTTTTTTCTCAACAAAAGTGGAAGTACTCTTCAAGCTTTAAAAATGATAGCTAGATGCCAATTATTACTTGCTATGCACATCCCTGTCTGTAGGTCTAATAATATACATTGTCATCCACCTTGAGAACAGTTCTATGCAATCTATATAGACAGTAGTGTGTCATCAAAAGGAGCACTTCGCTATCATCATCATCATCATCATAGTACTGGCAGAGGACAGGAACTGCCAGCGACTAACATGGCGGTTTGATCCTTTCCGCTCGGAAGCGGAAGTAGTTTATTCTTAGGCCAGTTTCCGGTGCCGAGGTGCCTCCGGTTGGCGCCGGTTGAAGGAAGGTGTGCAAGATGTTGTCTGTGGACTTTTTGGACGATGTTCGGCGGATGAACAAGAGGCAGGTGAGGGATGAGAGGACTGTATACTGGATCAGGCTGTGTGTTCTGTACGGAGGTGACACTGGACATGCCACGTCCCATCCTCTATTATAGAGAACACAACCTTATCTCCAAGTCATACTGATCGGAGGAAGTCCATTAATAAGCAGTACAGGTGGAGTAGGGACGTGTTAGTACCCCGTATGTTTGTGTGTCCCATTGGTCAAGATTTCCCTTCACTTCCCCTCCTGGTGACACCACAGGAAGTGAGAGGAACTCTCCCCAAAGTGGGAGGAGTTCCCTTTATAACAGTTTTTACCAGAACAGGTGTACCCACTTGAAAGTATTTGTTTGCTCTACTTCTGTGAACTAAATTCCATCTCCATAATAACTGCCCCTGTGTGGGAAGCTGACAGCCATCATAGGTGGTGGAGGGATTCCCTGCTTGAATACGTGGCTGCAGGACTGGGAATGATTGGCTGACAGCTTTGACCACCTCCATGGTGGGATTGGACTCGTGTCTGAAGAACCCGCCTGAGCTCATCACTACTTCCTGGTCCATGGAGTTCAATGGGGGCTTCTTTGCAGCCAAAGTTTTTCATCACTGCTGTCTTTCTATGCAAGCAGGTTTGATACGCACACATGAGCCAAGAGATCCTTCATGTGACATGCTTCAGGTCTCAGCTTTGTATTTCAGGTCTGTGGCTTATCCACGCATCTGACGGATCTCACAGCACAATTCACTGAACACAGCCTCATGGAGGGGAGGCAAGCAATACGTCACCTGCACCTAGGTGAGGAATAGTGCTCTATGAATGGAGGAGGGGCGGATGAATGAAAGGGCCGCCTCCTTCAATCACAGAATGCTTTTCATTGATGGAAGCTGTAGTACAACCTCTATGAATGGAGGAGGGGCAGATGAATGAAAGGCCCGCCTCCTTCAATCACAGAATGCTTTTCATTGATGGAAGCTGTAGTACAACCTCTATGGAGGAGGGGCAGATGAATGAAAGGCCCGCCTCCTTCAATCACAGAATGCTTTTTCATTCATGGAAACTATAGTATAGCCTCTGAATTGAGGAGGGGGGTGAGTTTTAAGAGTTAGGACCGCACTTTACCGAGGAGCCTTGACAAGGCACTGCAGCTTCCATATATATTTGCAGATGTGTGCAACCAAAACCTCTGAATGTAATACTTAACTACTTGCTGACCAGCCTCTGCAGTTGTACTGTGGAAGGTTGGCACGGCTGCGAGAATCGCTGTCATTGTACGCTGGCCACACTAAGAATCTATAGGGGCCGCGTGTGACGTCAGAGCCGATGCGGGCGGCCGCGATGTCTGCCGGCCACCTGCGATCGCTCCACAGAGAGCCAGAACGGGGCTGTAAATAAACAGATCCTCGTTCTGACAGGGGAGTAGAGAGAGATCTGCTGTTCCTAGTGACCAGGAACAGCGATCTCTCCCTCCTCCAGTCAGTACACTCCCCCCACAAAAACCCCTCCCTAGGGAACACTTAACCCCTTTGATTGCCCCCTAGTTTTAACCCCTTCCCTAAACAATAGATAAAACAGTGTAGCGCTGGACTATTGAGGATACGCATATAATAATATATGCGAAAGAGCCAAGACCCATATGTTTGTGATTAAATGTGAAAAAAACTTATACCACCTAATCTGATACAATTACGTATCTATATATGTGTATTGTGACACTAAAAATTAAATCAAGTGCACCTATATATATCTAAACCGAAAGTTAATAAACAAATACAAATATATTGGACTAAAATAAATCCTGTAAATCAAACGTGACAATAAAAATTGGAATTACATCAACTTGTGGTAAGGAACTTTGTTCACTTATATATTATTAGTTGGTCTTTTGTGCTTGGTGATTACAATAGAAGTGGAAAAATTAAAGTGAATAATTAAAATAAAAAGTCCCAATAAATAATGAACCAAAAGTCCCAAATCGTGATAATATTCCAACACAAATTCCGGTTCAATATTCCACCGCAGCTGTTGCCCACCACCAAAGGAAGAGTTGGAGGCTTACCAGACAGCCTGCGACCACCCTTGTTCAGGGGGGTCAAAACAGGCTCAGTAGGGATGTAGAAATCCAGATGGTGTCCTCGCCCATGCTTTTCAGATGTTCTCCAGGTGTTCCTATGGCAAGCCAAGGGGGGCTTCCAAACAGGGTGTAGCAAGGATTTGCCCACCGGATGCAATAGGGATTGAATCAAAAATGCCCCAAAAAGAAAAAGAGAGAACTCCGATAGTGTAGGACAATCTGACTAATTTATTTAAAAAAGCATAGAAACAAATAAAACTTCTGACAGGGAGAAATGAAGCAAAAAACTCCACCGCCGTTTAAAATCCAATCGCGCATGCGCGATGCGTGCTCGCGTTGTGACGAGCACGCATCGCGCATGCGCGATTGGATTTTAAACGGCGGTGGAGTTTTTTGCTTCATTTCTCCCTGTCAGAAGTTTTATTTGTTTCTATGCTTTTTTAAATAAATTAGTCAGATTGTCCTACACTATCGGAGTTCTCTCTTTTTCTTTTTGGGGCATTTTTGATTCAATCCCTATTGCATCCGGTGGGCAAATCCTTGCTACACCCTGTTTGGAAGCCCCCCTTGGCTTGCCATAGGAACACCTGGAGAACATCTGAAAAGCATGGGCGAGGACACCATCTGGATTTCTACATCCCTACTGAGCCTGTTTTGACCCCCCTGAACAAGGGTGGTCGCAGGCTGTCTGGTAAGCCTCCAACTCTTCCTTTGGTGGTGGGCAACAGCTGCGGTGGAATATTGAACCGGAATTTGTGTTGGAATATTATCACGATTTGGGACTTTTGGTTCATTATTTATTGGGACTTTTTATTTTAATTATTCACTTTAATTTTTCCACTTCTATTGTAATCACCAAGCACAAAAGACCAACTAATAATATATAAGTGAACAAAGTTCCTTACCACAAGTTGATGTAATTCCAATTTTTATTGTCACGTTTGATTTACAGGATTTATTTTAGTCCAATATATTTGTATTTGTTTATTAACTTTCGGTTTAGATATATATAGGTGCACTTGATTTAATTTTTAGTGTCACAATACACATATATAGATACGTAATTGTATCAGATTAGGTGGTATAAGTTTTTTTCACATTTAATCACAAACATATGGGTCTTGGCTCTTTCGCATATATTATTATATGCGTATCCTCAATAGTCCAGCGCTACACTGTTTTATCTATTGTTTAGTTCATGTGCCCTTGTATTGGGGTTATTGTGTTTCAGCTGCAGGACTCACTTCACGTTTTTTACATTTTTCTTCACCTTTTAATAGAACACCGAGCGCAATTTTTTTTCCCTTGTCCTTAACCCCTTCCCTGCCAGTAACATTTATACAGTAATCGGCGGCTATTTTTAGCTCTGATCGCTGTATAAATGTTACTGGTCCCAAAAAAGTGCCAGATCTGTCTGCCGCAATGTCACAGTCCCACTAAAAATCACAGATCACCGCCATTACTTGTAAACAAAAACAAAAAATTAATAATAAAAATGCCATAAATCTATCCCCTATTTTGTAGATGCTCTAACTTTTGTGCAAACCAATCACTATACGCTTATTGCGATTTTCCCCCCCAAAATATGTAGAAGAATACATATTGGCCTAAACTGATGAAGAAATAATTTTATTTTTTTTTTTTAATTTTGGGATATTTATTATAGCAAAAAGTAAAAAATATTGTTTTGTCTTTTTCAAAATTGTTGGTCTTTTTTGTTTATAGCAGAAAAAATTAAAACAGAGGTGATCAAATATCGGCAAAAGAAAGCTCTATTTTTGGGAAAAAAGGACAAAAATTGTGTGTGTACAACGTCGCATGACCGCACAATTGTCAGTTAAAGCGACGGAGTGCCGTATCGCAAAAAAATGGCAATGTTTTCATTGGGTCATGTCGTCGCTCCGGTACTCCTAGATCATAGAGATTAGTAGAGGGCATCTTTCCTCCCCTCATCTGTTACCAGCCGCCGCAACCCCTGGATTGGTTCTTGGGGCTACCGATCATCCAGGTAAAAGATATAAAGTAAATATACCACGCTGTCTGCAATCAATGGAAAAAAGCAGCTAGCACAGCAATAGATCAATTGCAAAAAAATGAAAACCTGAACAATAAGTGCAGCGCTCAGAATAAATCTCAGAATAAACTGAAAAATATATATATATATATATATATATATATATATATATATATATATATATATATATATATATATATAGTGCACTTAAATGATCCAGGAAGAAACTCAAGCAACATATATATGCAAGCAATGTGTATAGACACTAAATATACAGGTGTGATATACTATGTGACAATCCAAATATGAGTGAAGGAAAACATTTTTATTTCAAAAATAAATTATAGTCCTTAGTGTTTGGACAGGTGAACCAAACAAATTGTAGATATCCAAAACATTGTTCAAAATAACTGACATTTGAACTGGATAACAATGTGACTAAGGAAAACATGCTCAAACTTGATAAGTGATCCACCACCAGAGAGTCAAAAGGCTATGTATATATATATTTTTCAGTTTATTCTAAGCACTGCACTTATTGTTCACATGATCATCCAGGTAATCCTGAGAACCACCGGTAAGCGACCCCTCCCTTGGCACGACGGGTTAAATTAGATCTACAGCAGTGGGATAAGGAGGTTTTCACCTGGTTTGGCAGAATCAAAATTATAAAAATGAATGTAATGCCAAGATTACTATACTTGTTTCAGACTCTACCTGTTAAGATTCCCCTAGGATATCTGAGAGCGAGGTTTGTGAGATTCATTTGGGCCTGAAATCAGTAATAGTGCGCAGGAACATTCTGACGTTACCAAAAGAGAGCAGGGGTCGGATTCCCAGATCCAGTAGGATATCACAAAGCGTCTCACTTAGCAAGGGTAGTAGAATGGTGCAAGCCCCATAGGTATAAGCCTTGGATATATCTGGAACAAGCAACGACGGACGTGCCATTGGGGGGGGGGCTTGTAATCTAAGGCGACAAGGAATCAGTAGGCTTATACATTTCTCGAGCAATAACCACGTGATGTCCAGGGAGGAGATTGAACGAGAGTTTTCAGTGGATTTGGACCCATTTAGGCGGATCCAGCTTAATGCTTTTCTACGGTCGGTGACATTGACACTGACTGTAGTACGTACTCTATCTAAATTCGAGCAAATATGCCTAAACGGGGAACCACAAAGACATCTACGCTCAATCCTATGTGCTTTGGTGATTGATTTAGAGGCCCCACAAGAACTCACCTTTTTACAAGCATGGGAAAGAGATCTGGGGGTAACATTTTCTCAGGTACAAGAGAACAGGATTTTATTGTTTACGCATAAGGCGTTGGTTTCAAAAAGGTATCAAGAAGGTGGATATAAAGTTCTGACTAGGTGGTATAGAACACTGGCAGTTTTGCATCGAATATATCCTCAGGTATCGAATGTCTGCTGGCGATGTCAGAAGTCTGAGGGTACATTACTACACATATTTTGGGAATGCACGGGGCTAAAATAATTTTGGACGATGGTTTCTGAAATAGTCAAAGAAATTACATATGTCTCTTGGAGAAAATCCTGCAGCTTTTTTATTGTTCGGCATTCCTTTATCCATCGAAAGGTACAAAACTCTCTCAAGACTTTTGCTGACCGCAGCAAAAGCATGTATCCCGGTTTTGTGGAAAACGAATGTATCACCAACAAAGGCACAATGGTTTACAAGGATAACAGAAATTCAACAAGTGGAAAATCTTACTTTATTGTTAGGAGAGCAAGATGAGAAATATAGGACAGTATGGGCTCCTTTTATGTTCTATAGGGAACAGAACCCCTAAAAATTCATAGCAACAAATAATCCTTGGGGGGGAGTGTTATTTTATTATTTATTTATTTTTTGTTTCTCTTTTTCTTTTTTTTTTTTTTTCCTATCTCTATTTCTTCTTGAAGATAATCAGAATTGATTCTGGTTAAGGAAAAATACCACAAAGGCTGCGTTGTTATAAATAAGATTAATTTGAAAGTATGAATAAGTAGGTTAAGTTGAAGATTAGGAAGCTGAATAACTGCAACTAATGGGAATTATAAGGAGGCCAGGATTAGAAAAAAAGAATGCTGTGTTGTATTGATGAAAATGTCTTATTACTTTTGTGAAAGGAAAAAAAAGAGTTTCCAAAAAAAAAACACCGGTAAGCGACCCCTGCCGCCGCTTCTAAAAGTGATCCAGCGGTGAATCCGCCGCTCGGACCACAATACCGGGGTTATATAGTTGGAGCCATAACCTTAGTATTCCACTGCCAGCTGAGGATGTCTTTTGTCTATGGCCCGGTCAGCAAGTGGTTAAAATACCTATTTACTATAAATATGTTTTAGTTTTCCCTGTAGGAAATAACCCTAAAATGCAAAGCAGACCATTAGTGGAAATGTTCCCTATTGTGAAAAAATAAATCATATTTTGTCTGAATTTGATGTGTTGAAAAATGCATGAGAGCGTTTCCCAAATGACTTGTGTATTGACATAATCGATATTCCTGTTTCTCCTTGTACATTCTGATTGTAATCCTTAAAATAAACCTGTCATGGGAGAAGTATGGGGACTGCCACTGCTGACCTCTTTGTGAAAATTCTGGTTTACTAGCCGTTAGCCGATTCACTGGCTTTAATAAAGTACTGTATGTTCAGCCGATGGTTGGCAATTCCTAGATCTATCAGTCTGTGATTATGGATTCACTTCACTAACAACCAGCTAGTACATTTACGTAGATCCTGTAAGCAATGAACTCAACCTTGCTGCCGTTTTTCCAGGTGGAATGTTTATAACGCAATACAAGTGCACTTTATTTAATCGGAGTCTAAAAACGATCTCTTAACACAGATCATATCATTATCTTGCATTTTTTTGAACTGGGTCCTTTTCTGATACTATATATCCAGTTCATGAGACTGTTTTGAGTAGAATTTATTTCGTAGGGTGGATGAGAGTTGTTTGGTTGTGGTGGCCACCTGTGTCCCATTAAGACTATTGTCTTAATTTTAATTAAATGTGTTGGAGATGTATGTGTGTGTATGTGTGTGTATGTATGTATGTGTGTGTGTATATATATATATATATATATATATATATATATATATATATATATATATATATATATATATATATAATCTCCGTATTACTTTTTTTCTACATTTTTCTAAATTTATTATGTGGCTATATGTGTATATTCAATTCACAATAACTAAGAAATTTTACTTTAATCCTTCTTCTTTCTTCTTCCTTTTTTTTTTCTTCCTCTTCCTTTTTTTCTTCCTCTTCCTTTTTTTCTTCCTTCTTCTTTCTTCTTTCTTCTTCTCCCTTCTTTTTTCTTCTTCTCCCTCCTCCCATCTTTTTTTCTTCTTCTCCCTCCTCCCTTCTTTTTTCTTCTTTCTTCTTCTCCCTCCCTTCTTTTTTTCTTCTTCTTCTTCTCCCTCTACAACATGAGGGCAGACAGTACACTTACAGTACAAATCAATACAGGAGGGATCAGAGGGCCCTGCTCCTTAGAGCTTACAATCTAGAAGGGAGATATATACAACCCCTGGCAAAAATTATGGAATCACCAGTCCCTGAGGATGTTCCTTCAGTTGTTTATTGTTGTAGAAAAAAAGCAGATCACAGACATGGCCAAAAACTAAAGGCATTTCAAATGGCAACTTTCTGGCTTTAAGAAACACTAAAAGAAATCAAGAAAAATAATTGTGGTGGTCAGTAACCGTTAGATTTATAGAACAAGCACAGGGAATAAATTATGGAATCACTCAATTCTGAGGAACAAATTATGGAATCACCCTGTAAATTTTCATTACAAACACTAACACCTGCATCAATTTAAATCTGCTTGTTAGTATGTAGGTAAAGAGGGTAAATCATCATGCAGTGTTGCACAAGATGTTGGTTGTTCACAGTCGGCTGTGTCTAAAACATGGACCAAATACATGGGAAGGTGGTTAAAGGCAAGCATACTAGTAGACCAAGGAAGACATCAAAGAGTCAAGACAGAAAACTTAAAGCAATATGCCTTGAAAACAGAAAATGTACAACAAAACAAATGAGGAACAAATGGGAGGAAACTGGAGTCAACATCTGTGACCGAACTGTAAGAAACCGCCTAAAGGAAATGGGATTTACATACAGAAAAGCTAAAAGAAAGCCATCTCTAACACCTAAACACAAAAAAACAAGGTTACAATGGGCTAAGGAAAGGCAATCGTGGACTGTGGATGATTGGATGAAAGTCATATTCAGTGATGAATCTCAAATCTGCATTGGGCAAGGTGATGATGCTGGAACTTTTCTTTGGTGCCGTTCCAATAAGATTTATGCAGACGACTGTCTAAAGAAAACATGCAAATTTCCACAGTCAATTATGATATGGGGCTGCATGTCAGGTAAAGGCACTGGGGAGATGGCTGTCATTAAATCTTCAATAAATGCACAGGTTTACATTTAAATTTTGGACACTTTTCTTATCCCATCTATTGAAAGGATGTTTGGGGATGATGAAATCATTTATCAAGATGATAATGCATCTTGCCATAGAGCAAAAACTGTGAAAAAATTCCTTGAAGAAAGACACATAAGGTCAATGTCATGGCCTGCAAACAGTCCGGATCTCAATCCAATTGAAAATCTGTGGTGGAAGTTAAAGAAAATGGTCCACGACAAGGCTCCAACCTACAAAGATGATTTGGCAACAGCAATCAGAGAAGGCTGGAGCCAGATTGATGAAGAGTACTGTTTATCACTCATTAAGTCAATGCCTCAGAGACTGCAAACAGTTATAAAAGCCAGAGGTGGTGCAACAAAGTACTAGTGATGTGTTGGAGTGTTACTTTGTTTGTTTTTCATGATTCCATAATTTTTTCCTCAGAGTTGAGTGATTCCATAATTTATTCCCTGTGCTTGTTCTATAAATCTAACTGTTACTGGCCACCACAATTATTTTTCTTGATTTCTTTTAGTGTTTCTTAGAGCCAGAAAGTTGCCATTTGAAATGCCTTTAGTTTTTGGCCATGTCTGTGATCTGCTTTTTTTCTACAACAATTAACAACTGAAGGAACATCCTCAGGGACTGGTGATTCCATAATTTTTGCCAGGGGTTGTATATGCTTATTATTCAGAGGAGCACCACCCCCGGAGGCTTTCCTGACTGCGTTAAATAGCTCCGGCTGACAGTGTGAACAGATTTGTTTTATTGGGTAGGCGTTTTTTATTCCCATTCGATCTGGACTAAATTGGATGAGCTTATAGTGTTCTCCCTTTTTTGTTGATGGTTGGCAAGGCTCTGCATTTGGAGTTCGAAGCTGTCTTCGTGTGGAGCGGGAGCAGAGCTGATCACACTTTTTTTTTTTTTTTTTTTTTTTTTTTTAAGGTTTGCTCAGAAACTGGAGTAGGGCAGAAATTTAGAATGGAGCTGAGTCTAGAGCTGGAATTCTTCCACTGCTCTTTTCAGTGCTACTTCACATGATTGGCATACATGTAAAATAGCATATGTCAGTATGTAATTTGTTTTGTGGTAGCAAAATCAATGGTTCAGTTTTTGAAAAAATATTCTACTTTCTTGGACTTATTTCTGTCTATGCAGTTTTGGTGGACCTCTTTTGTTATACCTTCGTGTGATTGTTAGGCCCCTTTCACACGGGTGGACCAATCGGGACATTCGTTTAGGCTGATTCACACTAGTGCGATGACAGACATCGCATGTGGTTTGCGGTGCAGATCACATGCAATGTCTGTGCGATGCAAATTCAGCCACATAAACTGTATGGCTGAAATCGCATTGCATTCGCACCAAAATAATGCAGGACCCTTTTTTGGTCCGCACTGGAATCATTTGACAGTTCGCACTGCAATCTGCGAACCAATCTGGGGGTGTCATTGCAGTAGTTTGCAGGCGTCAGTGTGAACCGCCGGCGCGTGACACGGTGCAGGAACCCACACTGGAATTGTGCTGGTTCCTGCATGGCATATGTGAACAGAGACTTAGTGATTGTAAACCATCACCTTGTAAAACAACCCATTCAGTTTAAAATGAAATACGAAACATTTTTGAACAGGTCTAAAAAATAATTATAAATACCTTTTTTATAAGTGATCGCATTCCCTCTGTTCTCAGCTGCATAAGAGCTGGGGGGGGGGGGGAGAAACAGCAGCACACTGATCTGCTCACTGAGTGGCGTGTCAGGACAAGTCTGATCATTGGAGAGCAGGCTGAGTTCCCAGCACAGCTAGAGAACTGACCACATTGTCCTCTCCTGCCTAGTGTGGTCAGTTTTTAATAGGAAAGCAGAGGGTCTGACAGGATCACCAGGGATTTCACATAAAGGAAGCAATACAGAGAGAACAGGATACGTTTTCATACAAGTACATGGTACAGCAGGCACATATCAGGAATATGAAGTGTTGGGGTAACAAACACTTTAATTCAATCACATTGACAACAGCATTTTCTTATCAGTAAGCCCCTACCAGTCTTCTTGAATCTGGCTTCTTTTTCTAATTGTTGTTTCCATCATACCCAGAGAAACACATCTGCATCTTTACAAGTTCACTTTTTGAGTCTTTTTTTTTTTTTTTTTTTTTATCTTCATAAGCATGTTATTCAGAAATGGTTGATCATATGTGACCAATAACTGATTCTAAGAGCTCATGCACACATGACGTTATTACAACTGCTGTTAGGGGCGTTTGACGTTTTTTTTAACTGGCTCTAAAAGTCCCTCCATGTTAACTTGTGTCCATGTACCCATAAACTGTCAGAGGTGTTTGGAGGCATCTAGGGGCAGTAAATAAAGACAGCCTGTGGTTCCAGGAGCAGTAAAAACGAAAAACGCTGCGTTTGTTTTTAGGCGTTTTTACATTAAGTATTTTTAATGAAAAAAGCTGGAAACCGCGCAGTAACGCTAATGTAAAAATGCGGCTAATCCTGAAAAACCGGGGGTTTTTAGCGCTGCTGTAGCGCTGACTTCGCGCTGACGTCCTGTATGCATGAGTCCTAAAGGTTGTAGTTTAAAAAATAAAAACCAAACATGTTATACTTGTTATGTTATATAATGGTTTTGTGCAGAGCAGCCCCAATCCTCTTCCTTTTTGGGTACCTGGCTCCCCCCAAATTATTAATTTTTTTTTTTATTAGTAATGGCGGTGATCAGCAATATTTTTTTTTAATTTATTTTTTTTTTTGTGACTGCGACATTATGGCGGACATGTCGGACATTTTTGACACATTTTTCGGACCATTGTCATTTATACAGTGATCAGTGCGATTAAAAATGCACTGATTACTGTGTAAATGACACTGGCAGTGAAGGGGTTAACCACTAGGGGGCGGGGAGGGGTTAAGTATGTCCTAGGGGCGTGTTTCTAACTGTAGGGGGATGGGCTCTGTGTGTGACGTCACTGATCTCTGCTCCAATGACAGGGAGCAAAGATCGAGTGACACTTGTCACTAGGCAGAACGGGGAGATGCTGTTTACAACGGCATCTCCCCGTTCATCCTCTCCGTGAGGCGATCGCGGGTATCCCCGCGGCGAACGAGTCTGCGGGACCCGTGACCCGGCTCACGGAGCTGGCGGCGCGCACGCAATGGCACGGCGGGGAATTCAAATGGATGTACAGGTACGCCCATTTGCCCAGCCGTGCCATTCTGCCGACGTACATCGGTGTGCGCCGGTTAGGAACCGGTTAGACACCGATTTAACCCTTCGATCGCCCTAGGTGTTTAATTCCTTCCCAGCCAGTGTCATTAGTACAGTGAGTGCATATTTTTAGCACTGATCACTGATTAGTGTCACTGGTTCCCACAAAGTGTCAGTGTCAGACTGTCGGCTGCAATATCGCAGTCCCACTATAAGTCGTTGATCGCCACCAATACTAGTATAAAAATTCCAGTATATACAGTGGATATAAAAAGTCTACACACCCCTGTTAAAATGTCAGGTTTCTGTGATGTAAAAAAGAAACGAAGATGAATCCTTTTAAAACGTTTTCCACCTTTTAATGTGGCCTATAAACTGTACAACTCAATTGAAAAACAAACTGAAATCTTTTAGGTGAAGGGAAGTAAAAATATAAAACTAAAATAATGTGGTTGCATAAGTGTGCACACCCTCTTATAACTGGGGATGTAGCTGTGTTCAGAATTAAGCAAATATAGTCAAACTCATGTTAAATAGGAATCAGTACACAACTGCCATCATTTAAAGTGATTAACCCCAAAAAAAGTTCAGATGTTCTAGTAGGTCTTTCCTGACTTTTTCTTAGTCGCATCCTACAGCAAAGGCCATGGTCCGCAACGGGCTTCCAAAGCATCAGAGGGATCTCATTATTAAAAGGTATCAGTCAGGAGAAGGGTACAAAAGCATTTGCAAGGCATTAGATATACCATGGAACACAGTGAATACAGTCATCAAGTGGAGAAAATATGGCACAACAGTGACATTACAAAGAACTGGACATCCCTCCAAAATTGACGAAAAGACAATAAAAAAATATCAGGGAGGCTGCCAAGAGGCCTACAGCAACATTAATGGAGCTGCAGGAATATCTGGCAAGTACTGGCTGTGTGGTACATGTGACAACAATCTCCTGTATTCTTCATATGTCTGGGCTATGGGGTAGAGTGGCAAGATGGAAGCCTTTTCTTACAAAAAAAAACATCCAGCTAAATTTTTCAAAACGCATCTGAAGTCTCCCAAAAGCATGTGGGAAAATGTGTTCTGGCCTGATGAAACCAAGGTTGAGCTTTTAGGCCATAATTCCGAAAGATCTGTTTGGCGCAAAAACAACACTGTACATCACCAAAAGAACATCATACCCACTGTGAAGCATGATGGTGGCAGCATCATGCTTTGGGGCTGTTTTACTTCAGCTGGAACAGGGGCCTTAGTCAAGGTAGAGGGGTTTATGAACAGTTCCAAATACCAGTCAATATTGGCAAAAAACCTTCAGGCTTCTGCCAGAAAGCTGAACATGAAGAGGAACTTCATCTTTTAGCATGACAACAACCCAAAGCATACTTCCAAATCAACAAAGGAATGGCTTCACCAGAAATAGATTAAAATTTTGGAATGGCCCAGCCAGAGCCCAGACCTGAATCCGATTTGAAAATCTGTGGGTTGATCTGAAGAGGGCTGTGCTCTCAATCTGCCCTCAATCAAGCCCTCTCAATCTGACAGATGTGGAATGTTTTTCCAAAGAAGAGTGGGCAATTATTGCCATGTCAAGATGTGCCATGCTGATATAGACTTATACCCAAAAATACTGAGTGCTGTAATAAAATCAAAAGGTGCTTCAACAAAGTATTAGTTTAACCACTTCCAGCCCAAGGACGTCATATGACTTTCAGTGGGGACATCTGAATGAAGCCTGCAGCTACAGGCATCTTTCAGATATCATCTTTTAGAGCCGGCAATTCTGTTCCACAGCTTGATCGTTCTTACAGGTGACGGGAGGGGACATCCTCCCGCCGCCCTCCAAGCTCTCCCGTGCCATCGGGGACCCGGAGAAAGAATCCGCCGCCGGATGAAGAGCATAGAGATTTCATCTCTATGACCGTCGGAGGCCCGGGCGCGACATTATGACTTCACGTCCGGGCCGCGGTTGTAAACAAAGCTGCAACCGCAGCTGGAAAGCATGGGATCGTTTCGTGTGGTTTTTTTTTTTTTTTTATCTGACGAATTCCAGTCTGGAGGAGAGATGTGGGGTCTTGTAGACCCCACATCTCTCCATAATGAGGACCTGTCCTGCACCATTCCTATTACAAGGGATGTTTACATTCCTTGTAATAGGAATAAAAGTGATGAAAAAAAAAATTAAAGAGAAAGTGTATAAATAAAAAATGAAAGTAAAATAAACAATAATAACAAAAAAAATTATTTTAAAGCGCCCCCGTCCCCGTGTGCTCACGCACAGAAGCGAATGCACACGTAAGTCCCGCCCACATATGTAGACGCTGTTTAAACTACACATGTAAGGTATCACCGCGTGCGTTAGAGCGTGAGCAAAAATTCTAGCACTAGACCTCCCCTAACACTAAACTGGTAACCTGTAAAAAAAAAAAAAAATTTCAATCGTCCCCTATTGAGATTTTTAAGTACCAAAGTTTGGCGCCATTCCACAAGTATGCGCAATTTTAAAGCGTGACATGTTGGGTATCTATTTACCCGGTGTAACATCTTTCATATTATACAAAAATTGGGCTAACTTTACTGTTTGGTTGTGTTTGAATTCACAAAAGAGTTTTTTCCAGAAAAAAGCATTTGAAAAATTGTTGCGCAAATACTGTGTGACAAAAAAAAGTTTCAACGATTGCCATTTTATTCCTTAGTGTTTTTGCTAAAAAAAAAACACATATAATGTTTGGGGGTTCTGAGAAATTTTTTAGCAAAAAAATTATTTTTACATGTAGGGGAGGGGTGCCAAAATAGGCCTGGTATGGAAGTGGTTAAGGGTGTGCACACTTATGCAACCATATTTTAGCTTTTTATTTTTACTTCCCTTCATCTAAATGATTTGAGTTTGTTGTTGTTTATAGGTCACATTAAAGGTGGAAAAAGTTCTGAAATTATTTATCTTTGTCATTTTTTTACATCACAGAAACCTGACATTTTAACAGGGAAGTGTAGACTTTTTAGATCCACTGTATAGCGGCGTTTGTAGACACTTTAACTTTTGCGCAAACCAATCACTATACGTTGGGATTTTTTTTTTACCAATAATATGTAGCAGAATGCATATTTGCCTAAATTTTTGAAGAAATTTCTTCTTCTTTCTTCTTCTTCTTTCTTCTTTTTCTTTCTTCTTTTTCTTTCTTCTTTTTCTTTCTTCTTCTTTCTTTCTTCTTTCTCTCTTTCTCTCTTTCTTTCTTTCTTTCTTTCTTTCTTTCTTTCTTTCTTTCTTTCTTTCTTTCTTTCTTTCTTTCTTTCTTTCTTTCTTTCTTTCTTTCTTTCTTTCTTTCTTTCTTTCTTTCTTTCTTTCTTTCTTTCTTTCTTTCTTTCTTTCTTCTTCTTCTTCTTCATTCTTCTTCTTCTTCATTCTTCTTCTTCTTCATTCTTCTTCTTCTTCATTCTTCTTCTTCTTCATTCTTCTTCTTCTTCATTCTTCTTCTTCTTCATTCTTCTTCTTCTTCATTCTTCTTCTTCTTCATTCTTCTTCTTCTTCATTCTTCTTCTTCTTCATTCTTCTTCTTCTTCATTCTTCTTCTTCTTCATTCTTCTTCTTCTTCATTCTTCTTCTTCTTCATTCTTCTTCTTCTTCATTCTTCTTCTTCTTCATTCTTCTTCTTCTTCATTCTTCTTCTTTATTCTTGTTTATTCTTCTTTCTTTCTTCTTCTTGGTTTTTTTTTTTTTTTTTTTTTGTTAAAACCCAATTGCCACCAAAAGAAATCTCTATTTGTGAGGAAAAAGGACATCAATTTCATTTGGGTACAGCGTTCCATGACTGCACAATTACCAGTTTAAGTAATCGCACAAAAATGCTTAGTTATAAAGGGGGGTAAATCTTAAGGAGGTCAAGTGGTTAAAGAGACCTTTGCTTAAAATAGATGACCACACTTCTTTAAACTCCTCTTTTCAGACCCTGGGAATCCTGTTCAACAGATATATAGATATATATATATATCTCTATTATAAGATGCTGCAGTCCTCCATAGTCCCATTTCTTTGAACACCAATCTTTGAAGATGTTTAAATGAAAGCAGAGCAGATTTCATTTGCATTCATCACCTTATCACCAAATTCTTGTTTACATGCAGGATATCTCAGTCTGTCGAAAGCTCCTAATGATCTATCTACTCATTTGTTGCAGGTTGTCACACATTTCTAAATCCAACAGCAAGTGACAATAGATGTAGCTTTTATTAAAATCTCGAAACTTCAGAGGAAAATAGGAACTGAGAGTAGCCGCTCAGTAAATGAATAACATCAGGGAGAAGACGTGTCATTTTTACATGATTGACTCGCTCACAGATTACCTCTAGCATATATTGGTTCCCCAGACTCAGCTGACACATTCCATTCAGATATTGCCTCCTAAATTTGAAATATGTGTATAGCTATAAGAGACATTACTTTATGAACTGATGAAACGTGTCGACATCTGACACCTCGCCCTCTTGACCATGTTGATATGGATATGTAGCTCTACCCTGTCTTGGGCCTGGTGCATGGCATTCCTTCCCTACCAGTAATTGAAAAAACAATCGGTGCACATGATGGGCAACCTGGGCTGGATGATCACTCAAAGCATTTATTCTTGGAAATACTGTTGCTGTACAGTTACAGTAAGCTTAAAGTAACTATTACATTCTCTGCCAGGGTATGCTGGAAGCGCCTGGATTTGCAGCTTTGGGCGCAGTAAAAGCATGGCACAACCTCCTAATTTTACAGCCCTCCAACCACAAGTATAAACTAGGCTAGAATGCTCCCTCATGCTTCCTTCGTCATTTCCGACAGCTTTCTCCAGGCCTTCTGGCACTTTATCTCCACACCTCATCTCTTCAGTCAGCCAATCCTTCTCTTTGCAAATTGCTTCCCTTTTTAAAGGGGTTGTGAACAGGAAAAAAAAAACCTGCAAGACAAAGGCATAATGAGCTAGTATGTATCGCATCCTTGCTCATTATGAAATATTTACCTTAGATTGGCTCTGTTTCAGCGGTCCCTGCACAACGCTGTTGCCGGCCACATTTCTCCCGGAGTTATTTCCGGGTTCGCGGGCTCCGGCGCTGTGATTGCACAAAAGAGTTAAGCCGGCCATAGATGGTTCAAATCTCAGCTGGGCCAGCAAGGATTCGAAACATCATAGGCAGGCTGATTTGTACCCAAGTTGATCCATTGATCGAATTGGGTGCAACCGGCATGTAAGATTTTTACATGCAGCTATAGCCACTAGCAATAATCATTGTGTTCTCCCGGCAGGGACAGCTCCCCATGCTTCCTGCCAGGAGAGCACAATAGTGCTGCAGTTAGAATTGAGCAGTTTTCTTTACTGCAAAATAGTGTCATCTATGGCCTGCAATTAGATTAGGATAGTGTCTTATCTCCCAGATATCCTCTCCTTTTTCTTTCAGTAGCAGCAGCTCTTGTAAAGCTTTCTGTTAGCTGTTCCCTCTAGCTGAGCCAAGACATACAATCAAGGCTGGAAATGCACACATTTTAATTCCAGAAAGTGACATATCGTTTTTGAGGCTAAACAATGGGGGAGAATTCTCATTAAGGAAATGGCTGCGCTGGGCTTCAACAAAATGGCAGCTTCCAACAAGAAGAAACTGGAGCAATTCTGGAGGAAATTACAGCACACACTAATTTTATCAAAATGTTATATAAAATGTATAATTCATGAAAAAATCCCTCCTAATATGAGGCCAAATAAATAAAATTAACAATTTTATGAAGAAAGTCCAACGTGCAAAAAAGGTCATATGTGCAGAAGGTACTCTTGAATGAATAAAAAGCAATGCAAGTGTTCACGTGCAGCCACAATCTTCACCACTGTGCACACCACTGAGAAAGATATTTAGGCTGCTTACCAGATATTTAGACCTCTGATTACAGGAGGTATAGCATCACTTTGGCTGACAAAACCACAATGGATGGAAGGCTTCCTCTGATCCCACAATTAGCCAGCAAGCTTCCATTAATACTGTATTGCTGTCATCCAAAGCTGCATCAGACCGACAAATCCCCTGAGTCAGTCACACCAAGGTATCGCGTGTAAGAGGAAGGGGTGCAGTATTTTAAATCAGTTTATTGGGGGGGAAACAAATAACTGCTCACATAGATAGAAATAACATCAGCATATCTCTGAGATCGTGTCCAGCGCCCCAGTGGGCACAATGACATAACTACTCTTCCCTATGCGTTTCGTCCAAACTGATATAGTTGCTGGGAAAATGGAGATTAGAGTATGTGTACATACGTTGGTCCAAGCTGGAGTATGTAACTATGTAAAAAAAAAATACCTGGAGTCCAGCTTCATTTATTTCTAAACCAGTAAGCCCAAACAGGCAAACATATCAGAAAAGTCACTTGACCTTACCTGTATACTTGTTCCAACTTTTGGGTTAAAAGTACTGAAGCAAGTGGTTAGCATGACACCCAGATGAACAACATCAGAGATAGAGGTCAGCAGTGACAGCTGGTTCATCTTAATACTGGTTTCTGTCATTATTTGCATTCATCTTTATTTTACTATATGAAAAGTATTTTGATCGGTGACCTCATAAAAGACAGTAAAAAGCATTGTGTTCTTTTCTTTTCAGCTGTACTATCAAGTGTTAAACTTTGGTATGATTGTATCCTCTGCACTGATGATCTGGAAAGGTCTCATGGTAGTCACTGGCAGCGAGAGTCCTATAGTTGTTGTTCTGAGGTATGTATAAGTATCAGTGCTTTTTATATACTCAGGGTGTTATGTTACTGTGAATTTCAGTTTATGATCTTTGTAAAGATGTTAGATTGCAACAATGCTATCCCCAATATTTGCCACCTTAAGAAAAAAAAAAAGATGTTGAGAAACATGTCTGGAGTTGTAAACGTTGCAAATACATTTTCTATTAAAGTGGTTGTAAACCATTACCAGTGAAGTAACTCAGGTGATACACAGAGATGAAACCTATCCTACATGAGTTGTACCTGTCTATTTGCAAAGTGCTGAATTATAGAGCTTGTTTTAAAGTTAAGAAAAAAGGGCGGAGAACTGAAGTTGCACTCTGCAGAGCTCAGTGAGCCGAGCTCTGAAAGCCGATTGGAGGCAATGGACCCTCTTCCCTCCACACAACACATAAAAACAGAGCTGAAGCTGTCAATCAGCTGGAGATCCCTCCCCTGTTACCTTTTATCTCTTGGTGTCATGAAAGCTTGTCAGAAGTGATTCCTGCTGATAGAGGAAGGAAGCAGCAGACAGGAATTACACTTAGTGCTCTGGATTCAGACAAGTACACACTATAGAGGAATGTGCTTTGTTCATATTTCATGTCTGAGGGTTACAACCACTTTATAGTTTTTTGTGTAAAATTATATCGGATCACTATTGTGCTGTTAAAGAGGAACTCCGTCTCCTATGTAAAAATTAAAAGTCAGCAGCTACATGAACTAGTAAACAGCCACTCACCTGTGCCACAGTCCAGCACTGTGCTCCGCCCAGCCGTTTTCACCCTGTGTTCTCTCTCCTTGGCTCCGGCATCTTTACTATGGGCACCCGGCTGTGACAGCTTGCAGCTTCGCAGGCGGGTGCCCACTGCACTGCACACTGGATGGTCCCTCAGTCTTCTGGGACCTGTCACGTGTCCGAGAAGACTGCAGGAGAGAGGTTGAGAGAAGAGCTTTCACTTCCGATCGCCTAGGTGGTCAGAGCAGAAGTGGGAGCGGATACACGCTCGCTCCCAAAAGCTCCATTTCATAAACCGGAGTGAGGTGAGGAAACCTTAGAGGAACTGCAGTCTGCTCACATAATTTGTAATAAAAACATCTTTGCCATTCTGAAGCTTCCCTCCAACCACTTTGCATATTATTATTTTATATATACTGTGATTCTGTACTTTTTACTAGACAAACAGGAAGTGGCCTGTAAGGTATTTACTGGCAGAAAAAAAAAGTTTTACTATCCAAAGTTAAAACAACAAGGAGAAGATTTAATAGATGGAAGGTTGAAAAAATGACTAAAGTTAAGCTTTAAGGCAGCACTTCCCCTTTTGGGTGGAGCGCCGCTTTAAAAAGATTTGTGACTGCAAAACACACAGCCTGAATAAATTGCAAAGATTTGATATCTTGGCCAGAACGGTGCATTTCACCCAGAAGTTTTTCTTAATTATTTTAATATTCTTCACTGCGAAGTACTGATTCCCTTATTAGTGTTTAGCACTGATGATATCAGTCATACAGGGAGAGATGGGGACTTGATGTTGCAGCCTTTTCAAATCTTGCCGATACACGAGGAGTGAACTCGTCAAGTCTAAGCTTGCTTACTACCTTCCCCTTCTCTGCATAAAAGAAGCCTGACATGATATGTGTACAGTATGTAGACTGCTATTGCTGAACTCTTCCTTTATTTCCTGGCTGTCGTCATGCTATGATATGACTAATACTTTGAGTAGTGACACTTCACAAGCATGAAGATAATGAATTTTGACTTTTCCCCTGTTGTGAATTGAGTGCCTGCTTTGGTTAGCAGATTGCAGTGGATTGTGGAGAATAAACTGTGTGTTGGTGGTTGAATTCAGGGTAAGATGCAATGCAGGATAAAGTCCCTTTTTCAATATATGTAGTGCAGTGAATCGACAGGCAAGTTATTTTTTTAAAGTACACTTGTCATATTGTGGTACAAATCAAAGTGGCACCACAGTTGTGTAGCAGGCTTCCTCTCCAGCCATGTCATACATTTTAATTTCCTTTGCTGCCTCTCTGGGCTGTCTCAATAGAATGTTAAAGTGAAAAGAAGTATTTCTATACTGCTAGGCCCTCCATACATTACCCAACACAGCATCATCCCCTGCCGTGCGCACACACCCCTGATAATACCTGGTCTTGTAAATAGAACAGGGAGGCACTGAGCACTGCATTCTAGGAAGAGGGAGCTGAGCACTTTGCCCCATAGAAGTTTAGCTTTTTTTTGGGCTGCCATGGTACAGAGGCATGTTTTGAGCCATGCATCTGTGCTGGTTTATTATAGCGCATGACCTGTTTCCTTGAAATGTTATATTCTATAACTCTTCTATGCCTCGCATGGTGTGACAGTCTCAAGTACAAATAGGCCTAAGGGAAATTTATTTTTATCAAAGCAGATAGTTCTCTCTGATACACTAATGTAGGAATGTTATCTACAATATCTCAGCACTGTATGTATATAACCTTGATGAATACCTTTACTAAAATTCTCCTAATAATGGAAACCATCTATGCTTTTCTAAAATACTGAAGAACTGTTTTAACAACCTCCGAACTGAGCCCGTAAACGGCTGTTTTGAAAGTATATGGCCCAGGAATCGTGGGACTGCTGCTCCTTGCATCTCCTTAAAGTGGAACTTCCACTCTTTCTTCTCCGCTATTTTTATTTTGGGGTGGGTGGGGAAGAGGTAACTAGTTTTCTCCTCCGTCCGCAACCTTCTGTGACTCATCGCTGGTCCCAGAAGGCTGCGGCACCATTCACTAAGCGCAGTGTGGCTCTCACATGCGCAGTGGGCTGTGAAGCCACAAGAAGTCACAGCTGGCTGCTCAAAGTTAAGATGCTGTGAAGAAACTGGATCGGGTGAGTACAGCGTTGGGTATCTGTTTATTAAAAGTCAGCAGCTACAGTTTTTGTAATTTTTAGGCTTCATGGTACACTACAGCTCATAAACTTGAGTTTTGGAGATCTTGGCATTTTTTTTCCAAAGTTCCTAAAGTCAACTTCATAAAAGCCTATGTGTCAATGTACACATAGGCTTTTAGTAGAATTTAGGAGCTGCTGCGGTTAGGGGAGCTTCAACCTCTCCCTCAACCTTCCTTTTCTGAACGCTGAAGAATCGTGTTCACGATAAGAACGTTTTGACTGCGGTCAAAGTAATCTATGTGTACATGAAGCCTTAAAGAAATGACTAAAGCTCCTCATTAACCTCTTGCCGACCTAGTAATGCATATGTGTGGCAGCAAAGAGAGTGCCGCACATATGCATCCGTTGGCAGCAGAGTTTCTCCACTTAGAGTGCACTTAACCTTGTATTCCCAGCACTTTGACCGAGCTGTCAACAGCTCCCAGTCTCTATTAATGATCAGGAGCCAGTGGGACTGGCTGCCAATCATGTGACCCCCTGTGACAGACAATCTCAGTGGTCCTGTGATCAGGCAGACCTTTGACTAAGGCGAGTGATGTGCATGGGATGGCGTGGAAAAACCCACCCTATTCCAGCAGAGAAAAGTAGGATGGGTGGAGAGGCGTGATCGTCCTCGAGAGGGTGAAGGTCCTCTTTAAGTTAGCCAATGCATGGTATCACTTTCTGTTACGAGTCAAATGGTTTTTTTTTTGTGTTCTAAAGGGAAATAGTTACAAAATAAAAAGCCAAGTAGACCATGGCAAAACCGTTCCAACAAAATACATAAAGGTAGCCAAAATAACACCTGGCACGATATATATATGACCGCTACATATCTTCCCAGAGTAAGGTAAATGGAAATGTTCAGTCATTGGGAAAACCAGCTTTTTAATAGCATAGGAACCAATAAACGGGTGTTAGCAAAATGCAGATAACTGACAGTATGGATATTGGCTCATAAAGGCCCAAAGTATAGCGGCCACTCTCGTTTGGTATCACCCCTAGGTACTTCAATACTGGGGTACTTTACATTTCTAAAGCAGGTTAGCCACACTTAAATAAAAAAAACTAATCAGAAATCTAAAGGAGAAGAAAGATTGGGGGGGGGGGGGGGGGCGTAGGGGAGGAAGAATTTGCCAGTCCAGGAATATTGTGCCATTCAATCAAGCATCCACTTTCATCCACTTTCGTTTAGTTTCTCCTGACTTCTGTGCTGCCTGTGCGCTACGTGCTACACACCTATGTGCTGCCTGTGCTCCATGTACTTCAGACCTCTGTGCTGCCTCTGCGCTACGTACTACAGGCCTCTGCGCTGCCTGTGCATTACAGTGGGGAAAATAATCATTTGATCCCCTGCCGATTTTGTAAGTTTGCCCACTTAAAAATTATAGACTCTTTTTTTTCTTTGTATCATAGGTGTATTTTAAATGATAGAGACAGACTATCAACCAAAAATTCAGAAAAAACACATAATACAAATGTTATAAATTCAGTTGCAGTTCAGTGAGTAAAATAAGTCTTTGATCCCCAAGCAAAACATGACTTGTTACTTGGTTGAATAACCCTTGTTGGCAAGCACAGAAGTAAGATGTTTCTTGTAGTTGGTTACCAGGTTTGCATACATTTCAGGAGGGATTTTGGTCCACTCTTTTCAGATCTTCTCTAAATCCTTAAGGTTTTTTTGGCTGTCTCTAGGTAACCCGACATTTAAGCTCCCTCCATAAATTTTCTATAAGATTAAGGTCTGGAGACTGGCTAGGCCACTCCATGACCTTTAATGTGCTTCTTCGCAAGCCACTACTTTGTTGCCTTGGCGGTATGTATTGGGTTATTGCCATGCTGGAAAACCCATCCACCACCCATCTTCAGTGTTCTGGCTGAAGGAAGAAGGTTCTCATCCAAGATTTTACAATACATGGCCCTGTCCATTAGATCTCAATGCAGCAAAGTCCATCTGCACCTTTAGCAGAGAAACAGCCCCAAAGCATAATGTTTCCACCCCTGTGCTTGACTGTAGGGATGGTGTTTTTCTTCCTCCAAACACAGCGAGTTGTGTTAGTGCCAAAGAGCTCAATTTTGGTGTCATCTGACCACAGTACTTTCTCCCAATCTTTCTCTGAATCCTTTAGATTTTCATTGGCAAACTTCAGACGGGCCTGGACATGTGCCTTCTTGAGGAGGGGGACCTTGCGGGCCCTGCTGTATTTCAATCCATGGCGGTGTATTGTGTTACCAATGGTTTGTTTGATGACTGTGGTCCCAACTGCCTTGAGATCATTCACAAGCTCCTGCCGTGTAGTTCTGGGCTGATCCATCACTTTTCTCATGACCATCCTTAACCCAAAACATTGCATGAAGCTCCAGACTGAGGGAGATTGATGGTTATTTTGTATTTTTTCCATTTGCGAATAATCGCTCCAACAGTCTTCTTCTCACCAAGCATCTTATTGATTGTCTTGTAGCCCATTCCAGCCTTGTGCAGGTCTACAATCTTGTTCCTAACATCCTTTGACAGCTCTTTGGTCTTGCCCATGATGGTGAGGTTTGAATGGAAGAAAGATTCTGTGGACAGGTGTCTTTTTTTTTTTTTTTTTTTAAATACACATAATGAGTTGTCGTTAGGAACACCTTCTTAAAGCTGAGTTCCACCCAATCCTTCCGCTTTAAGCACTCCTCGCCCCCTTACATGCCACCTCTGGCATGTCGTCATTTTTTGGGGGGGGGTAGTGGGTATCTGGTTCTGACAGGTACTTCCTGTTCCGCTTCCTCCTTCCGTTGACTCCTCTCCCCCTAGGCGGCCCCTCCCTCTCTGCAATCTTCTGGGACATGTCACAGGTACCAGAAGATTGCCTGGTCACTAAGAGCGCAGTGTGCAACCCGCTAGCTGGCACAGCTGGGTGCCCACATTAGCAATGACGGCCCCGCGGAGGGGGAGAGGAGGGAGGCTTCAGGCAGCTGCATCGCTGGATTCTGTTTAATTTTATTAAAAGTCAGCAGCTACACTTTTTGTAGCTGCTAACTTTTAATAGACTTGCAAACGAGTGGAACTCCGCTTTAAATTTACAGGACTAATCTGTGTACTACAGTCTGTGGGAGGCAGAATTTAATGTTGGTTGGTAGGGGATCAAATACTTATTTTACTCACTGAACTGCAACTCCATTTATAACATTTGTTTGTTCTGGATTTTTGGTTGATTTTCTGTCTTTATTTAAAATACACCTAGGATAAAAATTGACACTTCATTTCTTTGTAAGTGGGGAAACTTACAGAATCTGCCAGGGATCAAATAAATAATTTCCCTACTGTACATACAGCAGGCCCCTGCGCTGCCTGTGCGCTGGGTACTACTGACATATCCCTGCACTCTTCAAACGTTCCTTGATTTTTTTATGAGGCCAAATTGGATTGTTGGCTTTTAAAAGAAAAAAAAAAACACTGCACTCTGGTGAGTTTTTTTGATGTTATGCAGGTAAATCTCCTACTCCAGGGGTGCCTGCCCCTGTACTAGAGGGTGAAGCCAAGACCCAGATCAGCCTCAGAGTGTGTACCTTCAGAAGAATTTCAGCAAATGAGCAGCTCCCATACCTCTTGACAGGTTCAACTTAAAGTGGAGTTCCACCCACTTTTACAACTTTTCAGCATCCCTCACTAAACTGTGCACTATAAAAATTGGATATTTTTTTATTTTTTTTCTCAGCATCTACTGTATATCTGCTGTATTCATTTTTCACTTCCTCCTCCCTGGCCGTGGCCCATCGCATCATTTCCTGTTTGCAATGCCTTCTGGGAAGGGGCGGCAACTTCCTCTGACACTGCCGTTGCTATAGGAAACCTGACCTGAAACCTGTTACACTGCTTGTGCTGCACTGAGCATGTGTGAGATCTGCAAGGATGAGATCCAGGAAGAAATAGTCTGGCTTCAGATGCCCACACTTAAGATGGCCACGGCCTGCTGTAAGTTTATAAAATAACAAACTACTGCTATAAACTAACAAAACAGATCTTAGTTACAGACTAACTTTACTAGAATACATTAAGCTCGTGTATTATAGGGGTATTTTTATTTAAACTATCATTTCGGCAGGAACCCCACTTTAACTTCTGAGTAGTTGTAACCTTTGCTTCTATTACATATGGAAACTAAGCAAACAATGTCCTTAAACTTGGAGCTCTTTGGTATCTATATGCTATATCTTATTGTCAAATGCCACTGGTTCTGAGTTTGTTCATAGCCCTGTGAGCAGGAAATGGTACAATTAGTGACCGTGCTTCTCTAGGCCTTATAAATGTTAAATCTAGGACAGATTTAGAGAAGTTGGATTTATCTATGTACTTCTCAGATTAATAGCCCTGTGTTTATTATCTTTGCTTCATCGATGGTAGCTAATCGGAATTATGCAAATTTTCCAGATAATATGCATTCTGAGAGATGACTCGGTTCTCTCCTCTAGCTTTCATTGCTAATCACCTTACCCTTTACTTATCACAATTGGTCATATATTTATTTCTATTTCCTCCAGCCCCGGTGCATAGATCTATTTATTGTGATTGATGGCTTAATAAAGCAAATACTTGCGAAAGCTGACATCTCAAATTAGTGATTACCTTTTAAAGGTCAGTTAGACGTGTTGTCTGGTCTTGATATGATGTACCCTTCTGTTTGTGTAAATATCAGGAAGCATGTTTGTGAAGTGGCAGCATGTTCAGTCTATAAGAGCAATCAGGGAAGGTGGCTGTAAAATGCTAACAAAAGGTTTTATGTGTTTTTCCTAAAGCATGGATTTGAAAAGCAAATAGTCTGTTCTTCAAGATAGGAACCTGCTTGCCCTTTGACACCACAGACAAACCGCAGGGGTTATTTGATGTAAATCTATACCTTGCATTACTTTTTGAGGCAATGTGCAGAATACACAGTACTCGTTTGGAAAATTTGGTTTAAAACCTTTAGGCACTTGTGGAAAATAATGCTGTAACGGGAGGATGCTTTTATAAATAGTGTACGGGTGCAAATACTCGGTATTGGTGCAACCCTAGGGAAGCTCAAACCAGCCTGGCCAGCACCACATACCTTGAGTGTAGGGTAAGGTAATTGGGGAGTAGTAGACATATTTTGGGCATAATTTTAATGAATTACAGTAGTAGTTGGCCTACAGAAGTCTATGGTGCTTAGATACCAGATGTATGCTTGAACCAGGAGCCAAATGTTTTATCTGCAGACCTGTGGACAGCAGGCAAAAGTCATTTACAGCTTTAACATGGCCATACACTGCTTGAATTTCAATTCAGACTGTTGGAACCACCACAATTGTCAGCCGAACAGTGACTACATCCTATCAGTACAGTCACTGTTCAGGTATTTAAAGTGGTTCTTCACCCTGTAAACAAAAGCAGAACGTCCCCCTTTTTGGGTGAAGTTCCACTTTAAGCAGCCATGAGTGTTGCATTTGCTTCAATACACAGTGACTGTGTAGCATGGATGACTAGTCTTCGTTTTTACCCCCACCAACCCATCCAGACATCTGCTCTTAAAGTCTTTAACATGCAATTGCAGATCTTGTACAGCCAGCTTATGCATGTCATGCTGTTGAGGGACCAGAGATGGGATCTTCATAATAATCTATATACACTTACTGGCCACTTTATTAGGTACACCTTGCTAGTACCGGGTTGGACTCCCCTTTGCCTTCAGAACGGCCTTAATTCTTTGTGGCATAGATTCAATAAGGTGTTGGAAACATTCCTCAGAGATTTTGGTTCATATTGACGTGATGGCATCACTCAGTATCTGCAGATTTGTCAGCTGCACATCATGATGCAAATCTCCCATTTCACCACATCCCAAAGGTGCTCTATTGGATTGAGATCTGGTGACTGCAGAGGCCATTGAAGTACAGAGAACTCATTGGGGGTTATTTACCAAAGGCAAATCTACAGTACTTTGCTTTACAAGTGCACTTGGAAGTGTAGTCGCTGTAAATCTGAGGGGAAGATCTGCTGATTTTATCATCCAATCATCTCCAAGCTGAAATGCCATCTTTATTTTCCTTGTATGCCCCTCTCAGATCTACATCGACTGCACTTGTAGTGCAAAGTGGATTTGCCTTTAGTGAATCTCCCCCATTTTCATGTTCAAGAAACCAGTGGTGAGATGATTTGAGCTTTGTGACATGGTGCATTATCCTGCTGGAAGGAGCCATCAGAAGATGGGTACACTGTCTGTAGTCATAAAGGGATGGACATGGTCAGCAACAATACTCAGGTAGGCCGTGGTGTTTAAACGATGATCAATTGGTACTAAGGGGCCCAAAGTGTGCCAAGATAGTATTCCACCACCACCACAAGCCTGAACCATTGATACAAGGCAGGTGGGATCCATGCTTTCATGTTTATGCCAAATTCTGACCCTACCATCTGAATGGTGCAGCTGAAATGAGACACCTCAGACCAGGGAACATTTGACCAGTCTTCTATTGTCCAATTTTGGTGAGCCTGTGCGAAATTGTAGCCTCTGTTTCCTGATCTTAGCTGACAGCAGTGGCACCCGGTGTGGTCTTCTGCTGCTGTAGCCCATCTGTTTTGAGGTTTAATGTGTTGTGCGTTCAGAGATGATATTCTGCAACTTGTAATGAGTGGTTATTTGAGTTAGTGTTGCCTTTCTATCATCTCGAACCAGTCTGTCCATTCTCATCTGACCTCTGACATTAACAAGGCATTTTCCTTCACACAACTGCCACTCTCTGGATATTTTCTTTTTTTCAGACTACTCTCTGTAAACCCTAGAGATGGTTGTGCGTGAAAATTCCAGTATAGCAGCAGTTTTTAAATGCTCAGACCAGCCCATCTGGAACCAAGAACCATGCCACGTTCAAGTCACTTAAATCGCCTTTCTTCCCCATTCTGATGCTCGGTTTGGACTTCAGCGAGTCGTCTTCACCACATCTAGATGCCTAAATGCATTGTGTTGCTGCCATGTGATTGGCTGATTAGCAATTTGTGTTACCAAGCAATTGAACAGGTCTACCTGTGTATATTAGGCGATTGTTATTTTACAGTTCATAGTGAAACTCTGCTTCCTGCTTAGTAGTGCTGCATAATATACACCTTTGAACTTCCGCTCTATCTGTAAATCTCCCAAACATGTTTGGTGAGATTGTAGATCATATAATCTGACTGGAATAACCCAAAAGACCTTGTGATCTTTTTCTTGTGCTTTGGGCTGCCGGTCATGTATAACAAAGAGGTCCTCTTTCTTTTTTTTAATCAGAATAATGAATGGGTAATGATGATGACATGTTTATTGCACTTTGATAATGCGGGCCCGGTGATAACTATCACTTGTCTGATGTTTATGCTACAGAATCAGATCTTGAAACTTTAATAGCCACTTTTTTTTTTTTTTTTTAAATAAACTTACAGCTTAAGTCAGACCTACTTGCTTTGGGCATAAAATATATAGCTAGACTCTTCCATTTAGTGCAATTTGGCTGGGAAGCGGTAGAATACTGACTCCAAAATAGATGATACAAATTGAGATGCATTACTGCAAGGCAACTTCTACAAAAGCAGATTGTGTTGTAATAAGTTTTTAGCCTGGAAGATAATTCATACAACCCTTGTAGAGACGTATAAACAAAAATAACAAATAAAAATGCAAAAGTATTTCTATTGTGCATTAACAATTTAAGCAAATTTTTGTTAACGGTGTAAAGGTTAAGCCCATAGGTTGCTCTGTGATATTATTATTTATGGGGTTTGTTTATATGCTAAGGGGTGGTGTATTTATTTCCATTTTTGTCTGTTCTCTATCTGTGTTGGATTTACTTGAAAATAATATTTAAAGGAAAATTTAGCTACGTTATAGGAAACATTTTAAAAGTGTTAGTGTTAGCTGTACCTTAAGCCTAGGTTCACATATGTGCGATGCGGGAATCAGCGCAATTACAGCGCCGGTTCCCACATCGCATCTCTCCGGCAGGCAGTTCACACCGCCCTCTGCGAACCGCTGCAAGTGTCAATACATTGTTAATGACACCCCCAGATCGGTTTACAGATTGCAGTGCGAATTGTGAACTCGCACATGAATCAGATTGCAAGGGAGAGAGCGCCCATGCGATCCGATTCTAGTGCGGAGGAAAAAAAAAAGTCCCTGCACTATTTTCGTGCGAATCCAATGCAAGTTCAGCCATACAACTACGTGGCTGAACTCTTACTACACAGACATCGCATGTGATCGGCACCTGTGGTGAGAGGGTGTAGGGCTGCAACTAACGATTATTTTCATAATCGATTAGTTGGCCGATTATTGTTTCAATTAATCGATTAATCGGATAATATGGAAACGTGTCCCATAGGAAACCATGTGAATTGAACTGTAGTGCGTTTCTGCAAAAAGCACCAAAAAACGCATAGGTGTAAACCAGGCCTAAGACGTTTAGTAGCAGCAGCATGCTTTTTTTTTTGTATCACCTGTCATAATGGAGTTAAAAAAACTAAAACTAGTCCTTTATAGCACAAAAAGAGCAAATAATCACTACTATAAGGGGTTCATTTATACTGTGAAACAGTGAAATAATATATATTACTTATATCATATATATATATATAATAAATATACCCAGAAGTAGGAAATATGGGCATTTTAACTAGGGGTCAGACATGAAGGGTGGAAGGGAGATATAAATCTTTTATATTAAAGCACTACTAAAAGCTGAGACTTTTTTTTCATGGATATGATCATTTTAAATCTAATGCACAATACTGGTAAAAGTTTACTTTAAATGCACTTGTAATGCCTTCTATTATCTCTAGTCTATCAGCCTTCACCTTCATTGGGTTCAGATGCTGATCTTCCCTGCAGAGAGTCTTTAAAGTGACTTTTTTTTTTTAACGAACATATTATACTTACCTGCTCCGTGCAGTGGTTTGCACAGAGCAGCCCTAAAATTTTCCTTTTCTGGGGTCCTCCTCCTGGCTTCACAGTGCCCCAATAGCAAGCTGCGAATTATAGTATAGAGTGCCCCCTATAGCAAGGTAAAATAAAACTTCTGGAAACTACATGTCCTGGACAGGAATTGCTCCTCACACATTCACATGTTCTCATGCACTTGCATGTATGGACGGTGTACTGAGCTGTATGTGTGCTGCACTGTATTTGCTGATATGTAAACAAATAATGCATTCTGTATGCAGGCCAACTAATAGGCTGGCCGATTAATCAATTATGAAAATAGTTGACAACTATTCATAATCGATTCGTTGTCGATTGGTTGTGTCGGCCCTAGGGTGCGAATCAAATGCGATGTCTGAGATTGCACATATGTGAACCTAGGCTGAAAATGTACCCTTTTCTGTAATCCCCCACCAAAAAATGTCATCCCCTGGTAAGTGAAGGTGCCTAGGCAGTCTTGTGCCTACAGCCTCGTAGCTAACTTTATATCTGGAATATGAGATCAATGGAATTACTGCTTCTAACTGCTAGTCTCAGATTTACGTGGAGGCTAGAGATGTCAATACTGTGCTTCTTGCTGTACCCCTTGCTCTTTTATTTAAAGAAATGGGTACAAAGACACCACTCAGAAGAAGGCATAGTAAAGCTGGCCATACACTTAATTATGTACTTTAGCCTGCTAAATTGAAGAAAAACGAACTTCTGTCGAAGGGGGTGCCCATGCATTCACCAAAATTCAATGGATCCCTGTTGGACCATCAATGGGGTTTTTGATATAAATGTTTGTGCAATTTGTGCATATACTTGCCTCTGTGTGGTATCGGATGTAGGGGGACATAAGTTAATGGAGAAATAATATCAAAGGTATTTTTATCTTTTGATGCGTAATATAGATCTGAAGTAAGGACACAGGTTTACTTTATTTTTTTTCAAGATCGATATGGCAAATCCTTTTTTTGGTTATACTTTCCTGTTGGGCAACAGGAATACATTTACTATGTTCTTCTGTGACCCAGAGTTGGCTGATAGGCTATCATCAGCTGACGGGACAGAGCCGTGCCAAGTTTAAGAAGGATCCTAACAATACTGGCGGGATCCACCCAGCTACTTAAGTGACCACTGGCTCTACCTTTCATGATGCTGCTGAGAGTTGGAGTCAGCCACACCTGCCCCTTTCCCACCCTAATTCTCCAGCGAGTGCTGAAAGCAGTGATTGACAGGCACTGTTCTTTGTTGCGGGCAGACCAAGAACTCCCTGATCAGTGGTCATGTGATCAGTTAGGTTTTGGTCTTTTATTGCCAGCATGGGACAGCAGCATGGAGGGGAGTATGTGTTCTTGTGGCTTTTTTTTTTTTTTTTTATATACCCTATAATTTTCCTTTTAACATCTTTATTTCATGGCAGTCTTTCAGACAGGTCACTTCTTTATTTTGCTTTTGTTTTGCTCCTCCTTTTTCAGTTGGGTAGATGGAGGGAAGTGACACGACTGTCTTCTAATGGACAGTGTTGTCACCCTTCTTTTTGGCTCTGCAAATTTAGAATCTAGAATTATACCTGTTCAAAGGTATTAAATTGCTATTTAGTCAGATATCAGGTTGAATGAGCTCTGCTTTTGAAATGTTCTACCTCCAATTTCCTAATTCAAAATCATGTTAACTCTACATCATCTTCCGTGCAGTGGCAGCATGGAGCCCGCATTCCACAGAGGAGACTTGCTTTTCTTGACCAATCGCGTGGATGATCCTATCAGAGTGGGGGAAATAGTGGTCTTCAGAATAGAAGGAAGAGAGATACCGATTGTACATCGTGTTCTGAAAATTCATGAAAAGTGAGTGCCTGCTTAAGTTATTGAAATCCATGAGCCGTCAGATTCTTAAAGTGATCGTGTTCTGATCTTGATTTTCTTGGGTATTGATCCTACTGAAGTGCAGGCACTATGTGGAGCCAACTAGTACCTTGGTTGTTCTTTAGAGTGATCCTGTTGAGCCCCAGTGTGGCCATTTGTGCAACCTAGTCAGTGTTCATTGGCAGCACATGCGACTTAATTTTCGCAGGTAAAACTGTTCAAAGGTATTAAATTGCTATTTAGTCAGATATCAGGTTGAATATGCTCTGCTTTTGAAATGTTCTACCTCCAATTTCTCAACGTTTCTTCCCTTGTGAAAACAAAGAATCAGCATACCCAGTGATTTTATCACAATATAGTAAAAAGCCATTTGAAATAGTAATGGGAATCCCATCACACACCAGTCTACCCTTCCCAGACCTAACCAGGACTTAAAGTGGAAATCCATGCAAAAACTAAAAACCCTGCATCTACAGCCACAAACATTCTAACACTAACCTATCTAGCCCTGAAAAGAGAAAAAAATCAGTATACATACCTTTTCTACAGGCGATCCGACCTGATCTTCAGCGGCTGAAGTTCTGATCCCACGCTGAGCTATCAGCCAGTCACATTCGTCAACGGAAGCCCCATAGTAACTCTATGGGTGTCGTCACTTCCCATTCATTTCACAGCCGTTGTCAGACGTGTACTCAGCAGAGCTTCCGCCGCTGGAGATCGGCATGAAATCGCCTGCAGAAAAGGTATGTATACTGATTTTTTTTTTTTTTTTTTTTTTTCTTTTCAGGGCTAGATAGGTTAGTGTTAGACTGTTGGTGGCTATAGATGCAGGGATTTTAGTTTTTGCATGGACTTTCATTTTAACCAAATTGGGCATTGTACAGCCACGCTTTGTGGTGGATAAACCAGTGCCTTTTATAAGGAAGGACTATATGTGAAACACTTTTTTTTTTTTTTTTGTTACATCCTTGTTCTGCATTATATATTGTATTTATAATAAATGTTTCTGATTAAGGGAAAATGGAGACATCAAATTTCTGACAAAGGGAGACAACAATGCTGTGGATGATCGAGGGTTGTACAAGCAGGGACAGAACTGGCTGGAGAAGAAGGATGTGGTGGGAAGGGCAAGAGGGTAAGTCTATAAACCAGTAACCATGCTTTACAAGATTATGCCTAACGCTGTAAAAGGTACAGCATTTCTATGTAGGGTAAAGACCGTTGTGGGATGTATTCCCTGAAATCTGTTAGCCAATGGGATAAAAGAAATCTGCTGTACGGTTGCTGTCAATACAGAATACATAGTATAAGCAATAACTGTGTCATATTTTTTATTTTTTTTTTTTGTATTCCTTCTAGTAGTTTTGAAATAGGATTATTTTTAAAGTGTACCAACCTACTTTTGTAGCTCCTGCTCCTCAAGGCTGTTTTATACATGCAAGCAGTTCAGCCAACTTTGTTACAGAGTTTGAGGTTTTGTCAATTGGCCAATCATATGAGCAAAAATTTACATTTCTGAGGGCAGTCTGCATAAAAGGCATACTGTGAGTATTTAGTGTTGCCAATTTCACAAGTATTTGACATTTGAATTATTGGCCCTTTTATAAACCCATAGACAATGTCCCTTGTACTGTAACACTTATAACACACATTTTTATAGTTACCAAAAAACTATTGCCTAAGCATGGAAATCCCCATCCCTCAACTGTGAGGTAGTTAAGCATAGGTGCAATGTAGGGACCTCTGTATTTCCCTTCCCTCCTTTCATTTTTGTCCAACACTCCTTTCCTCCTCACCCCTAAACTTTTTCTGGCCTTCCTCTTTTTCTGGTATGGTATCCAATTTTTGTAGGCACACTGGTGTACTATAATTCAACCACTACTGTAGCCTCTGAGCTAATGTATATCTCTACATCGCAATAAAATCATTTTAGGTGACTAGAGACTGGAATAGGAATGTTTTCATGAATGCTCCAAAAGGACCTTGGACATGAAGGTTATCGTGCTTTACGTCATTAACAGTAGACAGTTTAGTTAAAATGTTGCTGTACTCGTAGAAAGCTCTTCCAGCATCAGCATATGCATTGCCTAAACATATATTATGGGATGTATACAGTATCTCACAAAAGTGAGTACACCACTCACATTTTTGTAAATATAATAAAATATCTTTTTATGTGGCAGCACTGAAGAAATGACACTTTGCTACAGTGTAAAGTAGTGAGTGTACAGCTTGTATAACAGTGTAAATTTGCTTTCCCCTCCAAATAACTCAACACACAGCCATTAATGTCTAAACCGCTGGCAACAAAAGTGAGTACACCCCTAAGTGAAAATGTCCAAATTGGGCCCAATTAGCCATTTTCCCTCCCTGGTGTCATGTGACTCATTAGTGTTACAAGATCTCAGGTGTGAATGGGGAGCAGGTGTATTAAATTTGGTGTTATCGCTCTCACTCGCTCATACTGGTCACTGGAAGTTCAACATGGCATCTCATGGAAAAGAGCTCTCTAAGGATCTGAAAAAAAGAATTGTTGCTTTTACATTAAGATGGCCTAGGCTATAAGAAGATTGCCAAGACCCTAAAACTGAGCTGCAGCACGGTTGCCAAGACCATACATCGGTTTAACAGGACACTCAGAACAGGCCTCGCTATGGTCGACCAAAGAAATTGAGTGCATGTGCTCAGTGATATAGTCAGGTTGTCTTTGGGAAATAGATGTATGAGTGCTGCCAGCATTGCTGCAGAGGTTGAAGGGGTTGGGGGGGTCAGCCTGACAGTGCTCAGACCATACGCCGCACACTGCATCAAATTGGTCTGCATGGAGGAAGCCTCTTCTAAAGATGATGCACATGAAAGCCTGCAAACAGTTTGCTGAAGACAAGCAGACTAAAGACATGGGTTACTGGAACCATGTCCTGTGGTCTGATGAGACCAAGATAAACTTATTTGGTTTAAATGGTGTCAAGTGTGTGTGGAAACAACCAGGTGAGGAGTACAAAGACAATTGTGTCTTGCCTACAGTCAAGCATAGTGGTGGGAGTGTCATGGTCTGGGGCTGCATGAGTGCTGCCAGCACTGGGGAGCTACAGTTCATTGAGGGAACCATGAATGCCAACATGTACTGTGACATACTGAAGCAGAGCATGATCCCCTTCCTTCAGAGACTGGGCCGCAGGGCAATATTCCAACATAATGACTCCAAACACATCTCCAAGACAACCACTGCCTTCCTAAAGCAGCTGAGGGTAAAGCTGATTGACTGGCCAATCATGTCTCCAGACCTAAACCCTATAGAGCATCTGTGGGGCATCCTCAAATGGAAGGTGGAGCAGCGCAAGGTCTCTAACATCCACCAGGTCCGTGATGTCGTCATGGAGGAGTGGAAGAGGACTCCAGTGGCAACCTGTGAAGCTCTGGTGAACTCCATGCCCAAGAGGGTTAAGGCAGTGCTGGCAAATGATGGTGGCCACACAAAATATTGACACTTTGTGCCCAATTTGAACATTTTTACTTAGGGGTGTACTCACTTTTGTTGCCAGTGGTTTAGACATTAATGGCTGTGTGTTGAGTTATTTTGAGGGGACAGCAAATTTACACTGTTATACAATCTGTACACTCACTACTTTACATTGTAGCAAAGTGTCATTTCTTCAGCTTTGTCACTTGAAAAGATATAATAAAATATTTACAAAAATGTGAGGGGTGTACTCACTTTTGTGAGATACTGTATATCGTCTCACAGATTGTTGCATTTGTTGCCTCTAGGGATGAAACAACTAATCCATTATGAAATGAATAATTACTATTTTCATTGATTAATCAGCCAGTAACATAATTGGGTTAAAAAAAAACAAAAATGAGCCCTTTATAGTACAAAAAGAGCAAATAATCACTACTGTAAATATTACTTTCACAGTTCTACAAAAAGTAAAAAAATGAACCCCTTACAGTAGTGATTATCTGCTTTTTATGTACTATAAAGGGCTAATTTCAGTTTTTTTTAACCCCATTATGTTACTAAACGTCTTAGACCTTAAACATCTGTGTTTTTTGGTGCTTTTTGCAGAAACGCACTACAGTTAATTTACATGGTTTCCTATGGGACACGTTCAAATCTATGCTTTTTTCAGCCTCTGCGTATTTGGAAAGGATCAGGGACTTTTTTTTTTTAAACGCAAAACGGTGCTTTTTTGTTTTAATATACTTCAATGGAGAAGCTGCAGAAAAGCATGTAATGTGTTTTTGCAGCAATTTGTGTTTTTTAATCTCCCCAACAACAAATTGGGCAAAAAAAAAGCAAAAACGCAAATCGCAGTCACGTGCAAAATCACGTGTGTAAAAATCAAAACGCACAGCAAAAACAGATCAAAAGCAAACCGCATAGATGCGTTCCTTAAGAGAAAATGTAGACCTTTCCCAGTGTGGCCATTTCCTGTCTTAAAAATTCTCCTAGTAAAGCTCGATTCACACAGGGGCAACACGATTTCAGCGCGACTTTGTACGGCGACTTCAACGCGGCTTCAGCGCGACTTTAGCCAATTACAACGCGACTTCAAGTCGCCTCCAGGACAGGCGACTTTGGCTGTGGCCAATCACAGGATAATCAGCTCTCTGGGAGGGAGGGGTTTGCCTGGGCAAACTAAATTTTTTTTTCCCTGCAAAGTCGCTTGACTGTAGAGAGAGATCCGACTTGGAGACGACTTCCATTGATTTCTATGGTACAGGTCGCCTACCAAGTCGGATCCAAGTAGTACAGGGAGTACGCTCTGAAGTCGGAGCGACTTCAGTAGTGTCTATTAAGACGCTCCCATTCACTGTAATGTGAATCTCTTTCTGGGGCGTCTTGAGGGCTTACAAGTCGGATCCCAAGTCGTCCTAGTGTGAACCGAGCCTTACTGTCAAGGACATTCCAGTCTGTAAAGATCCCGTGAATAAGACGGAAGCCCTTTCCAAGACCTTTATTCTTCTAGCAGGCCCAGCCGTGCAACTGGTCACTATTGTCATGTCTATCTGCCAGACTCTGATCATTTGGTTCTCCAGCAATTGAAACTCATGCCTCTTTTACTGTACTACTATGTTGAGAGGCATGGAGATATTGTACGCCTAATATCTAGAATGGGCCTCATGTCTGCACTGTGTGGAGGATTTTAGCTGAAATGTGGGTCTGTTTAATATCAGTGCAAAAAAAGGCTTTTGCGCACGCCTTTTGATGGCCATAGCCTTTATTAGTGCCTCTTTATCAAGGATATTGGGGGAAAAAAGCACCCTTTTGACCCACCTCAAAGTCCGAAGCTACGAAGAGTTATTTTTTCGTTTCTCTCAAAATAAGATTTCATGCCATAGGCATGCCTTTGTATATTCTATTTTATATAAGATACCGCATCCCAAAATGATCAAAATGTAAATTTACCATACATAGAAAAACTACAGGACTTTTGAAGTACCATCCATCACAGATTTTTAGGTAAAACCATATATTTTTTATTTATAACATGAAATAATAAATTCCTTTTTAATATGCATGTAATGTGCTGTTCATCACTTATCTACAAAATATAAAACGCTTCTCCCCAATACATCATTTTTACTGTACATATTTTGCAATCCGCATTTCCATTTTTTTTTGTTCAAGTATCAGTATACACTCTCTTCTTCATGACAAGATGGGAGATAAATATCTGTAATATAGATCATAACCTATTCATGTCATACAAAAGTCATATTTTTTTATATGGCAATTACCACCTAAGGGTCATGAAACCTACCTCATGAACAGCAGCAAATATACAATTAAGTTCATGTGCATGCTAAAAGCAAAACAATGTCCCTTGTGGCAAATGTGGTGATCATTCAAAAATTAACCAGAGAGAAGGGGCCTGATCAGATAAATGGTTAATTGCTGGATGGTGACACATTTGCCACCAGTGATGTGGTCTTGCTTTTAGCTTGAGGGACCTTTGCTGCACCTGGAGAATGCCGAGCTTTGGACCTCATCGCTTCCAGATTCAATTGCAAGTATAAATAAAAAACTAAAATAATGTGGTTGCATAAGCGTGCACACCCTCTTATAACTGGGGATGTAGCTGTGTTCAGAATTAAGAAATCACATTCAAAATCATGTTAAATAGGAGTCAGTACACGACTGCCATCATTTAACCACTTCCCTACCGAGCACTTACACCCCCTTCCTGCCCAGGCCATTTTTCAGCTTTCAGCGCTGTCACACTTTGATGCCCTGATTACATTCCTAGATGTCCCTTTGTGTGAAGATGCCGCTGATCGGTTCTCCTCGCCACATACTCTGTCAGTGTGAGGCGAGGAGCGACGATTAACCGGCACTTCATTGTTTACATGTGACCAGCTGTGATTGGACACAGCTGTTCACATGGTTAAAGAGCCGCGGTTGCGGCGTCTTCCACAGATCAGGGTTGCGCCCTGTCCTAGCAACACGGCAGCGATCGCCTCGCTGCACACCCACACGGGCACGCGAGAGCGACCGTTCTGGATGCCGTCATATGACATCATCCCAGAATGAGAGCCGCCCCGCCGTCATTTGACGGTGGGCATGCTGCAACCAGTTAAAGTACCTCCGATTAACCTCAAATAAAGTTCAGCTGTTCTAGTAGGTCTTTCCTGACATTTTCTTAGTCGCATCCTACAGCAAAAGCCGTGGTCCGCAGAGCGCTTACAAAGCATTAGAGGGATCTCATTGTTAAAAGGTATCAGTCAGGAGAAGGGTGCAAAATAATTTCCAAGGCATTAGATATACCATGGAACACAGTAAAGACAGTCCTCCATCAAGTGGAGAAAATATGGCACAACAGTGGCATTACCAAGAACTGAACTTCCCTCCAAAATTGATGAAAAGACGAGAAGAAAAGTGGGGAAAATGTGAATGTGTTATGGTCTAATGAAACCAAAGTTGAACTTTTTGGCCATAATTCCAAGATATGTTTTGCCCAGAAACACTGCACATCACCAAAAGAAACAGGTTGGAACAGGGGCCTTAGTCAAGGTAGAGGGAGTTTTGAACCGTTCCAAATAAAAGTCAATATTGGCACAAAACCTTCAGGCATCTGTTGGAAAGCTGAACATGAAGGGGAACTTCATCTTTCAGCATGACAACGACCCAAAGCATACATCCAAATCAACAAAGGAATGGCTTCACCAGAAGATTCGGGAATGGCCCAGATCTGAATCTGATTGAAAATCTGTGAGGTGATCTGAAGAGGGCTGTGCACAGGAGATGCCCTCGCAATCTGACAGATTTACAGTGTTTTTACAAAGAGTGGACAAATAGTGCCAAGTCTAGATGTGCCATGCTGATAGACTCCTACTCAAAAAGACTGAATGCTGTAATAAAATCAAAAGGTGCTTCAACAAAGTATTCATTTAAGGGTGTGCACACTTATGCAACCATATTATTTTATTTTTTTATTTTTACTTCCCTCCACCTAAAAAAAGATTTCAGTTTGTTGTTCGTTTGAGTTGTACAGTTTATAGGTCACATTAAAGGTGGAAAAAGTTCTGAAATGGTTTATCTTTGTGTTTTTGTTTTTTTCACAGAAACCTGACATTTTAACAGGGTGTGTAGACTTTTTATATCCACTGTATCTTTAGGATGTGCAGACAACTGTCAGGAGTATATCAGTGATCCCTTCAAATGGCAACCTGTTTTCATGAAAATAAGTTTTGTGAGCTGGGTTGCCCTGAAGTATTTTTAAATGAGGGACTAGATTGTATCGGTATGACAGATTCTGTATGTCATCTTAAGCAACAGAAACCAGACAGCATGCCCCCTGTTACACAGCGTCACAAATACCATGATATTTATTTCTGCATTTGTTATTCATTTTTTTAGTGATGTACTCAGATTGCCCAATTTTCAGTATGCTCATTTTAAAGTGATTAGCTGCAATAAATGAATACCCAATTGGATGAAGATTTCCCTAGAAGCCACCAAAACATCATAGATTGTAAACAAGAGTTCATTCCTGTGTACAATGTTTTGATTCTGAAATAATAAAATAGTGCGCCTTTGCAGCCAACCTTGTAGATAGAAATGGTAAACCTTTAATGGGTAGTTCCACTTTTGCTGTCAAATTTGGGGAAACCCCATTATGTAAATTTGTTTCCATTCACACTGCATACATAAAAAATTATTTAAAAAATCTTTTCTTTCTAGTTTATTTTTTGGAACAGGCCTTTGGGCAAGACTGCAAGCTAATTTGAAAGTAGATGGTCAAAGTGGAGACATTCTGAGTTTCTTCTCATTAGCATACAGTGTAGAACCCAAGTCCTGAGCTCTTTAACCCTTTGTTGGGTCAGACTATGTTCATATCTAGTTCACAAATGATGAGATGCAGACAAGGCTAATAATGGCAAGCGTTAACTCCCCAGCCTCCTCCTTAACATTACATTAACTTTACAATGCAGGGGAAAACTACAGTATATGTAGTTGATGAATCTGGAAAACTTAGTGGAACTAAAGGCTGAAAAAAAAAAAAAAAAATTAAGAACAGACAGGTTCTTTATGCACGGGATGGCCAAAGACCAGCACCTGGAAGAAGATGCCTGGACTTTACGGGCATGGATTGTTGGAGAATAGGTGGGTATCCCTCACTTTATTTCCACTTTAGGTTGTTAGAGTTTTCAGAAAAGAGTAAAAATGTAAGCATAAATGTTTAAATATTTTTTAAGTTTTATGCCTTGTGAATACGGGAACATGTAGGTATTATCCCAATCTGGTGGCAAATGTTTAAATACACTTTGAAACTGAAGTCTGGGGATATGAAAAAAACTAACCTAGACAGCACTCGCCTCTTCTCCCTAATGCTCCAGGTTGTGGGGTGGGTCTTTGATATCCTTACTTACAATGCAAGACCATCCATACTGCATTGTATGTGAAGACTTCCTTGATTTTGTGGACCTCTGTATATTGCTGAGGCAACACACAAGTTCGAAAAAACTGCATTGTACCACACCTCTTTTAAATCAAATATTACCAACTCTATCACTGCCCATTCATTTTGTTGAGAAATCACATTCAGAATCTGATCTTACGTTTATGGTGATTGCTTGAGTAAATTGGGTGCTGGTTCAGTGGATTTTGTGCATCTTTTCTGATTTGATTTTGATTTTTGTTGAGATGCCAAAGGTAAACATTTGTTTTAATTGTATTCGGCCATTGGATACCATGGGACTTCCTGAAGCCTTGTAAGATATCCCCAAGTCCATAAAGCAGCTTCTTCCCAAAGAGAACAGTTTAATCCTAGAATTTAAGTAGTGTTTGAACCCCAACACTCTATTAGACTCATATAGACAATGCACCTTCCTTTTGATGAAGGGAAGTCCTCTCACAGCTGGAAGGTAAACAGTCTGCAACCAGTAGTAAGTTGTGTGGGGTGGTAGGTGGAAGTGGGCACTTAGGGACCAGAAGTGAGTTTGGAGATCTGCGGGTCCTCTGAAGATACTTTTGAGCAGGCACCTGCTTTGTGAACATTGGGCCCTTTACACATACACCATTGTATCTATGCTTTGGTACAATTTAATAACTGTCTATCCCTTTTGGTTATTATTTTTAGTATATTAGGCAGTCATTCCCCATATTCAGTATGTTCATATTTTCTTAACCCCCCACTGTTCAGTACAGCATTTCACGTTACGCGGTCATGCAGTGCTGATGTATACCATTTGTAAAGAGAATCACAGGATTTATTAACAGTTCAGCACTGATGCATCCATAGGTCACTGTCAGTGACTCGCATCATTAACACACCATGAATAATTCTCACATAATACAAGCACATCTCTTACTCACATCTGCTGAGCCAAGGCATGATTTCAGAGTGTGCTCTTATCCCCAGAGTCCTTCAGACAGTTTAGGGTATGTCGTGTTTGTTTTTCAGTATTCTCTTGTTAAGCTAGTTTGTCTTGGATATCTATTAGCTAGTTTTGCATTAATGTTCATTATTTTTTATATCTTAATGACTGTTTTAATGACATTTTAATCAGCTTTGTTGTCATAAATGTACATACTTGTCCTTAACTGTGGTATGTCCTTGATGGAACAAGGTCAATAAAGTCATTACAGTTGTCCAATTGCATGTGAACTTGAAACCAGTACACAATGTTCTGTTCTATATGCCTATTTAATAGTCAATGCATGTTTGGAGGTTTAGTCTAACTAGCTGCTTGTAAACTCCTTTTCACTTATTTTTGCTTTACCGTGTGAGATGAGCAAGATGCGAGACATTTTCAATCCTTCATTATTTCTCTGCAGTGCAGTATTTTGTGTCATACATGCTAAAATCATTAAATAAAATCTTAAGTCTGTTCTTATACATGGCAGGCATTGTAGCCCGCATCTCATAGGGTGGGTTCTTGCATATTAAGTGCCCCCCCCCATGCCCAAACGAGAGCTACAGTAAAAACCTGTGCCTTAACCACTTCACTACCGCTATATGTTTAAGAACAATGGAGTAGTTTGTATGTATTTCTGAAGTGCCATTTATAAACAGTTCAGAAAAACCATGCAGCCAGTGCAGCCTTGAATGATTGACATTTGAGCCGTCGTTAGTCCTCTAAGATCATACACAATGTACAAAGCTGATTAGAGTGGCCCTGTAACATGATACCTGTGTTGACCAATCACAGCAGTCACAAATGTAAACATTCTTAATGTTTACATCTCAGAGCCCTTCCCTACCTGTCACAAGGGAGTAAGGGGAGAAATGATCACTTTTCAATACATGGGGAATAGGGGTGTGGAATTTAATCGATGCATCGCGATTCGGGGTCCCCGATGCGGCATCGATGCAAGCCCCCCGAAAAATCAATGTCGGGTGTGACATCATCCCGACTTGCCCCGCCCCTCCCGGAAGTGTACTCCGAGCGTTTTTTGTCAAAATGGCTTTTGCTATTAAATGCAATAGTAATCCATTCAGTGGTGATCGCTGTATGTGTTTTTTTTTTTTTAAATATATGTAGCTTCATACCTCGTTTTTAGTTGTATATAACTGTATATCCCGGCGCTCATGTGACTGCTCGGTCCGGCCCGCCCCTCTCCTCTTTGTCTCTCCTGACGTCAGCCCCGCCCGCCTCTCTTCTGATCCGATAGCTACAGTTGGTGGGCGGGGCTGAGAACTCCCACTGACGTCAGGAGAGTCAGAGAGACCTGAGACTGAGAGGAGAGAGATGCGGGCTGGACTGAGCAGTCAGTTTTACACACAGACTAAAAAAACGAGGTATGAAGCTGCATATATTTAAAAAAAAAAAAAAACACACACAGCGGTCACCACTTAATGGATTACAACTGCATTTATTAACAAAAGCCATTTTGACAAAAACACAGTTATATATATTTACACAGACTGAAAAATAAGATATGAGGGTGCATAAATTTTAAAATGCAGATACAGCGGTGGGCACTTAATGGATTTTAACTGCATTTTTTTTTTACCACACAGGTATTTTAACCACTTACCGACCGGCCACTGTATATATACGTCATTATTTTAAAGATGGATATCTCGGTAATGGCAGCAGTTGCTGCCACAACCGAGGTATCCATCTTTAGGGCCGGCGGTTCTGTACACGATAATGGTGGTCTCTGCGGCGGGTTCACCACGAGATAACCGTTATCGGCGGCGGGAGAGGTGCCACACACCCCCCCGCCGCTCTCCCGCGCCCTCCGCCGCTTACAGGAGCCGTCAGTAGCGGCGGAGGCGATCGGGTCCTTTCCCTTCCTCAGTATGGAGACGAGTGAGGCTAAGATGGCGCCCACCCGTCTCCATACCATAGGACGGCCGGAGCGACGTCATTACGTCAGCTCCGCCCACTTTTCTTAAGGGCACTTTTTTTGTGTCATTTATTTTTAAACGACTTTTTTTTTTTTTTTTTATATGCATTAAAGTCTAAATATGAGGTCTGAGGACTTTTTGACCCCAGATCTCATATTTAAGAGGACCTGTCATGCTTTTTTCTATTACAAGGGATGTTTACATTCCTTGTAATAGGAATAAAAGTGATCCAAATTTTTTTTTTTTTTAAAACAGTGAAAAAATAAATAAAATAAAGTAAAATAAATAATAATAAAAAAAATTTTTTTAAAGCGCCCTGTCCCGACGAGCTCGCTCGCAGAAGCGAACGCATATGTGAGTAGCGCCCGCATATGAAAACGGTGGTCAAACCACACATGTGAGGTGTCACCGCGACCGGTAGAGCGAGAGCAATAATTCTAGCCCTAGACCTCCTCTAACGCAAAACATGCAACCTGTAGAATTTTTTTAAACGTCGCCTATGGAGATTTTTAAGGGTAAAAGTTTGATGCCATTCCACGAGCGGGCGCAATTTTGAAGCGTGACATGTTGGGTATCAATTTACTTAGCGTAACATTATATTTCACAATATAAAAAAAATTGGGCTAACTTTACTGTTGTCATATTTTTTTTTTAATTCAAAAAAGTGAATTTTTTCCAAAAAGTGCGCTTATAAGACCGCTGCGCAAATACGGTGCAAAAAAAAGTATTGTAATGACCGCTATTTTATTCTCTAGGGTGTTAGAAAAAAAACAATATATAATGTTTGGGGGTTCTAAGTAATTTTCTAGCAAAAAAAACTGTTTTAAACATGTAAACACCTAAAATCTAAAACGAAGGCTGGTCTTTAAGTGGTAGAGTACAAATGTGTTTGTATTCTACTTACACTGTCTCCTACATGTGCTCTGTGACATTATTTCTCTGCCCCCCCCCCCCAGTTTGCACATTCCACTATGTTAACTCCTAGTGTGCTGGAAGGTGCAAACGGGGGAGCCCAGAAAAATGCCATCACAGAGACAGTACAGGAACTTCACAGGGCTGTTTGTCAGTTGTGGATTCTAATCCCTCCTGACCTGCCAGCAGCCGTGTGTGTGAATTCCTGTACCTTGTAGTGCATCAGATTAGTGCACTACGTAAAATGGAGTTCCACCCGTTTTTTAGTTTATTAAGTCAGCAGCTACAAAAAGTTTAACTGCTGACTTTTAATAATCAGAAGTTCACCTGTCCCACGGTCCATCGATGCGGCCACCCGGAGCCTCGCTCCTCTCCCTCTCCTCTGCGCCGTCATATCTACTGTGGGCAGTGACACCTGCCTGTGACAGCTTGTGGCTTCACAGCCGGGCGCAGACTGCACGAGCTGCACTGCGCTCTGCCATTGGCCAGCCAATCTTCTGGGACACAGAAGATCGCTGGCAGGGAGGGGCCGCCTAGTAAATTTTTTGTTTATTAAAAGTCAGCAGCTACAAAAAAAGTGTATCTTCTGACTTTTAACAAAGACACTCGCCTGTCCCACACTCCAGCGACGTGGCCACCCAAACCCTCCATTCTCTCCCCTGCCTGTCCACGGCGCTGGCAATACTACTGTGGGCATCCGGCTGTGACAGCTTGCAGCTTCACAGCCAGGTGCGCATGTCTCACTGCACTGTCCTGCACAGCCGGGCAATCTTCTGGGAACTGTGATGTGTCCCAGAAGATTGCAGGGAAGAAGGGCCGCCTAGGCAGCCCAAGCGGAAGTGGGAGCTCGTCGGTAATCGTGATGCATCGTGGAATCGAATCGTTGACCAGATAATCGTAATCGAATCGTGAGACCAGTGAAGATGCGCACCCCTAATGGGGAATGAATGAAGGGATCTGCAGCAGACTGATTGTAAGGGGTTTTAACTGATTGTGGCCGTCCCTTTTTTTTTTTTTTTAATTACAGTATTGTACGCAAGTGGTTAATGTGACAGTTAAAATAAATAAAATCTCTCTAAGGCTAGGTTCACATCTGTGTGAATAGTTTCTGCTGCGGCTCAACACCTGTTCCCGCAGCCACCTGCACAGAAAAGTGTGTGGTTACCATTAATCCTTATGGCACGCACTGGAGATCACACCTGCACTGGCAGTTCTCATGCGGGCTGCGATTTCTAAAATGCTGCAGGGACCTTTTCCTCGCATTTCAGGAGACACTGCAGCCCATTTAAAGGAATGGACTTCCATGCCTGCAGAAAATGCTGCTCGCAGAGCCTTAAAACTTCAAAGACCGGTTACATTCCTGGCATGCTGGGAATGCTGTCACATTTTGCTTCTCCTCTCAACCAAAAACTCAAACCATCTCATAACTGATCACATGGGCAGCATCATGGCAGTTGGAAATTAAACAGAGGCTTAGATGGCAGCTTCCCTGAATGAAAAGGATAGGAGGGGTTAGTTTAGTTTTAGAACAAGTACACTGCTCTAATCATTCATTCTCTGCTACTGCCAAAAAAATCTTGTTCATCCAATACTTCTGGGCATGTTGGATGCATGCTCCCCACTGCACATCATGGTTTGTTCCACTGGCCCCCTATAACACCACTATGTCTTGGACCCTTATAGTTAGGGCCCATGTTTACCATTTAAATTTGTAATAATCTCTGCTCAGCCACTATCTTGTCCCATTTCATAATAGCACGTGCTAAAATAATTTTCTAGTAGTGGATTTGAGACAAATTTAATATTTTGTTTATTTTGCACACAGATGACTGTCTTTCATTTTTGTATTGAGAGCAGGGCTTTTTTTTCAGCTGGAACTTGGTGGAACTCAGTTCCACCACCTCTGGCTCAGGCCCTCCGCTCCCTGCTCACCACTTGTATTGTAAACACAGAAGTTCAGCTTATGTTTACACAAGTGACCTCTTGTCTCCCAATGGCTCCCACAGATCTGATGATCTGAGTGGCTCCCACTGGGTGCAGGATGGAGACAAGGGAGATGCAGGTGCCTGGGGTGCAGTGCAGATGGGGTTCCTGCACCTATTTTCGGAGAAAAAAAGCCCTGATGGAGAGCCATTACTTATTGCATGAAACAGAGTGAGATTTTCTTTCAGATTTCAATAAAATGAAGTACACATATCTACATGCATTAGAGCTGCACGATTCTGGCTAAAATGAGAATCACGATTTTTTTGCTTAGAGGATAGATCACGATTCTCTCACAATTCTCGCGGCGTAACATCATCTTTCACATTAAAACAAAAAAAATTGCGCTAACTTTACTGTTTCTTTTTTTTTTATTTATTGAAGTGTATTTTTTCCCAAAAAATTGCATTTGAAAGACTGCTGGGCAAATACAGTGCGACATAAAATATTGCAGCAATTGCCATTTTATTCCATATTATAAAATATATATATATATATATATATATATATATATATATATATATATATATATATATATATATATATATATATATATATATATTATCTCTAATGTTTGGGGGTTCCAAGTAATTTTTTTTAGCAAAAAATATTGATTTTAACTTAAGAAAGAAGTGTCAGAAAAAGATTTAGACTTTAAGTGGTTAAACTTCCTGCATTTACAGGTTGTTTAAAGCTTGGGAGATTGCCCAGGTTATTTGTTTACACAGAGAAGTTCTATCCCTTTGATCTAAGAAGGAAGTTGGATACAATGTTTCAAGTTCTAAACTTGGCAGAATGCCTGGATGTTTTCTTTTGACAGCTGAGTGAGCAGATAATCTCTCCACTTGTTTATATGAAAGAATTGTCAAACTCAGCAGGAGAGATCGTCAGGGGAGGTGAATCGAGATCACGATTTTTTAACGATTAATTGTGCAGCTCTAACATGCATCTGCATCTACTGCATCTACATATGTTTTATATGAACAAATACTTATGGACTTGAGTGTGTGGTTCAGTAGGTGACACTGGGGATGGTTTACTAAAACCGGAGAGTGCATTTTATTGTCAAAGGTTAATTGAACAAGCTGAAGTTTAGAAATTGATTGGCTACCATGCACTGCTGCACCGGATTTTGCACTCTCCAGTTTTAGTAAATCAATCCAAATGTGTGAAGCTTCTGTTTTAGTAAACCTTTGTGAATTTGAATTGACAATATTTTATATACTTCTTTCCTTATATTTTAGGTTCGTGCCCTATATAGGAATTGTGACAATTCTTATGAATGACTACCCTAAATTTAAGGTAAGGTGTATTCCCTTAAAATAATTGTAACCATGTGTTTGATTTAAAACTACTTGAAGCCGTTAAGTAATCTGTTACTCTATTTTTATTCTATAGGCTTTCTACCTAGTTAGGTTATGCTAAAACGTTAGGATAGAAACTTGTTTTTACACTGGAGAAGACAAAACCATTTTGAGGCGTGTAGGTGAATGTAAAATTGATATCTGTAATTGCAGTTCTTTGGATATGCTATTAAAGAGCATGAATCTGTGTCAGATATCCATAACAATTTGGACATCATTTAGTCAGATGAAAAGGCAATTAAGTCCTGTGAAACCCTTGCGTTTGTGAAAGTTCTTATTTAACTAGTAGTGTAGCTAGTTGCATTTAGCTGGATTTGTTCTGTAGTGTTGAAGATGTTTCACCACTCCTCCTGAATGGCTTCCTTGGTTCAAATAAGTGTTTAGAAAATACTGTACATATAAAAAATGCTTAGGGTGTTTTTTCCGTTTTTTTTTTTTTTGTTTTGTTTTTATAGACCAACTTCTCATGTTCAGCAATGGGAAATTATTATACAGGATTTATACAGTGCCATAATTTTGCACAGTGCTTTACAAAAAAAGACTGTACAGTTGCAATACAGTTCAAGATAAGAATATAAGAAGGCACATGTGAGCTTACTATCTAAAAGGGAGGTGCAAGTGATACAAAAAGTGATAACTATTTGGGATGAGCTGACGGAGAAAGTAAAATGTACAGTTTATTAGGTAGTGATGAAATGGGCTACCCTGAAGAGATGAGCTTTTACAGAATGCCTAAAGGCAGGCTAGGAGAGGGCCATAAGGTAGTTTTTGCAGCTGCAATGAAATTGCAGGATAATTTAGAGCTACAAAAAAGGTGTTTTGGGGTGTAAAGTAGAGAGAGAGAGTGTAAACTCTCTATTGAAAGGGATCAAACATGCTATTTGGATACTTGTTCGTGGTCTGACTTCAGCAGAGTGAATTCTTGTTTCTTTGGGTTTAGTTCTTCTTTTCAGCCATTTAGAAACACGTTACTGGTCTGACTTCAGCAAACTGAATTCTGGGTTACAGCATTTAGAAAAAGTGCCTGAAATAAGCATTCTTTACTGAATAAGTCTGTGTATGTTTACTTTATATTCTACATTTGTTTGAACTTACATAAAGCTGCTTTCTATTTGCAGTTAGTTTTTTGAATGATCAAATATATTCCATTACAATAAATTAACCCTTTTTATGTTTTTTTTTTTTTTTTCAGTATGCAGTTTTGTTCCTGCTTGGACTGTTTGTCCTTGTACATCGAGAATAAAAACCTGGAGTTCAGAAACAATCAGCACAGATTCACTCTGTGGTTACCCATCTGTAACTTGTCAGAATGAGAATTCTATAAGGACAGATCTCATCTAGCAGTGTACAGTTTTTCATATGAAACCAGTATTTCTTTTTTTTTTTTTTTATACATGTGTATATGTGCTCACTTCTCATTAATGCAGAGACCAGAGAGAGAGAGATAAAAAAAATTTGGACCCAATCTCTGCCACGGTTTCTACCTCCGTGGCCTCATACGGGTCATTTATGAATATCTACTGCACTGTTTACATTTTTTTTTATTTTATTTTTTTTTACTTCGAGTGGTATTTTTTATTATATTTAATACCAAAGTCCCTCATTGTTAAAAATATAAAACCTTTCTACATTTTATTCGGAAGTGCCTATCAAAGAATTGTTGTGGTCTGCAGTAATTTGGCTTCAGTCAGAAAAAGCCTAATCTAGATAATGTTGGAGTAATAAAAAGAAGTGAATATATCGAGATGTTTTCTGATAAATTGAGGTTTTGCAAGCAAAAAGCTCTAGTTTCTTTTCATTATGTGTAAGTCAAGGCATCCGAATAAAGGCTTGATATACTAGAGAAACTCCTAGTAAATGCATTAAAAACCTTTAGAAATACCATAAAATTGTCCTTTAAAGTCCTGTTTCGCCAAATGCAGCCTAGAATGGGGATTGCTACAGATGCTCATGTTGGTAACATTTATAGTTGCATGACACTGTGTGATCTGCTCAGAAAAGCTGTAGGCAGTACAATCGGTGTCTATGGGCAGAGGGAGAGCTGCTGGTGTCGGAGAGGTTTTACTTCCAGTCTACATTCTGAGCCATGGTGCAAGCGTCAGGATTACTTCACATTTTATTGTGGTTCCACCACTACTGCCTAGAGGAGCTGAGCTGACTTGTCTAATATGTTAAGAATGCAAACTGCAAAGCAATAATGTGAAAGGTCGGGCACATTGATTAGGGTGTAAGGATTGATGCTGATGAAAACAAAATTGCCTTGACTTCCAATTTAAAATGTAGTTTGTTTTTAAAAGTTTGTCTTACTCCCTGGAAGATGGGATAATTACTTTCTTGTCTTTCCTGTCTTCCATCACTCTGTTGTCTACCCTTTCTTCCTGGGCAAAACATGATCTTAACGGAACGTTTAGATGATATCTAAATGACTGATCCATGCATTTTCTGTTAGCTTTAAAAAATGTAGTACATTGGTAAAACGTAATATAATTGGAACAGCATTACAAAAGTAGCCCTATATGCATGCATCATTAAAGCAATCCGACTCACCCCCACCCAAAAAAAAGGTTATTTCTTAGGATGAAGGACAATCCATTACAAGTCTTGTTATGATGCTGCTGTATGAGGAATTACTTCAGTGGAGGTTCTTGGACATTCTAACATCTGCATGGTTGGCTGGAGTTCCCTAATCAGATGAAGATTGACTTCAAAGAAAATTTTATAATCAGCCCAAATTAAAATAATAAAATCGTAAGATGCTAAAATGAATGGCAACAATCTGCCTAACCTTATGAAAAATTAGGGCATGTGTCAGCTGGCCTAGTTATGGAAGGAGAAGTTACATTTCATGCACTTACTGTATTGCTTAGGGCATGTGTCAACAGACTTCTGACTGACTTTGATGGCATCAGTTTGAGACACTTATGAGATCATTCAGAAATCACTGATAGGTGTATCTGGCCTGCAGTTGACCTCCTTCAAGTGGATGTTGCATTCCGATAGATGTGTATGGAAATGCAAAAACCACTTGAAGCAAATAAGTCTCATGCTTTTCAGATATGCAGTTCCTTGAAATTTCTTTTAAACAATTCCATGCAAGTTTTTTTTTTATTTTTTTTCCCCCCCAGAATAGCCATACTTGTGTTCCTTGTGTGCATTAATTGGTTGAATAGTTACACAACTCCCCAGGGTTTAACTAATTCCATTTTAAATGAGCTGATTAGTACAATTCTGGCATTTGAAATAAAGTACATTAGCCTGTTTGGGATTAATCTTCAGGGATGATTTGCACTTTTTGGTAGCCATTACCTATCACCCTCACTATAGCCTGCAGGTCAAAGCTTCTGTGTAAATACATATGTTGTACTGAAGAAGCATCTCAAGGGAGCTCTGGGCAAGATCATTATCCCCCTTGATTAGCTACCATGGACAGTTTCCTCTTGTGTATGGTAAGCTATACAGTGGATATAAAAAGTCTACATACCCCTGTTTAAAATGTCAGGTTTCTGTGATGTAAAAAAATGAGACAAAGATAAATAATTTCAGAACTTTTTCCACCTTTTTAATGTGACCTATAAACTGTACAACTCAAGTGAAAAGCAAACTGAAATGCAGGAATATCTGGCGAGTACTGGCTGTGTGGTACATGAGACAATTTCCCGTATTCTTCATATATCTGGGCTGTGGGGTGGCAAGATGGAAGCCTTTTCTTTATGAAGAAAAACATCAAAGCCTGGCTAAATTTTGCAAAAACACATCTAAAGTCTCCCAAAAGCATATGGGAAAATGTGTTCTGGTATGATGAAACCAAGATTGAACTTTTTGGCCATAATTTCAAAAAATATATTTGGTGCAAAAACACTGCACATCCCCAAACGAACACCATGCCTACCGTGAAGCATGGTGGTGGAAGCATCATGCTTTTGGGGCTGTTTTTCTTCAGCCGGAGCAGAAGCCTTAGTCAAAGTAGAGGGAATTATGAACTGTTCCAAATACTAGTCAATATTGGCACAAAACCTTCAGACTTCTGCTAGATAGCTGATCATGAAGAGGAACTTCATCTTTCAGCATGACAATGACCCAAAGCATACATCCAAATCAACAAAAAAATGGCTTCACCAGAAGAAGAATAAAGTTTTGGAATGGCCCAGAGCCCAGACCTGAATCCAAGTGAAAATCTGTGGGGTAATCTGAAGAGGGCTGTGCACAGGAGATGCCCTCGCAGTCTGACAGATTTGGAGTGTTTTTGCAAAGAATAGTGGGCAAATATTGCCAAGTCAAGATGTGCCATGCTGATACTCATACCCAAAAAGACTGAGTGCTGTAATAAAATCAAAAGGTGCTTCAAGAAAGTATTATTTTTAAGGATGTGTACAATTATGCAACCGTAATATTTTATTTTTTTTTATATATTATATTATATATATATTATAAGATATATATTTTATATTTTTATTTCCCTCCACCTAAAATTTCAGTTTGTTCAACTGAGTTGTACAGTTTATAGGTCACATTAAAGGTAGGTGGAAAACATTCTAAAATGATTTATCTTTGTCTCGTTTTTTTACATCGCAGAAACCTGACATTTTAACAGGGGTGTGTAGACTTTTATATCCACTGTATACAGAAGCTGGGACATGCAGGGATCCACCCGGAATAAGTGAACAGTCTCATCTTTTAAAACAGTTTCCAACTATAGATTTTTGTACAGGCTGCTGGGACAGTGACAACTACAGGATCTGTTCTGAAAGTGAAGTAACCCTGTAATCTACATATACACCTCCTGCATTTTTTTCCTGTGGTACAGTTGCAGAGCAGTGTATTTTACACTTTTTTTTGTTAATGCTCCTCATTAGAATGCAGAGGTGTGAATGTAGCCTTAAAGTAAAACCACTATCAGGAAATTTCATAAAACATGTTTACGGCACTCTTTAGAATTACATCATACCTCAGCACAACAAATTTTGGTGCGGGTGACAGATTCATGTACCTGTCATAAACCAGTACCTAAACTTGGTGCATTCACTCGTGTTGGAGGTGCACTGAGATTAGTGTCCATACTCCATCCTCCATGTAGATGAGCTCCCTCCCTGCAACTGCAGCTGTCATGCAGACAATGTAGCAACCAAGAATTTTTGAAGCTGGGTGCACAGAGTCCGATGGGGTACTCAAAGTAGTTTCCTTATCAGGTCCGTTCCCCTTGTGATTGACAGCAGGCAGTGGGCGGATCCATAACAATTGACAGTCTGCAATAGACTATGGAATCTGACCACTGTCTGCTGTCACAAGGAGAGAGCAGAACTGATAAGGGGGGGGGGGGGATTGGTGTCTCTTCTTACCCTTCAGCCTCTGCCCACTGTTGTCATTAGGAGTCAGTTGGCTGTGAAACAGCATCCTTAACCACCAGTGACCGTCGTGAAGGAGGGTGTGTAACAGCAGCAAACGTGCTATACAACATACAGAGACATGTACTTCATTATCTCCCAGTTTTGTTTTCTAAGAACTGGAGATAATTATTTTTGAATTTGGTGCAGTAATAGTGCCACTTTGTAAAAGTAGTACTCTTAAAGCTGAATTCCAGGAATTCAGCTCCTTTGTAAAAAAAAAAAAAAAAGTGAAGGTGCAATGTGAGTTGAAGTTAAAAGTGATATTAAAGGCTTTGTTTTTAAAAAAATAACAAACCTGTCATACTCGGCTGCTCTGTGCAATGGTTTTGCACAGAGCAGCCCCGAACCTCTTCTTTTTGGGTCCCATGCTCGTGCTTTTGGCCCCTCCCTCCTGCCAAGTTCCACCAGAGCAAACAGCTTGCAATAGGGGCACCCTAGCAGGCTCGTTCCCAAGCTGCAGCTCTGCGTGTCCATTCACACACAGAGCTGTCACTTGGCCCCGCCTGCCCCTTCTCTCTCCTAATTAGCTTACTGGCTGTGATTGCTCATGGCTCCCACTGCTGTCTCAGCCAATGAGGAGGGAAAGCCAAGGCTCTCTTGCACATCGCTGGATCACAATGGAGCTCAGGGTAAGTATTGGGGGGGCTGGGGGGACTGCTGCATGGAGAAGGGTTTTTTTTTTACCTTCATGCATGAAAGTAAAAAAAAAAACCTAGATCCTTTAGAACCACTTTAACTTCAAGGAACTGGATGGTAGCCATAAACTTGTCATATATAAATACAGATACGTTCAGGAGATTTCATGCACCTCCAACTTAATACATGGTGTACCTACACTTTTTACAAAGTGGCTGAAATCTTGGAATTCAGCTTGAATAACTACCTGAGTGTGCTGCATGTTTCAGTAAAGCTAACGAAGCTGGCAGCAGTGCGTTTTGAATCTGGTGCAGGATTATGTAAGGGGCCATACCACTGGAACAGTGGTGCTAATGCTTTATTGAATCCCCCTGTATGAATGTATCATCATGGAGTAACTATGTTAACTAGATTGCCATAATGTGCAGAAATAATATTGAATGTTTTCAAACCAAATAATGGGAAAGGGTGTACATGCATTCACAAGATGGATTTAATTTTCCTTCTGCAATTGTGTACTGTCTGTATTTTCATATCTCCACAGTTTGTGTTTGCAGGCAAGTCTTTCAAAGGGTACTTTGCCTAAAGTGTGTGTAAATATTCCTGCTGATCTGTACAATTGATATCTTAGTTATGGTCCTCAGTTATGAAATAAACTGTTAGAGGAATAATCCTCTTCCTTTTTATTCTAATTTTAGCTGTGGGGTTTTGATGGCAGCTTGCCAACTTGTAGATACAGTATAAAAAAAAGTCCATTATATCTGTATGGCTTTATTAAAGTGCAATCCTTTCTAAGTGGTCAGTTGTGTTTGTTTGTTTGTTTCTGCAGTCTTATTTTGGGAGATACCATATTTATCGGCGTATAAGACGCACCTTAATTTTAAGAGGGAAGTTTCAGCAAAAAAAATTACATTTTAAATAACTTTGAAGCAAAATAAGGGTCACTGCCCACTAATGAAGCCTCACCATTGCCCATCATTGCAGCATACTCAGTGCCCATCTGCAGCCTCAACATTGCCCAATTAGAGCCAAATCTCCTGTGTACTCGACTCGCAGTCATGCCCAGTCCCACCTCCTGGCCCGGCTCCTATGATGGACATAACACTGGACCAATGCCAAGATGTCAATGCTAGGAGGCGGGACTGAGCCGTGTGCACAGGAGATCCGGCTCAGTCTAATCTATCGGCGCTCGCCCCCTCCGAGGCAGCCCTATATTGGCGGATAACACGCACCCACAAATTCCCCCCTATTTTCAGGGGGGTAAAGTGCGTGTTATACAACGATAAAAACGGTACTTCAACCACCTCAATACTGGGCACTTTCACCCCCTTCCTGCCTAGGCCAATTTTCAGTGCTGTCACGCTTTGGCAATTGTGCGATCATGCAAAACTTGTACCCAAATGAATTGTTTAACGTTTTCTTCACACAAATTAGAGCTTTCTTTTGGTAGTATTTAATCGCCACTGGGTTTTTTATTTTTTGCTAAAAAAAAAAGACCACAAATGTTGAAAAATACGTTTGTCAGAAAATGTAAATAAGTAATTTTTCTCCTTCACTGATGTGTGCTGATGAGGTGGCACAGATTGGAGTCACCGATGGGCACAGACTGGCTGCATTGTAATCAGTGCCCTGATTACCTTTACACATCTCCCCTGTGAGGAGAGGCCGCTGATTGGCTCTCCTCACCTCACACTCTGTCAGTTTGAGGCGAGGAGAGCCGGTAAATGGCATCTCCTTGCTTTGTGATCGGCTGTAATTGGACACAGCCAATCGCGTGGCTAAAGAGCCATGGCTCTTTGCCGAGATCAGGGTCACGCCGTGTCCCAGGGACACAAAACGCCTGTGGTCGCTGCTAAACTGGGACGTTGTCCCAGAACAAAAGCCCCCCCCCGCTCTGCCGTCATATGTCTATACGGTGGACGGGAGGCGGTTAAAGATACTTTTTAGGAACCAGACCACTACAATTCCCATAGTTCTATTAACTCATAAACATATGATGCCTTTTAGGTTCAGTTTACTTTGTGCATTATTTAGCTATTCTTTGTGTTTTAATTTGTCAAAAAAGGACTGCAAACATTGATGTCTCCAAGTGAAACCAACCTTTCTTGATGTGTTTAACCACTGCTAGAAGTCCCCTATCATAGTGAACAAGCCAACAACAGTGAAATGAGTGAAGGTTTGATTTTTGGAAAGTTTTTTTGACAAATTAATCATAGAAAGAAGAGTTGAGCTTTGGGGTGCGGTTTAATTTTTTTTTTACTTTTGCCTGAGAGTGAAGACAGGCTATGGTAGCCAGCTCTCCGGTTGGCCATGTGGGATGAAAGGAGCAAGCCTGGAGCAGGGTCAAAGGTTTGGGTATATTCTTGTTACTTTGTGCATTTTTATGCTCTGTATTTGATATGGATGGGTTCCTTGGCATCAGCAGTTAAAAAAAAAAAACATTGCCCATGACCCTTTTCTCAGCAGAACACCATCCAGATGAATAGTGTTGGCCAGACTTGCATTATTACAGGGCCTCAAAGAGAAACAGAAACGAGGAAGACTGTCTTGTATGACAGATTAATGTGATTTTGGCTTTAAACAGAGAAGTCCATACAGAGTTCTATGTTTTCTAAACAATCCTCTTCTTTGCTGTATGAATCATTCTCTAGACTACCTCCCCTCGCTGTGCTGCAAATGACTTTCACTGCACTATTTTGTACACTGTGCAGAAGTTACATGCATCATTCCATTCTGAATGTTGTGCTGTAGTTTATATATATATTCCATACTGCTAATTATAGTATTGACATACATATGTTATTTGAATCAAAATGTATGTATTACCACTGGGTCTACCAAATTCATTTTTTTTAACCTATTTATTCTTATGCATGACCAAGAGTCTTTTAAAACTATCAATACTTCCTGGGGCGTGTCCAAGATGACAACCTGAGAGGATGCAGGATCCAGAGCTCTGCTGGTTATCTTACTTATATCCTGACTCCTGTTAGATCTTTTGCCTGAAAACTACTCTGCCTTGATCCGGATGTCCTACAGAACACAACACAGGGGAAAGAAGCTCCGTTTCCCGCTGATTCCGGAGGATACAGCCCTGCAAGTGGCTCCCCACGTGGCGGACCTCCCCAGGAGAGCAAGCAATATGGCGTCACAGACCGAGATGGAGGACCAGACTACTGAGACCCGGCTCGGCTTTCAGGAGGTGATGACGGTGATCGCATCCTGCCAGGTGGCCCTAACTAATAAAATAGGCAGTACAGCTGGATGTTGGTCTCATCCGTCAAAACCTCGATAAGCTCCGATTGAGAGTGATGAAGGTGGAGCAGAGAGTTGGACAGACTGAGGACGCTGTTGTGGACCACACGGCTTCTATCCGCACACTCTCCAAACTAAGGTCCGAGCCTTGGAATACAAGGTGGATGATGCTGAAAATAGAAACCGGAGGAACAACCTCCGGATCATGGACATGCCTGAGGGAGTGGAGGGGAAAAATTCGAAGGTGTTTGTGGAGGAGCTCCTGCGGGCCTTGCTGCCAGCTGCTCAGTTCTCCCCATACTTTACAGTGGAGCGAGCTCACCAGATTCCTCCTGTTCCTGGGCCGCCGGGCTCTAATCCCTGCACCCTGATCTTCCCAATGCTAAACTTCTGGCACCGCGATGAAATACACCGAGCAGCTCGAAGGGCAGGTGAGTTGAAGCATCAAAATGCTAGACTATTATTCTTTCCTGACTACTTCCTAGAGACCCAAAAGCTCTGCAGGTCTTTTGACCAGGTTAAAGTGGGGCTGCGGGCACGAAACATCAAGTATGGTGCCCTTTTCCCTGCTAAGTAAGTTGAGGGTCCAGAACGGGGAGACTGTTAAGTTTTTCACCTCACCTCGGGGTGCCGATGCCTGGCTGGAGTCATTACCTCCCCTCCGCTAATGAGTGATAAACCCAATTATTTTCAAGTTCCTTCTCGATCTCCTTGTTCTCCTCGTTTCCTGTGAGGCCTGCTGTGTAACTCTGTGCGATACAACGTACTAGCTGCAACCTTGCCGGAAATCATGCTCTGTTTGGCAACACCAACACCTCTTTGCTTCAAGTTCACACCCTCTACAAAATTGTAATAGTTGGGGTTGTGGGTTAATATGTATCATCAGTTTTTACCGGGGATGTGGGGTGGGAGGGAATGTTTTCTGCCGTTGCAGATATTGGGGAAATTTACTTTCTTGTTTTTGGAGTTGCTTTACTACTGTTAGAGGCCTATTGTCTCCTATGTGCACTATTTTTCTAATGCTGTATTCTCTAACTTGATATTTTTCATCTTATGGTTTGTCCGATTGGTGGGTGGAGTGGGTCGGGTATCTGCCCCTTGGGTCCCGACCAACAGAATTAAGGACATACGGATCATCGCCATTTATCTACCACCGAATAAGCAATGACTAACATATCCATTACCTCATGGAACGTTAGGGGTTTAAATTCAGCTACTAAAAGCTCCCTGGCCTGGTTTAAATTCCTGCATAGATCCAACCCACACATATGTATCCTACAGGAGACCCACCTGACCGGCTCCAAGACTCTTGGTCTCCGGAGGGCATGGCTGGGAGCCCACTATCATTCCAATTATTCAAATTATGCTAGGGGTGTAAGTATATTGATCTGTGGGTCCAGGGTGATCGCCTCTGTGGAGTGGGAGTATCTTTGGGGGGTGCTGCAACACACTGGTTTTGGCCCGAGTTTTCTGCACTGGATACTTTACCGGGCGCCGAGGGCTAGGGTGCGCACTAATGATAGAATCTCTGACCCCTTCCACTCCACAGAGGCACTTAGCAGGGGTGTCCATTGTCTCCCAGTCTATTTGCCCTAGCACTAGAACCCTTGGCGATATTAGTTAGGGAGTCTCTGGAGGTACAGGGATGCAGATTAAAAGAGTAAATATCTCTTTATGCGCTCTGCTTTACCTGAATGATGCTGGTCCCTCACTGACTGCTGCCCTAGAACTTTTTAACAAATTTGGAACTCTATCGGGAATCCATAAATTGGACAAAATCGGTCCTCTTTCCTCTGGACAACCAGGCCCCTGCTACAGCCAATCCTACACCATTGAGATGGGTCACTGATTTCAAATACCTTGGAGTCAAGGTGGCCAGGGACACTGCCCAGTACTATGGTCTAAATTATTCTCCCCTTGCTCTGTCTCCTCAAAGAGAGGTGCCAGTCCTGGTCCGGACTTCCGTTAAAAACCTACTGGGCCGCATTAGTATCTTGAAGATGATGATATTGCCTAAATTCAACTATCTATTCCGGAATAGCCCAATTTGGATCCCGGCATCTTTTTTTTGGGATGTGGACAGATGTATTATCTCCTTTATATGGAACAGATCTATCCCTCGCCTAGCGAAATCCAGGTATTTACCAACGCACCTGGGGGGGCTGGCCCTTCCAAATTTGCGGGTCTATTACTGGGCAGCGATGCTGGTTACGGCCTACTGGTGGTTTGAAGGGAGACGATCTAATGCTGCGGTCTGTGTGGGAGGCGGCTTGTTTGGGCTCCTTGCAGGCACTGCAAAACTTGGCATACAGAGGGGTGAGGGGTGAGGGCTTATGCGGAACTACCTGCTCCAACAAGGGTGACGGTACAAGTTTGGATTGCGGCTCAACATCAGTTTTTCCTAGCAGAGCGCTGGTCCCCTGTCCAGCCTCTCTGGGGGAACCCTAATTTGCCCCATTTTAGGAAGATTCTGGATTCCCTGGTCTGGGCGAGATTTGATATTAAGACCCTACTGTCTGTCCCTGTAACACCTGAACTGGCCCTTTTAGGTATTCATGAGGACGAACAAAGACTGCACCATAGCAAACTTTTAATCTCCTATCTTCTTTTTTATGCCAAAAAAGAGATTCTTTGCAAATGGTCTTCCCCTACTCTGTCATCTTGGGAAAATAAAATTAATGTTGCTTTGCCCGTTTATAAATTAACATATATTAGTCGTGGCTGCCCCTGGAAGTTTGATCAGGTCTGGATGCCATGGACAACTCAAAGCTGCCTTAGCCACCTTGCATATCCATTTGTCCTGTTGACTGTCAAGTGCAGACTTGCAGCTGTGTACCTATCCCCCCCCCCCCCCCCCCAACTGGATTGAATTCTGTATGTGATATTCTCTCATTGCACTAAATTCTACTGTTTCCTTGAACATCATGTGATTGGACAAAACCAAAGAAAGATATGTGTTAAAACTGATGCAACCATGCCTGTTATATAATATGGCTGCATATTTTATTTTATTGTAATGTTACTTTTTTCCTTCAATAAAGCACTCCTGATTGTTAAAAAAAAAATCAATACTTCCTGCTGACACCACCATTTGTGGAAGAGAGTTTCACATCCTTACTGCTCTGTGTTAAAACCCTATGCAGCTTAGGGTTAAACTGCTTCTCTTCCAGTCTCATTGTGTGGTACCGTGTCTTCTTGCACTCCCTGAGACTGAATAGTTTACTACCTACCCTGGGATCACCATTGAGTTATTTGTATATCACTATCATATCTCCTCTCAAGTGTCTCTTCTCCAGGGAGAATAAATGTAGTGCTTGTAATTGTTCCTCATAATTGAGGTCCTCCAGTCCCCTTATTAATTTTGTTGCTCTTCTCTGGACTCTCCACCTCCAGCACATCTTTCTTGAGGATTGGTGACCAGAACTGGGTGGAATACTCAAGATGTGGCCTAACCCCTGGAATGCGCCAGAGGTTTTCCCCATAGTGAATAACTTGCAGTGGCGGCTGTTTTTTTTTTCTTCTTTCGGGGGGGCAAGCAAACAACCCCCCCCCTCCCCCGCTGTTTACCGGTCCGTCCAGCACTTACCCCATCATGGTGGATGGCAGGCAGCATAGTGCAGCGACTCGGCTTCGAGTGTCCTCTTCTCCGTGGCGGCTTCCAGCTACTCCCCTCTTCCTCCTAGCCTTCCAATAGAATCACCCGTCCTTTCAACCATCGGGTGACCGGTGTCAAAACCCGCTTCCTGATTGGCCGGGAGAAGTATCAGTGTTACAACAGTAAATATTGATTCGCTGTTGTAACACACCTGGGTGGGCTCGGAGCGCACTCTCTGCGACCCAAGCCCACCCTATATTGAAGCCTATTAGAGCCTCTGGATCTAATCGGTGCTTCAAAAAAACAGCCCACCGCATTGGAATCCATGCGCTGGTGTCCTGAAAGGGACCGGACGCATTGGATAGGGGAGGTGGCAATGGAAATGGGGGAGCGGCGCCTGTGTGCCCTTAATGGAGGGGCCGCCCCTGGTAACTTGCATATCTATTTTTAACCCCTAAGTGCATTACTTTAAATTTTTCAATATTAAACCTCATTTGCCATCTAGATGCCCCCTCCATTCATTTATTCAGGTCCACTTGTAAGGTTTCTATATCCTGCTGTGATGTTATTGCCCTACCTATTTTTGTTTCGTGAGCAAACACTGAGATTGAGCTATTAATCCCATCCTCCTATATCATATGTAAATAATTTAAACAGAATTGGTCCCAGGACAGAGCCCTAGGGTAGCAATCAAAATGATACAAGCAGCGATTCTTCTGCACAACCAAAACAGTGTAAATTTAAAAAAATAGAATTGCGCTACAATATTAACTAAATAATGTAATCAGTCGATAATACTGTCCGTGAAACATAAATGTAAGTGACATGAAAGAGTTACCACAAGTGGATGTGGTAAAAAAAATAAAAAAACAAAATAATCATTAAGAACAAAATTTTTGAAAAATTGAACGAATAAATATATAGTGTTCAAATATATATAGTGATTCAACACCAGTGATCAAATAAAAACTATAGGTTGGAAAAGATCCATCAAATTGTGATGCATATGAAGTCTTCCATGGCGTGAACGATACTGGGTTAAATCCACCACCAATGATAAAAGTTAGCCGCTTACCAGAGCCCCATGACCCTCCACTACAGAGGGTCCGGGGAAGCTTGTACAGAGATAGCCCTCCGGAGCTAAACAGATAAACTCAGATCCAGGGTGCACAGGTAGTCATTGAACATCCACAGATATCAAATAGGACTAATGTAGCTCTGATCCCGTCATATCTCCCCAACTCATACGTAGCATAAGTGGCATGAAAAATAAAAAAAACTCCAATAGTGTAAAACCTTCGATTTATTATATAAAAGATAAGGATATAGTGCACTCACATGTGAATGGTGTATATATATATATATATATATATATATATATATAACGCCTTAAAATGTCTGGTGCTCCGGCCGTGAACACACAAGACAAACCCGTCCTACTGGAACATCCACGACAATGTGAGGTGACGCAAGAACGTTGCTCCGTCCTACGCGTTTCATAATAGGTTACGTCGTCCAGGGGCACGGGCGGCTTGCTGCGTCACCTGCCTAAATAGTAAAAAATTATAACCAAGCCTCGTTATGAGTTCAGTATGTCGGCGGACATGCGCAGCAGCAACGTAGGGATTCAACACCCAATGCTCCGCGCAGAAAGCCGGAAAAACACAAAGGCCAAGTAGATCATGTAGTGTATAAAAAAGGGAACTTGCAAAAGCAACAAATTATCTAAGATAAGTGTATACGCCATTGGTGGGTGTCACAATCAAACGTCAATAGATAAGACAGAGGTGTCATAATGAAAGTACATCTGCCTCACTACGCCCTAACTGGGCGGAAGTGGGCTAAAAGTGAACTGCAGTGTCACCTGTGGTTACTTAATCGAGTGACACCTACTGGTCAAAATGTATGACACATAAAAATGTTGAAATTACAACTAATGGGCAGATGATACTCTAGGAGCTGGCAATAATGACCAACTCTGGCAGTATATAGAATCCAAAAATTATAAATCTACAATCAAATAATGGTATTAAAATATGTAAAAAAATTTAATAAAAAAAACTAAAATATTTAAAAACCAAAAAGTTCTAGACCGTCTAAAAATACACATGTCCGAATATTATGATGTTTGCACCCCCATATAAATGTAAAAAAGTCCAGACAGACTTTATTTTTTTACCACATCCACTTGTGGTAACTCTTTCATGTCACTTACATTTATGTTTCACGGACAGTATTATCGATTGATTACATTATTTAGTTAATATTGTAGCGCAATTCTATTATTTTCTTTTTCTTCTTATTCTGAGTATACGTTCTTTATCACCACCCTTTGAACGTGCCCCCATAGCCAGTTTTCTATCCAAGAACAAACCCTATGATCCATGCCTACAGACCTCAGTTTGTAGATTAAGCGTCTATGGGGGACTGTTGTGATAATTGTCATTACCTAATTAGATCATGCCACTAGATTACAGAAAGTGGTCATTGGAGAAGTCAACATTGATACTGTAACTGCAATACTTTTGTGGATTCTCGCATTGTTAAAGCTAGTACCACTGATTCTCCTACACAAACTGATCCAGTCTCTAGGGAACTGCATATGTAACAAAACCATTTAGCAGTTTTTCTGCCCTCTCTTATCTATTACACTACTACAACAAAGTACTCCCTGCTACTACCAACTTTTGCAAGTTTTTTTTTTGTCAGAGGCAAGCTAGAAGTATATCATAGTGATGCCACAGAATATTATTTTTTTTAAGAGAAGAGACATCTGCTATGAGGTTGAGCCTCCCATACAGCATTTGCTTGAAACCATGCTTTTCACATACAGTAGACCACACATGGAAAAAAATCAGGAGCTGCTCATTTGGAGGGAAGGAGGCTATGGGTTTGGCATCTCTGCTATTGTTAGGTGACATTAATGGGAATTGTGTTTATGTTCGTAAATAAACAAAATAAAGCTTTAAAGTACTTCAGGTAAAAGCTTGTTCACAGCATAATAACTCTAAAATATGCTTAGATTACACATGGATGCTCTGTAGGGCTCTTTACAGACTTTTACAGAGAGAGAGAGTAAAAGCAAACTGCTTTTCTGTGTCTTTTCTGTATAAAACCCAACAACAAAAATGCAAAACAGTGCAGCTTACTAGTCCTTAGATGTGCCATTTTTTTTAAATTTTGGGTTTAGGGCCCATTCACACCAGAACGCAGTTCAGGAAACTCACATTCTGTGCAGTGTGCATTTGCCTGCATCGAATCACATGGTACTTTTGCTGCTGTCCAGCGTGATTCAGCCCATTCAAAATGAATGGGCTCAAATCGCATCGTGTGTGAACCGGCCCTTATTGAAGAAGGATGTACAGTGGGGAAAATAATTGTTTGATCCCCTGCAGAGTTTGTAAATTTGCCCACTTACAAAGAAATGAAGCGTCTATAATTTTTATCATAGGTGTAATTTAAATTATAGAGATAGCATATCAACATAAGTAATTGATTCCCAAGCAAAACATGACTGAGGCTTGATTCACTCCTAGTGCATTTTGCAGATTTGCACTACAGTCCATTTAACATGGTTTCCTATGGAACACATACTGTAGTGCAAATCTGCAAAATGCAAAAAGCACTAAGGTGTGAATCAGGCCTTAGTTCTTGGTGGAAAACCCCTTGTTGGCAAGCACAGAAATAAGACGTTTCTTGTAATTGGTGACCAGGTTTGCACAAATCTCAGGAGGGATTTTGGTCCACTCTTTACAGATCTTCTCTAAATCCTTAAGGTTTCTTGGCAACTCGAAGTTTCAGCTCCCTCCATAAATTTTCTATACGATTAAGGTCTGGAGACTGGCTAGGCCACTCCATGACTTTAACGTGCTTCTTCCTGAGCCACTCCTTGGTTGCCTTGGGGGTATGGTTTGGTTCATTGTCATGCTGGAAGACCCATCCATAACCCATCTTCAGTGTACCTTTAGTAGAGAAACAGCCCCAAAGCATAATGTTTCCACCTCTGTGCTTGACTGTAGGGATGGTGTTCTTAGGTTCATAGTCAGCATTTTTTTTCCTCCAAACAGGGCGAGTCCCCCTCCTCAAGAAGGCACATGTACAGTCATGCCAATGAACATCTGATTCAGAGAAAGATTGGGAGAAAGTGCTGTGGCCACATGAGACCAAAATTAAGCTCTTTGGTATTAACTTGATTCGCCGTGTTTGGAGATCAGCCATTTTATTCAAGACCGTAGACTGCCTATAGCAGTTTTAGTACAAACAAGGATGTGGAATTACCACACCAAGAAGACAACTTTGCTCAAATTCTTGGTACATATTGCCAGTATTTAGGAAGCCTTTAAACTGCGCATACATCCGACTTCTTACTATGCTCATGTGTTATTTTATGAGAAACCTTGCACAAGACAGCATCACTTAACACAGCTGGTGTCACAAGAGCAGAACTAGGAATTTAGTCATCTTGAAAAGCACCATCACAGTGAGACAGTAGTATATGGATTTTACTAATGAAAACTAAGCCGCTTTTCTTGGCATGTATGACACTTGTGGCCTTGTCATATGCAGTATATAATAATGCAAAAAATAAAGTGCAGCCCTAGATATAAACACAAGAAGATCCTGTGCAAAAAAGCATATATGAAAGTAAATAGATCACCGTATTATTAAAGTCCAATATGACCATAAACATTAAATAGCATAAATTCAAATAAAGTGCAACTATACAATGCACATATGATGAACTGTATTATACGCAGCCAAAATATTTTGTTTTAGTGTGCGATCCCATGCGACAAATACAAGATGAAAACGAAGTTGCATAAAAAACGCACAAAAGTGCAAACAATATGCAAATTGTAAAGTGCAACACTAAGTTTGGGCACAAAAGAAGAAATGGCCGCACTCTGTACTCGATCAAAATTCTTTTATTCAGAACATCCCAAAGTGTTGACAGAAAGCTGGTAGATGCATTTCACACACTCCAAGTGCACTTAATCATTATTGGTAATACAGAGTGCGGCCATTTCTTCTTTTGATTATATGGGGAGGCGAGCACCTGTCCAGATCATCAGGCTTTCAAAACCTCACCTGGAGCAGCGAGACTTCTTTTTTGGATATCTAAGTTTGGGCACAAAAAGACTGCATGTGCATGAGAACATATGTGAAGAAAATGTAACACAATAATATATGTGTAATGTGACCATAATCTTAAGTAGCATAAATTCAAATAAAGTGCAACTATACAGTGCAAATGTGATAGATTGTGTTATATACAACAAAAATATTTAATTTAGTGCAGTCCCATGCGACAATGCAGAAGGAAACCAAAGTCGCATAAAAAACGTACAGAAGTGCAAAACGACATGGATGAAAAAAATGTGTTCATAGATTGGTGAAATCCAATATGTGTCTTCACAGTGTAGCATATAAAGTAGATTGAGTGCTCATCACCACCGTGTTTCCCTTCACCTCATTAAGATAAAAGGCTTACCAGAAAGCCTGCGACCTCCCTTATTCGGAGGGGGTGGGGGTCAAACAGTGCTTTTAGTAAAAGATAAAAAGACTCCAATGTCTGCGACACTACGCACACACGTTCTGCACATGTGCGATTGGATTTTAAATGGACCTGTATGCCCATCTTTCCTTATAAGGACTATTACTACAATTTTTATACATTTGCCTTGGGAGTTTTTGTACTGCAACTCCTGTCTTTTAATAAAACGTCTTAAGAAGACTTTCTTTACTGTTGGAGCCTTTTTGTCTTTTTTTATATTATCCTGCTGTTCACATCATTGGGATTTGAGTGGATGTCCATGGATCTTTCTGGAGAGGAATGCTGAAGTCTTCCATCGGCGAATCTTGTATTTCACTAAAAGCACTGTTTGACCCCCCTGAATAAGGGAGGTCGCAGGCTTTCTGGTAAGCCTTTAACTTAATGAGGTGACGGAAAACACGGTGATGAGCACTCAATCAACCTGATATGCTGTACTGTGAAGTCACATATTGGATTTTAGCAATCTATGAAACAAAAAATTTCATCCATATCGGTTTGCATTTTTGTGCGTTTTTTATGCGACTTTGGTTTGCTTCTGCATTGTCGCATGGGACTGTACTAAATTAAATATTTTTGTTGTATATAACACAATCCATCACATTTGCACTGTATAGTTGCACTTTATTTGAATTTATGCTACTTGAGATTATGGTCACATTACACATATATTATTATATTTTCATCACATATGTTCTCATGCACAGAGTCTTTTTGTGCCCAAACTTAGTGTTGCACTTTACAATTTGCATATTGTTTGCACTTTTGTGCGTTTTGATGCAACTTTGTATTCATCTTGCATTTGTCGCATGGGATCGCATTAAAACTAAATATTTTGGTTGTATATAATACAATTCATCATATGTGCACTGTATAGTCGCACTTTACTTGAAATTTTGCTATTTAATGTTTATGGTCATATTGCACTTTATTAATACAGTGATATATTTACTTTTATTTTGCACAGGATCATCTTGTGTTTATACCTAGCGCTGCACTTTATTTTTTGCATTTTTATTTTGTGAATCGTTTAATTCATCTATCACTTAGTGCAGATATATAATTTTTTATTTCTCTGCAGTATATAATAGCCAGCTTTTGTGGTACTTTTGCCATTTGGGCTAGTTCACACCAGGAAGCGTGTTTCCTGCAGCGCGTTCAAAACTCACTACACTTGCGATCTGCAATGGGTGTCCGTGTTAACTTAACAGATTAAAAATGCAGTGCGTTTTCCTGCACCAGATTTAATGATATCGTAACCAAGCAATCTGTTTGCTGTGTGTTTTGTAAAGTAGTGCAAGCACTACTTTTGGTGCGGTCCGGCTCGATTTCAATGCATTCCTGTGCAATTCTTGGTGTGAATGGCTCTTAGTTCAAAACTGAATTAAGTTTTTTTGCAAACTCTAATCAAAGAAAATAACATACATTTTTTTAAATTTTTTTTTAATTTTTAATAAAGTTCACATCTCTCTTCAAAGCAGGAAAACATGTTCAAATATAATAAATTATGTATGTTAATTATGCACAAAAGATTACACCCAAACCCTTTAGGAAAAGTACATTTTAATGTCACACGCATCAACGGCTTATTTTCTTACACATTCATATTAAAAAAATCATTTTGTGCATCTTCATGATTGCATAAATAGAATATCAGTTTATTTCTGCATTTGCTTTACATTTTATTTCTGTTTTTTTCTCTACGATTTGCAATTCATAAAGACATCTGTTACCAGGAAAAGCGAAGAAGGATGTTTTACTTGGTGATAGATTTCATTAGTAGTTAATAGGATGGCTCATTCATTCTTTCTACGCAAATCCAACACACCTCTTACATGTATTTACTGTACTCTAGACAAATCACAAACTAATACATATTACCTTTTTACGGTATCATTTCTGAAACAACACAGCTATAAACGCCCTAAACGAGTTCATATTAAATTGAAAATTTAAATAGCTTTTCGGTTAATTTTATCTTAAGACTTTTTTCTTATGGAAGCATACACATTTTCACTGTCTTTTATGTCCTTTATATTGAAGTGATCCTTAAAGTGGTTGTAAAGTCAGAAGGTTTTTTTATCTTAATGTATTCTATGCATTAAGATAGAAAGCCTTCTGTGTGCAGCAGCTGCCCCAGCACCCCCTAGTACTTACCTAAGCCCAATCTTCCTACAGCGATGTCCACAAATTCCTCGGCCGTCCAGGGCTCCCTCCTGATTGGCTGAGACACAGCAATGGTGCCATTAGCTCCCACGCTGTCAATCAAAGTCAGTTAGCCAATAAGTAGAGAGAGGGGGTGGGGCTCTGTGTCTGAATGGACACAGGGAGCTCTGACTCAGCTCAAGAGCCTTGCTGTGGGGACAGGAGGGAGGGGCCAGGAGAGGGAGCCAAGAAGAGGAGGATCTGGGCTGCCCTGTGCAAAACCAACTGCACAGAGCAGGTAAGTATAACAACATGTTTGTTACTTTTTTAGGAGAAAAAAATTATTTACAATCACTTTAACTGGTCTAAAATGTTTCTAATGGTTTTACTCTCATATTGCTCTGAGATTGTACCTCACGTAAACAAATTAAATTGAACCTGTGGCCGGGGTAATGAGCATTCAGCATACAAAAGAAATACTGCGCTTGTGAAAAAAAAAATATATATATCATACAAATAAAATTAAACCATTACAGTGTAAATATTCAGCAGCACCACTAAAGTGAGATATAGTCACATTACATAACATGTACAAAAACGGCATGGGCCGGAATTCCTCTTAGCGACGAAACTGGTCGGGTAAAGGAGCTGTTCCTGCTATTGCGTTCCTGTTTATAGTATCAGTATAAGATGTTTTTATGGCGGCCGTCTATGTTGTATACAATGCTGGTTTTTATCTGAACAATAAGTGCAATACCTTTTTATTAAAGGAGTCTTTTGGGATTTTACACTATCTAGCGCCTCCTTCTTTTGCATGGTTAAATCTGGGGTGAATGGAGCCTGGTCTGATTATCCATTGAAAGTTCTTAATTTGTTCTGAAGACATATCTGCAGCTGATGACCCCTGCAAAGATTCTTACATCAAGCCTGTTTGACCCTCTGTAATAAAGGGTCCAGGCTCTCTGGTACGAGTCTATATGGCTTGAGGTGGCGGTATATGCACGAGGTTGAGGGTTTTCTGGATTCATCTGCAATTTCACAGATTTGTGTTTTTTTAATCTTTTTTTTTCAATTGGACTATTTTCTATTAACACTTTATGAGCAATATTTATGTTTATGAGCATTCAGGTATTTACATATTCTTTTAATAAACTGGGCTGTGTTTACAGATATCTTCACGTGGACAGTGATATGTATGGCAGGAGGTCACATCAAAATACTCCATAGGTTAAAGTGTAACAGTCTTGAGCCAATAGATTCCTCTATTACTCTACTTACAGGCTGACACAGACCAACCAGACAACCTAGAGATATATATATTTATTTGAGTAAGGCCACATGCACACAGGATGTTTTTTTCCTTCCCCGGATGCCATTGCTCCAGGGGAGAAAAATGCAGCATAAAAAAACATGCCTAGGGAAACTGATCTAAACCATACTTTTACACCAGATCAACAGAATAATATTATCAGATTCTCCCTTAAATCCTCAATTTTTTACGAAGATTCAGGAAACCAATTTTAAATTGCTGATGAGGTGGTATCACACACCGTCCCTACTACACAAATTCTTTACAGCCACTACTGACCGATGTTTGCGATGCCAGGTGGAGCAGGGAACGATACTCCACATCTTTTGGTCCTGCCCCAAACTCAATCATTTCTGGAAGGAGGTCCGGAGAATTGTTTAAAAATTCACTGACTACAAGGTCCCTGACGACCCAGCCTTTTTTTTTTTTTTCATGTCTCAACCATTCCAGCAAAAATCTACAAACGATCGATTATTCAACATATTTTGAATGCCACCTTGCATTCCCTCTAATTGGAAGTGTCCACAGCCACCAACCATTGGCCTCTGGCTCAATAAAATAGAAGAAATAAACAAAATATTTGATACTAACATCACAGCATAAGTATGAAAAATACACTGAAACTTGGACACTGTGAAATCTATTTGTCTACTCTGAAGAGGGAAAATCTCTCTTTGAATTATAATTTGCTAAGCTGATTGGCAGTTGCCCCTCAGTCCCACCTTCAGGGTGCCTCCCCCCCCTTTTTTTTCACCCTCAAGCTCCCCCCCCCCTCCCTCCTTCCTTTGCTCCCTTTTTTACCATCTCTGCCTTGTCTCTTTCTCTAGTCCTCTTCTTACTCTTCATCATCTTCCTAGGCTCTGTTTTTTTTTTTTTTTTTTTTTTTTTTAAATGGTAAGGTAGTCCTTCATTTAATCCCATGGTGACCAGTTTATCGGGAATCTTACTCTTTTTGTTTAAGTCTGGGAAGTAATGTTGAACACACGTGTGACATGTACGTTATGAAGCCTTGTTGGCGCTTGTTGTTCAATATCCATCGAATAGTTGATTTTATATCTACACTGTACACTGGTGTATGGTTTGTACTATGTTTTTACTACTGTCTGTTACTGGACATACCTTTTCCAATGAAAATAAAATATTTGAAGAAAAAAAAAACATGCCTAAAGCGGCGTTTTACATGCGTGTTTATGGCACATTCACGTGTTAATGCATTATACTGGCCACAATATTAATTAATTCTGGCCATTAGAATGCTTTCTAACTTAACCACTTCAATACAGTGCATTTTCACCCCCTTCCTGCCCAAGCCATTTTTCAGCTTTCAGCGCTGTCAGTTTGAATGACAATTGCGCGGTCATACAACACTGTACCCAGATGAAATTGTTATCATTTTTTCCCCACAAATAGAGCTTTCTTTTGGTGGTATTTGATTGCCTCTGTGGTTTTTATTTTTTGCGCTATAAACAAAAGAAGAGTGACAAGTTTGAAAAAAAACACAATATTTTTTACTTTTTGTGATAATAAATATTCAATTTTTTTTTCTTTAAAACAAATTTTTTCGTCAGCCAATATGTATTCTTCTACATATTTTTGGTAAAAAAAAATCGCAATAAGTGTATATTGATTGGTTTGCGCAAAAGTTATAGCGTCTACAAAATAGGGGATAGATTTATAACATTTTTATTTATTTATTTATTTTTTTACTAGTAATGGCGGCGAACTGCGATTTTTATTGTGACTGTGATATTGCGGAGGACATATCAGACACTTTTGACACATTTTTGGGACCATTCACATTTATACAGCAATCCGTGCTATAAAAATGCACTGATTACTGTATAAATGTGACTGGCAGGGAAGGGGTTAACACTAGGTGCTGATCGAGGGGTTAACTGTGTTTACTAGGGAGTGTTTCTAACTGTAGGGGGAGGGGACTCACTAGGGGAGGAGACCGATCGGTGTTCCTCTGTACTGGGAACACACCGTCAGTCTCCTCTCCTCTGACAGGACCGTGGATCTGTGTGTTTACAGAGTGACAAGGCGATCGCGCGCGTGCGCCCCCTGGTGGGCCGGGAAAGCGAGGCCGTCATATGACGGCCGCCCGCAACGAGAGCTGCGCCGCCTGGCCATCAATTGACAGCCGGCGGTCAGCAAGCAGTTAAACAAGCCTTAACACTTCTAGCATTAATGCGCATTTATGCTTATTTGGCGGGTTTTTTTTGCCCAAACTCTCCTCCTCTGAATGCGCAAGTGGTGATTTTTTTTCTCTACCTCAAAACACTCCTGCCTCTAAAAACATGTAAACACCTATGTGTGTATGGACACATTGAAATTGATTTGCTAAACTGGAGAGTGGAAAATCTGGTGCAACTGTGCGTGGTAGTCAATCAGCTTCTAAAGTCAGCTTGTTCAATTAGGCTTTGACAAAAAAAACATGGAAGCAGATTTTTTTTTTTTTTTTTTGCAAAGCTGCACCAGATGTTACACTCTCCAGTTTTAGTAAATCAACCCCATAGGCTAACATAAAGGGGCATTTAGAGGCAGAAAAAAAAAAACTAAACCCTGTCTGCATAAGGCCTTATTGTTGAACCTTAGATACAATTAAATAGTGTTAATTTGTTGAAATGTTATATACCTGCTATACGTCATAGCTTGTTTTTATCCTTGTGTTCCTGTCCTCCACCGCAGTCATGAAAAAGTGTCTGTTTTTTGTTTTTCAGGAGACCCCTATTCCCTGTGAAAAGGACCAGTATCCGTGCTGACATCTTCCTATGAGCAGAGTAACCTTTCTCCTTACAGCCCCTCTGCTCTTCAATTCAGGCAGTGCTGACGTCTTTCCCCACCTAGTACTATTTGCTATAACTTAATGCAGCAATGATCCTTTTTTACCCACAGGCTTCTCTGCTCACATCTAGGCAAGCATAGTAATGAGGTTAGAAGCAGCCATGACGGGAGCAGAGAAATCCCGCCACCACCCAACTGGCACTCTTCTTCTCTCCACACCCTTATATCCCTGTGCTATACTCTCTTTAGTTTTCTATCGATTTTCCAACTTGACGCTTTAAACTCCTGTTGCTGATCTGGTGCAACTAAAATTGCTGGACTCTCAACAAGATTTATTACAAGATCTCTTTCCATAACTAGGAGTTGGTATCATTTTTACAGAGAAGAAACTCTCAAGTGACTATAAGGCCTTATAAAAATGTCAGTAGCATTAGCTTTAGAAAGCTGCAGCTGTAGAATGAGTTTTGCAGCGTTTTTGCAGTAGTGTTTTTCAGCGTTTTTTAACGTTTGCATTTTTTAGCATTTTTTTTTTTTTTAGCAAAACTATACTCCACAGAAGCTTATGCCTCAAAAATGCTCATGAACACAGAATAACCTTTTTTTCTTTTGCGTTTTTAAGCTTTTATCAGAGTCCAAGCGTTTTTACAGCTGAAAAACTCCCCTCCAAACCCACCAGTTCTGGGTTTTTTTCCAGCCAGAAAATGCCCCTGCCAAAAAACGCTGATAACAGCCTATGTGTGCATGGACACATAGGATAACATGCTGGGGAGCTTATTGGCTGCAAAAAAAAAAAAAAAAACGCCTGAAGCCAAAAACAGCAACTGTAAAAACATCCAGCGTGCAAGAGGCCAAACGTCAAACCCAGATCACCTGCTTCTTGCCTAATTGTCAATACCTATTATTTGATTATTTATCTACTAGGACTATTAAATGTTCATTGTGTATCATTCCTAATTTTTTTCCCAGACTACTTTTTTCAAATGCTGTTTAATGTTGCCACCCCTCCCTTAGGTGCCAGTGCCGCCCTTCAGGGTCCCCCTTCAAGTCATCATATTTCTTAGAATGGCTTTACATTCTATGCATTACTGTACCAATATTCATACTAGCTCCTTTTATTTATAAAAAGATAAAAAAATAAAGTATGCCGTCATAAGCATACATATAGAACATAAGATCACATACATTATCCTTGTTTATACTGCTTTCCATTGTGGGAACAATAAGCATCTTCTCCAATAGAAGGAATGCAGCTGGGTGCTATAAGATCCATTTTGTAATAGGTTACACTAGCCTTTGTAAATAAACAAGTGAAGTCAGGCATTGAACTGTTTTCTTTTCATGAAGCTGACCACAGATAATGCCCATTTCCCCAAAGAGTATTGTACATATTTATTCAACTTTCATCTTGAACATCTTGCTTTTAGCCCTGGGAATGCAGAGTGGTTAAAACCAAAGTACAAAGATGAATAAAGCATTTTCACAATGAAAGGCTTTGATTGTCATACATTCTGAATGCTACCCGCAGCTTAAGTGATGTGTAGAAATGTTCTTAAAGCATTTTCCTCATGGCCCTATAATAAATACGTAAAATCAACTTTAAAGTATCGCTATTGTGAAATATAGTTTAACTGAAGCTCAGTGGGAAATGTACTGTGTATAAGATCTGTTAATGATGTAAATAAGATAGGATTTTGTCTTAAAGCACAATATTTGTCTCAAATTCCTTTGATGGAAGCAGTCATTCTGTTACTTACAGTCTGCCTAGTGGTTCCACATCATGGAAGCTGAGGCTGTCTTGCTTTATTGTGAGTGATGTCACTGTCCTGAAACTAGAATGTGATTTGCTTGGTCACTACAACATCGGTCTTGAAAGCATGACAATCCTTTGTAAACATAATGAACGGGAGTTTGGTCTTTATGGTCAACAATGTGTTTCCCAAAAAAGTGACCCCTACTACTTTCTTATCTACTTCTCACAACCAAAGGAATTATTTTATTTATTTATTCTTAAATAATAAGTAAGTGCAGTTACAAGAAGAACTGCAAGTAAAACAGGTAAATACAAAACAAACTAAAATTTTAAACTTCTCTTAATTCTGTGGTTATAAAATTAATTCTATTCATATTTGTTTGGAATGCCATAACATTCATTTATTACAGGTACTTATATAGTGCCTTGAATTTATGCAGCGCTTTACATATACATTGTACATTCACATCAGTCCCTACCCTCAAGGAGCTTACAATCTAAGTTCCCTACCTCACATTCATACATACTAGGGACAATTTAGACAGCAGCCAATTAACCTACCAGCATGTCTTTGGAGTGTGGGAGGAAACCGGAGTACCCGAAGGAAACCCACACAGGCACAGGGAGAACATGCAAACTCCAGGCAGGTAATGTCGTGGATGGGATTCCAGCCAGTGAACCTAGTACTGCTAGGCAGAATTGCTAACCACTTAGCCACTGTGCTGTCCCTTGTTATATCCAGTGTGGAGGACATGAGAGAAATATAGAATATTTGGAGAAAGGCTAACATTGCTGAATGTAATATTATGTACATGGGTAAGCTTCTTAGCAGTGTTAAAATGTACATCAGGGCAAATAAAATAATTAAAACGTGTGTAGTACAATTCTGCAATACATGAACATTTCTCAGTGTTTACTACCTTGAAAAACCCTGGAAACAGAAAAATATTCCAAAAATGCACTTAGCTCCTAAATCCTGTAGTGGGCTGACAGCATACGGCACAGCATTTTTGTGGACTGAATGGTGTCAGACCTGCCCATTTGGTTTTGTTTTTTTGTTAAACTACTTAATCCCTTGCTTTATTCTTACTTTCATAATTTGTTCTGTGGTCCAAGATAAAATCTAGGAGAGCTAACTAAAGTCCTTGAGCTAACACAGGACACAGGAAAGCTCTGAATTTCTAAAATCGAATAATCCGTCCTGCACTTACTCCTCATATGCCATAATTTAAATGCAGGGTACAAGGTGACGTTTCAGGGACACTCTAGTCCCATTTATCAAGATAACAGACAGAATAACCATCTACAGAGACAGAAGATAAATACACAGCCAAATATTTACCTGATGAAGTCCACCTGGGGCTGTGCTCATCCTGTGTGCCAGTATGCCTACCACTGGGTGCACAAAATACAGTGACAGAAATAAAAGAATATTCATAAATCATATCCTCCATGCACCAAGTCTAAAAACACAACAAAGTGGAAAGTATTGATCTTCCAGAAATGCAGTTGTAGCATGCTGCATCTGCATTCTATTGAACAGAAGTGTTGCACTGTCAGGGCCAGGACAGGGAGGTGGGGGGAGTGAGCAGAAGAGGTACATTCTCTGGCACCTCACTGACAGCAGTGACTGCAGTGTCACTCCTGTCAAAAGGAGCATTGAATTTTCGGCTCCCTCTAATAGCGGCCTATGTGCAGAGCAGCCGAGAACACATTTCTGTCACAGCACTGCTGGGGAGTGAGGGCAGACTGCTCTTCTTCCTGTCTCCCCTTGTCATGTGATATATCACATGACCCGAGATAGGAAGAAGGATAATCTGCCTTCATTCCTAGTGGGCGCTGTGCTGAGAAGAATGTCTGAACTGAATGAGTACACAGAGGGCGGAGGAACAACTCAGCCCAAGACTTCCCCTCTTCTCCTTAGAACCCTCCAAAAATCCCTTAACCTCCTCTCTCCCTTAGAACCCTTCATCCCACAGTGGGGACCCTGAAGGGTGGCACTGGCACACTAGGAAGGTAGCAGTATCTGAAAAAAGTAATAAGTACAGTATATACAACAAGGATTAGGAAAAAAACAAAAAGAACAGATAGTCCTTGTAGATAAATAATCAACTAAAAGGTATTGACATTCAAGTAAGAAGCAGATGAGCGACAACTTCATATTAAGGCCCCTGGCTATCATCATCTGCATATTTTAAGTTCAATATTTTTACAGCTACAGTTTTCAGTAAAAGGCTACATGCTATATAAAAGAACAGCCCTTACTTGTCCCGTGCTCAGTGTCCTGTCAAACTGCAGGAGCATGTTTTTTATGGATAGAGATATACCTTTTTATTTGAAGCATATCTATAGTCAAATTTAAAAAACATATATTCATTATTGTAGTTCAATTATTTCTAGCCTACTCCTGTTAATCTGAATGATCTTGGTTAGTTACTTTGTGAAGATCCCCACACATTTACTCCCTTGAATTCTGTGACAAGTATTCACTATGCCCTGTCACTGACACTTCACACACTTCACAGAGCCTGCCTTCAGAACTAGAGATGTACTGAGAGGAGGAGTTTCAGAAGGCAGAGTCTTGCTTTGCTTGCTGTCAGCAAAGTACCATGGGATATGTAGTCCATAGAAATCGAAAGTAAACCAAAGACATGAGCAGAGGGTAAGCTACAAAGCATGCAGGGAATCCAGGAACTCTGAAAGGGACAGTCAGAAGACAGGCAGCTCCCACAATGATTTTTCAAATAAGCTTATAATGCATTGTGAAAATAACAATTGTTTGTATTGTTATTACAATACTTATGTTATAAAATGAAAGTCTATGCTTTGACTATAGATTCCATTTAAAACATTTATTGTAGTTCATTTTACTAATTGCAGAACTGATATGTTTATTTAGGCTTTATTGTTTCATTAACTGTAACAGCGGTTAATACACCTTTGTCTATATATCTTCTAACACCTTCATTTGGAATCCATCTGATTTTGTTCATGAGCATTTTATTAGGCTGCTTAACACATTGTTAAGCATAGGCAGTATTACAGACCTTAGTGTAGGAGGTTTCTCAACTTGTCATTCTTTCTATCTGTTCTGACTCATCGGATATGCAAATTCTTCAACAGGATCACACATTTTTAAATTAACACTGAGGTGCTGATGGCTGGTGTAGAAAGATAATAATACAGACTCTGAAAAGTGTTGTGTTGCTGTGCCTGGTAGGATGACTCTGTGGACCCATTTATAGTTGACATGGTTACATACAGACTTTTTATTGTATCTGCTCTAATTTGTATTACACAGAGCTTGGAAAAGCAATGTTTATTGAGACTTTTACCGAACAGGATAACCTTGAAGCTTTTAAAATGGATTTTGCACAAAAGTAAGTTACCTTAAGGATTATGTGTTACAATAACTGCACAGTGCCGGGTTCTCCAACATCCTGCTCATTTTTCACCACATAATTATTGTTCATCTTTCTGTTGCTCAGGAAAGGAATACAGTATTATTTTTAGATAGCTTGTTATCACTGGGTAAATATTTACAGTTATTTGTATCAGAAACCACTTTAGGTCATTTTGCTTAAAGTAGTATTTAACCCGTAGCATTTTTTAGCTTAAAATAGGACTAAAGTCAAAACTTTATTTTTGATAGAGTAAGGCCTCATGTACACTGCTTCTCCTAAATGTGAGTTTAGGAGCTTTTGGCGTTTTTTTGCCAATGCCCCGGAATTCAACTCAATAAAAGCCTATGTGTCCATATACACATAGGCTTTTAGCAGAGTTTAGGGGCGGGTACCGGATTGTGTACTGTACAGAGGTGTTGTATGGTCTTGAATACAATATCTGTAATGTTTTTCCTGCAAATTTAATAAAAATCTTGTTGGATAAAAAAAAAAAGAGTTTAGGGGCGGGTCAATGTCCCTCTCCTGAGAAGTCTTGCGTTCAGGAGAGGAACATTTTGGCAAAAAAACACAAACGGGGCAAAATCTTGGTACTGCTTTTCTTGCATCATTTAGCATTTTTCTGCTGCTAGGAAAGTTACAATTAGGGGTGGCCAGTGTACATGTAGACTTCACTTCCTGTCCAACAGCCAAAACAAGAAGTGAGAGGAAATCCCTGGTTGTCACCATATATAGTGTCCTAATTGCAAGATTTTTTCCTCTATTACTGTTTTAGGAACATCACAAAATTTGATTTTTCCTTTCACTTTTGATGATGACAAGATAAATTGAGGGTGAATCTCCCCAATGGAGGAACAGACAGCAAAAAACCTGACAGGTGTTCTAGTCCCGTCTACTCCCTCTTCAAAGGCAGCCTAGTAAAAACACTTACATGATGTGCAATATTTCTGACTGCTGTCTTTGACACAGTACTCTGTAATTTTTATTTTTTGATAAAGCCGCCTTGTCTCTCCCACTTTAATTGTGCCCTAGTAAAACTGCTAGTATGATGTGCATTGCATGCATGCTATAATACTGACTGCTGTCTCTGACATAATACACTGTCACTTTTATTTCATAATAAAACCTAGTTTCTCTCTCTCTCTCTCTCTCTCTCTCTCTCTCTCTCTCACTCTCATCACAGCCTAGTAAATGCTCTTATCTCTGACATAATGGGGGTTATTTACAAAATAGCAAATCCACTTTGCACTACAAGTGCACTTGAAAGTGCACTAAAAGTGCACTTGGAAGTGCAATCGCTCTAAATCTAAGGGTTAGATCTGAAATGAGTGGAAGCTCTGCGGATTTTATCATCCAATCATGTGCAAGCTAAAATGCTGTTTTTTATTTTCCTTGCATGCCCCCCTTGGATTTACAGCGACTTTATTCCAAGTGCACTTTCAGTGCACTTTCAAGTGCACTTGCAGTGCAAAGTGGATTTGCCTTTAGTAAATAACCCCCAATATGTTGTAATTTTTATTTCACAATAAAACCTGCCTTGTTTCTCCCTCTTAAATTGCGACCTTATAAAACAACTTCACTTTATTTGTTAATTGTTATTTTTTTTTTTCTGTCCCGGTTAAAATGCATCCTAGTTTAACTGCTTACGTGATGTGCACCAAGTCTGTGCTATATTTATGGCTCTGACATAATACACTGAAATGTTTTCATAATAAAACCTGCCTTGTCTCTCCCTCTTACATTGAGGCCTAGTAAAAATGCTGACATGATGTGCAGTCTGTCTTTGCAATATTTCTAGCTCTTGTTTCTCATTTTTGTTTTTATTTCTTGAAAAACTGCCTCATTTGTCCCACTTTGTGGCGTAGCAAAAAAAATTTCATTCTTTGTAGTATGTCTGTGAAATATTTCTGGCCCTTGTCTCTGATATAATACACTGTAATCTTTTTTTTTTTTGCTTACAATTTACCCATTTCTCCTTGTTCAAATGCAGCCTAGTATAACTGCTTACATGATGTGCACTATGTCTGTGACATATATCTGGCTGTTATATCTGACATGATGCACTGTAATTTTTACTTCACAATAAAACCTGCCTTGTCTCTCCCTCTCACATTGCAACCAAGCAAAAAAGATTACATGATGTGCAGTATGTCTGTGCAAAATTGCAAGTTTTTGTCTCTCATTTAATACCCTGTAATTTTTATTTCTTGATAAAAAAGACGACTTTGTCTCTACCTCTTCAATTGCGATCTAGTAAGCTAGGTGAAACTTTACTTTGCTGTGTGAACAGACTGTACTCCTTTAGTAGATCAACCCCGCTTCCATACCAGCCAGTAGCGGCCCATCCAATGGGGGCACACGGGAGCTGCCCCCCCAAGCTATTCACACACAAAAAAAGAAAGAAAAAGGGGCCCTTTAAGAGTGTCCAGGTACCGGACACACAGCGGTCTATGTGAAGCTTCCCAGCTTGCAATCAACTGATTGCAAGCTGGGAAGCTGATTTGCTCCTGTCTAGGGAGTGTTCGGGGTGCAAGCAATGTGCCCCAAACAGTCCCCACTCTACACTCATTCGTCTCTGTCCTCCTTTCCTATCTTTTAATTAGCGGGGGACCGGAGGATGGTGCTTTTTGTGGCACCGTGCGGCATCAGTTCCAGTTTCCCAGCTCACTGCTGTCCTATGTGGAGTGGACTGACCCCGACTTAGACTACTTGAGCGACCGATGCGTGGAAGGCCTGAGCGGCGTGACTCCTCTTAATGGGTAAGCCCCTAGTAGAAGCGCAATGTTCCAGTCCACTCAGCATAAGCATCCCATTGGAGAAGCACAACAATCCCCCCTGAGGCCCTGACACAACCCAGTACCCATACACAGGCAATACGGCGCCCAGGCAGGCCTAAGGCTCATTGAAGTCTCTCTCTCTCCTCCTAGCTGAGCTCAGCTGACTGACAGCCACGAGATGCCCCTCCGCTCTGCAGTGTACCTCAGTCAGTTCCCTGCGCTTCTCTGCTGGATGAGGTCTCTCCACTGGCACTCAGTGAGTGCAGACTGGGCCCAGGCCAGGGCAGATGATTGATGTGTGGCTGGACTGGGAACTGGAGCAGCAGAGTGTCAGTGAGTACATCTGTCCTGTCGTATATACAGCTATATACACCCACCTTCTTCCTTCCTGTATATAGAGAGTCTCTATATACAGAAAGGAAGAAGGTGGGTGTATATAGCTGTATACACTACACAAATATACACAAATTGTGATTACAACTGTCCTAGTGTATACAACTATATACATCCACCTTCTTCCTTCCTGTATATAGAGACTCTCTATATACTCTTGCCCTTTTCCAACCCCCATGATCACCGGGAACAGTCAGTGTTTTCCCTGGGCTGTGTACACTGTCTTGGAGCACGTGGACTCCCTTCAACCCTCCTCCGACAGGCTTATTGACATGCTGAGATTGGGAACCTGATCGGCACCCCCTGGGCCTGCTATCCCTGGTCTTACACAGTGGCAGGGTGTGTGACAGTCATCCATCCCTCCGGGACTGCAGAGGACAGTGTGCTGGCTGTGAGTCACTTTGCTTCCTATGTACTTTCCACTTGATCATTTGTTCGTGTTTATGAATGGATACATCCGTTATTAAAGTTTGATACATTTTACTTCACTGACAGTGTTCATCATCATTGACTGCAGATATACATCATCTGTCCTGTTACTGTATATCTAGCTGTATACAGGACAGATGATTTATATCTGCAGTCAGTGATGATGGAGGAAGGTCTCTATATACAGGAAGGAAGGTGGGTGTAAATAGCTAGCTGTATACAGCACAGATGATGTATACCTGCATACCCTGATCTGTAATGCTGAGCTGTATACCCTGATCTGTGAGGCTGAGCTATATACCCTGATCTGTGAGGCTGAGCTATATACCCTGATCTGTGAGGCTGAGCTAAATACCCTGAACTGTGAGGCTGATCTATATTCCCTGATCTGTAATGCTGAGCTATATACCCTGATCTGTAACGCTGAGCTGTATACCCTGATCTGTGAGGCTGAGCTATATACCCTGATCTGTGAGGCTGAGCTATTCCCTGATCTGTGAGGCTGAGTTATATACCCTGGCACTGTGGGTGGAAGAAAGTAGAATACAGGGGATGGAGTGGGTGGATTCTGTAAGGGATGGGGCTTATGAGAAGTGGGAGGGGCCAAAAAGGAAGGGCGGGGTCTGGCGCCCCATCCTAAAACCCACTGATAACAGCTAGTCATGTTGCATATTTTTTACACTAGAGGTTTGTTTTGTCTGGCATTTACATGTAATCTGTAAGATATTTATTACTTTCCAGTTTTCTGGTATCAGGCAGTGTAACTAGGGTCATAAGTGGAAAGATCAGTGTGTCTCGTGAGTGACATTGCAACTGTTACAGTTTTACAAGGTTGAACACTCAGATCCCAATTTGACATTTTTGTATAAAAATTAGTTTTATCTTAGATTATAAATATAAACATATTAAATATTTTATATATATTCCATTAAAATCCTCTATCACACATAAACTTAAATCTCTGAAAAACTTTTCATAAAGACAATAGACCCACTCACATTACATCTTTTTCTCTGGGCTATTGAGAGGAGGCCAACTTTTGTGGCTGTATGAGAGCCTCTTTTAGACCAATACTTTTTCAGTGGGGAGTGTGAAAAGGATTTTACTTTTAATGTCCTTATTATTAAGAGAGTAGGGTTGTTTCTCTATGATACAGAACTCCTGCAGACATAAAATGTATATTTTTTATGGGCAATATGTGTTGGAGTTGTGAAAAGTAATAGGAGACTATATAGGAGATTATTTATTTGTATGTTGGACTTTACTGCTTACAATTCCATGGGCATTTTCTTAAGAAAAGCGTAATACACGATTGTCATCTTGCAGCAAAAGTAGTTATCTCAAAACACTGGAAATCAAGCATGATTGCCTTTGTTGGGTGAATGGGCCTCAACCCTCTTTAATATTATTAGAAAAAAATAGTGAGGCCTCAAATGGAAATCATCAAGTAATTTAAGAAGGGGGTACCATCATCCTATTATGACAATGAAATGATTCCAAAGACCACATCAATGGTCACCAGAGAGCAAAAGAGGAAATTAACTATCTCGGTACCCAAACACTGAATAAACCATTTTAAAAAGTATATTTTTATTAATACATTATTTAAAAATAGTAGTATTCAGATACAAAAATTTAAATGACATATGTTACTTTTGCAAATCAAATAAAGTGAAACATAAAAATCATAAGTGACACTCGATATTGCAACACCCTAGGTTGTGTATTATGGTCATGGAGACCTAAGATGCATCAGACCAGAGCAGGCTATCTCATACTAGGTGTTCTGGTCATACTAGAGAATGTTTAGAGACTTATTCAAACAAGTAATGTAGTATGACAGCATTTGATGCAAACCCATAACTCACAAAAGGAGGGATTCCTAATGGAGTATTAACATTTATGCTGCTCCAGATTGACCTCTCTGGGATTGAGGACAGCCTCCTTTGCCATTGTACTCTGGGAAATGGTCCTAAAGAAATGCTGGCCTAGAGTAACTCCCCACAATAATGATGTGCCACACTCTAACAGAGTGGATATGTTAGACAATTCTTGGACTAAATTCAATCCAAAAGATATTTATGTCTTGTTAATTAACCTTCCAGATGGAAGTTATGTACCTTAACCGTAGCTTTATTTTTTTTTCTTTTCCCTATGATCCCATCATATTATTCAATTTCTGATCTCTTTAACCTCTGTCTCCCATAAATGTACAATGATGTGACAGAGTGACTTATAAAACCTCAATAAAGACCATTTGACTAGAAAAATATGAAATTATTCTGTATGTTTCTCCATCAGATCATATAGATTATACTATACGCTCCATAGGAAACTATGGTAGTAGATTGTTTGTTGTTATCATATTAGTAAGCCTGTATATTTTTTATTGATACTAAATCCTTTTTTTGTTTTTCTGAAGTCATACTTATACTTTGTTTAACCATAGATCTCCTCTTCTTTCTTTTCCTTATGATCCCATCATGTTACTTACATTTCTGTTCTCTTTCATTTCTGTCTCGCATAAACGTCAATACTATGAAGTGACAATGTTACTTTATTAATAAAATAACATTAATAAAACCATTTGACTCAAAAAATATAAAATGATTCTATATGTTTCTCCATAAGATTGTTAAGACTATATAAATGCTACATACATTGTAGTAATAAGCTATATTAGTAGATGTTTTGTTGTTGTCATGTTAGCGTGCCTGTATATTCCTAATAAATACTAAACCCTCTTTTGTTTTACTGAAGTTATACTTATACTTAGTTTACATATTTGCAGCTAGCAAAGAGATTATGCACTTTATGGTACACATTCTACATTAAGATGTACATAAGCAGTTGCAGCATATCATTCCCTCCAGATAGCCTGACACCCACTCTGATACAAGCGGGTTGTTTTGAATCAAAGTAATTTTTCTGTCTTTGATGCTTTTAATGTTTTTGTGAACAAAGAATGAGTAACTTCTCAGCCTCCAATGTAACATAGCCTAATGGAGGGTGAGAGCTGATAGAGGAAGACAAGACTCTAAGGACATTGATTCTTGTTCTCAGTAGAAATTCCCCAAGCTGTACTGCTAGCGAAGTTGCGCTTGACTGACATATTTTTATTACATTTTTCTGCTATAGAATTGCATTAGTTGCTTAAGAGGTCAGTGTTTTATGTTTCTCCAAACTCTACATTACCATTATTTTCTGTTAATGCTCTTTTGGGTTTACTTCTATTTTCTTCAGCAACCTATTAAGTCTGTTTCAAAAGGCAAATGATCCAATGCATAAAATCAGAGTTGAAAAGAAAAAAATATATATTTATATATATTTGTTTAATTTATCTATATTTCTTGCTACTACCATAACCTCCCACCAAAGAACAACCCAAAATAAATTCTCCTGCTCCTGATGATTGCAGCAATACCACATATGTGTATGTTAGTTGTTGTTTGTACACGTAGTACAACACAGAAATAACAGTGCGCATTTTGCTTTTTTTTTTTTTTTTTTTTTTATATCCTACCTAAAACACACTGACACTAACTGACACTGATACTAATTAAAAAAAAAAAAAAACAGACCCTGACCTTTGGCCCTGACCTTGACCCAAACACTAACCATGGCACTGACCTAGATTAAACCTTGATCTAGTTTTGTTTTTTTTTAATTTATTATTATAATTTTTTTTTTAAAGATACTTTTTTTTTCTCTGTGCAAGGAAAGAGAGAGATAAGATGCATCTCTCTCCTCCATTCACAGAGAGAGAAAACATGGGGGTGGGCTGATCACTTTGGTAGTCAATCAGAGGCTATCACAGCGATCAGGTGACCCTGAGTCAGGTGTTCCAGGTCCCAATCGTTAGTACAAGGCTCAGAACTATTGGTGAGACCCCGGTCTCTCTACTGGGAGTGCGCTGTTTGGCATGCTCCCAGCACAAAGGAAGATGTACAAATATGTGGCCCCATGGAAAAGGGTCCAGTTTATTGGGGCCGCATATTTGTGTGAGGTCAGCGGCAAGCGTTAAAGTGGAACTACACTGTGAGTACCACAAACCAAAAGCGCTATTTAATTCATTTTTAATATTTAAAGCAAACTAACCCATCTGTCCATGTCTTGAAACACACCCTAGAATTTCTGATCATGGCCATCTTGAGCAAGGACAAATGATTCATGTAGCAATTACTTCTTGGATTCCATCTGCCCTTAGCTCAGGCATGCAGGCAGGAGGGTGTGCTTAGCTGAAAAGTGGCAATATCCTGTTATGGGGGTGTTTCTCTGCAGCAGGGACTGGAGCACTTGTCAGGATAGAAGGAAAATGGATGGGGCAAAATACCATCAAATTCTTTAGGAAAATCTGCTGCTGCCGTTAGTAGAGACAACAGACTAAAGGCTGTAATTAAAGCAAAATGTGGTTCAACAAAATATTGGCATAAGGAGGGTGATCCTTTTTCCTACTCAGTGATTCTGTTTTTTATTTTTTTTTATTTTTTTCTGACATGTTGGTGTTATATCTTTCACTTGGATGTTATAATTTGCACTAGTAAATACAGTGTCTGTCTTCATTTCAGGCAGGAAAGGTACAAAATGTGATTATTTTAAAGGGGGGGGGGTGATTCTTTTCTATACCCACTGTATGCTTTAACGTGCAATAAACATATCTAAATGCTTCATATTCTATTAATTTAACACAGTAGTAGTAGTTTTTTTTAGTTTTGGTTGGAGAAGGGAAGGCTTAAAACCTCTGTCGGGTTATTTATTGTTGTCTGTGTACCACTGGAAAACTTTCGCTTTGATTCCTGTCCCATAGACACATCAGGAAACTAAAGGAAATCTCCAAAGTAAGGGGCTTTCCCCATTTATAGGGTTATCATGGCCAGTTTTAATATTTTAAATTTCCCCACATTTTCTTTCTTGGTGATAATTGCCATCAAATAGAGGTAATTGAAATAGAGGTGTGACTCTCCCTAGTGGACACAAAGAAAGCAGATAGAGGATCTAGCCCTACTCCACTCTATACAAAAGTAATATAATAATATAAAAATAATGTGTATTTCCGGGGATTTAAATAATATGAAACTATATATATATATATATATATATATATATATATATATATATGGTTTTATTTGCAGTTCTGCGTGTTTATATTCCTTGTTGAAATATTCAATAAAAACCAATTAAACTACAAAACAAAAAAAAAAAAAGATTTTGCCTAGAGCACATGTAAGTGCAGTACAAACGCCAATATGTACATACCATTGTACCTGTAATAAACAAGATTTAAACTAATACATAGTTATCTCATCTGGCGTAAATAAGCCCCCGCACTGTGTATTTGGTTGTTTAAAAGGTTAAGTATTGTGTATTTTCAGTAACTACATATTTATGTTATCATTGCAGTGTTTGCGATAAAATAGTTTTTGAAATTTAGGCTCATTATTTATTTTTTCATTATTTTAATGAACATAGATATTTTAAGATTAACAACTAGTAGGGGCTCTCTCTGGCTTAGTGCAGTTACTGTCTGTTACAAATGTTAAAGTAAAGATAACTATACACTGACAGATTTTTTTCATTCAGCCTGAGGGCTGAACAATGAAAATCTAACAGATTCCTCCATCTTTTGGGTTTATAACACAATAAGATGGATCTCCTGCTGTGGCTATTGCATTTCAAAAATCTGAACAGCAGCTGCATCTGATTGGATTTAGCTGCTGTTCGTCTGACAATTTTTCACCCAACATCTTTGATTTTTCAGTTTAAGGATGTCAGGCAGGAATGGGCCAACAGGCTCGCCCACTAGGTGATTTTTATCTGGTTCATAAGGAACCGATAAAAATTTGTACAGAGTATGGCTAGATTTAGCTATCCGCCACTCAAAGAGTGCATGTCCTTAATGTGTTGACCAACTTATAGATCAAATGTAAGATAAAGCAGTAAAGCACAACTACTGTGTAGCACCACAAAACAGAACTTACATACTGAATGTAATGAGTAAATATGGTTGCCCCTATGTGCATATAGATTTCTACAGAGGAATCTGATTTTTAAAACAGAATATATTGATAAAATTATTTCCTTCAAGCTGACCTATTTCTTATGTGTGTCTTAAACAATTGGAAACACTATACATCCCCTTTAATATAACAGTACTAAAGAAGACAGAGCTGGTGGTTTAACAATTTATTGCACACTGATGAGGATAAAATGGTTGGGTCAGGTCTGGCCTCCTCCAGACTCCAAGCTCTTAGTATCAAGGTTTTCCTTAAAGCTCTTTTCTCTAAGGCTTTTCACTTTGTATGCAAGTTATGACAGCTAGATCTCTTAGGAAAGGTTGTCACTGCTTTCATCAGCTCCCGTCTCCTCTGACCACTCATTTGGGATCAAGGATTGGTATATTTATAGTTAGCTGATAAAACTGAATACGTCAAGACATTGAATACTCACTATACTAACCTACAGTCTCACAGCTCTAAAGATAAAGCTCCACAACCTTTCAATAAAAAAATAATCTAATAATGTCATAACAATAGATTATGTTAGTTTTACCTCCATTTCCATAAAACATGTGTTTTAGGATAAAGACTGGTTTGCTAATGAAGCTGTTTGGAGTTTATAATAAATGAGCCCACGCTTTTGCTCAAAAGTGACAGATCAATGCGCTAATTGGCTCTGAAACCTAAAATGCACATAATTGAATTCCTTGTATTTATATATCTGCTTTAACGTGATGAAAATGCACAAAGCAAAATTATCCAGGGCACCTTGAGCTAAATGAATAATGCAAGGGTTATACCTATTTATTTAAATCTAGTTTCAAACTTTTTGCATTTTTTTGTATTTATAAGTGTGGAAATGTATTGCTTAACTGTTGACTTGGTGGGCCATATCCCATGCAGCAATGTTTTTAGCAATGAATAAGCAACATACAAAATGCTTAGCATTTATTTTATTTTGTCATTAAAATATATTTGTTTTTATAATAGTCACATCTAAACATAAATATATTCGGAGGGCGTGGCCAGCACGGCTTGTGAGCAGACACTTCTACACAGAGCTCCCGCACATCACCCTGATTTAATCTGGTTTCCAGCACAGTGAGACGCCTGGCTTTGCCCCATTACTTACAGGGAACACCCGCTGTACCTCCTGCACGTCTATACGGCTGCAAAACAGCAATGCTGACCCGGGGAAACAAAGGAGATGGCCCGTGGCCTGATTTCCAACATGGCACCGCTCCGGCCTCTGCACAGAAGGCTCGTGGGGGAGACAAATCCAAGGACGGGGTGAGTAAACAACTCAAGTACCCCAAAGACTGGACCAGAGATCCCCGCCAAAGACATGCGCTACTATGTGCTTAAAATGACAGAAAAATCTGACTGGACGTGCTGGGCTGACCTGGACGCTGACGCAGGGCACTGTAATGAGGACATGGAGGATAGTGAGATAGAGCAGGGAATAGCGGCCATCTTAGCTCAGACAGACAGTTACCCCGTGACGATGTCCTATGGTGTGACGAAAAGTGTAGGGAGGAGCGACGCACTGACGTCACCGCAATTTACGCTAGTCCCGGAAGCTATGGGCTGTTTTTGAGAGCCGGCCGGCTTAACCCTTTTTAATGCGATTTTCACTCAACTTAAATGTAAGTGTCCATTTGTCTTTTGAAAGTATATAATAAATGTGAAGGTTTTATACAATGCGAGCCTTTGTTGTTTTATGGGGATCCACTAACGCTGCTTGACCCGTGTAAGGACCATTATAGCAGAAGCCAAGGAGTCCAGTGTTTGCACAGAGATCCCCGGCTGGGCTATTAGTCATCTGCGCTCTGTGGTCCCCTATAATAAGGGACTTTAGTGATCTGGTAAGTGGCAGTGTTTGCTGAGGTGGAGGCATTTACTACTTTTTCATGTTTCTTGGGGTGCTGTGTTTGGTGTCACCGTGGATGAATCAACAACCACTTGCACAGACTATTTATTTTTTACATTAGTTTTCGATCCTGTATGGTCATCATTATCACATATGGACTCATTTTCATTATTCTGTTACGTTTTTGGTATAGCACTTATTATTATCACTAAGTTGGCTAACTGACACTATTTGTGTACTATTCTATTCCAGTCACATTGTCACTTTATTGTGTTATTTAAATTACTTCACTGACACATTTGTGCATATTCATTGTGGCAGTGGATTTATGTGGTTTATGTATTGTGTTTTTTTCACATATTATTAATCAGTTTTTTGTTTTCACATACACTAAGTTTATTGTGAGTGCATAAATTCATTAGGTATTTGCCTCATAGGTCAATTTATATAGCGCAGCTTCCCCTTTTTTCTTTTCAAACTTTTTTATTGAGAGTAAGACATAAGGTTTAACAGGCAATATATATGTCACATAGTTGGATTTGTCATTATACATAAATACCCTAGTGGGGATTGTGTTATGACAATTTTCAGGAATAAATTATCCGGTACAGTCCAGTGACAAGTTTTTCACAGAGTTGAGTGAGAACAAAATATAACGGTTTCCTGTTACGTCTAGATGACAAAACAGGGTTTATATCAAGAAAAATTAACAAAAAATAAAATAGTAAGATTAATGTCAAGAGTAAGGTGATAGCATTTAAATATGGGTAGTAAGTCTGCGAACATATATAGGCTCAAAGTTGGTAGACTTTATATAATCTTCAATAAAGTTACCTGTAAAAGGAGCGCAAGAAGAAGGAGAGAGTAAAGAGAGGGAAATCGGAAAGAAAAGAAGGATAGGGAAAATAGAGAAAGATTAGAGAAGGATAGAGAGAGGGAGGAGGGGGGGTCGGGGGGAGCGCACGAGAGTCTGGCTCACCACCAGGTCCATCTATTGTGATATTAGGTCATTAGGGGTTAAGGAGGTTCTTATCAAAGTCTGGGGGTAGAAAATGTTCAGTCCAGGGATTCCAAATTTTCAGATGTTGAGGGATCCTATCAAGTATCGTGGCTTCTATTTTACTATGGATCATAGCCTGGGTGACCCTATTTTTGGCCTCAGCTAGGGAAAGTTTCGGGGTTTTCCAGGCCCTAGCTATCGTCTGTTTAGCTGCTGTTGTGAGCTGAAGAAGGAGGCGGGTCTGAGATCTGGTGAAGTCCGAGGGGATTAGGTTCAGCAACGCTATAGCTGGATCTGGTTCAATTGGATGTTGAAATAAGGTAGAGGCTATTTGAAAGATCGCAGCCCAAAATTCCTGTGCTATAGAGCATGACCACCATATATGCGCGTGGGTTCCTTGCTCGTTACAGCCACGGAAACATTTGGCTGAGTAATTTGGGAGAAATTTGGCAATCCTGGCAGGAACCAGATACCATCTCATAAGTACTTTATAATTTGCCTCTTGTGCAATTATGTTTTGGGAGGATATTTTCGTATTGGACCAAATGTCAGACCAGTCCTCTGTATCAAGGTGTAATGCAAAATCCGCAGACCACTGTGCAGTATATGGAGGGAGGTTGTTTGGGGGAGAGGTCAGGTGAGCATATAAAAGAGATATTAGACCAGGGGCGTGAGGGTCAGAGTTGCAAATTCCTTCAAAAAGAGATAAGTCGTCTAGTGACGTATGTGTACCAATCGTCGTTCGGATAAAATGGGATATCTGTAAGAATCGAAAGATTTCTGTGTTGGGAATATCAGTTAGGTTTTGTAGAGAGGCAAACGTCTTTATACCTGATCCTGAGACAAAATCGCGTATGCGACATAATCCTGCCCTGTGCCAGATTTGAAACGAGTTCGGACTGACTTGGGCTGGGTAGAAGTTCGGATGGTCTAGAAAAGAAAGAAGTGGGGAGTGTGGGGATTGTAATTTAAAGGGACCTCGGAGTTTGTCCCACAGCTTAAGAGAATGTCCCGTTATGGGGTTACTAATTGGGCCACGAGTTGTGGGGGGCAACCATAGTAGGTTAGATATGTTAAGCGGGTATAGATCAATAGCTTCCAAACTGACCCAAAGTGGTATCTCATTCTGTGCATGAAATAAAGTAATCTGGGCCAGTTGGGCGGCGTGATAATATCCCATGAAATTAGGTAGACCCAACCCGCCCTTGGTTTTACTACGGAGGAGTACCGTTTTGGAGACTCTGGGTCTAATTGGGCCCCATATGTATTTGGATACTCGCGTTTGAATGATTCGATGGTAATATGGGGGGATTGGGATCGGAAGGACTCTATATAGGTAAAGCAGTTTTGGAAGTAGGGACATCTTTACAGCCGCTATCCGGCCTAGCCAAGAGGTACATATTGGGCGCCACGCTTCCAATAAGGCTGTTAGGTGTTTTAACATGGGGAGATAGTTGGTTGTAAAAAGCTGGTCTGGGTCACTGGTTAGTTTAATACCAAGATAAGGAATAGAAGCTGGGGCCCAAATGAAAGGGAAGAATTCCTTTATGTGTACCAATTCAGGTTGTGGTATGGATACGTTGAGAGCTTTTGATTTAGACTGATTAACTTCTAGGCCTGATATTCGGGCAAATTTGTCAAGGAGATGAAGTAGGTTGGGGAGTGTAGTTCTAGGTGATGTGACGAATAGCAGCGCGTCATCTGCAAATAAGCATAACTTATGTGATGTAGAAGCTATATCAAGGCCTTTGATATTTGGGTTTGCCCTTATGAGGGCTGCAAGGGGTTCTATCGCCAGTGCGAATATAAGGGGAGAGAGGGGGCATCCTTGTCTAGTACCTCGTAAAATTTGGAAACAGTCCGAACGGTATCCTGAGTATTTGACATAAGCTTGTGGTTGATGATATAGGGAGTTAACCCATTGCAAAAAATTTGGTCCAAATCCCCATCTCTGGAGTACATAGTTAATATAGGGCCATAAGACTGTGTCGAACGCCTTACGAATATCAAGAGAGAGTAGGTGCATGGGGATCTGGCGTGTTCGGGCTAGGTGTTGGAGCAGAATGACGCGTCGAATATTGTCACTGGCTTGACGTTTAGGTATGAAGCCAACTTGGTCTTTGTGAATTAGGCTACCTATAATTGGATTGAGGCGTAATGCCATAATCTTGGCTAATATCTTTATATCCAAGTTAAGTAAGGATATAGGCCTATAATTGGACCATAAGGCGTTGTCTGTGTTAGGCTTGGGTATCATGGAAATAATAGCTGTCAACGTATCTCGACCAAAGGAATATTGTTTAAGGAGAGAGTTAAAAGTATTAGTAAGAAGGGGGGCTAAAGTGGGGGCAAATTTTTTAAAATAAGAGCTTGATAAACCGTCGGGGCCTGGTCTTTTATGGGGTTTAAGAGATTTTATGGCAAGAAGGACTTCGTCAGACGTAATGGGGCATTCCATAGACTCTCTGTGGGCCTCTGATAGATTTGGTAGAGTGATATTTTGAAATAGTGACTCCGCTTGAGTTGTCGAGAATGTGCGTGTCGGGGTATATAATTCAGCTAATGAGCTTCCCCTTTTTTTACCATTACTGTCCATGTTGTATAACATGTTAAAATTGCAGCTTGAATATTTTTAGCTATTAGTGCAGTTTTCCTTTTTTCCAGACAGTTACACTACAAGAAAAACAGAAATGGAAGGCGCGCGCACCTAGTGCATTACCAAAGATAATTTAATAATAAAAATGTTTTATATAAAAGTGGGTACTCACAAAATATAACAGACAAAAGGCCAAAAAAACAATGCATGGACACAGACACAGAACACAGGGTACAGCTAACGCGTTTCGGGGGCGCACCCCCTTCCTCAGAGCTAGGATGACTTGCCCATAGAGGTTAATAAACAATATGCAGAGTGCATACTTCCTAGACTGCTGAAGGCACTTAATGATGCTAGGGAGATGGGTGTTCTTCCCCAATCTATGACCAGAGCCAATATTGTATTAATATTGAAGCCAAATAAGGATCCCCTTGATCCAGGATTTTATAGGCCTATTTCCCTTTTGCAAAATGATGTCAAGATTTTGGCAAAAGTCCTGGCTCTGCGCTTAAACAAAGTAATCTCCTCGATTGTCCACTCTGATCAGTCCGGATTTATGTCCCAAAAATCGACGGCCATCAATTTGTGACGACTTTTCCTCAATATCCAGTCCCCAGCGGATAATGACGGAGACCGAGCATTACTGTCCCTTGATGCCCACAAGGCTTTCGATAGCATTGAATGGGAAAATCTCTGGGCATTCAATGCGCAAATTTGGGTTTGGAGACCGGTTCCTTTCCTGGGTACAGCTACTATATAGTGCCCCAGTCGCGACCATCCGGGAGGGTGGCAGGATATCCTCGGGCTTTAATCTACACAGAGGTACAAGGCAGAGCTGCCCCTGTCCCCTCTTTTGTTTGCCCTGGCCATAGAGCCTCTGGCTGCCCTTATCCGTGTTAATACTATTATACAGCGATTTAGGTACGGGGAACTTCATGAAAAAATAATGATGTATGCCGATGATACTATGCTGTTTCTTGGTGATACATCTACTTCTCTGCTAGAGGCTATGATGGTGATAAGGGAGTTTGGGGAGTTCTCCGGTTTGGTCATAAATTTGGACTAAGTCTTCCATTATGTTGCTGGATGTGACACCAGACCCCTCTTTACTGACCACACAGGAGATTCCGCTTTCCGGGTCTTTTAGATACCTAGGCATACAGGTTACCCCCTACCCGCTAGACTATGTCAGACTTAATCTGTCCCCCTTACTCAATTACTGTTGCGATCAGGTTAAGATATGGAGCAGCCTAAAGATATCTCAGGTGGGATGGATAAATCTTATAAAGATGTTTATGATGCCACAGTTGCTCTATATACTACACAATACCCCCATGGTCATCCCGTTGAAAAAAGTTCTGTATTATAAACTCAACCTTTAGATCCCTAATCTGGCAATCTAAACCAGCTAGAATAAAATTAGAGCAGCTGCAGCATCCGAAAGAAGCTGGTGGACTGGCATTGCCCAATCCCTGGCTCTATTACTCACAGTTACAGCACATAGCGTGGGTAGTGCACCCCCCACAAGAGCTGCAATTAAACTTAGTAGACTCTTCTGCTAAACTACTTAGCTTCACAACGGGGTCGGGGGTGGTGGATGGTCTGGAAGCCCTGCGCTTTAGCAAATCTAATAAACTTTACCCTACCTATGTTCTTATGCAGAAAATTTGAAATAAGGTCAGGATGATGCAGGGTATACAGGGATTTACCAAATACAGCCCCATCTGGGATAATAACTGCTTTCCGGAAATAGCGAGACTGCACTATGGCACAAAGTGGAAACACTGGCATTTCTCACCTGACCCACATCTTCCGAGATGGGAAGCTGAGGTCATTTCCGAAACTTAGAGAGGCCTTTCGACTCCCCTCCACAATGCACTTCTACTACATGCAGCTTCAGCATGCTGTTAGGGCGCAAGGAGGAGGGGATCAATGGGTCTTGGATTCTACCTCCGTCTTCAATTACTTGTTTGAGGTCACCAACTATAAAGGATTTCTCTCCTGCATGCTCCTCAACCTTTTCCATGGGGACTCGTCTCATAAGGCAGTATTGCAGTGGGAGCAGGATGTTGGGGTCTTTGAAGAGGAGTTGTGGGAGGAAGCCTTACAGGCTGTTTCCCAGTGCTCTCTGAATGTGGCTCAGCGCCTGTCACCACTATATATCCTCCTGAGGGTCCACTACACACCGGCCAGGTTGGCCCGCATGGGGGTGGGCTCTGACTCCACCTGCACCAGATGCAGTAGAAATCACGGGGATTTGATACACCTCCTATGGAGATGCCCAAAGCTCCATTTATATTGGAAACAGGTCTTGGACACGCTTAATAGGGTCTTCCAGATTATGATCCCAGCTGACCCCAAGCACTGCCTGCTGGGTATTCTAGACATGCTTCCGATTGAAGATATCCCTAGACAGGCTGTAGCAAGAGCTCTCTTCCAGGCCTGAAAAATGAATCTGAGACACTGGAAATCTCTGGAGTCCCCCGCTTTGCAGGAATGGATTACCCATATGGGTGGCACTATTCGATTGGAGAAGCTCATTTATCAACACAGGGGTAAAAGTGACAAATTCGATAAGTTATGGGCCCCATGGTTGGATGTCCTGGGCCTAGCCCCAGTAGATCTGGTGTATGACCAAGTATTCTAGCGCCTATAAACACTTTTACCCTGCCTCTCTGAAGACCTGTACGATTGGTTGTACAGCTGTACTTTATGTTGATGGATAAGGTTTTATTTGAATGCATGGGCAGGTGGAGTGTCATTCTGCAGAATGATTTGTATAATGTATCGAATTTACAGTGCCTTGCAAAAGTATTCACCCCCCTTTCGCTTTTTACCTATTTTGTTACATTACAGCCTTTAGTTCAATGTTTTTTAATCTGAATTATATGTGATGGATCAGAACACAATAGTCTAAATTGTTGAAGTAAAATTAGAAAAATATATACATAAAACTATTTTTTAGAAATAAAAAACTGATAATTGGCATGTGCATATGTATTCACCCCCTTTGTTATGAAGCCCATAAAAACCTCTGGTGCAACCAATTACTTTCAGAAGTCACATACTTAGTGAAATGATGTCAACCTGTGTGCAATCTAAGTTTTACATGATCTGTCATTACATATACACACCTTTTTGAAAGGCCCCAGAGACTGCAACACCTAAGCAAGAGGCACCACTAACTAAACACTGCCGTGAAGACCAAGGAACTCTCCAAACAAGTAAGTGACAATGTTGTTGAAAAGTACAAGTCAAGGTTAGGTTATAAAAAAAATCCAAATCTTTGATGATCCCTAGGAGCACCATCAAATCTATCATAACCAAATGGAAAGAACATGGCACAACAGCAAACCTGCCAAGAGACGGCCGCACACCAAAACTCACTGACCGGGCAAGGAGGGCATTAATCAGAGAGGCAGCACAAAGACCTAAGGTAACACTGGAGGAGCTGCAGAGTTCCACAGCAGAGACTGGAGTATCTGTACATAGGACAACAATATGCCGTATGCTCCATAGAGTTGGGCTTTATGGCAGAGTGGCCAGAAGAAAGCTATTACTTTCAGCAAAAAACAAAATGGCACGTTTTAAGTTTGCGAAAAGGCATGTGGGAGACTCCCAAAATGTATAAAGGAAGGTGCTCTGGTCTGATGAGACTAAAATTTAACTTTTTGTCCATCAAAGAAAACGCTATGTCTGGCGCAAACCCAACACATCACATCACCCAAAGAACACCATCCCCACAGTTAAACATGGTGGTGGCAGCATCATGCTGTGGGGATGTTTTTCAGCAGTTGGGACTGGGAAACTGGTCAGAGTTGAGGGAAAGATGGATGGTGCTAAATACAGGGATATTCTTCAGCAAAACCTGTACCACTCTGTGTATAATTTGAGGCTAGGACGGAGGTTCACCTTCCAGCAGGACAATGACCCCAAACACACTGCTTAAGCAACACTTGAGTGGTTTAAGGGGAAACATGTAAATGTGTTGGAATGGCCTAGTCAAAGCCCAGATCTCAATCCAATAGAAAACTTAAACTTAACTTAAAGATTGCTGTTCACAAGCGCAAACCATCCAACTTGAAGGCACTGAAGCAGTTTTGCAAGGAGGAATGGGCAAAAATTCCAGTGGTAAGATGTGGCAGGCTCATAGAGACTTATCCAAAGCGACTCGGAGCTGTGATAGCCGCAAAAGGTGGCTCTACAAAGTATTGACTTTAGGGGGGTGAATAGTTATGCACATTGACTTTTTCTGTTATTTTGTCCTATTTGTTGTTTGCTTCACAATTAAAAAAAAAAAACATTTGGGGGCATGTTCTGTAAATAAATGATGGAAATCCTCAAACAATCCATGTTAATTCCAGGTTGAGAGGCAACAAAACACAAAAAATGCCAAGGGGGGGGGGTGACTACTTTTACCAGGCACTGTATATATGCTGAAATTTACAGATCTTGTGTACCTGTTTTGCTCTGGACCATGTATGTACAATTTCTTTCTATGCTCAATAAAAACGTATTGTTTGAGAAAAAAAAATATATATATATATATTCAATTAAAATATTTATCAAAGACTCCAATGTATTAAATTATTACTGCTGCCCAATATTTTTCAGACCTTTTAAATTTAATTACGAGCACTCCAATATACATAGCCCACAGGAGTCCAAATTCACTTATTCTTGGAATACATATGGATTAATATTTGGTGAAAAGGAAAAAAAAACTACCTTAATAATACTTGTGTTTTAATTACATACATTATAAATAGTGTGAAGACCTGTGCTCTAAAATTCTAAAGTGTACAGCTCTGAAGAAAATTTGCTCAGACACAACAGCCTTTCTGGCAAGTGCCATTGTGTTCAGATAAACAATCCAAGTGATTACTGATTACTTTTATTATTTATTTATTTTTATTTTGTATTATTTTTATTATTTAGTGATTACTGTGATTACTGCAAATGCAAAATGTGTTTAGATCTAATAACACTAAAGATAAATTACATTTACTATTTTCATAGTAGAATAGCTGTTTGCATCTCTATAACCTGCTAACAATTTTTCTCCAGTTTCTGGTATAACTGCCAGAGTGCCAGTATGCAAATTAGTTCATCTACTAATCCAGACACCCGTAATAATTTGTCGGCTGTGTCTTTTGTGCTATAAGATCACTTGGAGTCAGCGGGAGATATGCCTGTTCTTTCCACTTACAGCTTTTACATGCTGAGATGGAGAAGTTTTAAAACAAATTTGACAGCTCCATTAATAATGGAATATTTTTTACAGAAAGTGTTCGTTTTCTGACGTTGCATGGAGTTGAAGTATGTGGTCAGTTAGGATGCAAATACAGATTACTTAACAGCTTGCTGACCAGCCGCTGCAGTTATACTGCGGCAGGTTGGCTCGGCTGCGCGAATCGCCGTAGAGGTACGGCGGTCCCTTTAATGGCCTCTGGCGGCGCATGCTCGTGGTGTGTCGCCAGAGCCGATGCGCGTGGCTGGCGACTGCGATGTCCGCCGACTACCTGCAATTGCTACACAGAGAACCAGAATGAGGATCTGTCAATGTAAACAAACAGATCCCCGTTCTGACAGGGGAGTAGAGAGTGATCGTCTGTTCCTAGTGATCAGGAACAGTGATCTCTCTCTACTCCCAGTCAGTCCACTCCCCCCACAGTTAGAAACACCTCCCTAGGGAACACTTAACCCCTTGATCGCCCCCTAGTGTTAACCCCTTCCCTGCCAGTGACATTTATACAGTAATCAGTGGCTATTTTTAGCTCTGATCACTGTAATAATGTCACTGGTCCAAAAAAGTGTCCGATCTGTCAGTCGCAATGTCGCAGTCCCGCTTAAAATCGCTGATCACTGCCATTACTAGTAAAAAAAAAAAAATTATAATAAAAATGGCATAAGTATATTCCCTTTTTTGTAGACACTATAACTTTTGCGCAAACCAAACAATATACGCTTATTGTGATTTTTTTTTACCAAAAATATGTAGAAGAATACATATTGGCCCAAACTGATAAAGAAATTTGTTTTAGATTTTTGGGATATTTATTGTAGCAAAAAGTAAAAAATATTGTTTTTTTTTTCAAAATTGTCGGCATTTTTATGTTTATAGCGCAAAAAATAAAAACCGCAGAGATGATCAAATACCACCAAAAGAAAGCTCTATTTCTGGGAAAAAAGGACCTCAATGTTATTTGGGTACAGCGTCGCACAACCGCGCAATTGTCAGTTAAAGCAACGCAGTGCCGTATCGCAAAAAATGGTTTGGTCATTAAGGGGGGTAAATCCTTCCGGGGCTGAAGTGGTTAAAGGGTAACTCCATTTTCATGGGGGGAAAAAATTGCAAATAAAAAAATAATAATATAGCATATACAACTGCGACACAAGTCATATTGTAATTGAATATTATTAAAAATTAACTTCCCAGATACAGTGTAGCAAGGATAATTTGCCACAAATTTGTGGCAGTGTTGAATTGTAGGTCTATTAACTTGCTGCACATTTTCACTGGCGAGTTGTACACTTGCAGAGCACTTGAAGCACAAGTTCTAGTTGACACTTTTCCAATTTGTAGCAAATATACTCGGTAAGTATCTAGCAAGAGCAAAGTTGCAGTGGTGAGTCTACAGCAAGAGCTCTGCAAGTCTACAGCATGAAAATTTGGCCACAGTGACCCCTGTGGTAGGATGACTATTGCACAACATAACTGAACCAGAACTTGCAGCACACTTGCAGAAGGTTTGCAAAGAAAGTTGATCTGGAGTCATGCCAGTGGCGGAACTAACAGGGTTGCAGTAGTTGCACTTGCGACTGGGCCCTGGCATTCCGCCACTGTCAGGGGCCCCAGCGTGGTTTATAGTCCCACAGCACTGAGAGGAGAGCATATCTCTCTTACAGCCAGCCGATAGTTCCCCCCGCTCCCCCTTCCTCTTCCCTCCCTCTTTCCTCTTTCGCACAGCATGACACAGCCGATCTGCTCCTTCTCCCTCCACCGCTTTCCTGTGTGTTCTCTGCGGGAAGTCAAGTGTGAAGCTAACAAGCTCACACCTCCTGCAGTACACACACAGGAGAGGGGAGGGTGAGAAGGAGCAGATCGTCTGTGTCATCCCGTGCGAGAGAGGAAGGAGGGAGGGAGAATTGAGGGGGAAGCAGGGAGAACTACTGGCTGGCTGTATGAGAGATACGCTCTCCTCTCAGTGCCGTGCTGAGGAGGCATCCAGCATTCATGAGCACTGATAGGCAGTGATGATAGGAGGCATTGATGAACAATGATCTGTGGCATGGATAGGCAGCGTGGCACTGATGGGCATTATTGAGCTCTGATAGGTGGCACTGATAGGTGGTACTGGTAGGTGGCACCGGTAGGTGAAACTGATAGGCAGCACTGATACGCAGCACTGATAGGTGGCATTGATGAGCAATGGTCTGTGGGATGGATAGGCAGTGCGGCACTGATAGGCGGCATTTATGAGCACTGATAGGCGGCAATGATGGGCACTGATAGGCGGCAATGATGGGCACTGATAGGCGGCATTGATGGGCACTGATAGGTACTGATAGGCGGTAAGATAAGCTGTGATAGGTGGCACTGATAGGCATCATTGATAAGCACTAATAGGCAGCACCGATAGGCGGAATTGATGGGCACTAATAGGTGGCATTGATTGGCACTGATAGGCAGCACTGATTATCAGTGTAAACAATTTACTGACATTCTTGGTTAACGTCTCTCCTTTCCTTACGCAGACACAGTGTGGGAGAAAAGGGTTGCCGATACCCAGCAAGTCTGTTTAAATGTGATCAGCTAATCACATGGTAAAGGACTGCCGTGATTGCGTTGGATGCATGTCCCAGGGGTCATACGGAAGGTAGATTTCCGGCAGGATATCCATTTACACCCTCCCAAAATTGGAAGCTCGGGGGTCGGATGGAAGAGGGAGGGTCAGGGGGGCCCATCTTGGTTTCTTGCACTGGGGCCCTGAAGGTTCTAGTTACACCCCTGAGTCATGCAATGCGGACTTGCTGCAGCTGTGCAGCAAACTTGTGAAGCCTGGCAAGTCTAGCAATAGCTGAGCAAGTCATTTTTAAACTTGCAGCACAATTGCTTGTTATCTGGGTTTCCTTTTCAATCTGCAACCGTTGTAATTTTCTGTAAAATGCAATGCAATATGGATACCTGGAGGTGTTCTGTACACAGATGGTGTACAGAATGCCCCCTAGAAATGTCATTTCCTGCTTGTGTGATTGGCTCACTGATTTTCCCAGAAATCTACACTAATGCCCTGTACACACGAGCGGACTCTTCGACCGCACTGGTCCGACGGACCGAATCTGCCGGACAATCCGACCGTGTGTAGGCTTCATCGGACCTACAGCGGACTGTTTCTGTCCAAAATCTGACGGATTTTAGATTTGGAACATGTTTCAAATCTTTACGTCGGAACTCCACCGGACCCAGTTCCTATTGAGAAATCCACTCGTCTGTATGCTAGTTCAACAGACGAAAACCGACACTTGGGCAGCTATTGGCTACTGGCTATCAACTTCCTTATTTTAGGTAATGTGGTTTCCACCGCTCAGGTAGGTCCAAGCCAAGGTGCATATGTCCTTCACCTCCAGGAAGAAAAGAGCCCCAGGTGCTGGCTAATGCTAATGCAGGTGGAGATGAACAAAGAGATCTGGACAGCTGCACAGCGGAATAAATAAAGTTTGTCTTTATTGGTTTTCTTGTGAAAAAAAAAAAGGTTGTCTTTATTCGTAAAACAGGATCATGGAATACACAGGGCACCACTGCGGGGTGGTACAAAACAACAGCTGACGCATTTCACACTTACACTAGGTGCTTACTCATAGCTCAAGCTATGATCCTGTTTTACGAATAAAGACGAACTTTATTTATTCCGGTGTGCGGCTGTCCAGATCTCTTTGTTCATCTCAACTTCCTTATTGTAGTCCGGTCGTACGTCATCACGTACGAATCCGTCGGACTTTGGTATGATCTTGTGTAGGCAAGTCCATTCGTTCGAAAGTCTGTCGGAAGTCCGCCAAAAGTCTGTCGAAAGTCCGTTGGAAAGACCGTTGGACCTTTGATGCTGAAAAGTCCACTCGTGTGTACACGGCATAAGACACAAATCAGATTTTTGGCAACAAAAATGACATTTTTGGTAATATACTACCTATAGGAAATCACGTCTAAAGGGATGCAGATCCTGCAGTTTTCCTCATTAGAGCCCTACAGCTGCAGCAGCTGGTTGATAATTATGAAACCACTCCCATTAGACGTACTCAGCACAGAGGCACAGAGGAGCAAACAGTGATTTATTCAGAATAACAAAAGGTAGGAATCTGCAACAAAGTTTGTTAAAATCCTTGCAATATACATAGATCACCCAGAGGGGAATGTTTTTTTTCTCAACAAGCTGATTTACTAAACGAATACAGTTTTTTTTACATTGGGAAGTGAATGCAATTTTGCAAGTGAAACTGTGTTGACTTAGTATCTAATCATGCGCAAGAAATAGAAATTCTCTTTTTTGCAAATGATGGTGTATATAGCGAGACTGTAGCTTCACCTTATCCATTCAGCTATGGGGCCATTGACTTTACAATATGAACATCCCGTTTTCCTTTAGTAATTAACCCCAGAGTATATAGGAATATAGGACAAAGAGCAGACTGTTACCCAAAAAGTACTTAATTTATTTATTTTCAGACATTTTTATTTTAATTGCTGTTCTCATTTTTTAGGGAGCTATGAACATAGACTGCATTGTAAACTGTATCTTCAAATATTTTGCTGCAAAAATAAATATGACTTACTTATGTTACCTCATTCATGTTTTCAGATCAACCTCTATATTTAAGTGTTACATCCATGCAAGGTATAAAGTAGAGAAAGGTTCTAAAATCTGGAGAATCACACTTTTACTTACTATTGGGGTTGGGTGCATACCTGATATGTTACCTGTATTTCCCCTAATGCCGCGTACACACCACCGGTCTTTCCGACGGAGTTCCGATGGAGTTCCGCTGAAATGGACTTGCCTACACACGATCACACCAAAGTCCGTTCGTTTATAACGCAATGACGTACGACGGGACTAGAAAAAGGAAGTTCAATAGCCAGTAGCCAATAGCTGCCCTTGCGTCGTTTTTGGTCCGTCAGACTAGCATACAGACGAACGGTTTTCCCGATAGGAATTGAGTCCGTCAGAAAGATTTGAAACATGTTCTATTTCTAGGTCCGTCAGAATTTTAGAAAGAAAAAGTCAGATGAAGCCCACACATGAATGATTCCGTCGGACCTTTTCTGCTGGAAAGTCCGGTCGTGTGTACACGGCATAAATGTTGCTGCAGGTCAAAACTAGTATTGGAGTCAACCATTTAAATCTAATTAAAGTGAATATGTGAGGAAACAATTATAAAGGTAACATAAGTGGTAGGTAGCTGGCAGGTGAATTGGGAAACACATAACAGTGCCTGAGCCTGCTAACAGCTCTTTAAGGTATCAGGTATTACACTGTAGGCTGGGAGCAGCGGCAATAAAAAAACTTGAAGCGTTCCTAGCAGTGCGGTGGTTAGAGTTTCTATCAGGGAATTCCTGTTAACCAGCTTGCTAACACGTTTCACGATGTATGCGTGGATAGTGTGCAGGACCAGAATCGACAATGGTGCTATATGGCCTATTAAGGGATGCTCTAACACCGTGCCAATGCTGACTGATCTTCAGCTGTAGCCTATGCCCTGATTGTGTCTTGTATTTGATTTCTGATACCCACCTGGCTTGCCCTGACCCGATCTTGGATTCTGCTTTTGCCGCTGCTTACCAGTTCCTGACCTTGGCTCTGTCCGTAACTTTGATTTGGCTTATAATTCTGGAGCTCACTGTCCAATCGCTGCTGACCTTTGTTTCCTATATGGCTATGCTTCTGCCCTTGATTCAGCTACATGCTATTATTGATTGACTGCATTGGCCACATCCAGTATCAGCTCCAGTCACCCCTGTGTGCTCCTCTTACAAGCTCACTGGGAGTGCTAATAGACTCTACCTTCTGACTCTGCAGTGCAATTGGAGTCCTACTTTAACCCCCCTGGTTCTTCCTCAAATCATCGACTACAGTGTAGTGCATAAACAACAGGAAGATTATTCAGTCTACCTGTACAAACCCAAAGGAGAACATAAAATACCAGCTAACTACTCATATATTCAGTGGAAGTCGGCGGTGTTTGCCGTTTCCATTGAAGCGCTATCAAACATCTGCCCATTGTTAAAATGTGACTGGTCAGTTTCTTGGCTAGCCTAGGCAACCCTGGGGGAGTAGCCCTAATAGAAACATTTTTGAGAGGAAATGGATATCTTCATCAAACAGACGGTGAAGGAGATCTTGGACTGAACGCCAGTATGGTTGCAAATGTGGGCATTGCCAGTAGATATGATGCAAAGTACCACGGCTTCCATGGCACCTCCAACAACGATCTAAAGCTCATGGATATATGATATATGGCCCATGGGCGGGTAGGAGTCATGTACCAAAAAATAGCACTTTATATGTATTTTCTTTATAGAGAGTACAAATAGAGCTTTTAGCTGCCCAGAACCATAAAATCTGCCACTGTTCAGTGGAAGGTTCTTCCCCAAAAGCCTGCTCCCATTTAAGCATATACTTATGTTTACCCTGAATATCTATATTGTACGCATTTATTCATTTATAGATATCTGGGACTAAACTTTTTTGCGACGGGCGAGGAAGAATTAAGTGCTCAATTGGGGACAATTTAGAGGATTAAAGGTTAGGTGCAAAGAATAGAGCGTAATGACGTATTTGGAGGTAGCCAAGGTAGCCAAAAACATATTTGGAGGTAGCCAAAAAAAGCTCCACGGGGCAGATCATGCCTCTCCCTGAGTTCCTCAAGGAGAAGACTTACGAGATTTACTAGATGGCCATAGTGAAAAAGATTTCTCGCCAACCATGGGAATATCATCTGGTAAGTCAGACTGTCTGGCATTTTACGGTTATAGAGAAAAAGCTGTCAGTAAGGAAGCTTCAGATTGGAAGGAGTGTTTTTGTTTAAACCGTCTCCAAATATTGCGTAACAACACCATAGTGTGCAAAAGATAGGCAGAAGTCAAATCAGCATCAGTATTCCACAATACGGGTGGATCGGGGCTAGACATAGTTTGTCTATTCAAGTCCAGCAATTGTACGCTGGGGGAGGAACCCATGAGGTGATGGCCCTCAGTTGTGCCGCATAATAATAATGTATAAGATTAGGGAAAGTTGAACCCCCATCATTCCTAAAGGCAAAGAGGACTGAATGAGCTATCCTATGTTATTTGTAATTCCATGCAAAATTCAAAAGATCTACCTGAAGTCTCCGAAGCTGCACCAGGGGAACAAGTATTGGTAAGGTCAGGAAACAATACAGAATCTTAGGCAAGAACGTCATTTTAACCGATGCTATATGACCTAGCTAAAAGATTCGGTAGTATCTCCATTTATTTAAAAAGGGATCTTATCGACGTGAAGAGAAGTTTGAAGTTAGCTTCATACAGAGAGTCATATTGTGCGTGATGTAAACCCCCAGATATATGATGGCAGTCGTTTTCCACGTATAGGGAAAAGACCCCAAAAGATGCTGCACCTCATGGGAGGAGATATTAAGCGGCAACGCTTATGACTTAGAGGGATTAATCTTATAACCAGACAAGGCCCCAAACTCTAGAAGCTTATGAAGATTAGAAAGGGTTACTCAAAGTGGCGTTAGGGTGAGGAGGATGTCATCCGCAAACAACGAGATTTTAAACTGTCGTCCCCTAACCAAGGCCCCATGAATGTTGGGATCATAGTGGAACTGGGTCGCAAGAAGTTCAATGCACAGAGCGAAGAGCAATGGGGAAAGAGGACAGCCCTGTATCTTCCCTTAGAGATAGTGAAGGGAGAGGAAGTAGCAAAAGGAGTTTTAATGGAGGCAGAAGGACCCTTCTATAGATGTTTAATCACTCTGAGAAATAATCCCCCGAAAGCCCAAATGCTCAAGGGTTGTAAACAAAAATGGCCATCAGAGCCTACCAAAGGCTTTTTCTAAGGCTTTAACCTAAGTAAGAGCGCTCCCATTTTTTTGTCTGTTGACTGTATCTACTAGGTTAATTACTCTTCTAGTGTTGTCACTTGTCTGCCTCCAAGGGCCAAACCCCACCTTATCCTTATGAATTTAAGAAGAGAGGACCTTATTCAGGTGCAGTGAGAGCAGTTTTGTGAAGATTTTCAAATCTAGTTTAACATGGCAGTAGGCCTGTAGTTCCTGTATAAGGTGTGGTCCTTGTCTGGCTTAGGTATTAAGGTTAGGAAAGAGGTCTACATATCCCTGGGGATCTCACCCTCACTCATGAAACCATTAAATAAACAAGTCATGTGGGGGAGAAGAATAGGTAAAAAATCTGTACAATACTAGGGGAGGCCATCTGGTCTCGGAGGTTTACATTTCGGCAGGAGTTTAGGGGTCCCCGAGACCTCCTCTTCTGTAATCGGAGCATTGAGGGACTGTAGGGCAGACACAGAAAGTGTAGAGACACCACTGCATGTAAGATTCCTTGATGGGTAAATGCAGGAACGTTGGATTATTGTAAAGGTCGGAAAAGTATCTGCGTAAAATTTGGGTGATGCGTTTGGGGCGAGAATGCAGGACACCGCGATCATCTCATAAGGCTTGAAGGGCTGTCACGTAAGTCCATTTGCGGAGTTTATGCTTGTTGCTTTTAAAGAAATCAAGTGTGCTAGCTACCATCCTAACTTCCTGCCTGAGCTGACATCACAGTGTCTTTGCTGCAATGAAATCCCAAGCAGTATTGTCAGCCCTGCCTGCTGGATTACAGAACTCTGCCTATTCCTCACTCCTCTGTCTCTTTCTCCAGATGTACACATAGATTTTGCTCCCAGCCAAATAATTCTGCTGCACTGACCCCTGAGAGACTATTCACTTTTTGTATCTAGGAAACAGCTTTTGCGAGATGCGCTCCCATCAGTAGGAACTAAACTCCTAACTGCTGCCCCTGCAAGAATTTTACACCCTGACGGTGATGTCACTGTTAGCAATTTATGCTTTTTATCTCTGAAGGACAGCGTTATGGTGATATTAAAGTCTTGTCTTTTATTTAAAAAAAAACAAACATGTTATATTTACCTGCTCTGTACAGTGATTTTGTACAGAGCAGCCCCGGTCCTCCTCTTCTCGGATCCCTCGCCTGCGTTCCTGGCCCCTCCTTCCTGCCGGGTGCCACACAGCAAGCAGCTTGCTATGGGGGCACCGAGCTGAGCCGCTGCTCTGTGTGTCCGTTTACACACAGAGCCACGGCTCAGCCCCGCCCCTCCGTCTCTTGATTGGCTCACTGGCTGTGACTGACAGCAGCGGGAGCCATTCTGCCAAAAGCCAATCAGGAGTGCGAGTCCCCAGAGAGGCAAGGCACTCCTGGACATCACTGAATCAAGAGGGGGCTCAGGTAAGTATTGGGGAGCTGGGGGGGCTGCTGCACACAGAAGTTTTTTTACCTTCATGCATATAAAGCATGAAGGTAAAAAACCTTGTGCCTTTACAACCACTTTAAAGAATAAATAAATGGTGGCAAACACTATAGAGGGGAAGAGATGGGTTTGGGGGTACATTTGGGTAATGCCTACACACACCCTTTACATTTAAGGTGAAGGACACCAAAACTGTCAGTTAACAAGTCTTTACTTTTCTTTCACTGGCAACACTTTTGTATAGGCAGTTTTATTAGTGTCTGTTATCAGCACTGAGCTCAAGCAGGACATATGGCAGACTTTGCAGGAGACTCCATCCTGGCACTTCTGTCCTGACACAGACACAATAGAAATAAATATTAAAGAATCAAGTATTCCCCAAAAAGTAAGACTGCACTATGGTAAAAATGCAAGACTGGAGATTCAGATAACAGCAATCTGTGAAAAAAACTCCTTAAGCTTATTGAAGGTATTGTAGCCAGGCGCTACAACATGGAGAAGGAGACATTGCTCTTTATTTGCTCCTCTCTTTACTGTGATATTATTGTTATGCTTCACCACCCTCCTTCAGCCAGCAGGGGGAGAGCTAAAGCCAAAAAAAGCCCATAGACTTCTATGCAGAGTGCTGAGAATCCTAGGAGTTGTAGTTTGAGATGGGAGCCATATAATGGCTACACTATAATGGTTAGACTACAGATCCCAATAGGCACTGTGCAGTAGGAGGAGTGGAGAGAAGTTTTTTGTTAAACTACCGGGGACAGTTCTTCCTCTTGGCACCGGGGAACTTAGAGAGAGAGCACCTTTGTCTGGTATGGTCTCCCTGCAAGAAGTTTACAAGAGTAAGGCAGACAATACATGAGTCATTTTTTTTTCCTTTTGAACAGCACAGATTCAGTTTTGAAAACCCAGAACCAAGCATCTGCAAAGTTCAAATACACTAAATTTGGCACAGAAATTACATTATAAGCCATGCAGAGTGCAAAATTATATAGTGGTAAATATGTGCATACAATTATACATGCAGCTCTTTATAGTTACCAGGGGTCTATTTACATTGTTAAATTATAAACTAGTAGAATGCTGGATTATAAGATAATAATATTGTCACCAAAATGACATATTAGGGGGATATGTAGTAATTAAAAAACGGGTTCCCCTTGATATGCAAACTAGCCTTTTATTTAGGCATGCCACCTGGGTGGGCAGGAAAGGGAGAGCAGTAAACACGCAGCCCACCCTTTGTATAACATACTAACTATAGTAGAATCAGGAAGCCCCCTTCAACCAAGGGAACATTAGTATCCATTCTCAAATGTAAAAAAATAGCAATATCAAATTAAAAATCCTTTTAAAAATATAAAACACAAACATCTACTTGCTGGCCTGAAACATAAAGTTTCAGATAATCCATGTCAATCAGGATGATCTGCACTTCTAGCATTAAATGACAGATTCCTGCATCTAGTCATTTAAATTTACTGCCAGGAATCCCAAGTGAAGCCATTGACCAATTTTGGTCAATAATGCCACCGGTGATTTCCATTGGTATTAGCAGCTGTCATTTAGCAGTGGGAGTGCAGCATGTACAGACAGGCGGGCAACAGGTTATCATGACTGATATGGATTACCTCACTCATAGACTTAGGTATACAGATACATCATTAGATGCTGTGTGATTGACACTGGATTTACTTCTAGGGTCATTGATAAACGTTATTTTAAAAGCCAGTATTTGTTTGTGTTTTATTTTGATAAAGGATTCTTAACCACTAGACCCCCTTCATGACCGGGCCATTTTTTTGCGATACACCTCTGTGTTATTTTAACTGATAATTGCGCTGTCATAGAATGCTGTATCGAAAAAAAAAATTATGCCTTTATTCCCCCACAAACAGAGCTTTCTTTTGGTGGTATTTGATCACCTCTACGCTTTTTATTTTTTGCGCTATAAACAAAAAAAGATCAACAATTTTGAAAAGCAAACACAATATTTTTTTTACTTTCTGTTATAAAACCTATCCACTATTTTTTTTTAAATCTAATTTTTTCATAAATTTAGGTCAATGTGTATTCAGCTCCATATTGTTTTTTTTCCCCTCAAAATAATATTAATTATTATTATAATATTAATTATTATTATTAATAATAATAATAATAACAACAATATTTTGAGTCACCATTACCATCAATCCTATACCCACTGTATATGTATAATTATAATGATAACAACAACAACAACAATAATAACAACAATAATAATATTATATAACAATATTCTGGCAATATCCTAAGTCATTGCCATCACTAATTGTACACCTACATGCAGAACAACAACAACAATAATTCTTCTTCTTCTTATTGTTGTTGTTATTTTCATCATTATACACACAGCTCCACGACCAATGACAACAGCAACTCAAAATATCATCATCATCATTATAATCACTGTTGTCATTGTTATTATCATTCACATACAGTAGGTCCACGATCAATGATAATAGCAGCTCAAAATATCACTATCTTTCCATCATTACCATTATCATTGCTGTTGTCGTTGTTGCCATTGTTAACATCATACAATAGGTCTATGACTAGGGATGAGCCGAACACCCCCGGTTCGGTTCACACCAGAACCTGCGAACGGACCGAAAATTCGCACGAACGTTAGAACCCCATTGACGTCTATGGGACTGGAACGTTCGAAATCAAAAGTGCTCATTTTAAAGGCTAATTTTCATGGTATTGTCCTAAAAAGGGTTTGGGGACCCGGGTCCTGCCCCAGGGGACATGTATCAATGCAAATAAAACTTTTAAAAACGGACGTTTTTTCGGGAGCAGTGATTTTAATGATGCTTAAAGTAAAAAAAAAAAAAAAAAGTGGAATATTCCTTTAAATATCATACCTGGGGGGTGTCTATAGTATGCCTGTAAAGTGGCACGTGTTTCCCGTGCTTAGAACAGTCCCTGCACAAAATGTCATTTTTAAAGGAAAAAAGTCATTTAAAATTGCTTGCAGCTTTAATGTAATGTCGGGTCCTGGCAATATGGATGAAAATCAGTGAGACAAACGGCATGGGTACCCCCCAGTCCATTACCAGGCCCTTGTATGGATATTAAGGGGAACCCCGCACCCAAATTAAAAAAGGAAACAGCAGTATACAGGCTCTGTACTCTTAACAGCAGTATACAGGCAGTGCAAACAAGACAGGGACTGTAGGTTTGTTGTTAAGCAGAATCTGTTTGTAATTTTGAACTGGTACATTTTTAACCACTTAACAACCGGCCCATAGCCGAATGACGGCTTCAGGGTGGTTGCTTAACTCTGGGAGGACGTCATATGACGTCCTCCCGGAATTCCCCTCTCGCGCGCCCCCTGGGGCGCGCGCCCGAGCACATCCGTGACCACCGGGTCCAGAGGACCCGGCGCATCACGGATACCGGTAAATGGCCGCTGATCGCGGCCGTTTACCATGTGATCGCGCCGTCAAATGACGGCGCGATCACATGTAAACAGACCGGCGTCATCCGATGACGCCGGTTCCTCTCCTCCCCTCCTGTGTACCGATCGGTACACTGTGGAGGAGAGGGAGATGGGTGGATGGCTGCAGCGCTGTGGGCTGCATGTGTAGTGCCCACAGCGCTGCACAGAGACATCCAGCCATCCATCCATCCATGCTCAGCCATCCCTTCTGCTGTGCAATACTCTGCAAAGCCCACAATACTCTGCAATACCCCCACAATACTCTGAATACCCCCACAATACTCTGCAAAGCCCCCATTACTCTGCAATACCCCCACAATACTCTGCAATACCCCCACAATACTCTGCAATACCCCCACAATACTCTGCAAAGCCCACATTACTCTGCAATACCCCCACAATACTCTGCAATACCCCCACAATACTCTGCAAAGCCCCGCCATACCCCGCCATACTCCGCAATACCCTGCCATACTCCACAATACCCCGCCATACTCCGCAATACCCCGCCACACCCCGCAATACCCCGCCATACCCCGCCATACTCTGCAATACCCCGCCATACTCTGCAATACCCCGCCATACTCCGCAATACCCCGCCATACCGAGCCATGCTCTATTTCGGGGTGTCATTTTTGCTATGTACATGTTATGTGGTAGAAATATTGTATAAATGGACAACTTTGTGTTAAAAAAAAAAATGCGTTTTAACCACTTCCCGCCCGCCGGCCGTCATACAACGTCCTTGACTTTGTGCGGGAATATCTGAATGATGGGTGCAGCTACAGGCATCATTCAGATATCAGCTTTTTCAGCCGGCGATTCCCTACACCATAAGAATGATCATAGTGGCTGTTACACTGCTTGATCGTTCTTACGGGAGGCGAGAGGGGATGTCCCCCCCTCCCATGCTTCTACCGACTCACAGCTACGATCGAAGCCAGGATAGTTTTTTTTTTTTTTTTAAATTTCAGGCTTCCCAGCCTAGAGGTGAGATGTGGGGTCTTATTGACCCCATATCTCACTATAAAGAGGACCTGTCATGCCATATTCCTATTACAAGGATGTTTACATTCCTTGTAATAGGAATAAAAGTGGTCAAATTTTTTTTTTTTTTGGAAAAAAGCATCAAACTAAAATAAATAAAGTAAAATGAACAATAAAAAAAAAAATAAAAATTTTAAAGCGCCCCTGTCCCTGTGTGCTCGCATGCAGAAGCGAACGCATACGTAAGTCCCGCCCACATATGAAAACGGTGTTCAAAGCACACATGTGAGGTATCGCTGCGATCGGTAGAGCGAGAGCAATAATTTTGACCCTAGACCTCCTCTGTAACTCAAAACATGTAACCAGTAAAAAATTTTAAAGTGTCGCCTATGGGGATTTTTGAGTAGCAAAGTTTGGCGCCATTCCACAAGCGCGTGCAATTTTGAAGGGTGACATGTTAGGTATCTATTTACTCGGCGTAACTTCATCTTTCACATTATGCAAAAACATTGGGCTAACTTTACTGTTTTGGTTTTTGTAAAGCACAAAACAGTTTTTTTTCCCAAAAAAACGCGTTAAAAAAAATTGCTGCGCAAATACCATGCGAGATAAAAAGTTGCAATGACTGCCATTGTATTCTCTAGGGTCTTTGCTAAAAAAACATATATAATGTTTTGGGGTTCTGTGTAATTTTCTAGCTAATAAATGATGATTTTTACATGTAGGAGAGAAATGTCAGAATTGGCCTGGGTGCTCCAGAACGCCTGAAGGTGCTCCCCTGCATGTTGGGCCTCTGTATGTGGCCACGCTGTGTAAAAGTCTCACACATGTGGTATCGCCGTACTCGGGAGTAATAGCAGAATGTGTTTTGGGGTGTAATTTGTGGTATGCATATGCGGTCTGTGAGAAATACCCTGCTAATATGACAATTTTGTGGAAAAAAAAAAAGTAAAAAAAAAACCTTGATTTTGCAAAGAATTGTGGGAAAAAAATGACAACTTCAAAAAACTCACCATGCATCTTTCTAAATACCTTGGAATGTCTTCTTTCCAAACAGGGGTAATTTGGGGGGTATTTGTACTTTTCTGGCATGTTAGGGTCTCAAGAAATTAGATAGGCCGTCTGTACTTCAGGTGTGATCAATTTTCAGATATTCGCACCATAGCTTTTGGACTCTATAACTTTCAAAAAGACCAAATAATATCCACCGATTTGGGTTATTTTTACCAAAGATATGTAGCGGTATAAATTTTGGCCAAAATATACGAAGAAAAATTACTAATTTGCAAAATATTATAACAGAAATGAAGAAAAATGTATTTTTTTACAGATTTTTCGGTCTTTTTTCTTTTACGGCGCAAAAAATAAAGAACCCAGCGGTGATTAAATACCACCAAAAGAAAGCTCTATTTGTGTGAAAAAAAGGACAAAAATTTCATATGGATACAGTGTTGCATGACTGAGTAATTGTCATTCAAAATGTGAGAGCACCAAAAGCTGAAAATTGGTCTGGTTAGGAAGGGGGTTTAAGTGCCCAGTGGTCAAGTGGTTAACGTGTTTTGCTCCAGCCAAAAAATCTATTTTAAGCTTTTTGGAAAACATAGGGAAGGGTTATCACCCCTGTGACATTTGTTTTGCTGTCTGTGCTCCTCTTCAGAAGATTTCACCTCACTTTTTTTCCCAATGACAAATGTTTTTTGAAAATTTGGGTTTTTTTGTGAAACAAGGATTGGTGATAAAGCATCAGTATAAAGGAGAAATGTTTTTCCCATATTAACTCTTACAGGAGAGAATTTCCCTTCCTAGGGGTAGATTTCATCTCACTTCCTGTTGTCTCCTTCCGTTTGCAAGTAGGAGTCGTTTGTAAGTTGGATGTTTGAAAGTAGGGGCCTGCCCTATATACTCAGCAGAAATTTGGGCCTTAGGTGTTGTTGTGGCCACAACACTGTAAGCCCAGGGCCCTGCTGTGCAATATTAGATCAAGAATTGTAATTACATTCCCCTCTTGAACAGGGGCAGAAAAATTGGGCCTTTGGTGGTGGTGGTGCTGGTGCCACAACACTGTAAGTCCTCACTCGCTCTTGGTGGGCGCAGAAATGGGCCCTGCTGTGAAATATTAGATCAAGAATTGTAATTACATGCCCCTGTTGAACAGGGGCTGAAAAATTGGGCCTTAGGCACTGGTGCTGGTGCCACAACACTGCAACCACTCACAGATACTCTAGTTGGAATGCAGAAACGAGCCCTGCTGCAAAGTATTGCATCAAAAATTGTAATTACATGCCCCTGTTAAACAGGGGCTGAAAAATTAGGCCTTAGGCACTGGTGCTGGTGCCACAACACTGCAACCCCTTAAAGATACTCTAGTTGGAACGCAGAAACGAGCCCTGCTGCAAAGTATTGCATCAAAAATTGTAATTACACGCCCCTGTTAAACAGGGGCTGAAAAATTGGGCCTTAGGCACTGGTGCTGGTGCCACAACACTGCAACCCCTCACAGAAACTCTAGTTGGAATGCAGGAACGAGCCCTGCTACAAAGTATTGAATCAAAAATTGTAATTACACGCCCCTGTTAAACAGGGGCTGAAAAATTGGGCCTTAGGCACTGGTGCTGGTGCCACAACACTGCAACCCCTCACAGATACTCTAGTTGGAATGCAGGAACGAGCCCTGCTGCAAAGTATTGCATCAAAAATTGTAATTACACGCCCCTGTTAAACAGGGGCTGAAAAATTGGGCCTTAGGCACTGGTGCTGGTGCCACAACACTGCAACCCCTCACAGAAACTCTAGTTGGAATGCAGGAACGAGCCCTGCTACAAAGTATTGAATCAAAAATTGTAATTACACTCCCCTGTTAAACAGGGGCTGAAAAATTGGGCCTTAGGCACTGGTGCTGGTGCCACAACACTGCAACCCCTCACAGAAACTCTAGTTGGAATGCAGGAACGAGCCCTGCTACAAAGTATTGAATCAAAAATTGTAATTACACTCCCCTGTTAAACAGGGGCTGAAAAATTGGGCCTTAGGCACTGGTGCTGGTGCCACAACACTGCAACCCCTCACAGATACTCTAGTTGGAATGCAGGAACGAGCCCTGCTGCAAAGTATTGCATCAAAAATTGTAATTACACGCCCCTGTTAAACAGGGGCTGAAAAATTGGGCCTTAGGCACTGGTGCTGGTGCCACAACACTGCAACCCCTCACAGATACTCTAGTTGGAATGCAGGAACGAGCCCTGCTGCAAAGTATTGCATCAAAAATTGTAATTACACGCCCCTGTTAAACAGGGGCTGAAAAATTGGGCCTTAGGCACTGGTGCTGGTGCCACAACACTGCAACCCCTCACAGAAACTCTAGTTGGAATGCAGGAACGAGCCCTGCTACAAAGTATTGAATCAAAAATTGTAATTACACTCCCCTGTTAAACAGGGGCTGAAAAATTGGGCCTTAGGCACTGGTGCTGGTGCCACAACACTGCAACCCCTCACAGATACTCTAGTTGGAATGCAGGAACGAGCCCTGCTGCAAAGTATTGCATCAAAAATTGTAATTACACGCCCCTGTTAAACAGGGGCTGAAAAATTGGGCCTTAGGCACTGGTGCTGGTGCCACAACACTGCAACCCCTCACAGATACTCTAGTTGGAATGCAGGAACGAGCCCTGCTGCAAAGTATTGCATCAAAAATTGTAATTACACGCCCCTGTTAAACAGGGGCTGAAAAATTGGGCCTTAGGCACTGGTGCTGGTGCCACAACACTGCAACCCCTCACAGATACTCTAGTTGGAATGCAGGAACGAGCCCTGCTGCAAAGTATTGCATCAAAAATTGTAATTACACGCCCCTGTTAAACAGGGGCTGAAAAATTGGGCCTTAGGCACTGGTGCTGGTGCCACAACACTGCAACCCCTCACAGAAACTCTAGTTGGAATGCAGGAACGAGCCCTGCTACAAAGTATTGAATCAAAAATTGTAATTACACTCCCCTGTTAAACAGGGGCTGAAAAATTGGGCCTTAGGCACTGGTGCTGGTGCCACAACACTGCAACCCCTCACAGATACTCTAGTTGGAATGCAGGAACGAGCCCTGCTGCAAAGTATTGCATCAAAAATTGTAATTACACGCCCCTGTTAAACAGGGGCTGAAAAATTGGGCCTTAGGCACTGGTGCTGGTGCCACAACACTGCAACCCCTCACAGAAACTCTAGTTGGAATGCAGGAACGAGCCCTGCTACAAAGTATTGAATCAAAAATTGTAATTACACGCCCCTGTTAAACAGGGGCTGAAAAATTGGGCCTTAGGCGCTGGTGCTGGTGCCACAACACTGCAACCCCTCACAGATACTCTAGTTGGAATGCAGGAACGAGCCCTGCTGCAAAGTATTGCATCAAAAATTGTAATTACACGCCCCTGTTAAACAGGGGCTGAAAAATTGGGCCTTAGGCACTGGTGCTGGTGCCACAACACTGCAACCCCTCACAGATACTCTAGTTGGAACGCAGGAACGAGCCCTGCTGCAAAGTATTGCATCAAAAATTGTAATTACACGCCCCTGTTGAACAGGGGCTGAAAAATTGGGCCTTAGGCACTGGTGGCGGTGCCTAGAACCAAAAATGTTTTTACAAGCTATCAGCGTGATCATTGAGGAGGAAGAGGATAATTACTCAGGATAGTCACTCAGCATCAGCATAGGCAGTCTTTGAAGGGATCTGAGATTTCAAAAAAAATTATTCAGTTACATCAGCATCAGGTGCTTGGTAGCTGGTGGTGATCCAAGACTGATTCATTTTTATGAAGGTCAGTCGATCGACTGAGTCGGTGGACAGACGCACCCTGTGATCGGTTACAAAGCCTCCAGCAGCACTGAATGTGCGTTCCGAAAGAACGCTGGATGCAGGACAGGCCAGTAGCTCAATTGCATACTGTGCAAGCTCTGGCCAGTGATCCATCCTCAAGACCCAGTAACCCAGAGGATTTTCGGTGGGAAAGGTGTCCAAGTCAGATCTTGCCCCTAGGTATTCCTGCACCATGTAAAACAGACGCTGGCGATGGTTGCTGGAACTGATCATACCTTGGGGCTGCGGACTAAAAAATTGTCTGAACGCATCGGTCAGACAGCCACCTTCTCCACCGCTCCTTCTTTGACTGACCGAAGCCTCAGCAACACGTTGTCCAGAAACAGGAGTTTGTAACCTCCCAGTCTCTGGGAACGCGTTGGACAGACCTTTCTGCAAGGCCTCCCGAAGATGTTTCATCCTCTGCTTCCTCTGCGACGGCAAGGTAAGGTCCGCAACCTTACCCTTGTAACGTGGATCAAGGAGGGTTGCCAGCCAGTATTGGTCCTTCTCCTTGATACCACGAATACGAGGATCCTTACGCAGGCTTTGCAGGATCAGGGAGGCCATGCAGCGTAGGTTTGCTGAGGCATTCAGTCCGGAGTCCTCTGGGTCACTAAGGACGACATGGTCCGCAGCCACCTCCTCCCAGCCACTTACAAGTCCATGTGTTTCTTGGGACTGATCCCTTAAAGACTGCTGCTGATGCTGAGTGCCAGGCTCCACCTCCATACTGACGCAATCCTCTTCCTCCTCGTCCTCTGCCTGTGTGATCGGCGGGCACGCAGGAACACTGTCTGGATAAAGGGGACCTTGAGAGCTAAGGAAGTCCTCCTCTTCCTGCCTCTGTTCTGCCTCAAGTGCCCTGTCCATTATTCCATGCAGCGTGTGCTCCAACAGGTGGACAAGGGGGACAGTGTCACTGATGCATGCACTGTCACTGCTCACCATCCTTGTGGCCTCCTCAAATGGTGACAGGACAGTGCATGCATCCCTGATCATGGCCCACTGGCGTGGGGGAAAAAAACAAGCTCCCCTGACCCTGTCCTGGTGCCATAGTCGCACAGGTACTCATTGATGGCCCTCTGCTGCGTGTGCAGCCGCTGCAGCCTGGCCAACGTTGAGTTCCACCTGGTGGGCATGTCACAGATTAGGCGGTTCTTGGGCAGGTTAAACTCCTTTTGGAGGTCCGCCAGCCGAGCACTGACATTATATGACTGGCGGAAATGCACACAGACTTTCCTGGCCTGCCTCAGGACATCCTGTAAGCCCGGGTACCTGCCCAAGAACCACTGCACCACCAAGTTAAGGACGTTAGCCAAACAGGGCACATGGGTCATTTGTCCCTGTTGGAGGGCAGAGAGGAGGTTGGTGCCATTGTCGCAAACCACCATTCCTGCCTTAAGTTGGCGTGGCGTCAACCACCTCTGTACCTGCCCCTGCAGAGCTGACAGAACCTCTGCCCCAGTGTGGATCCTGTCCCCCAAGCACAACAGCTCAAGCACCGCATGGCATCTTTTGGCCTGCGTACTTGCGTAGCCCCTTGAACGCCTACGGAGCACCGCTGGTTCCGAGGACAAAGCACAGGAAGAGGCCATAGAGGAAGAAGAAGAGGAGGGGGTGGAGGAGAGAGGTGTGTCACAATCATTAGTAGTGGCATTTTGGAGGCGTGGTGGCAGAACAACCTCCAACACTACTGCACCTTGTCCTGCATCCTTCCCAGCTGCCAGCAGAGTCACCCAATGCGTGGTGAAACTTAGGTAACGTTCATGTCCATGCCTGCTGGACCATGAGTCAGCGGTAATATGCACCTTACCACTGACCGCCCTGTCCAGCGAGGCAAGGATATTGCCTTCCACATGCCGGTAGAGAGTCGGAATCGCCTTCCGTGAGAAAAAGTGGTGTATGGGTACCTGCCACTGAGGAACCGCACATTCCACAAACTCATGGAAGCAATTTTGCCAAGCTAGCATTCAACCGCTGGGCATGTGGATGGCTGGGAGCGAACTTTTTTCGGCGGTGCAGCAGCTGGGGCAGGGAAATTTTCCTGGTACAATCTGATGTCGGTGTACCAAAAGCAGATTGCCCACAAGTACTTGGCTGTGACACACCTAATTCTACACCTTCATTCCTCTCAGTGCAGGTCTCAGAGAGGACTGAAGGTATAGTGGGGTTGGAGATCTCAGCTGATGAGGAGCAAGGAGAGGTCCTCTTTGTTCTTTGGTGTGGGTCTTTTAGATACGCTTGCCAACGAACTGCATGGCTGGTCAACATATGTCTGGTCAAGCATGTGGTGCCACGCGAGATACGCTTGAGACATATGTTGCAAATAGCAGCGGTGTGATCTGATGCACTCGTCTCAAAAAAGGCCCACACCAAAGAACTTTTTGAATAACGCGCAGAGACTGCAGCACCCTGCACATGCGGAGCTTTGGGGTATGATGCAGTCAGTGTGCTGCCCTTAGGCTGGCCCCTGGAGGGCATCCTGCCTCGTTGGTGATGTGCCTCCTCCTCCTCCTCTCTCCTATCAGGCACCCACGTTGAGTCAGTGACCTCATCATCCCCTCCCTCCTCATCACTGGAGCAAACCTGGCAGTATACTGCAGCAGGGGGAGCATGACTGCCAGATTGCTGTCCTTCTTGGGCACCCCCTCTGTCCGTGCTCACGTTACTGCCTTCATCTAGCTCAGTATCATCATCAGAGCCTTCCAAACGCTGGGCATCCTCCTGGAGCATGTACCCAACACTGTGGTCAAACAGTTCGAAGGACTCCTCAGGAGGACATGGTGGGGCTAGGGAAGGAGTCACTGATGCCATTGACCTGAGGGAAGAGGCCGCGTTGGCAGCTGCTTTGCCAGACAAAGTACCCTGAGCATGGGTGAGAGAGGATGAGGAGGATGAGGACGGCTTGGTCATCCACTCAACCAAGTCTTTCACATGTTGCGGCTCAACACGCCCAGCTGACGAAAAAAAGGCCAAGCGTGTCCCACGGCCACGTGCTGATGAGGATGCACCATCTCCACGACCAGCACTGTTGCCTCTAGACACAGAGCCTGCTTGCCCTCTTTTATTGGCTTGTGACTGTCTGCCTCTCCTTGTTGGCCTTCCAGACATACTAATGGCCTGTAGCTGCACTAAGCTGGGATATATATATATATATATATATATATATATATATATACTGATACTGCAGCTAGCAAAATCAACTGCCTGCCTGTAGTATGAGAACACCACCAACCTTCTACAGGTAGCTTTAGCTGAACACTATGCAGAGCTCGCAAAAAAATAACTTGTAGGTTATTTAGCTGCCTGCAGCAGTGATAGGATCAGGAAAACACCACCAACCTTCTATGGGTAGCTTTAGGTGAACACTGTGCAGAGCTCACAAAAAAATAACTTGTAGCTTATTTAGCTGCCTGCGGTAGTGATAGGATCAGGAAAACACCACCAACCTTCTACAGGTAGCTTTAGCTGAACACTGTGCAGAGCTCGCAAAAAAATAACTTGTAGCTTATTTAGCTGCCTGCGGTAGTGATAGGATCAGGAAAACACCACCAACCTTCTACAGGTAGCTTTAGGTGAACACTGTGCAGAGCTCGCAAAGAAATAACTTGTAGCTTATTTAGCTGCCTGCGGTAGTGATAGGATCAGGAAAACACCACCAACCTTCTACAGGTAGCTTTAGGTGAACACTGTGCAGAGCTCGCAAAAAAATAACTTGTAGCTTATTTAGCTGCCTGCGGTAGTGATAGGATCAGGAAAACACCACCAACCTTCTACAGGTAGCTTTAGGTGAACACTGTGCAGAGCTCACAAAAATAACTTGTAGCTTATTGAGCTGCCTGCGGTAGTGATAGGATCAGGAAAACACCACCAACCGTCTACAGGTAGCTTTAGGTAAACACTGTACAGAGCTCGCAAAAAAATTACTTGTAGCTTATTTAGCTGCCTGCGGTAGTGATAGGATCAGGAAAACACCACCAACCTTCTACAAGTAGCTTTAGCTGAATACTGTGCAGAGCTCGCAAAAAACTAACTTGTAGTTTTAGCTGAACACTGTGAGGAGGATGCACTACACCAACTTGTAGCTTTAGCTGAACACTGTGCAGAGGTCACACTAAACTAACTTGTAGCTTTAGCTGAACACTGTGAGGAGGACGCACTACACTAACTTGTAGCTTTAGCTGAACACTGTGCGGAGGTCACACTACACTAACTTGTAGTTTTAGCTGAACATTGTGAGGAGGACGCACTACACCAACTTGTAGCTTTAGCTGAACACTGTGAGGAGGACGCACTACCCTAACTTGTAGCTTTAGCTGAACACTGTGCAGAGGTCACACTAAACTAATTTGTAGCTTTAGCTGAATGCTGTGCAGAGGTTGCACTACACTAACTTGTAGTTTTAGCTGAACACTGTGAGGAGGACGCACTACACCAACTTGTAGCTTTAGCTGAACACTGTGAGGAGGATGCACTACCCTAACTTGTAGTTTTAGCTGAACACTGTGCAGAGGTCACACTAAACTAACTTGTAGCTTTAACTGAACACTGTGAGGAGGACGCACTACACTAACTGTAAATAGTCTAGCTGCCTGACTGTGGTACTAATAGGATCAAAAGAACACCAGCAATTTTCTTCAGGTAGCTGTAAATACTGTAACAAGACAAGCCTGCCTATCAGTAGGAAGATAACAGGAACGGATCTAGCTAAACTGAATACAGTATATATATATATATATATATATATATATATATATATATATATATATATATATATACACACTACACCTGGGATGCATATATATACACAATACACTGTAAGTGCAGCTAACTCACTGACTGTCCTGCCTAATCTAGCTAACTCAAATGAAATGACACTGTCTCTCTCTCTCTCTCTCTAAGCACGCCGGAACACACTACACAGGGCCGCTGTGCAGGCGGCCTTATATAGTGTGGGGCGTGTTCTAAACCCCCTGAGCCATAATTGGCCAAAGCCACCCTGGCTTTGGCCATTTACAGCTCTCTCTACCGACGGCGCTGTGATTGGCCATGCATGTGGGTCATAGTGCATGCTTGGCCAATTATCAGACAGCAATGCACTGCGATGCCGCAGTGAATTATGGGCCGTGACGCACCACACAAATTTGTCACGAACGGCCCATATCGTTCGCAATTCGGCGAACGATCGAACGGACGATGTTCCAGTCGAACATGGGTTCGACTCGAACGCGAAGCTCATCCCTATCTATGACCAATGACAACCAGTAACTCAAAACATTATTATTACCACTACCATTATTGTTATTATCATACATGTAGGTCTACAATCAACTACAATAATAACTCAAAACATTACCATTTTATCACTATGATCATTATTATTATTATTTTTTAAAAATTATTATTATTATTTATTTTAATTACATACGCATACAAAAATAAATTCCATAGATTCCAATATGGTTACATTTAATGCATACATTTTACATCCCCCCCAAATCCGCCCCGCTCCCCCCCCTTCTCCAACCATCTCCGTCCATCCCTTATATAAATTCTACATTTTCCCCTATTTCTCCCAGTTCTCCTGATTTACTCTGTCTTATCCTCCTACAGCCTCCACATATCTCGTCGTCTTCCACTCTTTACATCTATTTTGTCATTCCCTCTGTTCCCTCCTCTCCGCTCAGATATATATTTCAGATATTCCATATTATATGGCTCTTCTACCTTTCCTATCTTGGTATCTGACTTTAGCTGCATTAATCAGATGAGGTATCACAGATTCTTTATATTGTTTTATTGAACTTTCTATTCCGTGGAACAAGCACATCCAAGGTTCTTCTAATATTTCTCTGTTGGTAATTTATTTTATTAACTGTAAGATCTCTTTCCAGTAGCTTTTTATTTTTGGGCAATCCCACCTTAACTTTGCCATCGTTCCCACTACTTTACATCCCCGCCAACAGTATGGTGATTTACCTATTTTATCTGGGGTCATATACCACCTAATGAGGCATTTATAGTTTATCTCCGCTGTATTAGAGTTAACTGCAGAACTATGTACCAATCTCATAAGGTTTCCTAATTTTTGTGTAATCCCTCGTGTTCCCAATTCTTTTTCCCATATTTTTATGTATGGCGGGAACTCCAGCCCTTCCTCTGCCATTGGAATTTTAAAAATCCGTGATATACCATTTTTTTTTATTTGATGCCATACTCGGCCGCTCAAGCGGCCTTAGATCTTCTGCTGATCTTATTGGTTGTGGCAGAGTGTTTCAACTGGAGGTACCACCATTCATTAATCACCATCTAATCTGTCTTGTGTTTTAATTCTTGAAATGTGCATATTTTCCCCTTATCCATTATATCCTTTAATTGTGCATTTTCATTTTTTATCCAATCTCCAAATAATTTCCCTTTCCCCGGTGTAAAGTAATTTGTTTCTTTCATTTATATTAGTGGGGAATTATATACCCATTTACCTTGTTTGTGTATTAGATCCCAGATTCTAAGTACATTTTGTGTCATAACATGTGTGTTCTCACCAAGTGCTCTTTATTGTGGTGGGATCCAAATGATTCTACCCAAGCGTGTATTACTCATTATGCTCTCAATTTGTACCCATCTTTTTCATTTTTCTCCCTAGTCCACTCCATTACTCGTGATATTAATACCGCATTATAATATTTTTTAAAGTCTGGTACCTTTAGCCCACCTTGCATTTTGTCTCTCCTTAAAACTGAGAATGTAATTCTCTGTTTCCTATTCTGCCAAATGAACTTAGTTGTTATATTTTTTAATGTTTTAACAACTTCAATACAGGGCACTTAAACACCTTCCTGCCCAAACCAATTTTCAGCTTTCAGTGCTGTCGCACTTTGAATGACAATTGCGCGATCATACAACACTGTACCCAAACAACATTTTTATCATTTTGTTCCCACAAATAGAGCTTTTGTTTGGTGGTATTTGATGACCTCTGGGATTTTTATTTTCTGCTAAACAGATAAAAAAAAAGATCGAAAATTTTGAAAATAAGTACGTTTTTTCCTTCACTGATGGGCACTGATGGGGCTCCTCTGACGGGCACTGATAAGGCGGCACTGATGGGCACTGATGGGGCACTGATGGGCAGCACTGATGAGCACTGATAGGTGGCACTGATATGCAGCACTGATGGGTACACATAGGTGGCACTGATGGGCACTGAAAGGCGGCACGGATGGGCACTGATAGGCGGCACAGATGGGCACTGATAGGCGGCACTGATGGGCACTGATAGGTGGCACGGATGGGCGCTGATAGGTGGCACTGATGGGCGCTGATGATGGGCACTGATAGGTGGCACTGATGTACACTAATAGATGGTATTGATGGGTGCCAATCAGTGCCAAACAATAATGCCTGCCAATCAGTGATGTCCATTGTGGGCACTGATTGGCATCCATTGTGGGCACTGATTGGCATCCCTGGTGGTCTAGGGTGGCATACCTGGTGGTGACATTCCCTGGTGGTCCAGTGTGGGCATCCTCGGGGGGGCTGCGCTGATAATCAATCAGCACAGACCCCCCCTGGCAGAGGAGCAGCCAATCCGCTCTCTTCTACTTGCGTCTGACAGATGCGAGTAAGGAAAAGTCAATCAACGGCTCTTCCTGTTTACATCATGATCAGCTGTGATTGGACATGGCTGATCACGTGGTAAAGAGTCTCTGTCAGAGACTCTTTACCTAGATCAGAATTGCAGTGTGTCAGACTGACACACCGCAACAACGATTGCCGCGATGTGCGCCCCCGGGGGCGAGCAGCGGCTTGATATCCTGAAGACATCATATGACGTCAGGTCAGGATATCTAAACCACTTAGCCGCCGTCATTTTGCTATATGGCGGGCGGCAAGTGGTTAAAATATGTCTGAGGTAGGGGAATAGGCAACATTTGAAATTTGTACATAATTTTCAGTACTATTACCATCATTATGGTATTTATTCGTCCTATCCATCAGAGGGACCTTGTTAATATTTTTCTTATTTTCGTTTTTATTTCATTTAGTAGTGGTATATTATTGACCTGATATAATTTCCTTGGGGATGATGTTAATCTTATTCCTTAATATTTAAATTCTGTCTTCCAAGTGAATTGAAATTCTTGCTGTAGGCGCCATTATTCCTGTTTGTTTACGTTTATGTTTAAAATCTCTGATTTAGAAAGATTTATTTTTAAATTTGATAATTCTCCGTAGTATTCCAGAGTTTTCATTAGATTGGGCATTGTAATGCTAGGGTTAGAAATATAAAATAGTACATCATCAGTGTAAGCTGCTATTTTACGTTCCTCCTCTCATATCTTAATCCCTCCTATATCTGGGTTGTTCCTTATTGTTGCCATCGGGGGTTCTAATGATAGTACAAATAATAGGGGTGATAAGGGACACCCCTGCCTCGTTCTGTTGTACATTTCAAAAGGGGGATATAACATCCCGTTGACCTTCACATTTGCGGTCGGATGCTTAGATAAAACTTGAATCCATTGGACCATCCTTGGGCCCACCCCCATAGCTTCCAAGGTGTTCATCATGAATCCCCAGTCTACCCTGTCAAACGCTTTTTCTGCATCAATCGACAGAAGTAGACCTGGGGTATTATCCGCTCTAATTTTCTGAAGCAAGAGCAATGTTCTCACCCCATTGTCTCTCCCTTCTTTAATGGGGATGAACCCCACTTGGTCCACATGTACCAAATCGGTCATCAAGTCTTTCATCCTGGTAGCTAATACTTTTGTGAATAATTTCGTATCTGCGTTTAACAGAGATATTGGTCTGTAACTTGAACATAAGTTATTATCTTTTCCCTCCTTTGGAAAAATTGAAAAAGTGATTGAGGCCAATAGGGCTTCTCTTCCCACCTCATGGTTGTTCCCAATCCGTTCATATATGAACATAATTTATATAACAAATTTTCTTTACATTTTTTGTAGTAATAAATAGTGAACCCGTCAGGACATGGACTTTTTCCCAATGTCAATTCTTTTAAGGCTATGTTGATCTCCCCTTCTGTTATGGGTTTTTCTAGTGTGATTAGCTTTTCCTCGGCTATTTGGGGTAATCTGCCACTTTTTAAGAACTCTTTTATCCTTTCCATTCTAGCTATTTCTTGTTGATCCTTCTGTTTTATTGAATATATAGACCCGTAATATTTCTGGAAACCCTTTGCTATTTCTGTTGTTGAAAATACCATTCCCCCCTTACTGTTCTGTATTTTTTTGTATATAGCTTAATGATTTTTTCTTCTTCAATATTTTAAATTTTCAAAATTTTCAAAATTTTTCATAAATTTAGGTCAATGTGTATTCTGCTACATATTGTTGATAAAAAAAAAATCAAAATAAGTGTATTTTGATTGGTTTACGCAAAAGTTATAGCATCTACAAACTATGGGATATTTTTATTTATTTAGTTTTACTTACTAGTTACTACTAGACCTATAGCAGAACTGTGATATTGCAGTGGACATTTGGACACTAACTGACACTTTTTGGGGACTAATGAAACTAATACAGTGATCAGTGCTAAAAAATATGCACTGTCACTGTACTAATGGCACTGGCTGGGAAGGGGTTAACATCAGGAGTGATCAAAGGGTTAACTGTGTGCCCAGTCAGTGTTTTTCTAGAGTGTGGGAGGTGTTTTTACTAGAGGAAGGCATGGATCCATGTACCTGCTTTGCAGGAACACAGGATCCATACCTTACCTACTCACAGAATGGCGATCTGCCTTGTTTACATTGGCAGACCATCGTTCTGCCTCTCTGCTGGATCATTGGCAGGTGCCAGTGGACACCAAGTCTGCCATTCCCGCTGTGTGTGAATTGCAGTGGGAGAAAGATGCCAGAGATGCGCATGCGCGCCCCCTACCCGAAAGAGCCAGATCACGTATATGTACGTGATCTGTTGCAGGGGTACAGCTCTGTAGCAGGAAAACTGCTATAGGGCAGCCCTAAAGTGGTTAATTAGATGTTGGAGTTTTTTTTACTTTTAACTCTTTGCCCACTCCTCCAGCTGCCATTTTGGCAGCAGCCATAATAGAGCCATTGGGCTCCTTCTATATGCTTCTAACCATTGGGATTAAAACAAAGCATCTGATTGGCTGCCTCGTTCACAGTAAAGCCACTGATTGGACAGGGCATGCTGTAAAATCAGTAGCTTAGCCGTCAATGAGATGGCTAATCAGAGGCTTTGTTTTGTTTTGAACTCTCACCCCAAGGGTAAATGTTTTACATAGGTTGCAAGTTGTTGCCACTTTTCTATGCATTCAGCCAAACTGCAAGTGAATCAAATACAGACATGGTGGAGCAATACTGGTGACAAATATACATCCATTATTGAGTTCATAAACACTGTTTTTTTCTCCTTTTCTTTTTGCTCTTGTTATTTGAATGGTTAAGAAAGAATTCTATATTGTAGTTAAACATTCCCTTTCAAAAATGTACTCAGAAAATTATGTTGGAATAAAATACACTTTCATCCAAGTAGTGTGGGACCACTAAAGATACATCTCTTACGTTAAAATACAAATTTCAACTTTTGATCATAAAGATTTTTTAATTTTATAGAATTTAAAGCAATGATAATGTATTATTTGAAGTGTCAGATTACTAATACCCCAACCAAATGATACTGATCTGACTAATGACAGGCAATCAGCATGGGATCATGCACTTTGCTGTGTCTGACAAATAGTCGATTCACAACTTCATGTGCTTTTTTATCTAAAATATTTAGATTGCACTCCCACTCTTCTGTTTAATGATGGTAATGCCATCATGTTCATTTACTACACCACAAAAATGATCCTTTATGAAAAATCAACGAGTATGAGAGAATATAAAGGAATTTTGCTATTCTACAAAAGGAAAGCATTCATGCAGGCATTTTTTTTAATTTCACATAGAGAGTATGTTATTTTCTTTTTGCACATAAATTCACATGGCCAAACAATTGACCATAAACCTAAGAAATGATTCAGCTCTTCTTGGGAACATCTCTGTAGACTGGACCACATTACCACAGTTCCAGACTCAAGTTACTGTCATTGGTAGCTTAAAACTGGTTAGGGCTGCAGACAAAACTTGGATTAAATGGCAACATATAGGGACAAATTTACAGTATAAATCTGCTGGCAATTTATTATCCTGTCCCACTTTCTCTTTTCTGGCCCTCCACAATCTGGTTTCACTCCCCCTTCTTCATATTCTGTTGTCATTACCTCTTTTCTCCTTCATCTACACAACTCAGCCATGATGCCTCCTTTGTCTGTACTTCCCTGCTTCCATGCAATAATTGTACTCCTTTATAAAAACAATCAAATCAATTAACATGTATGTATAGCTGAAAACTTTTTTATTTTAGTCTTCTGCAGAGATGGTTTAGAACCCCTGTCAGTTTGTTCTTGTTCTCTGTGTCCCCTTTATGGAGATTTACAATCTCTCCTTGTTGACTACCACGGTCACCAGAAAGAAAGACTAGGTTCACACATGTCCAGTGCGAATTTCCCCTCCGTTTGCACTACAAATTTCCTAAGCAGCTGTTCAGCGGTTCAGCTGCGATTTTAGATGCAGTTCAGATGCAAATTTTTGCAGCCAGCGGCTACCGACATCTTTAATATTAGCTAGTTGTTAAGAAGCAGGCCCGGAAGTTGGCCCGTCGTGTCCTTAATGCCACCGCCAGCCCTAAAAAAAAAAAAAAAAAAAGGTGTGTTCCTATAGAAGGCAATAGTCTGGACATGACATCTTAACCGCACCGCAGTGCTCAAAAAAGACACAGGACTCTTCTTAAATTTGCAGCGAATTCGCACTGCCACTGCACCACACATATGTGAACCAACTCCATAGAAAGCCGGCTTGATTCACATGTCATGTGAATTGGATGTGTTTCAAAACTCATCCAATTCGCATATATGTGAACAGAGTCAAAGTAATGGGAAATCAACAATGTTTACAGTTATCACTAGAACAAAAGGTGAGTGGAAATCTCTCGATAGGGACAACAAGCATAAAAAATTTTAAATTACCCTCACTTTGTAGACAAGTTCTCCTACTTCCTGTTGTCAAGGATCATTTACCAGACAGCTAAAAAAAACTGAGCCCTAATCTTTCCCTCTTCTATCCAAAATGATTACTTATTTTACTTGTTTCAAAGACATGCTTTGCTGCCCACAAACTTATTGGGTTTTTCTGTCATGCCATATTTGTAAAAGTAAAAAAAAAAAGTAAAAAAAAAAAAAATAGTGGCTAGCACCAATGCATAGGATCCAGACTATTGCTTACACTATTATGATAGATAATATTTTACCCTTACCAGACGGGATCTTGCAGTTTTCCAGCCAGGTTCTCAGCCTCTCCTGGGTGAAGCCCTAATTTGCTGTCCAGGCTTTCCAGATAAATTAGTTTGCTCCAATAGCTTCTCACGTCCAAGAAATAACAGTCTGTTCAGGACTATTTTAACCATGTCATTGCAGACACCTATGACAGCAACAACCACCTGTATCTGTGGCTTTACCATCAGTTTCAGATATACAGGGGGTGCAAGATACTCACCAATCTCCACCTGGATCAGAAGACGAGCAGGAATGAAAACATTGCTGTAGCTTTTGTTTTTGCCTTATGCTGCGTAGCGGACTTTTCGACCGGACTGGTCCAACGGTCTATCCGACGGACTTTCGGCGTACTTCCGACAGACTTTCTTAACGAACGGACTTGCCTACACACGATCACACCAAAGTCTGACGGATTCGTACGTGATGACGTACGACCGGACTAAAATAAGGAAGTTGATAGCCAGTAGCCAATAGCTGCCCTAGCATTGGTTTTAGTCCGTCGGATTAGCATACAGACGAGCGGATTTTTCGACCGGACTCGAGTCTGTCGGAAAGATTTGAAACATGTTTTATTTCTAGGTCCGTCTGACTTTTGGGAAAAAAGTCAGCTGGAGTCCACACACGATCAAATTGTCCGATGGAGTCCGGTCCGCCGGACCAAATCTGTCGGAAAGTCCGCAGGGCATTAGACTAATGCCGCGTACACACAGTCGGATTTTTCGATGGAAAATGTGTGATATGACCTTGTTGTCGGAAATTCCGACCGTGTGTGGGCTCCATCACACATTTTCCATCGGAATTTCCGACACACAAAGTTTGAGAACTTGCTATAAAATTTTCCGACAACAAAATCCGTTGTCGCAAATTCCGATCGTGTGTACACAAATCTGACGCACAAAGTGCCACGCATGCTCAGAATAAATTAAGAGATGAAAGCTACTGGCTACAGCCCTGTTTATAGTCCCGACGTACGTGTTTTATGTCACTGCGTTTAGAGCGATCAGATTTTCCGACAACTTTGTGTGATCGTGTGTATGCAAGACAAGTTTGAGCCAACATCCGTCGGAAAAAATCCATGGATTTTGTTGTCGGAATGTCCGATTAATGTCCGACCGAGTGTACAGGGCATAACTCTTCATTATTGCAGTTAAAGAAAGCACTACTTCTTGTTAAAAAAAAAAAGAAATAAACACTAGATTGGGCAGAGTCGTTTCAGTCTTCTGCAAAGTTCTTATAATACTATCCACATTTAAAGAAAAGTATGTCTCTTTTTTAAAATGTATACCATAGATGAAATCAAGGCTATAGTGTTGGAGGAATGAGGAAATTGTGGAGAATGGAATGGAGAAATTGTGGAAAGAAACCATCATTAAATATTACCTGTTTTTTTGCAGTTATTGCAGCAGTCATGCGATTGGCCAGGCATGTATCATTGCCTGTGGAGGATAACTTTCACAGTTTAGATCACAAAATTGATATGGACCTAAGAAAATCTATTAACCCTGTAAGCCAGTTCTAGTGCTCATCTCAGTAGTGAGAACAATCAGGAAATAGACGGTCAATATAGAGTCAGCCATAAAAGTGCAAATCGATGTAAACTGGATTTGAACTTTGAATGAGATGTTTGGATGAGTTAAAATTGGTGGGGCAGCAATCAATGTCCTAAGATGTTCTTCTACATCCATGCTATCAGCAGTTCCTGCCCGCAGGGTCTTGTGGCTCATGCCATGACCAACAGACTCCCAACCCAAAGAGAATTGGTACACTTTCGATGCAATATTGCCTCAGGACTATAGAAGCAGACATTATTGTTCTTTTCCAGATGGCAACCTAATTAGCACTTCAAGGATGCAAGGTCTTATAGACCTAGGGATTTAGGATAGGATGGCAAGGTTTTGTCAAGAAAGACATCTGCCGTTTCCAGACATACACATGTGCGCAGGTGCCAACAGGGAACGAGCAGAACAGTTACGGGCACATATGCGAATGCACATGTGTGAATGCAACCGCGCGTTGGCGTGCCTGTCACCAGGACTGGCGTCAAATGGCCTATTTAAATGGAGCTTCAGTGCTGTCTAACTGCTGCTTGGTCTACAGCGTTTGTGTATATCCTGATTCCATGTTTGACTTCTGATCCTGATACGACTTGCTCTTGACTATCCTTGTCTGCTACGACCCCTGGCTTTATCCCGGACTCTGTCTCTGCCTGCTGCTCCTGTTTACCCTGCATCTGTTGCCAACCATGCCTGTGACCCGACTATGCTTCTGCCTGCCATTTATGTCTGATCTGCCTGCCAGTTACCGACCCTTCCAGTTCCTCCAGCGTGCTACAGCTCCTTCAGTTCAGCTCAGCACCTCCAGGTCCCTGCTTCCTGTTCGTGCATCCACGGTCTGTCATCGGCCAAGCCTGCCAGCCTGTCTGCTGTCTCATCTGCCTTCTACCAGCAAAGCCTGGCTTCCTGCCCGTGGGTTCCTGGCTACTATCTGCACAGACTGCTCCAGTGGCTGCTGTCTCACCATCAGTGGTTCTCAAGCTGGAGCTGTATGAGAGGCCTTCCTCTACACATCAGGCTCACCAACCAGGTACGTGACAGGTTTGCAGTTTCCTAAAGCGGCTTTGGCTCTGGAGCTGCAAAAACCCTTTGGGTGGTTTTTGTATCAAACCAGCAGATCAAGACTTCAAGTTTTACACTCAAGTTTAGGCAAAAATATATAGAGGGTAATTATTGGAAATTGTTGGGACACCTCAACCTCCACATTATGCAAATACACGACTTAATTCTGCTCAAATACTGCAGCGCTATGTGCAGACCCTTTTCTTTCAGAAAGCCATCAAATCAGACCCACAAATTCAGACATTCTGAGAATTTTACTCCCCATTTTTTAGTAGTATAAACATTGGGAGCTTTTTTCCCACTGCTAGACTTGAAAAGACTCAACAGATATAGTAGTAGTAGTGGATGCTTTTGTCTGATTTTGCTGGTGCTTACACATCTGTTTTCATCCTGCATTTCCAGTTTGTATCACTGCCCTTCAGACTATCTACTGCTCCAAGAACCTTCTCCACGGTCCTGCTACTTCTAGTTGCTCTTCTTTGCTAGAAAGGGCTGCAAGTATTGCACTCAAACTTATCCTGTTAACAGTCAATCATCTCCAAGTCTTAGTTCAATATCAAGAACTTTGGCTGTAAACTCTTTAAGTGTAATACAGGAGAAGATCAGGATAATCAGAGTGAGAGTAAAAATGACAATGTTCAGGAATACTTTTTCAGCTTCCCAATGGGGGGAGTTGATTAGTATGTTATCCGCAACCATTGCACTAAACAGATTGCTCCAAAAGCTGCTACTTAGTGAATATATCTTGCTTTTTTTATAAAACAAAAAATAAGCAGTGCTTCCTTTTAATAAATGTCCATCAAGTGAAATGAAAAAACCTGTAAATAAAAAGGAAATATAACGTGACCAAATTAATTGCTTATGTGACTTGAAGCGCTCAAATTTTCTTTAAGTAATGATGATTTAGCATGACCTCCAAGTTAAAGGAAGGTCAGATAAAGCATGTGGTGATATCTAGACTCCCGGCAATCCTTATATATCCTCCAATCAGTGCAATCCACTATATACATCCTGACCATCAAATAATGAAGGCATTATGCTGAAATGCATTGAGCGCTGACGTCATCACGCATGTGGCTGTCTGTGGAGCACCTCCGGCGTTTTTTGATGGTGGTCGGAGAGAATAAAATACTAGTTCCCCCACATACAAAAATTTTAAGCAGGTGTGGAAAATGCTGCAAATTAATAATGCTTTTAGAAAAAGAAGTGTTAATAGTTTATTTGTTATCAATTAACAATATGTAAAGTAAAATGAACAGAAGAGAAATCCAAATCAAATCAATATTTGGTGGTTTGCCTTCAAAACAGCATACATTCTTCTAGGTACACTTGCACACAGTTTTTGAAGGAGCTCGCAGGTAGATTGTTCCACATATTTTGTAGAACTAACCACAGATCTTCTGTGGATGTAAGCTGCCTCAAATCCTTCTGTCTCTTCATGTAATGACAGACTCAATGATGCTGAGTTTAGGGCTCTGTGGGGGCCAAACTATCACTTTCGGGACTCCTTGTTCTTTACACTGAAGACAGTTCTTAATGACATTGACTGTATGTTTGAGATTTTTGTCCTGCTGTAGAATACATTTGGGGCCAATCACATGCCTCCCTGATGGTATGGCATGATGGATAAGTATCTGCCTGTATTTCTCAGCATTGAGGACACCATTGACCCTGACCAAATCTCCCTTCTTTTTTTTGCAGAAATGCAGCCTCAAACTTGCAAGGAACTTCCACCATGCTTCACTGTTGTCTGCCGACACTCATTATTGCATTGGTCTACAGCCCATCGGAAACAAACTGCCCCCTGCTACAGCCATATATTTCAATTTTTGACTCATCAATCAATTTTTCTGCACCGCAGTTTGTACAGTATGTTTTTCATGCATAGCTAAGTTAATTAGGCTTGTTTCCATGTTGTAGGTATTGCTTTTTGGCTGCAATACTTCCATGAAGACCACTTCTGGCCAGGCTTATCCAGACAGTAGATGGATGTACCTGGGTCCCACTGGTTTCTGCCAGTTCTGTGCTGATGGCACTGCTGGACATCTTCCAATGTCAAAGGGTAAGTAAGCATGTGTCTTTCATCCGCTGCATTAAGTTTCCTTGGTCAACCACTGCGTCTATGGTCTTCAGCGTTGCCTATTTCTTTGTGCTTCTTCAAAAGCGCTTGAACAGCACATCTTGAAACCTAGGTCTGCTTTGAAGTCTTTGCCTGGGGGACACCTTGCTGATGCAGTATAACACCTTGTGTCTTTTTGCTGTGCTCAGCCTTGCTGTGGTGTATGACCTGTGACATGAAACTGTTTTCCACAGTTTCACCTTAGTAGCAGAGTATGGCTGTTCCTCACCCAATTTTCAGCCTCCTAAACAGCTGTTTCTGTTTCAGTTGATGACTGTGTTTCACCCTACATATGAAATTGATGATCATTAGCCCCGGCTGTTTTACCAAAACCGCTATTTAAATGCTGTTACTGTCGCTCCACAGCCTACCAAAACCAACCAATAAGGAATCTGTTGCTGCATGCTGCAACCCTACATGGAATCCTGCAAAAGAAAGAGGGGAGGAGAACAGCAGGCAGAGTGTCATTTGCCCTGTCCCAAGGGGCCCCCGTTGAAAACTAGGACCCTATCATTAGCATCAACAACACTTCCTAGTTCAGTAGCACAAAAAGCAAATGTGGAGCAGCTCAATTTTTAAGATACCAAAAAAAAAGTATTGGTATTATCCTACATGATCCACCTGCTGCTCTTACGCCTTTTACTCTATTAGGAGCTTAGTCAGAGTTTTCCATCACTGGATACTGCATTTCTCTTATGGTGGAACTCCAGGTAAAATGTGTAATGCACAGCTGAAAAATATAAATATGAACTGTCCTACCTGTCAGAGGACAAACAATTACGTTTATCCACTTTTGGATACAAGTTCCCCTGCCAGGGAAAAAAGCCAGATAGACAACTACTTTATTTTCTGAAGCAACTCTACAGTTTCTTCTGTCACATGTCCACTGAACAATGAATCAGCAGTGCAGTAACATTCAAGGACAGAAGCCAAAAGGTGACATAAGAAGCTGCAAAAATGATCCAGGAAATAAGGTGTCACCTATGCAGCATGCCAGACATTTGTAAATAACAATACTGGCTGAAATGCATTTCAAATCATTTGGTTAGTTAAAGCGGTGTTCCAGCCATTTTGTTTTTAAGTCAGCAGCTGCAAACACTGTAGCTGCTGACTTTTAATAAGGACACTTACCTGTCCAGGGAGTCCGCAATGTCGCCCCCCGAGGCAGACCGGGTGCAGGCGCCACCATTCCATCTAAGGGAAATCGGCAGTGGAGCCTTGCGGCTTCACTGCCGGTTTCCGACTGTACATGCACGAGTCCCACGGTGCTTTGTGAATGGCCAGCTTGTCTTCTGGGACACACACATGTCCCAGAAGACAACGGGGGGCTCGCCTCAGAAGAGGATGTGACCTCCTCAGCCACAGCCTGGCTGGATCGGAAGTACTCTTAGTACTTCCAAAAAAGGTAAGTTGGAAAGTGAAATTTTTTTTTAAATATCCAAAAATGAGGGGTGGAGAGGTGGTCTTTTGTTTAAGACCACCTCTCAAAATTGGGTGGAACTTCGCTTTAAACAGTTTACATATATTAATTTTAAGCCTGTGTTTTGCTGTAGGTTTTAGTTTTCTACAGATTTATTTCTGTTAGACACAGCTATAATTACAACTATTGTAGGTACAAAGTATACCTGCTTTTGTAGCTATAGGCAATAAAAATAAAAAGTCATTTAATAAATCCTTCATTAGACAGTTCACTGAGAATATTTTTCAGTTTTTCCTAGGATTTTATTCTCTTTAATTATGGTCACTCCTGCGTTTGAAGTCTTTTCTGCAAGCCATGGCAATTGTTCTCCATACCATCTATTCATGTGGACATAATATCATTATAAACCTGTTTATTATAGGCCATCTGTCCCATTTTGTTTAGTAACATCTGCACATTATATAAATGCCTAATTTACCTCTATTGAGGTACATTAGTTATCAGTTTGAACATGTTTAAATTATCCCAGGTATTCTGTCTCTACATACAAGTCATATATAAGCAACGATTATATTCCATTTAATCTCCAGAGCAATTATCCTGGAATTTTACATGCACAGGGACCCTAGGAAGCCTAGACATTCTTATGAATGAATTAATTCTGCATCATGATGGGATTTCCTGTTCAGGCCAGAATAATGTCATTATCTCTAAGGATAAATCACTACCTTTTTGTGTTCACAGAAAGCATGCATAAACTGTAATGTTTGGTAAAACAAACTCAAACTCATTATTTAGAATGATGTGTTCTTCGGACAACTGAAAATCTGTATAAGATGTCTTAAGATGGCCATAGATGGATTGAAATTCAGCCGGTTCAGCAGGGACCAGCTGAATTTTGATCAATATGTGACCGCTTCCACTCAACAGAAGTCAATCTAACGATTGACTTGTGTCCAATGGGCTTGTTGGAAAATTCTTCTTGATCAGCAGCTGCAGACGCTGATCAGTGTATTCTGCTATCGGAGAGGCCCTGCTGTCAGAATATAATGTCTCAGCAGGGTGGATTCCTCCATCTCCATTGTTCAGTAAGCAGTCCAAAAACCATCCATCTATGGCCAGCCTTATTTTACTCAGACATAAAAGGATGATGGTAGCTGTTTTTTTAAATGTACAGTATATTCATTTCTATTTAAATTACTGTGATATCATTTTCAGGAACAATGTATTGCTGATTTGTTTTAGATATCATTTACATGGGCAGCTAAAGTACCACATTTAGATGCATACAGTATACAATTTTGTATACATCTGGATGCAGCACTATAGGAATCAATAGGGCCATATACACAACTGTGTTCACATATCTGCAGATTTTACGCATGTACGCCTGTAAATGCATATGAACACATGTACACATTTATACGCATACATAAAGTCATTTGAAGAATTGTACCTATCTAGACATGTATTTTACCCAGCATCTTCTGCTAGCTTTGCGTTCCATGCAGAAATAATGCATTTGGCTGTGTGTTATAAAATATATAAAAATGTAATATTTAATATTCTAAAATATAATAAGCAAATACAGTGGTGTTGATTTATCAAAGGCAAAAAGAACGTGTTCCCTTTGCAAGAGAATTTTCTCCAAAGCTTAGTAAGTAAGATGAGGCCTCCAGTTTCAACATCTAATTATGTGCAAGCAAAAAAAGTGATTTTTTTTCCTTGCACATGATCGATTATTCCTTGCACATGATCGACTCACCTTACACCACATTCATTAAGCAATGGAAAGACATTTATTTTTAAAGTGAAACTTCCCTTGCAAAGGGACCAGCCTATTGCCCTTTAGTAAGTTAACACCATGGGCACAAATTAATGTATCTCTGCAATTTTAATGCATCAATAAATGTATTTTTTAAATCTAAGCAGCGTTAATACCTGGATTTTGGTATCAGTCTCTTGTAACTCCCTGTACAGCAGAGGTCAGACTGGGAAAGGGGGAAAGCAGTACAAAGGAGCCAATATAAAACAAAGAAAATGGAGCCAATATTTTGTGCTGCAATGCTCCTGAGCTAATAAGGGACATGCTGCTTCTCCTGCACTGCCCAGTCACAGGCTGGGGTCAGGGACAAAATCTATAATTGTTACTTACTGCAGCAGAAAAAAAAATCAGGTCTCCTGCTGTTCCAGACAGGACTGTGCTGTGTGACAGGGCTATGTAAATCTTAGGATAGATAGAAATGCAAATCATTTGGCATGACTCCCATTTATGTCATTCATCTGTTTATTTAGCTGTTTGCCTGGAGTTCAGCTTTAAAGCTGAAGCTTAGCTAAGAAAAATTCTATACAGCTCTGATCACATCACTTACCTGTAATTAACGTGTTTGTAAAGGCAGAAGTTACTTTACCGTACTGCATTCAACTTTCTGCATGCTGCTTCCCCTGCAGTCCCCCTAAATACATACACTATATTGTCAAAAGTATTGGGATGCCTGCCTTTACACGCACATGAACTTTACTGGTATCCTTAGTATATAGGGTTCAATATTAGGTTGGCCCACCCTTTGCAGCTTTAACATCTTCAACTCTTCTGGGAAGACTGTCCACAAGGTTTAGGAGTGTGTCTATGGGAATGTTTGACCATTCTTCCAGAAGCGCATTTGTGAGGTCAGGCACTGATGTTGGAGGAGAAGGCCTGACTCGCAGTCTCCGCTCTAATTCATCCCAAAGGTGTTCTATCAGATCAGGACTCTGTGCAGGCCAGTCAAGTTCCTCCACCCCAAACTCGCTTATCCATATCTATATGGACCTTGCTTTGTGCACTGGTGCGCAGTCATGTTCGAACAGGAAGGGGCCATGCCCCGACATGTTTCATCACTGGGACTTAATTATGGAGAAACATGTCAGGGCGTGGCTACACGGCAATCTCACACGTGTGTTAGAGGAAGGAGTGATGGGATACGGAGCGGTGGTCAGTGGAGGAGCGATTGCTGCGATCATCAGTGTCCATACTCCCTGGGTCATATGACGGCGGGACGGTGCAGCTGTTGTTCTGGGCCGCCGTCATATGACGGCGCAGCCTTCCAGGCAGCCCACCGAATCTCTCCGGTCCCTGTGCGCGTGCCCGGCGGCCGAGATGACCGCCGGGCACCCGCGATTGCTCGGTAGCCGAGCAGGACCGTGAATCTGTGTGTGTAAACACACAGATCCACGTCCTGTCAGATGGGAGGAGACCGATGGTGTGTTCCTTGTACAGAGGAACACCGATCGGTCTCCTCCCCTTGTGAGTCCCCTCCCCCCACAGTTAGAATCACTCCCTAGCAACACGATTAACCCTATAGCGCCCCCTCCTGGTTAACCCCTTCATTGCCAGTCACATTTATACAGTAATCAATGCATTTTTATATCACTGATCGCTGTATAAATGTGAATGGTCCCAAAAAGTGTCATAATTGTCTGATGTGTCCGCCACAATATCGAAGTCACGATAAAAATCGCAGATCACCGCCATTACTAGTAAAAAAAAAAAATAATAAAAATTCTATAAATCTATCCCCTTATTTTGTAGACGCTATAACTTTTGCGCAAACCAATAAATATATGCTTATTGCGATATTTTTTACCAAAAATATGTAGAAGAATACGTATCGGCCTAAACTGAGGAAAACATTTGTTTAAAAAAAAAATTTGGATATTTATTATAGCAAAAAGTTAAAAATATTGTGTTTTTTTCAAACTTGTCACTCTTGTTTTGTTTATAGCACAAGAAATAAAAACTGCAGGGGTGATCAAATACCACCAAAAGAAAGCTCTATTTGTGGGAAAAAAATGACAAAAATTTCATTTGGGTACAGTGTTGTATGACTGCGCAATTGTTATTCAAAAATGCGACAGCGCTGAAAGCTGAAAGTTGGCTTGGGCAGGAAGGGGGTGAAAATGCTCTGTATGGAAGTGGTTAAGGTGATTTATGTGGGTTTAGTCACGATACTGTACTGTGTGTAGATCATTTTTAGATTTTCATTCATTTAGATCACTTCTAGTTCACTCCACGCTATCAGTGTGTGTGCGAGTGGTACTTTCACTCTCACAGTTAGTGTGGGCAGCGCCACTATCCATTCTTTTTACTATTAGGGGTTGGATTCAGATCACGAAAAGGTTTTATAGCCGAAAGTAAAAAATATATATATATTTTTTTTCAAAATCTTTTTTTGTTTATAGCGAAAAGGATTAAAAATGTGATCAAATACCATCAAAAGAAAGCTCTATTTGTGGGAAAAAAAGAACATACGTTTTATTTGGGTACAGAGCGTCACACGATCACGCAATTGTCAGTTAAAATAACACAGTGCTGTATCGCAAAAAATGGTCTGGCCATTAGGGGTGGGAAATCTTCCGGAGGTCAAGTGATTAAACATACACTTACCTTACCTCAGCTTCTGCCTGTGTTGCCTAGGCATGGGTGATGTTACAATACTTCTGGCAAGATTGTGGTATCATGCTGAAGATCCCAGATCTTACGAGAAGATGCATCCACCTTTGATGAAGTGTCTTCTCATGAGATTTGGGATCCACAGCATTTTTAGCATTTCACAGACAGGATTGTGACATCACACTCTCCAGTGCAAAAGCCAGGAGACAAATTTGTTTTATTAACTTTTACCTATTGATTTTTTTTTTTTTAACGCTTTACGGTAACTCCATAAAAGGTAAAAAACTGAAAGAAGACGCTGCTCCCTGGCTGCTGCAAGTATTTGACCCTTCAGATGGATCAAATACCTGCCTCTCCCCCACCACACACAATGGTTCCTCCCACTGGCTTGTATGTCCTGTAGTAATGTATGTGGCAGTAGGAGGAACCACAGCATTCACCAGCAAAGCAAGAAATTCAACACACCCAGAAGTGTGGCATACCTGCATTGGCCAAGTTAAGCAGTGGTGTGTCAATACATACTGTATGCTGCTGGAAAGGTAAATGTATGGCCTGTCATGTTGCTGGTGCTGTATATTTTCTGTTAATTTTGACCCTATAGTGACAGGGTCTCTTTATTGAGGGGATTTGAAAGGGGGTGGGGGTCCTAACTAAATAAGCAGACCCTGCTTTTTAGTGCATGACCTTTGGAGTTTGGCTACTATGTCTGCCCAGCTTGATCCCTGTTCACATTCAAAACCCTCCAGTGAAAGGATCCAAATTATAATGGCCCAGGATTAAAAGGTAAAAATGGCATATAAATGTTGAACATTTAATGCTTTTACTTTTATGCATTATTATATCTTTTAAACATATAAAGAAATCTTTTAATATGGTTAGCATTTGTTTTTCAACATTTTAGTAACTGCTACTCGGAAGAGAGTGAGGTCAGACCGTAATTGATATCACCGGAAGTACTGTGGCAGCCATCGTAAAGTGGTTGTAAACCTTTGTTTTTTTTGTTTTACAATGGCTCCTGCTGCTATCAATCTATCCAATGGGGAGAGAGACAGCGGCTGAAGCGGCTGCTCTCATGCACAACGCCAGATCGGGCTCTGGTAAGAAAAAGGTGGGGGGAGTCTGGGGGGGGGGGGGGGGGGCTGCAGCGCAGAAGGTTTTTTTTAAGGCTTTAGAACCACTTTAAGTGAGGTTTATGCAAAAGGAAAGGGAAGTAGGGACAGTTGCTGAAGCTGACTTCCTACATCTACAGGGGAAAATGAACTATCTCGGTACCAATGAACAAGAATAGACTTAAAATAGAACAAATATTTTTTACATATAAAAACATATATGATTACAAAGATCAGAACATAAAGAAAAAAAAAAGGGGAAGAGGAAGGTCGATACAGTATACAGGTACTTGTAGACTTAAAAGTGCATTACTGGTTATGGAAATTGCTCACAGATTTACACAATCCTGTACCAGTTTCGCAATCAAAGGACCGCTTCTTCAGGAGGATAAATCTATAAGGTAAATAGTATACTGTAAATGAAATTCTATACAACGGCAATAATAACAGGGGTACATTTATATTGAAAATAAATTTAAAAAAAACAAGTATATAATGAACACAGCAGAAAACGAGTACAGTTGCTTACCGGTGAGTCCACGGCCAGGGGCACACTTTAATCACCACAGGATCCCCCCAAGGACATGGGGGATTTGTGCAGATAGTGATATATCTAGGTAGGTATATATATATATATATATATATATATATATATATATATACACACACACAGTTGTGCTCATAAGTTTACATACCCTGGCAACATTTATGAATTCTTGGCCATTTTTCAGAGAATATGAATGATAACACAAAAACTTTTCTTTCACTCATGGTTAGTGTTTGGCTGAAGCCATTTATTATCAATCAACTGTGTTTAATCATAATGAAAACAGAAACTACCCAAATTACCCTGATCAAAAGTTTTCATACCCTGGGGATTTTGTCCTGATAACATGTACACAAGTTGGCACAAAGGGGTTTGAATGGCTATTAAAGCTAACCATCCTCACCTGTGATCTTTTTGCTTGTAATTAGTGTGTGTATATATAAGGTCAATGAGTTTCTGGACTCCTGACAGAACCTTGCATCTTTCATCCAGTGCTGCACTGACGTTTCTGGATTATGAATCATGGGGAAAGCAAAAGAATTGTCAAAGGATCTGCGGGAAAAGGTAGTTGAACTGTACAAAATAGGAAAGGGATATAAAAAGATATCCAAGGATATTTCAAAAGAGCCAACTTCCCTAAACTACGAACCTTGTTAGAAAGCATGAATTGGGATAAAATCTTAGGAACAAATAACACGGAGGAAAGATGGGTTTGCTTTAAGAGCATATTAAATAAGGGCATTAGTCAATGCATCCCATTGGGTAATAAATTTAAAAGAGTGAACAAAAGTCCTGGATGGCTTAACGCCAATGTAAAAATGCATATAAAAGCAAAGGAGAAGGCCTTCAAAAAATAGAAGGCTGAGGGATCATCATCAGCATTCATACTTTATAAAGAATGCAACAAGAAATGTAAGGATGCAATTAGGGTGGTTAAGATAGAACACGAAAGACACATAGCGGAGGAGAGCTCCTTTAAGTATGTAAACAGTAAAAAGGGAAGACAGGCCATATTGGCCCCATAAAGAATGAGAAAGGACATCTGGTTACAAAGGATGGGGAGATGGCGAAGGTATCTTCACAAGGGAATCGGGGGGCTTCAGTAATCAAAACTGCAGTGTTTATCCTTATGACACATCATAGGAAGCACCTCCATGATTAACAGAGGACAGAATTAAAATTAAACCCGGGAATCTTAACATTAATAAATCACTGGGACCAGATGGCTTGATTCTGAGGGAACTCAGTCAAGTAATTGCCAGAACATTGTTGCTAATTTTTACTGACAGTCTACTGACTGGAATGGTACCAGGTGATTGGAGAAAAGCCAATGTAGCACCAATATTTAAAAAGGGTCCAAAATACATCCCTGGGAATTACAGACCAGTTAGCCTAACATCAATAATATGCAAGCTCTTGGAGGGGATGACAAGGGACTATATACCAGATTTTAGTAACGAGAACAGTATCTTTAGCAGTAATCAGAATAAATTCATGAAGAATCGTTCTTGCCAAACCAATCTATTAACCTTCTATGAGGAGGCGAGTTGCCATCTAGATAAATGAAGGCCCGTAGACATGGTATATCTGGATTTTGTAAAAGCATTTGACACAGTTCCCCATAAACGTTTACTGTACAAAATAAGGTCAGTTGGCATGGACCATAGGGTGAGTACATGGATTGAAAACTGACTACAGGGGCAAGTTCAGAGGGTGGTGATAAATGGCGAGTACTCGGAATGGTCAGAGGTGGGTAGTGGGATCCCCCAGGGTTCTGTGCTGGGACCAATCATATTTATTTTGTTCATAAACGACCTGGACGATGGGGTAAACAGTCCAATCTCTGTATTTGCAGATGATACTAAGCTTAGCAGGGCAATAACTTCTCCGCAGGATGTGGAAACCTTGCAAAATGATCTGAACATATTAATGGGGTGGGCAACTACATGGAAAATTAGGTTTAATGTAGAAAAATGTAAAATAATGCATTTGGGTGGCAAAAATAGGAATGCAATCTATGCACTGGGGGGAGAACCTCTAGGGGAATCTGGGATGGAAAAGGACCTGGGGGTCCTAGTAGATGATAGGCTCAGCAATGACATGCAATTCCAAGCTGCTGCTAACAAAGCAAACATAATATTGGCATGCATTAAAAAAGGGATCAACTCCAGAGATAGAACGATAATTCTCCCACTCTACAAAACTCTGGTCCGGCCGCACCTAGAGTATGCTGTCCAGTTCTGGGCACCAATCCTCAGGAAGGATGTACTGAAAATGGAGCAAGTACACAGAAGGGCAACTTTAAAAGCTAATAAAGGGTTTGGAGGATATTAGTTATGAGGAAAGTTTATGAGCACTGAACTTATTCTCTCTGGAGAGACGCTTGAGAGGGGATATGATTTCAATTTATAAATACCGTACTGGTGACCCCTACAATAGGGATAAAACTTTTTCGCGGAAGGGAGTTTAACAAGACGTGTGGCCACTCATTAAAATTAGAAGAAAAGAGGTTTAACCTTAAACTACGTAGAGGGTTCTTTACTGTAAGAGCGGCAAGGATGTGGAATTCCCTTCCACAAGAGGTGGTCTCAGCAGTGTTCAAACTCTAATCAAAAAGTGGAAAATGAGGGTCCTGTTGAAACCAAACTACGGTCAGGCAGACCAACTAAAATTTCAGCCACAACTGCCAGAAAAATTGTTCGGAATGCAAAGAAAAACCCACAAATAACTTCAGATGAAATACAGAACTCTCTGAAAACATGTGGTGCAGCTGTTTCAAGATGCACAATAAGGAGGCACTTGAAGAACGATGGGCTGCATGGTCAAGTCGCCAGAAAAAAGCCATTACTACGCAAATACCACAAAGTATCCCGCTTACAATACGCCAAACAGCACAAAGAAAAGCCCCAAACCTTCTGGCACAAAGTAATTTTTAGTGATGAGACCAAAATTGAGCTTTTTGGCCACAGCAATAAACGCTTCATTTGGAGAGGAGTCAACAAGGCCTATGATGAAAGGTACACCATTCCTACTGTGAAACATGGAGGTGAATCACTGATGTTTTGGGGATGTCTGAGCTACAAAGGCACAGGCAATTTGGTCAAAATTGATGGCAAGATGAATGCAGTATGTTATCAAAAAATGCTGGAGGAACATTTGCATTCATCAGCCAGGAAGCTGCACATGGGACGTACTTGGACATTCCAACATGACAATGATCCAAAATACAAGACCAAGTCAACCTGTCATTTGCTACAATTGAATAAAGTGGAGGTTCTGGAGTGGTCATCTCAGTATCCTGACCTCAATATCATTGAGCCACTCTGGGGAGATCTCAAACGTGCAGTTCATGCAAGACAGCCCAAGAATTTACAGTAACTGGATGCTTTTTGCCAACAGGAATGGGCAGCTTTATCATCTGAGAAGCTAAAGAGCCTCATCCACAAATACCACAAAAGACTTCAAGCTGTCATTGATGTTAAAGGGGGCAATACACGGTATTAAAAACTGGGGTATGTAAACTTTTGATCAGGGTCATTTGGGTAGCTTCTGTTGTGATTAAGATTTAAAAAGAGTAAACACAGTTGATTGATAATAAATGGCTTCAGCCAAACACTAACCATGAGTGAAAGAAAAGTTCTTGTGTCATCATTCATATTCTCTGAAAAATGGCCAAGAAATCATAAACTCTGCCACGGTATGTAAATTATGAGCACAACTGTATGTAAATAAAATTGAATTATATTGATACCAGGCCTGGGAAAGTTGAAATATTAAGTGGGGTTTACATGCTTTTCAATATAGTTGGTTTGTGAATGCATTCTAATGAAATAGATATTCGTTTTCATTGGAGCTACTACACTATGGAGCTGGTTTAATTGTCTTTTACATGAGGGAGCCTGCATTTACATGAGGGAGCCTGCAGTGAAAGGACTGAACTCGTGGCCTCTGAAAAAACAGAGATAAAATTGTTGATATACATATGCGGTTGGTAAGGCGCATGGAGTGATTCTTGGTTGGACATGAGGATTTGGTGTTTACATTATAAGCTTTAAGGGATATGCACGATTTGGCATGGTTTCTAATGTGAGTGTATATGTCACCTGGAGGGAGTGATATTTAAAGCGATATTACACTATATTGCTGTTTTTGTTTCAGCTAACCTGATAGAGCTTATTTGAGGGAGCAATGCCTGATTTGAGGGAGGAATGGTTGATTCATATAGCTCAAGAAATCTGGTAGGGTGCATGGAGTAAAAGTGGGGTGCACATTCACAGGTGGTGGAAAGTTTAATTTGGTATATGGGTTACGTACTTTAATCTATACCTGAATGTGAGTAGTGAAATATCTGAACAAGTTTTGGATATTCAAAGCAATATCACAATATTGCACACAATACTCCCGTTTGAGCATCTATTTTTTCCGTTGTTTTTTTTTGTATGTATTTGCCTGTATTTTAAGTTCCACATTTTCACACACATGCACGCAAACTTATTCTCGCATTCGCAATATGTTAATGATTGCGCACACATTACTAACCAAAAATGCAGATTTTTCTATATTTTTTTTACTGAACAATAGGCACATTACAATTAATGGGCTATATTATAGCTCAGTAAAAAAATAAGTTGTACTGAGCTTTTTGACAGAGCAGCTAAACTGTACAACGCTGCAATCGTACATTTCCGGTCAAATGCATCCACCCATAGGTTATAGAAAAATTCCAATTTTGGTTGACTAGTAAACTTAATAAATTAATTATTACTAGTCATACATTAGAATTCTACTACAGCTAGCTTGTAGGCGGAAATGTACACATACAGTTTAGCTGCTCCGTCAAATCTTCTTTGAACATTCAACAGACACCATAAGCCTTCAATGACAGATTTGACCTTAATTCATTTGGATTTTCAGACGAATGCAATTTTTAACGAAAAATGAAATAAATAAAAACAAATTTCGGGAGTAACTAAATAAATTTACTTTTCGGACGAAACGAAATTCCGAAACTAAATATTTCAGTGTGCACAATCCACAGTCCATTTCAGTGTGCACTAGTCCATAATAACAATAGTAGTAAATCTTGCAAAATCCACTTGTGAGGACACTGCCACCATCACCCAAACACACTGCCTCTTACCCTCAAGTAGATTAAACAAGCCTAGATATTTCTTAATATCCGCTCCTCAGCAGCATGGGGATAGAACTGCAGCTCCTTCAGATAGATAAAAGCCAGCCTAGATGCCTTTTAATGTCAGCTCCACAACCGCATGGGAATAAATGTAACAGCTCCCAAATAGAGAGAGAAAAAACTTTATAGTTTAGACATCCTAGTCATCTTTGATTAATAAGTTTAAAAATTGGTTGCACTCAGATTTCAGTAAGGTATAACAGGCAAATGAAGGAAACGTCCAACGTTTCCAACCAGCAAAATGGCCGTTGCGTCCCAGCACACAAGTTGTGTCACATGTCACCGGCTCCTCCCTACGCGTTTCATCATCACTGACATCGTCAGGGGCATGGCCGAATGTGCGCTGTGCTCGATATATATAGGGGACGGCTTAACAGTGGGCGGGTTGGTCTCTGCATTACAATAAAAGGAAGCAGGAAGTTCCTATGCTCTCCAAAGACAGGAAACAGTTATAGGTGAGCTTAGAAGCTATTCCAATGAAGGAAACAAAGGAAAATATATGCGTTCCAATTACTGGAAGTACATTTAAAATATTGTGCGAGATACACATAAAGGGATTAATAGCCATCATCAGCCAAGACTATACACACTAGGTAAAAAAACTCAACTTAGTGCTAATTTAGGCTCAGATGGCGAAAATCTAATGTGTTAAATGTTACAGCAACGGCACCAGGAAACAGGGCCATCTTGTGGTGAACAGAAATATGACTAAACTAATACTTTTTTATTTAAAATCCACATCCGTAATCACATATAAAGCATACTGTATATATGAGAAAAGGAGAAAAACTCTGTATCATGAATATATTATAAGAGAAGACAGACCTGGGACACGATAACTTCACCTCATCAATCAACTATTATTAATGAAGGAATTAATGTCCCACTCTATGTTCATTCCATGAGGAGCATAACATTTGACCTGATATATCCACTTGGTCTCTAAGCGTGATATTTCTCTGATCGTATTACTACCTCTCCAATTGTTATTGAATTTATTGATCTCAAGGAACATAGTACCTCTAGGGTCTCAATTGTGGCATAAGTCATAATGCTCAGATAAACTATGTTTTGGCAACCCTTTCTTTATATTGGCCACATGTTCACTCAATCTTACATGAAGCATGCAAATTGTGTGGCCGATATATTGGAGCCCACATGGACACTGAACAACGTACACACCGTTCTTCGATGTGCATGTGATAAAAGGCTTTATAGGAAACTGCTCACTGGTGGAACATGACTCAAATTTTTCTGTCCTTCTACTCATATTAGCATTGATTTTACATATGGGGCACTTCCTGCACAGGAAAAAACCTCCCAACAAGAGTTCCCAAGACAAGAGTTTCTTAGGTTACAAATAGCACCAAATACATTGAACCCCCTAAGTGGAGGAAAACTTCTAAAAATCACCTGCGGTTGTTCCGGCACATGAGGTCCTAGAACCCTATCATTGCGAAGTACCCCCAATGTTTTTTCATAATTTGCTTCACTAAGTAGTGCTGGTTAGAGTAGGTGGTAAAGAGAGAAAACCTAAAAGAGTTATTTCGGTCCCTACTCTTTGGACCAGTAGACCATCCTGGATTCTCCCATCAGGCCCTCTTATAGCATCCTCCAACTCCAATGGTTGATATCCCTTCTCCAAGAACTTTGTCTTTAACATTGAAGCCTCTCAGAGAAAATCACTCCTATTAGTACAATTTCTATTAAGTCTTAGAAATTGACTTTTGGGCACTGACCTTAAGTCCTCAACCAAGCAGCATGGTGACAGCTGTTGGTATTGATTAATGCATTTTGATCTGTTTCTTTAAAGAAAGTGGATGTGATGATATCTCCACCCACAATCTTAATATTCAAGTCCAAAAAATTAATTTCTGATTTGCTGGCCTCATGCTTCAAAATTATGCCTTTATCATTGCAATGAAGTTCAGTCGGAGGAATTAATCGATTCTAAGTCACCCTCCCATAGGAAGAGGATGTTGTCTATATGCCTCCTCCACAGAACCAATTTGGGTCTGGGTCTCCGATAGACGACATCCTCCTCCCATTTAGCCATAAACAGGTTGGCCATGGATGGAGCAAATTTAGCCCCCATGGCCACACCTCTATTTTACAAATAATAAATGCCTTCAAACCAAAATAAATTATGGCCCATTTCATAGTCCAAGAGTCTGAACAATTATTGCCTCTGAGCCTTCTTTAGTTCACCCAAACGTAAATAATAATCCACTGCCTCACGACCATGTTGGTGTGAGATGATGGTATAGAGAGATGATACATCCGCAGTGGCCAATATATAATTCTCTTTCCACTGTACCAATTTTAAGGAATGTATTACCTGAGTGGAATCTCTCAGGAAAGATGGAGTTTGGGCAACCAATGGCTGCAAAAGTGATCTATATATCTGCCGATCCTCGAGGTGATGGAATCAATACCACTAACAATTGGCCTCCCAGGAGGATGAAGAGGGTCCTTATGGACCTTCGGCAGATAATAGATCACAGACACCCTTGGAGCTACAGAAACTAAAGAAAGTTTTTCTTTTGTAGAAATTAAATTCCTACTGTGGCCTTCTTCCACTAAACTCACCAAATCCTTTTTATACTTAATGGTCGGATTCCCTTTCAGAGGAATGTAAGTATCCTGGTCTGACAACAATGTAAGTATCTCAGTCTGATAAACCTCTTTGTCCAAAATTACTATTCCTCTGCCTTTATCGGTGGGGTGTACCACTATGTCGTTATGCTTTTTGAGGCTATCAAGACCTTTCCTAAACATCTGATCACTTCTACTATTCCTAATCTGAAACTGTTCCAAATCCTTGCTGACCAAATCTCTGAAGACCGTAAGAGACAGGGCCAGAGTCCCCAGTGGGTTGAACAGAGATGCATTGGATAGTGAAGTGTATTTGATGTCTGTAGACACCATTCTAGTTAATCCAAACGGATTAGTGATCACATACCTTTTAATGTTGATTTTACGAATATATTTATGAAGGTCTATGAAAGTCTGAAATTTATTTAGAGGTTTAGAGGGGGCGAACTTAAGACCATGGTTTAAAACATGTCTTTCTTCAACTGAAAGGGTAGCGGTGCTCAAGTTAAAGAGGCCGGCGTCTCTCAGACCTGCCTTCTTTTTTAAGCGGATCCGCCTCCCCCTCAGAAGCCCCTTTTGGATCAATTGACCTTTTTAGATTGTTGGCCCCGGGAAAAAAAAGAATTATCTTTTTTCGGGCATTAGACCTATCTGAATTGTTTGGTGTAGACATGTGATCCATAAGGACCCTCGTCATCCTCCTGGGTGGCCAATTGTTAGTGGTATCGATTCCATCACCTTGAGGATCGGCAGATATATAGATCACTTTTGGTAGCCATTGGTTGCCCAAACTCCATCTTTCCTGAGAGATTCCACTCAGGTAATAAATGTCTTAAAACTGATACAGTGGAAAGAGAATTATATATTGGCCACTGCGGACGTATCGTCTCTCTATACCACCATCTCACACCAACATGGCCATGAGGTAGTGGATTATTATTTACATTTGGGTGAACTAAAGAAGGCTCAAAGGCAATTCCTGTTCAGACACTTGGACTATGCAATGGACCATAATTATTTTTGGTTAGAAGGCCCTTATTATTTTCAAAATAGAGGTGTGCTTCATCTATGACCAATCTGTTTATGGCTAAATGGGAGGACGATGTCATCTATCGAGGACCCAGACCCGAATTGATTCTGTGGAGGAGGTATATAGACGACATTCTCCTCCTATGGGAGGGCGACTTAGAATTGCCTAATTCCTACATGACTGAACTTAATTGCAATGATAAAGGCATAATTTTGAAGCATGAGGCCAGCAAGTCTGAAATTCATTTTTTGGACTTGAATATTAAGATTGTGGGTGGAGATATCAACACATCCACTTTCTTTAAAGAAACTGATTAAAATGCATTTATCAGTACCAACAACGCTAACCATGCTGCTTGGTTGAGGTCAGTGCCCAAAAGTCAATTTCTAAGACTTAAGAGAAATTGTACTAATAGGAGTGATTTTCTCCGAGAGGCTTCGATGTTAAAGATGAAGTTCTTGGAGAAGGGATATCAACCATTGGAGTTGGAGGATGCTATAAGAGGGGCTGATGAGAGAATCCGGGATGATCTACTGGTCCCAAAGAGTAGAGATCGAGATGACTCTTTTAGGTTTTCCCTCTTTACCACCTACTCCAACCAGCACTACTCAGTGAAGCAAATTATGAAAAAACATTGTAGATAATAATCAGTGCAGCGCTGGACAGAAAACGAAGTGAATAGCAATAAAATTAATATTACTAAAAATTGATGACAGAAAATAAAATAATTATAAACAATCCATATTGTGAATAAACCGTCAATGTGTAAATATTTGTCCGTACATGACCGTGCTCAAAGAATCCATTATAATAATAACAATTAAATAGTGAAAAAAAGAGAAGTGAAAAAAAGTCCAATAATAATAAATATGTGGTGAAAAAAAGTTCCAAATGTGTAGTTAGTGCAGAATCAATCCAGCGATGTTAATCGATAGTGACACCCACCACCGGAGAGGAGTGAAGGCTTACCAGAAAGCCTGCGACCGCCCTTACTCAGGGGGGTCAAAACAGGCTCAGTAGATCAACGTTGGTATCTTGTTGAAACCGCAACCGATGTCCTATGGATTACTCTCAATGTTGGCTTCTCATCAACAGTAGGAGATGCTCCAGGAAAAGGAAATGGTTCCAGGAAGGACCAGGTAAACAATGTTCAGGTAAGGATGAACCATAAAAAAGAGAGAAGGGACTCCAGTAGTGCAGATAGCCAGGGACGTTTAATGAAAATTTAAATAAAAATACATTGCGCCAGATTGCGCAAAAAATGCATATAAATGTAAATTACATATAAGGTGCATATAAATGACAAGTGCACTACAAGTCATCCAGATATAAATGCACAGGATCAAACGTGATCAACGTGTATGCCAAAAAAATGTGCCTCTAGGCACCAGCAGTGAGACTGTCACAACCAGCGAGACAGAGATCTCCACCGCCGTTGAAGTTAAAACCGCGCATGCGCAATGCGAACTCACGTTGCAACGTGAGTTCGCATTGCGCATGCGCGGTTTTAACTTCAACGGCGGTGGAGATCTCTGTCTCGCTGGCTGTGACAGTCTCACTGCTGGTGCCTAGAGGCACATTTTTTTGGCATACACGTTGATCACGTTTGATCCTGTGCATTTATATCTGGATGACTTGTAGTGCACTTGTCATTTATATGCACCTTATATGTAATTTACATTTATATGCATTTTTTGCGCAATCTGGCGCAATGTATTTTTATTTAAATTTTCATTAAACGTCCCTGGCTATCTGCACTACTGGAGTCCCTTCTCTCTTTTTTATGGTTCATCCTTACCTGAACATTGTTTACCTGGTCCTTCCTGGAACCATTTCCTTTTCCTGGAGCATCTCCTACTGTTGATGAGAAGCCAACATTGAGAGTAATCCATAGGACATCGGTTGCGGTTTCAACAAGATACCAACGTTGATCTACTGAGCCTGTTTTGACCCCCCTGAGTAAGGGCGGTCGCAGGCTTTCTGGTAAGCCTTCACTCCTCTCCGGTGGTGGGTGTCACTATCGATTAACATCGCTGGATTGATTCTGCACTAACTACACATTTGGAACTTTTTTTCACCACATATTTATTATTATTGGACTTTTTTTCACTTCTCTTTTTTTCACTATTTAATTGTTATTATTATAATGGATTCTTTGAGCACGGTCATGTACGGACAAATATTTACACATTGACGGTTTATTCACAATATGGATTGTTTATAATTATTTTATTTTCTGTCATCAATTTTTAGTAATATTAATTTTATTGCTATTCACTTCGTTTTCTGTCCAGCGCTGCACTGATTATTATCTACAACTAGTTTTGCCTTATATCGGGGTTATAGTGTTCAGCAGCAGGACCCATATCACGTTTTTTATCATTATTGATTATTTTTTATTTTTGCACTTAGCGCAGGTTTTTTATTTATTTATGAAAAAACATTGGGGAGTACTTCGCAATAATAGGGTTCTAGGACCTCATTTGCCAGAACAGTCGCAGGTGATTTTTAGAGGTGTTCCTCCAATTAGGTTACAAATAGCACCAAATATCATTGAACCCCCTAAGAAACTCTTGCTTTTTCAAAATATGGAAGTTTTTTCTGTGCAGGAAGTGCCCCGTATGTAGAATCAATGCTAAAATGAGTAGTAGGACGGAAACTTTTGAGTCATGGTCCACCAGTGAGCAGTTTCCTATAAAGCCTTTTATCACATGCACATCGAAGAACGTTGTGTACGTCGTTCGGTGTCCATGTGGGCTCCAATATATCGGCCGCACAATTCGCATGCTTCATGTAAGATTGAGCGAACATGTGGCCAATATAAAGAAAGGGTTTCCAAAACACAGTTTATCCAAGCATTATGACTTATGCCACAATTGAGACCCTAGAGGTACTGTGTTCCTTGGGATCGATAAATTCAATAAAAATTGGAGAGGTAGTAATACGATCAGAGAAATATCACGCTTAGAGACTAAGTGGTTATATCCGGTGAAATGTTATGCTCCTCATGGAATGAACATAGAGTGGGACATTAATTCCTTCATTAATAATAGTTGATTGATGAGGTGAACTTATCGTGTCCCATGTCTGTCTTTTCTATATAATATATTCATAAAACAGAGTTTTTCTCCTTTTCTCTTATATATGCTTTATATGTTATTATTGATGTGGATTTTAAATAAAATAATATTAGTTTAGTCATATTTGTGTTCACCACGAGATGGCGCTGTTTCCTGGTGCAGTCGCTGTGACATTTAACACATTAGATTTTTGCCATCTGAGCCTAGATTAAAACTAAGTTGTGTTTTTTTACCTAATAGGTATGGTCTTGGCTGATGATGGCTTTTAATCCTTTTATGTGTATCTCACACAATATTTTAAATGCGCTTCCGGTAATTGGAACGCATATATTTTAATTTGTTTCCTTCATTGGCATAGCCGCTATGCTCAGCTATGACTGTTTCCTGTCTTTGGAGCACATAGGAACTCGCTGCTTCCTTTATTGGAACACAGAGACCAACCCGCCCATTGTTAAGCTGTCCCCTATATATATGGAGCACAGCACACGTTTGGCCATGACCCTGACGACGTCAGTGATGATGAAACACGTAGGGAGGAGCCGGTGACGTGTCACTCGACTTGTGTGCTGGGATGCAGCGGCCATTTTGCTGGTTGGAAACGCTGGACGTTTCCTTCGCTTGCCTGTTATACCTTACTGAAATGTGTGTGCAACCATTTCTTAAACTTATTAATAAAAGATGACTAGGATGACTACACTATGAAGTGTTTTCTCTCTCTATTTGGGTACTACATGTGGCAGAGGAGCTGTTACATTTATTCCCATGCGGTTGTGGAGCTGACATTAAAAGGCATCTAGGCTTGCTTTTATCTGAAGGAGCTACAGTTCTATCTATATTCATTAGTGGTCTTAAGTCCTGGTTACGCACTGTTCTTTTCTTCCTGTACCCCTGTAACACATTCCTATGATGTATCTTATTGTGATGGCTGTATTGATTCATACAGTCAGGTCCATAAATATTGGGACATCAACACAATTCTAATCTTTTTGGCTCTATACACCACCACAATGGATTTGAAATGAAACGAACAAGATGTGCTTTAACTGCAGACTTTCAGCTTTAATTTGAGGGTATTTACATCCAAATCAGGTGAACGGTGTAGGAATTACAACAGTTTCCATATGTGCCTCCCACTTTTTAAGGGGCCAAAAGTAATGGAACAGATTAACAATCATCCATCAAACTTTCACTTTTTAATACAATTACAGCCTGAAGTCTGGAATGCATAGACATCACCAGATGCTGGGTTTCATCCCTGGTGATGCTCTGCCAGGCCTCTACTGCAACTGTCTTCAGTTCCTGCTTGTTCTTGGGGCATTTTCCCTTCAGTTTTGTCTTCAGCAAGTGAAATGCATGCTCAATCGGATTCAGGTCAGGTGATTGACTTGGCCATTGCATAACATTCCACTTCTTTCCCTTAAAAAACTCTTTGGTTGCTTTTGCAGTATCATTGTCTATCTGCACTGTGAAGCACCGTCCAATGAGTTCTGAAGCATTTTGCTGAATATGAGCAGATAATATTGCCCGAAACACTTCAGAATTCATCCTGCTGCTTTTGTCAGCAGTCACATCATCAATAAATACAAGAGAACCAGTTCCATTGGCAGCCATACATGCCCACGCCATGACACTATCACCACCATGCTTCACTGATGAGGTGGTATGCTTTGGATCAATTCCTTTCCTTCTCCATACTCTTCTCATCCCATCTCTCTGGTACAAGTTGATCTTGGTCTCATCTGTCCAGAGGATGTTGTTCCAGAACTGTGAAGGCTTTTTTAGATGTTGTTTGGCAAACTCTAATCTGGCCTTCCTGTTTTTGAGGCTCACCAATGGTTTACATCTTGTGGTGAACCCTCTGTATTCACTTTGGTGAAGTCTTCTCTTGATTGTTGACTTTGACACACATACACCTACCTCCTGGAGAGTGTTCTTGATCTGGCCAACTGTTGTGAAGGGTGTTTTCTTCACCGGGGAAAGAATTCTTCGGTCATCCACCACAGTTGTTTTCCGTGGTCTTCCGGGTCTTTTGGTGTTGCTGAGCTCACCATAGTGTTCTTTCTTTTTAATGATGTTCCAAACAGTTGATTTGGCCACACCTAATGTTTTTGCTATCTCTCTGATGGGTTCGTTTTGTTTTTTCAGCCTAATGATGGCTTTCTTCACTGATAGTGACACCTCTTTGGATCTCATATTGAGAGTTGACAGCAACAGATTCCAAATGCAAATAGCACACTTGAAATGAACTCTGGACCTTTTATCTGCTCCTTGTAATGAGGGAATAACACACACCTAGCCATGGAACAACTGAGCAGCCAATTGTCCCATTACTTTTGGTTCCTTAAAAAGCGGGAGGCACATATACAAACTGTTGTAATTCCTACACCGTTCACCTGATTTGGATGTAAATACCCTCAAATTAAAGCTGAAAGTCTGCAGCTGAAGCTCATCTTGTTAATTTCATTTCACATCCATTGTGGTGCTGTATAGAGCCAAAAAGATTAAAAATTGTATCAATGTCCCAATATTTATGGACCTTACTGTATACTACATTACTGTTGTATTATGTACATATCTTTTAATAAACCTTCATCTAATTACAGTGCCTTGAAAAAGTATTCATACCCCTTGACATTTTTCACATTTTGTCATGTTACAACCAAAAACATAAATGTATTTTATTGGGATTTTATGTGATAGACAACTCAAAGTGGCACATAATTGTGAAGTGGAAGAAAAATGATAAATGGTTTTCCAAATTTTTTACAAACTAATATCTGAAGTGTGGTGTGCATTTGTATTCAGCCCCCTTAACTCTGATACCCCTAACTAAAATGTAGTGGAACCAACTACCTTCAGAAATCACCTAATTAGTAAATAGAGTCCACCTGTGTGTAATTTAATCTCATTATAGATACAACTGTTCTGTGAAGCCCTCGGAGGTTTGTTAGAGAGCCTTAGTGAACAAACAGCATCATTAAGGCCAAGGAACACACCGGACAGGTCAGGGATAAAGTTGTGGAGAAGTTTAAAGCAGAGTTAGGTTATAAAAAATATCCCAAGCTTTCAGCATCTCATGGAGCACTGTTCAATCCATCATCTGAAAATGGAAAGAGTATGCCACAACTGCAATCTTACCAAGACATGGCCGTCCACCTAAACTGACAGGCCAGGCATGGAGAACATTAATCAGTGAGGCAGCCAAGAGGTCCATGGTAACTCTGGAGCAACTGCAGAGATCCACATCTCAGGTGGGAGAATCTATAACTATTAGTCGTGCACTCCACAAATCTGGCCTTTATGGAAGAGTGGCAAGAAAAAAGCCATTGTTAAAAGAAAGCCATAAGAAGTCCCGTTTTCAGTTTGTGAGAAGCCATGTGGGGGACACAGCAAACATGTGGAAGAATGTGCTCTGGTCGGATGAGACTAAAATTTAACTTTTTGGCCTAAAAGCAAAACGCTAAGTGTGGTGGAAAACTAACACTATCCCCACCGTAAAACATAGTGGTGGCAGCATCATGTTGTTGGGATGCTTTTCTTCAGCAGGGACAGGAAAGCTGGTCAGAGTTAATGGATCGAACCAAATACAGAGCAATCTCAGAAGAAAACTTGTTAGAGTCTGAAAAAGACTTGGGACCAGGGCAGAGGTTCACCTTCCAGCAGGACAATGACACTAAACATACAGCCAGAGCTACAATAGATTTGTTTAGAGCAAAGCATATTCATGTGTTAATATGGCCCAGTCAAAGTCCAGACGTAAATCTAAATGGGCAAGACTTGAAAATTGCTGTTCACAGACGCTCTTCATCCAATCTGGCAGAGCTTGAGTGATTTTGCAAAGAAGAATGGGTGAAAATGTCAATCTCTAGATGTGCAAAGGTGGTGGAGACATACACAAAAAGACTTGCTGTAATTGCAGCGAAAGGTGGTTCTACAAAGTATTGACTCAGAATGCTGAATACAAATGCACACCACACTTGTCAGATATTTATTTGTAAAAATTTTGAAAGCCGTTTATCATTTTCCTTCCACATCACAATTATGTGCCACTTTGTGTTGGTCTATCACATATATTACAACCAAAAACGTACATGTATTTTGACAAAAAGTGGAAACTTTCAAGGGGTATGAATACTTTTTTAATGCACTGTATAATGTGAGTACATATAATATTATTTTAATGGTAGATTGGTGAGGAAACATACTACACTATATGGTTTTCAGTTTTTTTGGATATTGTCACCAAGTAAGAGGCAAGATCGTCATGCAAAACTGGTGTTCCATCATGTGTGACTTAAAGAAATTTAAGAAGCAAGAGATGTTTCAGACCTTGCATTTATGCACTTTATTGGAACATAAAAGACATTGATTTACATTTTGGAGTACATTTTATGGACTTCTATAGGTGTATTGTTGACAAGCGCTGGTTTTGAATGTAGAGTAACTGTTACTGTTTGGTTTGATCTACTAACTAGTAGATTAATCTGCGCAATCAGGCCTTTCTTTGTAGCCAAATGATTGCCATACAGATTAGCTGAATGGGAGGTATAAACAATACATGACTACATCTAAAAAAAAATAATGTGTGTTTGAAATATGTGTCTTTATATATCAGGATACGACCGTACATGTGCAATCTTTTTTTCGATTTCCATGCAACTGATCAAAGTACCACTAGTGATAATTGTGTTCTATAGGAGATACCAAGAGACTGAAAATGAAAACATGACAATAATTAAAGTGTTTGTATTCAGTGTCATTTTTAAACATGCTAGATCTTGCTACTGTTCAAGAAAATCTCTCTCTTCCCCTATTATAGTCTAAGATACTACCGTAATTTGGGTAAAAAAATAATGCAAGGTTTTGGTTTGTGGAGGTTTAAAAAAGCTTACGATGATCTGTCTGTCACTAAAATTACTGACATATTATCCATCTATGGTGAGTCAAGCTATCAAATAACCTTCCACAAACTATTACTGATGTAAATAAAATGCAAAATGCCATTATCAATAACATGAAGAATGTATTGGGGAAAATGTGCATGCCATGGTTATGTGGCTGGTAGAAGGACCTGTGGCAAGATTAAATGCTATTCTCTGTAAATAATATCTAGTTTCTTATATTGCATTGTAATGCCCTGTACACACGATCGGACATTGATCGGATATTCCGACAACAAAATCCATCAGATTTTTTCTGACGGATGTTGGCTCAAACTTGTCTTGCATACACACGGTCGCACAAAGTTGTTGGAATTTCCAAACATCAAGAACGCGGTGACGTACAACACGTACGACGAGACTATAAAAGGGCAGTTCAATACCAAGCGCGCCACCCTTTGGGCTCCTTTTGCTAATCTCATGTCAGTAAAAGTTTGATGAGAGACGATTCGCGCTTTTTCAGACTCGTGGTTTTCAGATTGTTTTTCTGCTGTTCAGTTTGTGCTTGTGGGTTTGTATCTGGTCTTCAGTGCGTGCAGTGAGTTCGCATTGGTTTATTCAGTGTGTTCTTGTCCGCTCGTTGCTGATTTTCAGGTTGCTCTTCACAGGCCTTGCTGTTCTTCAGTACGTTCTGTTACTTCGTTCTGACCAGCCAACCGTTTTGAAGCCATGTTGCATGTACGTATTCATCGTAGAGTTCGTGCTGTATGGGGGGCTTGGTGTTGGGGTTCTTACTTTGACACAAGCCCAGTCCATGAACAGGGCAAGGAGGAGTTCATGGACCAAGAATTGGTTACTCTAGTGTGACCAATTCTGTCACATGCCTTTGCTCCGTGAGATCCGTGAGAATAATCCTGATGATTTCAGGAACTTTCTCAGGATGACGGACCCCGTTTTTCACCATTTGTTGGCTTTGCTGACCCCTTATATCAGCAGGCAGAATACCTGCATGAGGCAAGCCATCACTCTGGAGCAGAGGCTAGTCGCTACGTTACGGTACTTGGCAATGGGGAGAAGCCTGCAGGACCTCAAGTTCTCGACAGGCATCTCCCCCCAGGCTCTGGGGATCATTATCCCAGAGACCTGTTCAGCCATCATCCAGGTCCTGCAGAAGGACTATATTAAGGTAAGATTTTTATCCTTTAACATCACATTTTATTGTATTTAATGTTTGCTAATGTAATGTATTTCTTTCATCTTTTTCTAATTACCATGATTGTAATATGCTGTGAATGTCCCCTTTATCCACATGCATGCTGGAATTTTTAGAAGTTTGTTTTTTGTCCTTTATGCATATTTGCCTTCACTTACCTCCGCAGCATGCTCTCCTGGGCCCATATCCACCTCGTCTAGTCAGTTAACAATGTATTTTGTCAGCTCCATTGTAGTGCTTTACCCTAGACACCCCCTAAAATGTTTACAAATGTTATTTGTGTCCTTAAATTCAGGCAGCATGCCAGAGGCTTTTTTTTGGGTCCCACGCTCATTTGGAACCCTCCCTCCCCCCAACTGCTAAGTTGACTGATACCAATCTTCTCTCTGCTGACTTTGCTAAACCCATACACACTCTACCTACCTCTTTTGTGGTCATATTTATGGATGAATTCCCCAAAGCATGTAGTGTAAGGGCCTGCCTGAATAATTTCAAATGGTACTTTTTCAAGTTTTTGTATCCTATTATTATTTTGATAGGTAATTGCAGAATGTTAAAATGTGCTTAAATGTGTACAGTGTGTATTCATATTTTTGTATTATGACACTTCTTACCTGTCCAGTGGTCTGCCAATAGTATAAGTAAGGAGGGCCTGGCCAAAGTAACACGCATTATGTATGCATTCAGCTCTCAATGAAGTGGAGAAGGTTACCTGTCCAAAAACATCTCCCCCCCTAAAATTTTTACAATGGGCCATCAGAGGGGGTGATGAATCTGATAAGTCCTTTAAATACTCCCTAAAATAAATGTTATACTGATGTTGCCCAAGAATATTTGTGTTTAATCTGCTTTCAATGTTTATGTGCACAATTACTAATTTTTTTTCTTGTCTGACTCCACAGTTTCCTTCTACGCCACAGGAATGGCAGACTATGGCCTCCCACTTTGCCCAGTGGTGGGACTTTCCCAACTGTGGAGGGGCAATTGATGGGAAACATGTCCACATAGTCCCACCCCCCAACTCGGGGTCATACTACAACTACAAGGGGTTCAATAGTATTGTGATGTTGGCGGTGGTGTCGGCTACTTACAAGTTCCTGTATGTGGACGTGGGGAAGAATGGCCGCATGTCAGATGGTGGAGTCATCGCCCAGACGGAGTTCTACAGGCGTCTCCAGAATGGCAGTTTGGGCTTGCCACCTCCAGAAGACAATGCGGAAGGACTCCCATTTGTCTTTGTTGTGGATGAAGCGTTTGCGCTGGGGGACCATCTTAAGCGACCATTCCCTATGAGGACCCTCACCCTGGACCATAGGGTTTTTAATTACCGGCTGGCCAGAGCCAGAGGAGTGGTGGAGAATACGTTTGGAACAATGGTCAGCCGGTTCCGCCTATTTCTTACACCGATACACATGGCGGAATATAAACTCAATCACATCATCCTGTCTTGCTGTGTTCTCTACAACTTTTTAAGGAGAAATTCTTTGAACTATGCTACCTCAGTTGGGCCTGAGGCCGGAATTCTTAATGAACAAACCCTGGCGGCGCTTAAAACTGGCTGTCCTGGCTTGCCCCCCCAGAGTGCCCGCGAGGTCCGTTTAAGATACCTGGAATACTTTGCGGGTAGGGGGGCCATCGATATACCAGACAATGTCTGAGACATTTTTAAAATAAAAATATTTTTGAAACTGAACAAATATTTGCTTGGATTTACTGCTTGGCTTTCTTTTAGCTGTCTCCTCGGTTATCTTTTAATGGTATATTTTTTGGCCTTTTTCTTCAACAGTGCAAATGAAATTTCTTTGAAACATGAGGTGACAATCTCTTCTTCAGCTAACTATTATTGTTATGGTGTGGGTCTGCTACACACACACCTTGTTTTTGTAGTTAATGTATGTAATGCATTACTGACAAAAATATTCATCATTTTCAGCACCATGACCGAAATTTTGGGAGTCCTGAAAATGGCGTAATTGTGTAAAATTATAAAGCACTGTTGGGTGTTATTTACTAAAGGAAAATCCACTTTGCACTACAAGTGCACTTGACACTGCACTGAAACTGCACTTGTAGTGCAAAGTGGATTTGCCTTTAGTAAATAACACCCATTGCCACGGAAAAAAACAACTTTACTCCAAAAACTGCTTTTGAGCATTGAAAGAAGAAGCCACACATTCTTGATTATCATACTTTTTACTCAAAGCACAATCACATGTGCGTTTATAAAAGGGTTTTTGAACAAACCAATATTTTTGTTGTATAACATTTTTTTAGGTCACATTAATGATAAATGGCCTTTTATAGGTAAAACAGGCATGTTTTAAACAATAAAACAATACACAACTCTGGAACTTACAAAGTTCAACTTTTATAAAGTGAAAGCAATATCAGACATAAGTATGTACAAACTGTGTTTGATATTGCGTTCAGCAGATGGGGTGATGTCACCCCTGTAAAAGCCAAAGTTTGAAGATGCACACAAATTGTCTTTCAAAATGGAGATTTCCCTCCTGATCCCATGGCTAATGTCAACATGTGCTAGCTCTCACCATGGGGATCAATGGATGTGTTTTGGGGGTGCAACCCCTTCCTCTCACCTACTTTATTATTGAGGAAGGGGTTGCACCCACAAAACGTGTACATTGATCTCCAGTGATGGCAGATAGCACATGTTAACACACTGTGCGCATCTTCAAAATTTGGCTTTTAAAATATGTAAAAAATTAGTCATCAAAAAAATAAAAAAAACTGAAAAAAATTTAGGGATTTCTGGGTGTTTTAGATTCTCCCTAAAACATCAATAACGTTCTGCATTTTGTTTTGAACATCATTGATGTTTTCTTTTAGGTTTTCTAAATCCCTATTACACCCCATTATCTGCCTGATGAAGATCTGGGCACTTTCACTGGTAAAATGACCTTCTTCCACAACATCCCCATCACCTACAAAAAAAAACAAAAAAAAAAACACCATGTATTATAAATATGCAGGCATACATCTATTACCTGAAGCTGTGGTCGCAGACAACTTACCTGTTGTGGTGACAATTTCGCCAATTTCTACAATGTCTCCCTCCTCCTCCTCTGGTTGGGTTTGGGGGATTTCTCCTTCTTCCTGAGGTGTGGAGTCCCTGGTCTCCTCTGATGAGCGGTGTCCTCTGAGTCTTTTCTCTCCTATGTGAACAAAAATAGGTATACTTAGCACAGATATTTGATGGCAGAAATAGGAATATGAAACATTGCTTGGAAGTGTTGTATAATTGTCTGTTTTAGCAGAGTTCCAAGCTGAAGAATTTTTTTTTGACCTTTGTAAAGCTAGAATACTTACCTGTTTTGTGCAAGCTTCACAGATGGAGACACCCCTATAGTATAAACTGGAGCACCTGTGTGGGACACCCTAATAAAAAGTTTGTTCTTGTGTCCCACACTAGTCCTCCAGCGTCCAGATGTGTAAACAGCTGCTGAGTGTCCTCTCCATACACAGAATCTAGTTTGCATTTCATTCTAGTTACAAACCCATCTAGACAACAAACAAGTAGGCCAGAAAAAAGGTATTGAACTGCATCTGGCCAAAACATCGTATTTTAGTGGCTGAACGAACAATGTTTCCTACGAACGATTAATGTGCCCATGAACATGAAAGTTGCCATTTTAAACTGTACAACAGTAAAGAAAAGCACATGGAGCAGCACAAACATAATAAAAATAAAGAATAGGAACACAGGACAACTACTTACTTTTTTGCAGCACTCTCCTGATCCTTCTATACTGATTGTGCTCCCTTAATTTGAGGTCCGACCACAATTTCCTCAGTTGATCCTTGGATCGCCGTACCCCAAAATTCTGGCGCAGACTCTTCACAACTTTAGCCATGATCTTGGCCTTTCTCACATTTGGGTTTGGGTAAGGTCCATACTTCCCGTCATATTCGGCCCTCTTCAATATGTCCACCATCTCCACCATCTCTACAAAGGCCCCATTTGAGGCCTTAAATCTTCTCCTCCGGGATCGGGACGTTTCTGGCTCCGGGCTTTCCTCCTCCTCATTGCTGGAATTATCACACACCTGCTGTGTCTCCGCTATGTGCTCTCCCCCACTGCGCCGAAAGAGAAGGGGTGGGGAATAGACTAGAAAGAATTCAGGGGCAGGCGGAGTTTCACGCATGCGCAGTGTATATAAAGCGTAATACGCGTGCATCGTACATACGATCTGTGAGCGGAGGAAGGAGTATCGGAAACGCTGATCGTGATAACGAAGGTACAATTTTAACTTGGGCCTATACTGCTTATAGATTGAGGCCAATATTGGGACAAGATTAGGAGGGTTTAGCCTGACATTAGGGTTTGTCTTGTGTTGTGTCTTGCAGAGAAAATGGATGGCTTCAATGATCACAACTTAGACAAATACATACCATAGACAAATACAGGGAGCTGCCCTGTCTGTGGCAGGTCAAACACCCGCATTATAATCATAAACAAAAGAGGCAGGCAGCGCTGGAGAAACTGCTGGAGTTGGTGAAGCCAGTGGTCCCCACGGCAACCATCCCCTATTTAAAAGCCAAAATTGGTGGCCTGAGGAGCACTTATCTTAGGGAGCGCAAGAAGGTCCAGGATCCCCAGAGATCAGGAGCTGCAGCAGATGACGTTTATGTCCCTGTAGTGATCGGGTATATTAATATATACTGGGTGATATGATGTGATCGGGTCTATTAATGGGTGTATAGATGTAGAGTGGGTATGATAATTAATATTTAGGTATTATTATAATGATGATATAAGTACTCTTCCACAGCAACCCAATTCTTCCAGAGAGATGCACTTTATTGACTTCCAACACAGAACAAAGTCCAAAGTCCACAGATGACAAAGAAATCCGACAGAGGAAATATAATTCAGAAACCCATCTCCTAGGTCTGTGTCTTCCCAGCCATACACAGACAAGCCTCACCTCATATACAGACAAGCCTCACTCACACACAGACAAGCCTCACTCACTAACCTATAGACTGAATGCCGTGTTATATTCACCAGGCATTGAATGGCTGAGCAATTTGATTGGCCATTTCAATTTAGGACTTTGATTAGCTTTAGTCTTTCAAACAGACAACAACCCCCAGCCGTGAACAGCCGTGAACCACCCCAATTTGCACTCCCGCATATCAACATCAACAAGTCCCCTTTAGATATGTGTATACCACCTGAACACCCTTTTGAATACCTTTTGGAATACCTACATTCCTGCATATCAACAAGCTCCCCTGATAAATTAGCCCCACAGGAGGGAGCCTCCGCTAGGCCAACCCAAAACACTCCTTGATCCCATTGTTACCCCCTCAAGTCTAATTACCATCCATAAATATTTCTTCTATGGTCCTTTAAACAATGTACCCTTTGAAATGTTCAATTAGGTTAACAGCCCATACCTCACACCCCTAGGTAGACTTGCATGAGACTAACACATCAAAGAGCTTTCAGCTGTCCCCTTGCTATGTTAAAATTCAGTTGGACAATGCAACTGAATTTCTGGTCAGCATGGCACTCCAATACAATATTATACATAAATTGGCCAACATATTACAACAGTCCCCAGGCTGTGGTACTATGAGAGACTTAGTTTTCTGTCAGACCAGACTGAAGTCAGGGAATCCATCTCCAATCTTCCTTCCACTCTTCCTTCCACCCTATCTTCCACCCCAGCTGAGGCTTCTGATGTCCAACCTGGGACTTCCAGCCAGGAAGAAGTGGAGGAGCCCAGCTTGAGCCAGGTATAGCATTGTTCTACAGATTTCTTGTCAATAAATAAATGATGTTTATTATTGATCACTAATTGCTGATTTAATAAAGGCGTTTACATATCAATAGATATGCTGCCGTCAGAATGATAGTTTTTTCTATTTATTAACATTCAATTTGCAACAGTCATGAGATGAAAATTGTGTGTGATTGATGAACCAAAAACTAAAACTATGTCCCTTTTCATACAGAAGAAGAAGACCTCAGCCAGGACGAGGCTGTGGAATGTGGCACACAGGAGGAGGCGGGGTTAGTGGCAGCCAGGAGGAGGCAGGGGTTAGTGGCAGCCAGGAGGTGGCCAGGCCCAGTAGAAGCCTCACAGAATCCCAGGTTCCTCCCCTCTTCCTTCCACCCAAAAGACCCAGGAAGGGGAGTAACGTGGAGGAGTCAGCGCTCAGGCTGATTCAGGAGGCTTCTGTGGCCCTCAGAACCACCCCCACTCGTGAAGAGGCCTTTGCCTCCATGGCTGCCACCAAACTGCAGGACATGGAGGAGGGCCAACGCCTCATGTGTGAGGAAATCATTTATAAAACATTAAATAAGGGGTTGAGGGCCCAAATCACACCCAATACCCACCTGTGTGAGTTGCATCATCCTCCTCCTCCTCCTGCCACAACTCTAACACCACAGCCACAGCCTGGAAGGAAGAGTGGAAGGAAGATAAGAAAGTGATGGCCTGGGTTCAGTCTGGTCTGACAAAAGATGCAGGCTCTTGTCTGACCAGAGCCTGGGAACATGTATGTCATCTGCTGCTGTTCATGATCTCTTGGTCTTCTGGACCAGATTTTACTCCCTTAGATAAGGACTCCTCAGGCCACCAATTTTGACTGAAAATAGTTGATGTGTGCCCTGGGGTACAAAGGCTTTGCCAATTTCTGCTGTTTCTCCAGCGTTGCCTTCCCGCTTTATTTGGTTAGGACCCCTTAATAAAGGTATTTTTTTTAAATAATACTTGCCTATGTGTTTTCCTTCAAAAAGGACAGTTTATTTGTGAGTAGGCAGGTACATTTAAAAAATACAATGTCAAATTAACAAGGGACACCAACAACAACCAACCTTCTTGAGATTAAAAAAGACAAGATAATAATGGTGTTGTGGTAACTTGACACACAAAACACACCCAAAGCAATTCTGGAGATCACCAAAAAAACAAAAAAACAAAAAAAAAAAAAAAAACAGGAGATCTGGATTTAAAAATAAAAAACAACAAATAATACAAAATATAAAAACATTTAAAAAAAATGTTTTCGTTAGATGTGACAAATAAAAATATTATATTCATGAAATCACGAAAAATAATTAAGAAAGAAGTTTGTGTGAATATGAGCAGCAAAACAACTTCATTCTTCTAGCATTATAAAGAAAAAGAGAGTGCGCTGCATTAAACAATTTAAAAGATTGCAGCATGACGAAAGTGCTACATCCATTACGAACACTAATTTTACCAGACCAAGCAGTTCCGTCTTGGAATTTATTCTGAGCATGCGTGGCACTTTGTGCGTCGGAATTGTCCACACATGGTCGGAATTTACACAAACGGATTTTTTTGTCGGAAAATTTTATAGCCAGCTCTCAAACTTTGTGTGTCGGAAATTCCGATGGAAAAAGTCAGATGGAGCCCACACACGTTCGGACTTTCCAACAACAAACTCCGATCGCACATTTTCCGTCGGAAAGTCCGACCGTGTGTACAGGGCATTAGACTTGTAGTGAACGCCTCCTTAGAACACTGTTTCACACTTCATGCTAACTGGAGCAAACCTGTAGCCAAGGAAGTGCAGAGTGCATGACAGTGCAGGTACTTCTCAGTACGGCCTTGCTATGAGCACTGAGGCATGTGCATTGCATTGTGCGATGCTGGAAGGTGTGTCAGAGCCTTAATTAGGAGTTTGTTAAAGTTTGTATGCTGTATGGGTCAAGATGAGTAAACCAGTCCAAATGAGTCAAAGTTCAACGTAGAACTTGTCCCGGCCAACATAAGGTGATCAGAGGATGGAGGGAATGGTGTATCTGCTCTGCCCCCCAACCTCTACCATGCCATGTGGTAAATACAACTAGCTGTCACCACATAAACTTACACTGGATGTCAGTTTGCTGAAGGTTTAACTGTGTGTATGTGTATAGCATGTGAGTGTGTGAGTCTATGTATGTGGGTGTGTATGCGTGTATGTGAGTGAGCACATGTATGTGGATGAGCGTATGTATGTGGGAGAGCGTATGTGTGTGTTTATGTGAGGGCATGTACAGCCATAACATTATGACCAACCACCATAGCCCGTTGAGGCATAAACTCTACTAGACCCCTGAAGGTATGCTGTGGTATGTGGCACCAAGCCATCAATAGCAGATCCTGTAAGTTTAAGATGGGGCCTCCATGAATCAGACTTGTTTTTCTAGCACATACCACAGATGATCGATTGGCTAGAGATCTGGAGAATTTGGAGGCCAATCAACACCTCAAACTCCTTGTTAAGTTCCCCAAACCATTCTTGAATTCATCAGACCATCCCACCTTCATCCATTGCTCTGTGGTCCAGTTCTGAGGCTCACATGCCCATTGCAGGTGATTTTGGCTGTGAACAAGGGTCAGCATTGGCACCTTAAGCAGTCTGCAACTACGCAGCCCCATACACAACAAAACTGCCATGTACTATTTGTTTTGGCACCTTTCTATCAGAACCAGCATGAACTGTTTCAACAATTAGAGCTGCAATTAGTAGCTCTTCTATTGAAGTGGACTACAGGGGCCAGACATCACTCCATACGTGCATCAGTGAGCCTTGACCACCCATGAGCCTGTTGTCGGTTTGCCTGTTTTCCTTCCTTGGAGCACTTTTGGTAGGTCTTGACCAGGACCGGGAACATCCCACAAGAGCTGCAGTTTTGGAGTTCTCTGACCCAGTCATCTAGCAATTACAATTTGGTCCTTGTCAAAGTTCCTCAAATCCTTACATTTGCCATTTTTCTGCTTTCATAACATCATCTTCAGGGATATGTTCACTTGCTACCTAATATATACTGCTGACTTTCAGATGCCATTGTAACAAGAGAATCAATGTTATTCACTTTACCTGTCAGTGATCATATTGTTATGGCTGATCAGTGTATTAATGTATGTGAGTGTATGTACGAGAATGAGTGTATGTTGATGTGAGTGTTTCTACTTCTTTTACTCCTGACCCCTGTACTCCTAACACTCTGTAGGCCTGGTTTTGTACCTAACAGTGTGGCTTTAAGTAAAACGAAGGAAAAAATGTAATAATATTAAAAAAAAAGAATAAAAAAAAAAACCACATATACATATGTGCACAATCAGGAATTACAGACATCTATTGCTTTAAACGTATAATTTATCACCACACATATTATGGTGTATTTATAGTAATTTTATAGTTATCATTTTATTATAAAACTAAGCAGATGAGGTAGTACAGCTTTTAGGTTTAACCTATTTATACATTTGTACACCTTTGATTTTCACAAAAAATAAAATAGTTTTAAATGGATACTTTTCTGTATTAATTATGCACAGTTTTATCTTTTATACATTCTATATTTAGCATGATGTTGTGTTTAATGAATTCAAAATATTACAGAAACCATAAATGGCTTTGGCAGGATCTCTCACAAACTGTCAAATATGTAATGCGCATGTGAATAGGAAAAGGGGTTCAGCCATCTGAGGTGCAAAATAGGACCAAAACCTGACCAAGAAGGAGTAAAACTTACATAGAAAAGGTATATCCGGGTGATAGTAGTTTAAGGCAAGCTTGTTTTTTTTTTTTTTTTTGTAGCGACTAACAAATTTTTTTCCTGCAAAATAAAAGTTCAAATTTTAATTCTCAGAAGTAATGCTTTTTTTACCCTCTGGGTCTACTGACACTAATATGAAAAATATTCCACATGCACTTCAACCAATATGATAAAGAGGATTCATTAGGAGGTCACAGTTTGTTTTTGGTGTAATATATTTTACCAAACACGTACATAAATATTCAGTACACAGAGGCAGAGTGGTTGAAGCACAGCAAATGAAACTTAGAGTAACAACAATGCCTGCATACATATACAGTATGTGTGTCTTCAATGCAAAACTAACATCAGTTAAAAGCACTGCTTGAGGCAACAAAATGTGGAAGCATCAGACTGAAAAGCTAGATTGTATAAACAGAATTTGTAACAGCTTAGAAAAATAAGTCCTTTGGGGGGACCATGCCTAAGGGCCAGTTTAGACCATCATTTCTGTGTTCCGGATGCATTTCTGCATGCTCGGATTTGATGTGTCCCATACGTTTGCCATCCGACTGCAATAGAGCACCATATGCATGGAAGGGAAGTATAGGTTAGACAGGGCTTGAGTTAGTGGTAGGGGTTAGGTTAGCTTCAGGGGTTAATGTGTATGTAAAGGTGTATTTTTTTATAGTTTTGGATAGAGCAAAAAATGGTCAAGTTTTTTTTTTATGCTGTTTGTGACCCGTCAGGAAGATATCCCTCAAATTTCCATCACAGGAAGCAAGAAGAAGTCTCTCTGAAGTAGACATGTGCAGTTTGTTTCATTCCGAATTGGAATTCGGATGAATTTTCGTTTTTTCGGACATTCGAATGTATCCAAATTTCCGAATTACAATAGTACCGAATTTAAACAAATCCGAAATAACGGGAAAAATTTGAATCGATTCGAATAGTTTTTGAATCAATTCAAATCAATTTCGAATAGTTTTCAAATTCTAAAAGTTTTTGAATACAAATAGTTTTCCACTTTCCAAAGAGAATAAAATAGAATAGAAAATAAAGGAATAGAATAGAAAAAATAGAAAAGAATATAATAGAAATTAAAACAATAGATTATAATAGAGTAAACTGAATAAAATAGAATAGAAAACAAAAGAACTGAACAGAATAGAAACAAATAGAATAGAATAAAAAAAGAATAGAAAAAAATAGAAGGAATATAATCATCTTCTGAAGTTCTAATTTCAAATAGAATACATTTGAATTTGAATACATAAGCAAAGAATAGAATAAAAAAGAATAGAATAAAAAAAGAATAGAAAGAATATAACCATTTCCCAAACTTCAAATAGAATCAATTTGAATTTGAATAGAATAGAAAAGAACAGATTAGAATAGAAAATAACAGAATAGTATAGAAAAAAAACAACAACAGAATAGTATAGAATAGAAAGAATATAACCATCTTCTGAAATTCGAATTTCGAATAGAATAAATTTAAATTTGAATAGAATAGAAAATAATAGAATAGAAACTAAAATCATAGAATAGAAAAGAATAGAATAAACAAATAGAAAAAGAATAGAATTTGAATAGAATAGAACGAATAACCATTTCCTAAAATTCAAATAGAATCAAATTGAATAGAATAGAAAAGAATAGATTAAAATAGGAAGAAAGTTATATTCTTTCTATTCTATTGTTTTTTTTTTTCTATACTATTGTTATTTTCTATTCTTTTTTATTCTAATCTATTCTATTCTATTCAAATTCGAATTGATTCTATTTGAATTCTGGGAAATGGTTATATTATTTCTATTCTATTCTATTTTTTTTAAATTCTATTTTTTTCTATTCTATTCTTTTCTATTCAAATTCAGAAGATGGTTATATTCTTTCTGTTGTATGCTATTCTTTTTTATTCTGTTCTATTGTTTCTATTCTACTCTATTCTCTTTGGAAATTGGAAAACTTTTCGAATTTGAAAACTATTCGAATTTGAAAACTTTTCTAATCGATTTGAATACGAATAAACTAAACGGATTCTGAAAACAAATAAACGGATTAAACAAATTTAACTAAACAAATTTATATAAATAATGAACTGAAAGGAAACAAAACAATTTTTTTTCGTTCTGTACATGTTGTGACGAACACGGGTGTCAGATCCCTGCCCTCCTCGCTAACTTGCGACGAAGGACCGGCCAACCTCACACCACGCTGTCACTTACATAACAATGCCACTCTCAGCTGCGCCCAGCAAAAAGATTTTCCAGCTTGCGACCACAATCTAGGTGCCAAAAGCCTAAGAGCGATTGTCACTGGGCTAATTACTCAATTAACCCTTTAACTGGCACCACCCCCATTGTAAAAGACCGAGCCGGGGGAGACCCGTAATTTTAGCAATACCAATTATTATTTTAAAATAAGCGTCTGCAACACACACTGCCACCACAGACAGGTCTGCTCAGAGGCCTTATGCCGCATACACATGAGTGGAATTTCCGACAAAAAGAGTCCGATGGGAGCTTTTCATCGTATATTCCGACCGTGTGTATGCCCCATCAGACTTCTCCTGTCGAAAATTCAGATGGACTTAGATAGAGAACATGTTCTATATTTTTCCGACGGAACAAATTACTATTGGAAAAAACGCTCGTCCGTATACTGTTCCAACGCATCAAAAACGACGCATGCTCTGAAGCAAGTATGAGACGGAAGCTATTGAACTTCTGTTTTCTAGTCCCGTCATACGTGTTGTATGTCACTGTGTTCTGGACGGTCGGAATTTGGTGTGACCGTGTGTAGGCAAGACAGCTTGAGCGGAATTCCGTCGGAACTCCGTTGGAAAAACCTTCAGAATTTATTCCGATGGCAAAATTGGTCATGTGTACAGGGCATTACTCTACAACAGTAGCGCCCTTCAAGAGGCAGGTTCGTTTATAGCTTGCATTAGGAGCTTTAGAGACAAGGTTAACACTTTTCAACATAAGGGTTTATTATGAAAAGGTCAAAGTTCGTGCAAATAAAAAACTTACGGATAAAAGATGTTTCAAAGAGATAAAGACAATCTACAGCCACCAAGAAATAAGGTAGAATTGGGGAGGAAGAATACTTGCAATTAATGTCCGAGGGTTAATCAGAGTTCGATCGATGAGCTGGGCAATCTGTTCTAAAACTTGCCAGATTTCCCTGCTTGGATGGTAAAAGTAGAACTGACCATTGTCATAGCAGCTCCCTTTTCTATCAGATCAAAGGGGTGTTGACAGCGACCAGTGACCAATCGTCTGGTCATCTTGTTTAGGGGTTGGTTGCTGAGAGGTGTCTACACTTATGGCCGTGTCCTAGGTACACTTTGTGATACATATTCATATCTCTGAATCTATAGTGTTTACAGACTGCAAATATCTATATTATTGTTTAGCATGAGATTTCCTTCAAAACAGATATAAACATGCCATGTCTCCAATGTCTAGTTTACCTAGGAAGAATAAGGGGTACCAGTGGTTTCCCATTTGACCTGACAAGGGTGTCTGGACTTGAAATGTTCCAAATTATTTGAGGAAACTAAATATGTCCATATTATGGCTGTGCTATTATTACTTTGGAAGTTATGAAACATGCTGAAATTTTATACTTATTCCACTGTTTAAGCTTTATGTACTTTATGTCTGCTGGTTCTCTGAATTGAGATGGTGACAGTTTTATGATAGGCCGGGACATCCTGCCAGGCCAACATAAGCTGTTTTTACAGATCTAGCCTGGTTCTGCTTTCTCTGTTGAGATAACAGCCCCTTTGATGGATAAACCTATGAATTCCTGAACACAAGGGAGGAGGGAGTGTGTTAAGATTTTTCTGTAATATTACTGTTAGCCAAGCTGTCATGGTTGCCCTAAGGTTCTCAAACAACATGGCCACTAGCTACAGCTTTCGTGATATCGTTACACATGTCTACTCTGAAGCAAGGAAAAATCTCCTTTTAGGGCAAGTACACACCACATGCAGTACAGTGCTTTTTTCTGCATCAAAATAGCGTGTAAAGTAGGTTATATGGGTTCCAATGGCATAGTTCACACAAGCACAGTGCGTTCCAGTGCTTTTCAGTTCAGAAAAAAAAGAACATACTGATTTTTTTCTGCACAGAACTGTAATGAAACACAGTAAGAATTATAAAAAATGCATCAAAAAAGCACCGGACTTCAGCACAGTGAAAACAAAACAGGAATGTTATAATGTGCCAGTATGTATCACATACTAACACATTATGTGAAGCTTACCTTAAAACAAAACCCTCCAGCGTTGTGCCGTCACCACTGACAGGGCTTCCATCTTCACCTGTTTTCCTTACGGGTTCGCAGGCTTCAGTCCTTTGAATGGCAGAGTCACAATGATGTCACTCCCGCGCATGCGCATGAGAGTCACTGTTTAAGGCACAAAGCTCTGAAGGAACAGCATGGGTATGTTATTCCTTTAGAGCGCATGCGCCGATGACGCCACTGGCGGCTACACAAGTAAATATCTCCTAAACGGTCAGGAGATATTTTGCAGTACCTACAGTAAAGCCTTATTATAGGTTTACCTGTCGGTAAAACATAAACAGTGGCCTTTACTACCACTTTAAGTTGTTATTGGGTACATTACATTATTACAGTATTTTCTCCATAGAGTCTTTAATGTAAAGTTTTCGTTGATTTAATTTTTCTGCCTTTTATGAACATAGTTACATAGTTAATCTGGTTAAAAAAACTATTTATGAATGCTTCATTGTAATTTTCTTTCAAAATCAAAACAATATGATTTTGATCCATTGTTGCGGGCCCCTAAACGTCACGGGGGCTATTTGGTAATCCGACACTGTGAACAAGGCCTAAATGTTCCAAAGTTGCACTTTTGTATTTAACATATAAACGGTGTCCTTGGCTATGGAAAAGCCTATAGGTGATCACCATGACAGCAGTCAGTAATTAACCCCTTCTACCAGGATGAAGGCCCCATACCCACTGTGCTCATATACTGTACATTGGTCCCGCATGCATATGCAAACAGTGATTGCACCACACATGTGAGGTATTGCCTAAACGGTCAGAGTGAGAGCAATCATTTTAGCACCAGACCTCCTGTTTATCTCCAAACTAGTAACTTGTAAAGGCTCCTTGTATCACGTATCTAGTACGTGATCCAGGACTTCCAGGTAGGGCCGGAGCGCCAGCTGTGCCCTCCACTGAATGATTTGGACCAGTGCACAAAGCAAGGTCCATAAAGACATGGATGAGCGAGTTTGGGGTGGAGGAACTTGACTGGCCTGCACAGAGTCCTGACCTTAACCCGATAGAACACCTTTGGGATGAATTAGAGTGGAGACTGCGAGCCAGGCCTTCTCGTCCACATCAGTGCCTGACCTCACAAATGCGCTTCTAGAAGAATGGTCAAACATTCTCAGAGACACACTCCTAAACCTTGTGGACAAACTTCCCAGAAGAGTTGAAGCTGTTAAAGCTGCAAAGGGTGAGCCAACTCAATATTGAACCCTATGGACTTAAAGTGGTTGTAAACCCTTACAGACCACTATTTGTTACAGGTAAGCCTCGGGCCAATCACAGCGCTAGAGCCCATGATAAATGGAATAAACAGAAGTAACTCCGGGAGCGATGTCACTGGCCGGAGTGGTGAACAAGGACCACTGCCAGGGCTTTCATCTAAGGTAAGTAATACATATTGAGCTAGTATGCTATGCATACTAGCTCATTATGCTTTTGTCTTGCAGGTTTTAGTTGTTTTTTTTTTTCTAAGTGGGTTTACAACCACTTTAAGCTGGCCATACATTATACAATTTTCTCGTTCAATTTTCTTTAGATTTACCTTCAACTATGTAGTGCAAAGGCTTGCCTGATTGCATACAAATTGAAAGTGTCTAGGTGTCATCTCATATCATATAGCTTTGGTAAATCTAAAGGAAAATTCTACAAGAAAATTGTATAATGTATGACCAGTGTAAGACTGGCATGCCATTAAAATTTCATGTACGTGTAAAGACAGGTGTCCCAATTCTTTTGGTAATATATTGTATATAAGGCTCAGTTTTCGTTTGCCATAACAAATGTCGTTTTCAGCAATGAGAGCTAAAAAATAAACACATAGCTGAAAATTAGGATTATGGTACATAAGTGTTTAAGCTTTGTAAATTTAGCCTTCAGTGTTGCGCAATTGCACTCTTTAATTTCACCAGTTTAGTATATTCACCCACTGTAGATATGTTTTCCAGCTAGGACAGAAGTGCAAGGGTTACAATAACTGCCTTGGATATCTACTCTGGAGTTCAGCAGCTGCACCTGTAGCATGACATCCCAGCTCTGTCATGCATATTAAATTTTTCCCATACACCTGTGCATTTTTATCCACAATCACTGTGGATGATGTAGGGTTAAGCCCTGCAGAGTAAGCAAACGCGTGTATAAGTCATCACAAGGATGCTGCCCCCCCTCCCTGAGCACCTACTATATAAAGTGACTGAGGGCAGAGAGGAGAGATCAACAAAGGCATCCCTCAGACTATCACATCTCTACAGAGAACACAGCACAGACATGACTGCAGTTCCTGCCATCAGAATCCTGCCCATTGGCTTCCTGGCTAACCTGCTGCTCTTCTCCTTCATCTCGCTCTCTGTTTGCGTGGAGTTCACGGAGGAAACTGGCAAATTAGGCAAAATCAATGTGCTTCAGAGAGCAGGGAATCAGTGGGCAATTGGTGAGTGGAATCTTCATAATAGACACATGCAGACCTATTGACATGCAAGCTATTATTGTATTAAAGGATTAGTGTCAGACAAGGGAAAAGATGGCAAAACTGCTAAATCTATTACAAAGTCATTGTGTTCAAGTAAGAGAAAGTGACATAAAAAGGACTGACTTGACACTTGACAAGAAGATTTCAGCAATAGGCTGGTCACACAATCTGACAACAATGGCTTATTGTTGAGTCAAGTTATAGGATTGTTGAATAGTCAGTCCAGTTTATAATATACAGTTAACACTGATTTTTTAAAAAAAATCCCTATAGTAAAATGAAATGTTAAATTTCTGAAAAAAGAAATTGTCACCCCAAAAAAGGACTTACTGAAATGTTATTTTTTATATAAGTAGAATACTGTACGTATCTACATGTTGCACAATAACTTTCTGTAACAACATGATTGAATGACTAGGGCATCATAAAAAAAACAATATATACGTAACTATTGTCTAAATTTTCTTTTTCAACTTTAAGGTGTTTGTAACCATATAGTGTGCTTACAACAACACATTTGAGTACTGACTGTGATGCTTTTTTTTGTTTGCACTAACTCATTTTTAGGAAAAGCTTTTGGGTATATTTCCTTACTCTAAGGTCCAAGCAGTACTCAATTGTGTTGTTTCTACATTATAACAATATGTTTTGGATGATGCAAGGTAAGACCAGTCATTTTCACTGTATGTTGATTCTATAAAGTTATTTTGAATGAAGGATATATTACTATTAAATATAACAGAAAACATTACAGGAACAGGCTTGGACAATATATATGAACAGCTAGTTATCTAAACAAAAAGGATGGGGTTCTCTAGTTATTTGACATTAGGTTCTAAAAATCTGTGGAAGGTTTTAGATGAATTTATATACTGATATGCTATATAAATCTGTGTGGCCGATAATTAAAAATGGTTTTTAAGTTAAAGTTTTCCTGCAACCTTAGACTACACAGATTCTACTACTTTAGTGATAATGCAAACTTATGGAAAAAATACATCCTCCTACTGTAGTTACATTATACATACATGAATATCTTCCTAAAATGCTGATCCTGAGTTTAGATGGTGTTATGAAATAAACCTGCTTGTGCGCAGCTTCTGCCACATTATTGTCCTATGTTCCATCCTGAGCAGAAAACAAATCCAGGAGGACTCCCACTAATTACAAAGCAGGGAGATTAAGTAACATTTTTAATAGCTGCATATTGCTTGCAGGCAGAAAAAAGGAAAGTGGGAAAAAATATTATGTTCCAAAAGTGTTTTTGTACTTCACACAAAAAGAACATAATTATTTTGGTTGTATTAATTTCAGCCCCAGACTTTTTTTTTAAACAGGGTCCCTTGAGGTTCCTTAAACAAGGAGCAATTTCTGCTTCTCAAATAAGTTTCCGCTGACACCAATGATCGTTTTAGCTTTCTGTAATTGGGGGATAATTTATACCGATCACAAATGTAAGGAGCATTCTTCCCACTGATCACACTAATGTACCAAGAGTTGTAGATATAGTATGCGTTAGCAGGGGTTCTCTGAGACAAGAAAGTTATTGCAAGGACTCCTCCATGTTAAAAAGGTTGAGAAAGTCTGGTTTACCCTGTTTCCTAATATCCAAACAAGAAACAGAAAAGTAAATCTAAGTTAATTAACCATAAAACGGGGAATATACATTCAACTGTGCTCTGGTCAGCTTTAAATGTGCAACCCTTCCCAGCGACTCAGGACCAGTGACCACAAATATTTAGTTTTTGGCTTAGGAGCTCCCCTTTGTCCTTTTTCATCATCTTGGTTTTTCCCTTGATAGGTATTTTGTTTTAGACAAGAATTTATATGAACTATAGATATGATTCACTTTCTTAAGTAACTGTTAAGTAACAACCTAAGTAATTGATCTAGCTTTGCACCCAGCCCTCCTTCTTCCTCATAATGGGCTTCAGCTGGCCATGGTAGAGTAGGAAATTTGGACAAGGGTCACTAGTGCAAGATGCCAGTTAACATACCAGTACATCTTTGATATGTGATAGGGAAAGGAAACCTATACAAAAACATGAACTGGATATTTCAATTGTGTCTCAAAGGGCAATTAAACCCAGGACCATACCAAGGCAAAGCAAGGTATTAACCACTTAGTCAACATGATATAGTATTTATTACGCTCGTGTATGCAGTGATCCACCATAAAACAAACCAATTGCAACATGTATTTCACCTGATTACTGTTACACTAGAAATGACTTGTACCTATGCAATACAATTAGTGTAATCGTGACTATTTTAAATGTTTAATACACAAGCAATTTGAGCTCTATTCTCTGTAACATATTATTATCTAAACATATTAGCCATTACCTAATGCACCTTAAACAGCATTGTATGAAAGACTTGATAAACCATTTGTAAATCTTCATGGAAACATGTGTAGAGTGTATTATAATGTTTAATATGTAGATTAAATCTTTCTATCCACAAAGATATACTGTGGCATGTTTGTTTACCCTACGCCCACGTACACAGCATTGGGGTTGATTTACCAAAAGGGGGGGTTTTCCGGCGCTCCGCAACATGTGATGTCTAAGGTAAATAGTACAATGGTAGCTATAATAGCACATTAAAATAAGGCAGGTAAATTCTAGAATGAGGAGGCAGCCATCCTCAGAGGGTGTCCATTACCTCTACTATCCCTGCATTATCCCCAACACCAGCCTGGACGTTTGCCGTGCATCAGTGACGTCATTTCCTCTTCTGCACTCCAGAGTGGTCAGTGTGGAGCTTTCCATGCACTGGATGCAGTGGTTCAGCCTGTGTACAGACTCCACACCCAGACACCTGAAGGAATGAAATCCGAGCCGGAAACAAGATCACAGCACATCCCAGGACACTTTTAAATCTCAAAGAAACACCTCCACCCTGCAAACCAGTAAGTGTAATTGTTACACTAACTTTTATTTTTGCATAAACAAGCTACCACAGTTGGCACCTCCACACCCCTCCTTTTTTCAGGGTTGATTTACCAAAACTGAAGAGTGTAAAATCTGGTGCAAGTCTGCATAGACAACGATCAGCTTTTACGTTTTATTGATCCAGTCCAATGCAGAGGGTTTCTCAACCAGGTTGAGATATACTTTGAGATGCTGCCCCAGGTGCTTCCCACAGATAGAAGCAAAGTAGGTTTTGTGATATCTTTGCTTTCTGAGAGAGCCTTGGCCTGGGCAAACCTTCTATGGGAGACGCAAAAACCTGTTGTCTTGAGTTACCCTGAGTTTTTGGCTTCTTTTAAAGGGTATCTGACGTTCCTGCACGCTCCACTTCTGCTGCCAAGTGCCTCATGTCCATCAAACAGAGTACGAGAACTGTTGCCGATTTCGCCATTGAATTCCGTACACTGGCAGCAGAGGTTGCATGGAACAATGAGGCCCTCGTGGCTACTTTTTCTCATGGTCTCTCGGATACCATCAAGGATGAGATAGCAGCCCAAGATATACCCACTGAGCTGGAGAAGTTGATCGTGTTTGCCAATCTCATTGACTCCAGATTTAGAGAAAGACTCTCTTTTAAGGAGCGCTTGCAGAAGCCTCCTGTACATTTGTCTCCGAGCTTTGCAGTCCTACCCGTGCCTCCCTCACCTCCCTTGCCTCCTGGTATCGAGTTGGTCAGTGAAGATGAACCCATGCACTTGGGCTTCACGTGTCTCTCTGCGGATGAGAGAACCCTTAGGAGGAGGGAGAGATTGTGCCTTTATTGTGGCCAGGCAGGTCACTTTTTGAAGTTTTGTACTACCCATCCAGGGAACGCCCGAACCTTGAGGTCTTATCATGGACAGACCTTAGTTGGCGTTGTTTCGTCCCCAGTTATCCAGAAGATAAGCCCCTGGTTTCGGTTACCCTTTCTTGGGCTGAGTCGTCCGTCGAGATACAGGCTTTAATCGACTCTGGGGCTGCAGGCCTGTTCATTGATACTGCCTTTGTATCGAAGCACTCGATTCCGCTGCAGCTGCGTGACACTCCACTTGCCATTTAGGCTCTTGACGGGAGACCTCTACAGCCTGCCCATGTGAGTCATGAGACGGTTCCGTTGTCCATGATAGTAGGGGCTCTTCACCATGAGATAATCCAATTCCAAGTTATTTCCTCACCAAGTTTCCGCTGGTTATTGGTTATCCTTGGTTACAGAGGCACAGCCCCTCTTTTGATTGGCTCCATGCTGAGGTTCTCTCCTGGTTGTCACAATGCAGTAAGACATGCTTCCAGAAGGTAGATAAGGTCCTGTGCACCTCTTCACTCTCCTCCCTGCCGGAGGAGTACCGCAATTTTAGCTATGTCTTTGACAAAGGTCAAACCGGTAGTTTGCCTCCAAACCCCGGTCATATGATTGCGCAATTGACTTTCAACCTGGTGCCATACCCCCTAGTGGCCGGGTTTATCCTTTGTCGGTCTTGGAGGATAAGGCCATGGAGGAGTATAGTGCAGACGCACTTTCTCGAGGTTTCATCTGCAAATCCTCGTCTCCTGCTGGTGCTGGTTTCTTCTTTGTGAAGAAGAAGAGTGGTGAACTGAGACCTTGTATTGATTATAGGGGTCTCAATCGTTTTACGATTAAGAATGCCTATCCGAGTCTGTTGATTATTTGACAACCTCAAGGGAGCAACGGTTTTCACAAAGCTTGATTTGAGAGGGGCATATAATCTTGTGAGGATTAAGGAGGGTGGCGAGTGGAAATGGCGTTTAATACCAGAACAGGTCATTATGAGTACCTCATAATACCTTTTGGCCTTTGTAAGGCCCCGGCAGTTTTCCAGGAATTTATTAACGATGTCCTCTGAGATTTGTTGCAGTTATGTGTGGTGATTTATCTCGACGATATCCTCATATTTTTCAAGTCCTTGGAGAGCCACCACACAGATGTCTGTCGTGTGCTTCAGAAACTAAGAGAGAACAATCTCTATTGTAAATTGGAGAAGTGTGAATTCCATTGTGAACAGGATAAATTCCTGGGTTATGTAATTTCCACTGCTGGTTTTTCGATGGACCCAGAGAAACTATCAGCAGTCCTATAGTGGCCCCGAGCCATGGGTTTATGTCCCCTGCAGCATTTTCTTGGCTTTGCCAACTATTATCAGAAGTTCGTAACTTCTTGTCTCTGGTCAAGCCCCTGACTGATGTGACCAGAAAGGGCGGTAGCCCACAGAGTTCGTCTCCGGAGTCCATTAAGGCCTTTGAGAGTCTCAAAGCTGCCTTTGTTTCTGCTCCAGTGTTGGCACATCCTGATCCTACATTACCTTTTATCCTTGAGGTTGATGCTTCTGAGACTTGAGTTGGCGCCCTTCTGTCTCAATGTCCTACCTGCAATTAGGAGACTGGTAACAGAGAGCTGTTAGCGATCATTTTAGCCCTGAAAAAATGGAGACATCTCCTCGAAGGTACCACTGTGCCGGTTCTCATTCTTACTGACCCTAAGAATCTCACATTCTTGTTTGAGGCTAAACAACTCTCTACCAGAATGGCGCAATGGGCTCTTTTCTTGTCTAGTTTCAATTACATTGCCTCATTCTTACCCGGTACCAAGAATGTAAGGGCTGACGCTTTGTCACGACAATTTTCCTCCACTTCCAAGATGGAGCCGGTTCTGGTTCCTGTGATTCCTTCTGATAGTATTCTGGCTACGGTTCGCACCAGGCTCACTTCTCCTTTGGGTGACAAAATTCTTGCTGCTCAGGTCCATGCTCCTCCTGAGAAATCTTGTGACCACTCCTTTGTCCCAGAGAGGACACCCAGACATAACCCACTGGGAGATACAATCTGCAGCTGCTTGCTCCTCCACTTCAAAGGCATTCACCGATATACATTTAATATATTCCACAATCACATGAATCAGCTTAAATTCATCTGGAACTTATTTATTTTTAAAAACATTCAAAACACTTACATTTTGTTGTGTCTCCACTGACACCAGTATTAAAAGCACAATCATATAGCCAAATCACCTCCAGCCGCGAGCACGATCTCAACATGCGTGGTGATGTCACGTCCTAGCCCCGCCCTACGTGTTTTGTCATTCGACATCCTCTAGCAGCTGAAGGCATACTTGAAGAGGAGTGTTTACAGGCAAAAAAAAATTGAAAAAAATTCCAATGGCTAGATTAAAATAATATTCCGTCCAGTACAATGCATTTATGCTCAATGTCATACACGTATAAACTTGCGTACATACGTGCATGAACATGCCTGTATACGTGCATAAACCCACATACATACACAAGCTTACATTTTGGCAAAAAAAATGCAGCATATTTGGAGTATAAATTCATACATCCATGTGCATGAGGCCACAAAGTAACACTGACACCATACAGATAAATATCTGTAGCATACTAGGGGTAAATGTGTGGTTCAAAATCTCAATAGGAGCAGAGGACAGCTATCTTTTAAGTCACAATCATGCTGCAAGGCTGCAATAGATATAGGACAACAGTCTGACATTCTGGTGTAATCTGAATATCACAAAAATTATTTTTGTAAGCAATCCACATGTGAACATTCAGATTTAAATTGTCTTGCCATCCATTGGACAGGGAGTGTGCAGGAACCATCATGATCAGTTTTATCTAGAAAAATAATAGCGATCGTTCCAGGAAATTAATTTCTGTTTTCCCAGTGTTTCTATTTTAGTGAAACATGTTATCAAATAATATTGCAAATAAAACCATTTTTTACTTCTAGGCAGAATCACTTGTATCAAAGTTATTTTTTCTCATCAGTGTAAAATGTAAAATATAATTTGGTATAGGGGTGGCCACAATGTTCTTCTTTGCAGGATTATTTTATGCATTTGAGAATGTGATAACAGGTTGAGGTGAGTTTGAATGTACATGGCACCATTATATACAGTTAGAAATTCATGTACTGTATTCCAACTTTTTTTTACGTTTAGGATAGCCTGGAAAATTGTGAGAGCCTCTGCCATGTTTTTACAGATATTTGGGTTTAAAGTATAACTAAAAGGCAAATCTTTTTTTTTAGTCTTGCATAGAGTAGAGATAGATTAGAACACCAGTCAGTTTTTATTGCTGTATGTGCCCCTGTTAAGGAGATTTAACCACCTCGCACACATTTTAGCCCAATGACGGCTACAGCCTGGGCCTCGATTGCCGGGAGGCCATCAATAGATGGCCTCCCGTGCATGAGCTGCCTGCGGGCCGCCTGGGGAATGCACGCAGCGCACTCTGTGATCACCGAGTCAATGAGACTCAGCTGATCACAGATCGGAATAAAAGGCCGAACCTGGCCCCTTACCACATGATCAGCTGTCAGCCAATGACAGCTGATCACATGATGTAAACAAAAGACCGGCAAACCAGCAGCCTGAGGGAAAAAAAAAGCTGATCACCGGCTTCTGACAGAGGGACTATCAGTGCTGCCTATCAGTGCTGCCTATCAGTGGTGCCCACCAGTGGCCCCTATCAGTGCCGCCTATCGGTGCCCTTCAGTGCCACCCATCAGTGCTACCTCTCGGCACCACCTATCAGTGCTACCTTTCAGTGCCACCTACCAGTGCTGCCTTATCAGTACCCATCAGTGCAGCCTATCAGTGCCCATCAGTGCAGCCCATCAGCGCACATCAATTAAAGTGAAAAATTACCTGTTTTCAAAATTTTATAACAATCTGAGACAGTTTTTCTTTTTTCAAAATTTTCAGTCTATTTTTGTTTTGTTTTTTTTAGCAAAAAATGAAAAACCCAGCAGTGATTAAATACCACCAAAAAAAAATCTCTATTTGTGGGGGAAAAAAATGATAAAAATTTCATTTGGGTACAGTGTTGCATGACTGCGCAATTGTCATTCAAAGTGTGAGAGCACTGAAAGCTGAAAATTGGCCTTGGCAGGAAGGGGGTTTAAGCAGTGGCGGCTGGTGAAGTTTTAGGATGGGGGAGACCCCTTCTTTTTTGACCCCTCCCACTTCTCATAAGCCCCACCCCTTATAGAATCTACTCACTCTGTCCCCTGTATTCCACTTGCTTCCACCCATAGTGTCAGGAGTATACAGCTCAGCATCACAGCACAGAGTATACAGCCCAGCATCACAGCACAGAGTATACAGCCCAGCATCACAGCACAGAGTATACAGCCCCAGCATCACAGCACAGATTATACAGCCCCAGCATCACAGCACAGAGTATACAGCCCCAGCATCACAGTACAGAGTATACAAGCCCAGCATCACAGGACAGAGCATACAGCCCCACACCGGAGGACAGTGTATACAGCCCCCGCATCACAGGACAGAGTATACAGCTCAGCATCACAGGACAGAGTATACAGCCACAGCATCACAGGACAGAGTATACAGCAGAAAAGACAGAAAAAAGTATGGAAACCAAACTAGACAATAAGAAAAGCCAGACACTCATCTACTCACCCTGTGGATGGGTGGGGCTCAGTGGCTGACCATACGATAAAGAGAAGAAACGACACCAGAGAAAGTAAGGGTGTAGAAAAAGATACCACATATAGAGCCACAGAGATATAGTTTCTGGAATAATATCTAGTTCATTATAACAAAATAAATGTATTAATTGTATAAATACACAATAGTTGATTACACAGAATATAAAATCAATGAACCTCCACCGTTCACTATCTAATGATAATGTTGTCAATGACCAGACAGACTAACAGACTAGCAAACATATAAGTGAACGTATTCACTACACATGCATAAATATATGGGCCATAGAAATGCTATATGAATGTAAGCAATGTGGCAACATCTGACGTAGAGTCAGGCAGTCCTATTATGGAAGGATAGAAAACTAGCAAAAAATTGTATAACTCAAAGTCATTCAAAATTGTAAGATTGACACATGAGGTGATTCCTCGCTCAGCTGTTTGATATTCACTTCTATTGAACACTATTGCTTTTTCCATCATAAGTGAAATGGACTACTGAACATCTGTAGCATACTATTGTCTACATCTCAGGTAAGGTAGATTACACTATATACCTACCCGCTATGCTCCTGTTATCCAGTCAATTTGGTCTCTGCAACTAATGACCGTGTGCAGGCTATTTTCCTGTGCCCTATGGATTGCAACATATTTTAGTGCTCACGAAATGGATATTCATTTGCTTTAAACCAATATGCCAATATCCCTTTGCCGTATACCCCCAACAGCCATCAAAAGCTTGTTTTGGCAATAATTTCCAATCTTACGATTTTGAATGACTTTGAGTTATACAAGTTTTTGCTATTTTTCTATCCTTCCATAATAGGACTGCCTGCCTCTATGTCTGATATTGCCACATTGCTTACATTCATATAGCATTTCTATGGCCCATATATTTATGCACGTGTAGTAAATATGTTTCATTACATGTTTGTTAGTCTGTCTGTATTTGTCTGGTCATTGACAACGTTGTCATTAGATGGTGAATGGTGGAGGTTCATTGATTTTATATTCTGTGTAATCTACTATTGTGTATTTATACAATACATTTCTATTTTGTTATAATTAACTAGGTATTATTTCAGACACTATATCTATGTGGCTCTATATGTGGTATCTTTTTCTAAACCCTTTCTTTCACTGGTGTCGATTATTCTCTTTGACAGAGTATACAGCCCCAGCATCACAGGAAAGAGTTTACAGCCCCAGCATCACAGGACAGACTATACAGCCCCAGCATCATAGAACAGAGTATACAGCCCCAGCATCACAGGACAGAGTATACAGCCCCAGCATGACAGGACAGAATATATAGCCCCAGCATCACAGGACATATTATACAGCCCCAGCATCACAGGACAGAGTGTAAAGCTCAGCCTCACAGATCAGGGTATATAGTGCAGCCTCAGTCACAGATCAGGGTATATAGTGCAGCCCCAGTACAGATGAGGGTATATAGTGTAGCCTCAGTCACAGATCAGGGTATATAGTGCAGCCTCAGTCACAGATATATTACACCCTCCTGTACATATTATCCCCCTGTACATTTTACCCCCCCTGTACATATTATCCCCTTCTGTACATACTACCCCTCTCCCTGTACATATTACCCCCTGTACATATTACCCCCTCCTGTACATTTTATTACCCCCCTGTACATATTAACCCCTCCTGTACATATTAACCCCCTCCCTGTACATATTAGCCCCTCCTGAACATATTATCCCCTTCTGTACATATTACCACCTCCTGTACATATTACACCCTCCTTTTACATATTACCCCTCCCGATACATATTACCCCTCCCTGTACATATTACCCCCTCCTGTACATATTACCCCCTCCCGTACATATTACCCCCTCCCTGTACATATTACACCCACCTGTACATATTAACCCCCCTCCATGTACATATAACCTGCTCCTGTATATATGAACCTCCCTCCCTGTACATATTACCCCTCCCTGTACATATTACCCCCCTGTACATATTACCCCCTCCTGTACATATTACCCCCCTCACTGTACATATTACCCCCCCAGTACATATTATCCCCTCCTGTACATATTACCCCCTCCTGTACATATTACAGCCCCTCCCTGTACGTATTACCCCCTGTACATATTACCCCCTCCTGTACATTTTATTACCCCCTCTACATATTACCCCCTCCTGTACATATTACCCCCTCCTGTACATATTACTCCCCTGTACATATTACCCCCATACATATTACCCCCTCCCCTGTACATATTAACCCCCCCTCCCTGTATGTAGTACACCCTCCCTGTACACAATACCCCCTCTTCTCCACATTTACCCCCCTTCCTTTTACACATCACCCTCATGCATTGCATCCTCCATGTACACATTGACCCCATCCCCCTACACATTGCCTTCGTCCACTGTCTCCAAAAATATGGCTGAGATGTTGCAGTAATTACTGCTCAGCCTGGCAGGGGTTAAAGATGATGCTGTCTCACTGACTCACATTCTCTCTCCTCACATTCTTGAGATCCCCAATCTGCCGACCTGTCAGTTCCTTGGAGTACACAGCCAGGACGGCAGAGCTGAGAAAAGTCCCATAACAACTCACTAAAGCCAGAGTACTATGTGCCGATTGGAGGCTTCCCATAGAGAGGTCTGATGCTTACCTGGGGGCACTCACAGCGGGAGAGATGTCCACCTGGAGCACGCCTATGTGTAGGAAGTGGAGGACAGGGAGGAGGTAGGCTAGGAGTAGCAAGAGCTGCTCCGTACTGCCATAGCGAGTGACGCCACTGCTCTCCACACAGAAGTGAGCAGGGAAATCAGAAGTGATGCGGCAGTGGCTGCAAAAAGCACCGCCCAGTCTTTCTCTGTTCCCGCCAATTAAAAATCGTATTCCCATAGACTGCCATATGTCCAGCGCCTGGACACTCTTAAAGGGCATTTTTAAAAAAAAATGTATTTATTTATTTTTTACTTGGGGGGGTGGTGCCCATGCGCCCCCTATGGACGGGCCGCTACTGGGTTTAAGTGCCCAGTCAGCAAGTGGTTAACCTCTCTATGTGTCCTGTTTACCATTATCATTGAAAGTAAAAGAAAATTTGGGGTTTCATAGTTGATAAGGTTGACTAAAGACACTAGTCCATCCAGTTCAACCTGTGTAGGTGTACGTGAGTCAATGTCGGTAATCATTTTCTATATCCCTGTAACTTGTTTTCACTAAGATGCACATCCAAGAGTCTTTTAAAACTATCAATATTTGGGTTGTCCCCAGAAAAATAATAGAGGGGAAAGGTTAGAATGGGGACACTAGTTCTAATGACAGGAAATTCCTCTCACTTCCTGTTTGGCTATGAGACACAGATGGTGAAAATAAATTGACAGGGGTTATAACCCTCCCTTACTCTATCCAAAATGAAAAAATATGTGCCTATAGTTCTACTTTAAGCTTACCACACATATTACAATCTGACTGATTGGATACAAATTGAGTGGACGGTTTAGGTAGGTCTTCATATTACATAGTTTGATAAATCTCCAGAGGTTGTGTAGAGATTGTACAGTTAGACCTTAAATGTAATAGTCAAAATAGTACAGATCAGAAACATAGTCAAAACCAAAGCCAGGGTTCAGAAACCAAAATGGGTAATCAGACAAGCCAGTAATCAGGGAACCAGGGATCAGTGTAGTTGGAAGTCAAAGATCAGGATCAGGAACCAAAAGGAATGTCAGCCGGGCAAAGTCTTTAACAGTAACTCAGCAGAGACACTCAGGATATGTTGACCAAGGCAAAGGCATGAAAGAAATGAACAAGGCAATTTAAATAGCCAGAAGGGGCTGGCTGTAGGCTGGACTGATGAGCAGGTAATGATAACCAGATGAGCCACTGTGGAAACAATGAGTGCTGACAATCATCCGACAGCTGAGTAGCCTGAGCACAGAGAAGAGAGCTGCTAAGAGCCCAGCCCTGACACCATGTCATTCAGTTATACACCAGAATCAACGCCCTCTTAAATGCAACTTAATTTACAACCTCTGGTAAAGGAAACTAGGGCCTTTCTAAAGGATACCAAACATACCCTACAGTTTCTAAAAGAATGTGAAAGGAGTGAAGATATGGTGATGGCTACCGTTGATGTGGCCTCATTGTATACCAATATTGACCATCAGGGGGCTATGAAAGCGGTTAAGTGGGCTTTGAAAAAGAATACCAATATAGAACGTAAACATCGTAGATTTATTCT